>NC_039360.1:42470484-43143794 GCF_003573695.1 Papaver somniferum | reverse complement strand
TAGGATCGATTCCCCACAACTTATGGTAACTACCTGTATTCGTTTGCACATGTCCATAGGATCAGTTCCCCCAAAACTACAAACTTGTTTCACATGTTCATAGGATCGGTTCCCCCATCTACTAAAAACGTGTTGCACCTCTTACAAGGATCGGTTCCCTCTTGAAAATTTGTTGCACCTCTTACTAGGATCGGTTCCCCAATGACTAGATAAAAGTTGTTATTTACAAGGCATCGATCATACCATCTTGAGTGATTACTTAAGATCGGTTTCACTAATAACTAAAAGTCATACCAATACATAAGTCAGGCCTTGTGAATAGTTTTACCAAGATACATACACAAGTTTATGAGCGCTTATACTAAACACACATATTGGTAATTCAAAATCGATTTGCAATGAATAACAATACCAATAAGCCTAGCGATTTCCCTTTCGATTCACAAAACAAGTTTATGAACTTACTTCCTTTAAACGAATGTAAAACATTGTTTCCTAGGATGAAATATTCACTCTTACCCATACATAATCATAATAGCATTCATATGATCATGAAGATGTCTTATATACAAAGTTTAATGGTTAACCAATAAACCTCGTATTGTATTCCTTAATACTATGTCTAACTAGAGTACCATACACAGCTTCGCAGTTATGTTTTCAATATGCACGGCTTAAAAGATACGTTAGGGAAAGAAACAGTTCAAGTCAACTATTACTAACCTCAAGAGGAAGGATGATGTTGTCGTTGTAGCTCCATACTTCTTCACATTCTTCAAATCTTCATGTAATATTTGTAACTCTCATATCCTAACATTTTCAAGCTAACCTATACGAAGTTGACTCTAGTATGTAATCAAGCGACTCTTTAAATGAGTATTGATTCACTAAATATGACAACCAAACTTGGCATACCAACGCTTGGTGGGTTCAACCGAGCTATGCTCTAACACAACCAACCACGAGATCCAAAATCTATTAGATGCCATACCACAAAGAAGTTGTTTAAATGTCTCAAAGATGAAAGACCATTTTAGCCTAGTCAAAATTTTGCAAATTTTCCATGGTCCGAACTCCAAAGGCCGAAATACCCGACACCTGACCCTAGAAACTACGGAAGCCAGGAACTTTCCTAAGCTTTGCTAAGGGTAATCCTAAAAAGAAGACAACCACATTAGTGATGTAATTTTCTGTTGAGACACAAAGAGCCGACAATGATTAATGCTTCCATTTGTAAGCAATACCTACAAAACCCCATAGCCAAAACTATAAGAAAAGAACAAGGCCACCCACTAACCCCTATTAGGTTAATCACATCGAATAAGCAACCAAGAATACAACAACTCTAGGAACGGTCTGATGGCTGGACATGGATAGTTGTCCTGATTAACAACATCCAAGAACACAACCCTTACAGACTTCTTCCTGTCGATTTTTACCGACAACAACACTTGTTGTTATTGAAACATTTTGCCCAAAAAAAACTGGTTCTTCATTTTCACAATCATACCCCTTTAAGATGGAAAGAGTTACCTAATAAACGATTTTGTCATTTTAACAAACACTTGTTGCACATCGTACCCAGATACGGAAACCATCCAATAAACTTCTCTTTTTTTTAAACAGAAGTCCAACCAACTTCCCCTACACTCATGAAAAGAAAATTCAAACACAAGTTTAAAGAAAACAGAGGATTACTACCTCTATTAATCCCCTATTCTATGTTTATTTTAAAATCACTTCAAGCCTCTTATCCTAGATTTTATCTTCTTTTTACTAGAAATTCTTCCAACCTCTAATCCCAGAGTTAATCCTATTGGCACTATAAAAACAAAGTTGAACTAGCAAATTAAATCGACTCACCTATGACTGCTCGAAAAGTAAACCATGGATACCATTATATCACTATACAGTTAGATCGAAAAAGAACCGATTTTTTTTTTTCTTAAAAAAAAAACACAAGACAAAGGTGTTCTTTGCCAATCTTAAAGAAATGTTCGAAAGCAAGATTACAAGGCATGATGATTAAAGTCTCCCAATTTCAATCCTAGGAGACAAGCAACACAAATTTAAAAAGATTTGATATAATGATAAAGATCAAAAGAAATTTAAGAAAACTAATGATGCTCAACAACATCATTACAACTGATGTTCAACAACATCCAGAGCACAGAATATCGAAACAAGCATAAAGAAGGAAAGAAATAGGAAAAATAACATGATGTTGTACAACATCCTTACAGTTGATGCTCAATAACATCAAAAACAAATGAGATTCAATATATCGCTAGCAAAACATAACCTAAAGAAAACCCCTGCTGCGTCCATGATGATGAATGATGATATAGTAAACAAAAAAAAGACCTTTGAAGTTTGAAATTTGAATCATGGGTACCAATGAAAAAAAAACATACTTATTAAGTTCCACATCCTCTCTTTGATAAAAAAAAAACTTTCCACTCTGAAAGTGTAATCTCTCCACCGTATATATGCTTGCGAATCTCAAAAATCAAGATAGCAATGGTGTTGTCTTTTCAAGCTAACAAGACCCGTAAAAGGGGAAAAAGATCCATCTCAAAAATCAAGATAGTAGTTCTCCTGGTCCTAAACTTTTCTAACAATGGACCGTCAATCCGTCACTAACACGTTTGTTGAACTCCAACATAAAACCAAAGAGTAAGGGTTGAAGAAAATAGCGTGCAGCAATCCAAAAATTTTGTGCAGCAACAATTTGAAAATAGAGCTGGATTAGGACTGGGCTTGCACTAGGGTTGGGACTTGTTCTAATAGTGCACGAAATCTAATCACATCTACCGTATGATTCTTTTTTCTTCTTCTGTGGATAACGCTTTATGCTGTCCAAAATTATAGCGCACTTACGACTCTGTTATTGACACAGACAGTATTGTGGTGAGGGATAACGAGATATAGCAGTGTAGGATGAGGAAATACATCTTTGGTTATTGTTCTCGCTTGTGTATCACGATGACTCTTCTATTTTCTTTTTGTACACAAATGTGTTCAGTATGTGCATTTTGTCAGGTTATTAATGTTTGTTACTAATTTTATAGCTAATTCATAGAATCTTTTACTAATAGCTTGGATCAAAACGGTTTTTTTTCTTTCAAAAAGGGCCTAACAGAACCTTTTAAGTTAAGTCATTTAAATTTAAAATAGCTAACGCCAGACCCCTCGGTATTGTCTAGGAAGTATGACCCAATGTAGTTAATATCGGATATCGGTTTATCTCGGCCGGGACCGATACACTGGTACGATTTTATATCGGGGATATTATCGTTAAAATATCGGTTCTAGATTTAGAGACTATAATTTTATATTAAACATTTCTCCACACATTTTTGGATAAGATATAATAGATAACATCAATTTTATCAAAAAAAACAAAAGAGTAACTTTAGTAGACTTGCTTCGAGAGCTACATGCACCTCTACTACCACCTGGAAGACTTTCTTCGCGAAAATTACCCTTAAACTTTATAGAAAACGACCAATACCGTCTCATATCAGGAAATGTAGGAAAATTTCGTATCGACCGATACGGCCGATATTTGACCGAAACGGCCGATATTCGACCGATACGGCCGATATTATCGGACGAATATCGTATCCCCGATATCCTTCTTATCGTATCGTTCTGGACCGATATCCGAAATATCCCCGATATATCGGCTGATACGGCCGATATTGACTACACTGGTATGGCCTACCCAAATAAGAAATGAAGGTACCTTTGTCCAAATGAACATTAAACTTGGACATAGTATCGGTCCTGAAGTTAATTTCTTAAATACATGCTTAAAGACATGTTTGTTAATTAATAACATTATAGACGGTATGACGAATAATCATTTCATGTACTGATTTTATTTTCTTTGTAACCTTTGATCGATACTGCAACCTTTTCTTCATTTTTATTTTTGTACTTCATTTTCTTGCTAAGAAGATTCTTCAGCATACTTATTTCTTCTGATCGTTGTGAAGTTTTTCGATTCTTCTAGTTAATATTTAATTTTTTTGTTCATTAATTTTTCATTTCTTGAATCCATATATGTAAATGATTCAAGATTTTCATTCTCCATCATTAATGGAAAATCCAACAATAACTTCTTTTTCTCGAATTCCTTTAAATCAATCGACACATTTTGTGAATCTCAAACTTAAGAGGATAGTTTCATCACTGGGAGAAATCTGATGAATTCTGTGACTCAAAAGTATGAACTTATGAAATATCTAGATGGATCTTATGAGTTCCCTATTCAATTCGCCAACATGGATAATCAAGAAAATTGAATCGAATATTCAAACTACACTGATTGGATGGATGGATAAAGATTCTTCTATCATCATGTGGATAAACTCGATGATTTTTAACTCATTCATAACATACTTCTCAAGTTATGCTTCTTTTCATCAAGTTTGGAGAAGCATTGAAGATATATCTGTTATAGCTTTATCTACTTACACCATTCAACTGCGTACCAAACATGTATTTATCACTCAAGGTGACAAATATATTTCGTTATTCTTTAATGAAATCAAAAGTCTACTTGATGAATTAGTTGCTGCTAGTGAAATAATCGCTGACATAAAACTTGTTGTGGTTACTCTTAAAAAACTCGGTTCCGACTATATTTCATTCGCTACTTCTATGACAAAATCGTAATCCACTTGTAACTTGTATTGTATTACACAATAACTTTCTTAATGAAAAGACTGTGATTTGTGAAAGAATTAAATCTACTAAAAGTGACACTGAGGCAAAGGCTTTTATGGAAAATTCATCTAGATGTGCTTTTAGAGGTGCATACAACACTAGAGGTTCTTATATAGGCAGAGGTTATGATGGACGATATCCTAATCCAATTATATTCACAAGAAACCCTTATGGTAGAGGTTACTCATCCGGTGATAAACCAGTATGCCGAATTTGCAATTACAGGACATATTGCTACCAACTCCAATCAACTACTCGATTTTTCTTATTAAGGAAGACAACCTCCTGCTAATCTCCATTCCATGTTAGTTGTTGTTGATATATTTGATGATGAAAAATAGATTATTGCTAGTGGTGATATATTTCATATCATCCTGCTCACTGCAAATGGTAAACATATGCCAATCATAAATAGAGGATATTCTAGTAAAGTTGTTAATGATCATTATTTCATACTAAATGACATTTTTCTTGTGCTTCAATCATTTCATAATTTTTATCAGTCCACAAAATTCCTTATGATAATAGTTTATTATATTTTTACTTTATATATATAGTGTCGCATGATATATAAAGATCTAAACTAAAGCTTGTATAACAACAGTTCACCTCAAAATATTTCAAGGTACGTAACTAAAAAATTGTGTTAGTTTTTAGCACAAACCATTAGCATGACCTATTTTAGGTGATATTTTTCTAGTAAAGTGTTACTAAACCAAAGGAACATGACGGTTTTAATCCAAGTATTTTTATTGATGTTTTTTACTGTGACAGTGTTGAATATATAACCTTTTGAGATATATCATATGTGTGACTGTTCAGAACCGTCATTATATGATGATCCCTATGGTTACACTGACTTTAATGATGCTTATAAATTTCTCTAAAAAGATAATAAAAATGATACTGTGACATTACTGAAATGTCACTAATGTTGATTTTTGTACAAGTGAGAAATTAGAAGCAACCTCTGGAGTTGTTGCACTTAAATATATGAGGTCCTTGTTATGTAGCTTCTGTTATTGTATCTTTGTATTACGCAAATATAGTTGTCGATTACACATATTGTTGGATTTTGCTTCGAGATTCTGAATCTGATTTTAAACATGGTTTTCATTCATTTGTGAATATATTGGAAAATCTTTTATCTCATTCGATTATTACAGTTAGAGATGATAATGATGGAGTATTCTTACACACATTTCTGAAATAATTTTATGCTCAAAAAGGTATATTTATGAGTGGTCTTGTCCTCACACACTAGAACAAATTGGTGTTGCTAAGGTAAAGCATAAGTATTTACGAGATGTTACCAGGAGTCTTCTTTTTCAATCTAGTTTACTAAATTTATTTTGGTTAGAAGCTCTCCTCACTGCTAATCATTTCATCAATAGATTTCCAAGTAGAGCTATCATCTTTTCTACTCCTTTTGAATTTCTTTTTCATAGGAAACCAGATTATATATAGTTTTCTCAAAGTATTTGGTTGTTCTAATTTTCCGTGGTTAAAGCCTTACACTGCTAATAAGCTAGAACCAAGAAGAAAAAAATATGTTTTCGTCGGCTATAATCTTATGCATATGGGAAATGATGTATATATCCATTGACTGGTACCATCGATATTTCCGGACATGTCTTTTTTGATAAATCTTCGTTTCTATACAAACTTCTAGCTCATTCTGATTCATCTAGATCATCTCTTATTGATGTTTCTACTCCACCATTGTGTTTAGTATTTCTAATTCCTGACATTGTTTCTACCGCTGTCCCTCCTTCTCATTGAACTTCTAACACTCTTGTTACACGGAATGATCGTCACATGAATACTATGGGGTATTTAGGGTTAAACACAATGCAGATGGTAGTACGGGTTAGTTATGTTTGTTAAGCACATATAAATAGTGTATTAAATAATCATTTTCTAACATGATTTAATCTTATAACGTAAATGTTTTAACAATTATATTCATGAATATATTGTTTTTATCAGTATTGTGATTTGAAAGAGGTTGTGTACATGACTCAACCACCAGGATTTTTGGATGCTTCAAAACCTAATCATATATGCTGACTTCATAAGGCTATCAATGGACTCAAGCAAGTCTCCTGGGCATGACATGAAAAGTTAAGTGTATCTATTCTTTTCCTGAAATTTGTCAATTCTGTAGTTGATATTTCTTTATTTATTCACAAACATGGATCTCAAATCACAGTGATATTTGTCTATATTGACGATATTATTCTTACTGGTTCTTCTTCTGGATTTCTTCAATCTGTCATATCTCAACTTCAAGTTCATTTTCCGATTAAATATTTGGAAATTGCATTATTTTTTGGGTCTTGCGATTAAGAGGGATTTTGGTTCACTATTCTATCACAAAGTTCACATTGTTGCATTTGAGAAACTCGGTAAAGTTGTTGGTGAGCTTCTAGAAAATCCTACATAGTAGAGATCATTAGTGGGTGCTCTACACTATCTTACATGGAAAATAACTGAATTATCTTATGTTATTAATTTAGTTGGTCAATATACGCAACATCCAAGATTTCTTCACATGGTATCTACTAAAAGGATCCTCAGGTATATCAAGGTTACTAAGTTTGACAGAGCATTGCTCGGTCGAACTCAAAAGTGTTGCTATATCAAGCTTTTTACCAAATTTAGTTGTCATATCTTGATTTCTAGTCTACAATTAGTTAAGTCCCGATCTTGGATAGTGGAGTTGAGAAACGATCCAGTCATCATTTGCGTTCTACCATTTGAAGGCGAAGATCAACTGAAGCTTTTGGAGTACTTCATCGACAAAAGGTAAGTGAAGACTGGACCACCTATTTCTCAAATTATATTCACCATTCTATCTTTGAGACGATTGTCGCATAACTAATTAGACTAGCTTGCGTAGACAAGAATTTCGATTCGAAAACTAATTATTTATTTTTCGAAATATAATGACTAAGCTTAATGAACATTTGTTCATACTTGATCAAATTCGGTGGAGAACAATTTATTGTTCGGAACCAAATCGTGATTCAAGTTTATCATTCAAAAACAGCCTGGAATAATGATATGTGTCACTGTTATTATTCAAGAATGTTTCGAATTGATCTAGAGAAGCATATAACTATTATATTCAGAATACAAGACAATGTTATCAGTCTTACAAACTGAGAAAACTGTTATATATCTGAAGATGTATTACATGTATTCGAACACGCAGCGGAGTGGCTATATATTGACTTTCAGATTTGTGTGATATGCATATTCGTATGTATACCATGGAAAATCTGTTTGTTTCATGATACAGATAGGTATGTATATTCGTATACAAAAAATTTTGGAACTGTGGTAAGGAACCGGGTTAAAATAATCAAGCTGGTATGCGAGCCAACAGTTACATGTTCTAAAACCAGTTTAGTACCCAAACCGGTACGCAAGCTGAATGTTCTGTGAACTCCGAAACCGCCAAAGGTCTTAAGTTTGCAAACCAGTACGTGAACTAAAAAGTTCTATAGACTCAGGAACTTTGAGTTGATTCAAAGTTTTTAAACCGGTATGTGAACTGAAAATTTCTGTAGAGTCCGGAAATTGGTAATTGCATAAGTGTTCAAACCGGTTTATGAACTGAAAAGTTCCGTAGACTCCGGAACTCGGTAATCGCATATAAGTTTGAAAACCGGTCCGCGTACTGTGACTCAGCCGATTCACAAACTATTCAAGTAATTGTACCTTGTACTTTTACAAACTATGTCGATCATGATTCAATTGCGATAAAAAAAATTCTATGAAGTAATTTGCATTTGATCTTTTATCTAATTAAAACTGAACTCAAACGATCACATGATTGTGACTCAATATTAATGTCTTAGTGGACATTAAAATGAATGTTAAGCTTTTAAGTTCAAATGGGCTAGTTCCGGCTAACCATGTTGAACATAGTCTTTATACACGGTTCGGTTAAGGTTTACCTAACCATAGTGTATATCTTGTATATGTAATTAAGATTCAAAGATTTCATCTCATGGTAGATATTGTTTGCTTGGTTACAAAGCTATCTTAGCTTAAACCTAAAGCAACTTAGGCTTTGAAGTCTATATAAGGGGAACTCTTGGCAACTTGGTTATTTGAATCCCGACACTAATTTTTGGTATAGCCTAGTCGTATCTAGAGTCGTCCTCTTCAGAAACCCTTTTAGGGTTTAGCGACTATAAAGACTTCACAGGGATTCACGAATCTAGGTCCAATTATCTTTTATCTTGATAACTTGAGTATCCTGATCTTGATTATTTGTAGAGCTTTCTCCAACGATCAAGATAGATAGTAATCAACAGAGTCTCTTCATCTCATACTTTGTTGATTCCGCAAGTTTGACACTTGTGAGGTGAATAATAATCTAGGCTGCACTTCAGGTTGCATAAGTAAGGATTTTGAGGATAACTAGACTTTTGTCTAAGTTGCTATCGATTTTCATCACCTGGATCTATCGTTTGATCTGATCATCCGTTTAGATTGTAAATTAGGAAATCAATTGTAGGCTCAATCTGTGGGAGGCAGATTTGGTTTAAAGTCTTTAATTAAGTTGAAGCAACTCTTAGTTGTGGGTGAGATGAAGGGAATCAATTGCGCAGAGTCTTGCGAGATTCAAGAGGTGTAAGGAGCGCGACTGTACCTTAATCGGTGGATTCCTTTTAGGGCTCAACTACATTCCATACCTAAGTTAATTGGTAGTAGGCTAGTGTATGTAGTGGTTTAATACAATTTGGTTTTCAATCTGGACTAGGTCCCGGGGTTGTTATGCATTTGCGGTTTCCTCGTTAACAAAATTTCTGGTGTATGTGTTATTTCTTTTTCCGCATTATATTGTTTATCTTTATAATTGAAATATCACAGGTTGTGCGTTGATCAGTCACAATAGATAGGTCCAACCTTGTTAGTTGGAAACGACTTGATTGATCCTTGGACATTTGGTCTTTGGTACTGTCCAAGAACTCTCTTTGTAGTTAGGTTCACATATTCAATTCTGTAAACGTTCTAACAACAAGAGAGAGAGAGAGATAACTCTAGGAACTTTCCTTGAATGAGTTTTTACTCTCGGAGTTGTGTTGAGTTTGTCCATACAAATTTCCTAAGAAAAAGTTGGTGGTGTATCTTGGTACCCCCTGAGTTTTCAAAGTTTCAGATTACATTTTACAAAAGGTTCATCAGTTGTGCTGAGTTTGTCGAATGCTGATTGAGTTAGTTATGTTGATGGAAGCAGGTTAACTGGTGGAAACTGTATTTTTCTTGGATCAAATATGATTTCATGGTCTTCCAAGAAACAAACTACTATGGCCATATCAAGTAGTGAAGCACAATACAGGTCACTGGCTCATAGTGCTTTAGAATTTTCTGCATTTGTTATCTCTTGCAAGATCTTTATTTTCTTATTTCCGGCATTCCTAAGCTTGGTTATGAAAATATCAACTATGTCTTACTCCCTTCAAATTCAGTTATGCACACTAAAATGCATCATGTTCATTTGGATTATCATTTTATAAGGGAATTGGTACAATCAAATGCTTTGGATGTGTTCAATGCCAATACTACATGTCAAATTGTAGGTATCTTCACAAAGGCTTTTCATAGCTTCTCCCATGAGCTTGAGGGTGGATATTGACATCGGTATTGTTGTGGTGAAGGATAATGAAATACAACAATGCGGATAAGGAAATAAAACTTTTGTTATTGTTCTCGCGTTGTAACATGTGACTTCTTTATTTTCTCTTTGTACATACATGTATTCTATGTTTAGTCATGTTTATGTTTGTAAGTCACATATAAATAGTGTGTTAAAATAATCTTTTTTTGTCATGATTTAATTTTATAACGGAGA
Source organism: Papaver somniferum (assembly GCF_003573695.1). Taxonomy (NCBI): domain Eukaryota; kingdom Viridiplantae; phylum Streptophyta; class Magnoliopsida; order Ranunculales; family Papaveraceae; genus Papaver; species Papaver somniferum. The sequence goes on along the minus strand of NC_039360.1, from coordinate 43,133,191 downwards.
ATTTTTAACATTTATATTCACGAATATACTATTGTTATCAGTGTTTTCTTTTTTCTGACCGGTTTACCCATAAGAAAACAGAGGGTTCAAAAGGATTGAACCACCGTACAAGAGTAGCAAAAAGAAAGCAAAAAAAAAGATCCAAAAACAAGCTACTAGATCATCGAAACTAAAAAGAAAGAAAAAACTGACTAGACCAGGTAACAATAATCAACTGATAGTCTAGGTTTTCGAAATCCTTAAGTACCAAAGGTTGTGATTGGCGATTGATCGATATTGTTTTTGCATATGACCCATTATTTACCAATGATTCTACATTGACCATGGAAAATTCTCTTGAAAATTCTAGATTGACCGTGGAAAATTCTAGGCTAACCATAAATAGGGGCTACCATCCTATTATTTTTGTAAATTCAATGTCATGCCAGAATTTTTTCTATGTTTTGTACTGGGGTTCCTCTATCTATATTTTTTTTTTTGGATTTCAAACTAGATTGTTTACGTGATGACTTTCAAGAGCAAGTACGGCGAATAACAAAAAACTCAATAACCTATTACAATAAATAACTAAATCGAAAAAAAAAAAAGAAGATGAATGTATCGTGAAAATCGTACCAAATCCTTGGATGGAGAGGAGAGAAGGAATGGTGTTAGGAATTAAATCCAACCATTCCTCTATCTAGATTTTTTGGCTTATAAGTCGCTGTACTATGAATTTGGACCAGTAGTAGTCGCCATCTTCTTCGATTAGTGTTTCTGAACCATTTCACATTCTTGGAGAGTGTATATGGGTTGAGACGTGCACAAGATTAGCTGGTCCGAGGTGTAGAAACTTTTGACATCGGCAATGTACGTAGTAAAAGAGATGAAAGAGAAGAGAAACCAGAAGGAAATCTCAATAGCCTGGGACCCTACCGATATAAGTATGACTTAAAAAATTGCAATGGATGTGGTGCTCTAAAGAGGGTAGCCACATCCTAATCCTAACACTTTTACTATCATTATGTAAATTTTGGACTTGGGGGCATTTCTTTCCGAATCAATGGAGATTTATAATTATAAGATGAAGAGATAAATCCTATGCTCCATAAGAAGAGATTCTTGACAGCACCGTATCCAAGCATCTGGATCTTATACCTTTCTGATTTATTTAAGTCAGACATCCAAAACCGTAGGGCAATGTTATTTATTTATTACAATTTTTTTTTTTGATATGACATAAGTTCAGACCAGCTCCCCGATAGTCTGAAGACACCGAGTCTGACCCAAAGCAGAGCATAGGTCATAGATGCCAAACATTAAAATTGATAACGTAAGAAAAGAAGAAAAGAAAAATGCCAATTACTTACTGTTGGGTTTTTATGTCGAAGATAAACAGCACCAGCATGATTCAAAATGGAAAAGCAGCAGATACTTGATCATATAGCACCAGCATTTAAGAAAAAATCTTGTTGGAGTCTGGTTGAAGTTAAGTCTAAATGAAAGGTTACCAGATACTTTTTGATCATATAGCTAGGAGCTTGCATCTGGTCTCCTTTTGCAATCTTCCCGGCATTCTCACACCAGATGAGCAAAACTACAGCCTAGGCTGAGAAAAGCTTCAACAATAAATCCATGTATTTCTGATGGATTAAGAACAACATAACAGTAAACCAACTCTTCCATTTCCTCCCAACTACGAACTCCGACGTCCTTAATCATCTCTAATATCGACAATCTCAAATCTTTGTATGGATCACTAGAGTACTTGACTGCACACATACTATCAGCATAAACTCCACGTACGTCGCCCGGAAGACTCGCCGAAAAACTAAGTGTATTAGTAATACATCTCGAGTTGTTCTGTCTTCTCTTCTTCTGCAGTTCCCTCATACCAGTGACATCCATAGCTGCAAATGTATTGGAAGAAAAGTAGAAAACTCTGTGCACTCTGGTTATTTTCTTCGATTATATTACGGTCTTAGGCTGTTAGCATTCATGTCAATATATACAAAAAAAAAAATAAAAAAAAAATATCTACGGTTTTGCATGGTAAGCATGAAGCTTGTGGTTAGTTTGTATTGTGGCTTGTTGTTGCAAAACAGATAAGGAAAGGTGGTGTGCAGTCATGTGGGTTGTTGTGTCTGAGACGTTGGTGCATAAATGTATGGGGTCTCACAGTATTATGTTTGTGGGTCCCACTTAGGAGCCAAGGAACTTGTGGGTCCCTTCCCATGTACCCTTCCCATGTACCCTGTGAGTGAGCGTCTGTAAATTTATAGCCCAACTTGGGAATTTTGCTTTGTTGTTCATAAAGAATTGGTATAGCGTGATCGATAAAGACACTTGCATTATCACCTTGTATAGCTGGCCTTGGCGTAATGGCCTCTGTGTTTGTTTTTGTTTTTGGCTTAACCGGTTAATTTAGATTTCGGGTTATTTGTTTTCCTTTATCGCGTGAATGTCTTGGTTAATGGTCATTCAATCTCAATAATAAAGTATTGTAACCTGTTTTGCTGCCTGATTTAATTAGACTCGATACCGGCTAATTCATTAAGATGAAGTTCAAGTCGCAAAACAAATTTATTTTTTTCACTCTACTTAAAGAAGAAGAGAATGGTAAGTTGAAACAACGCACTTATTTATTTTGGAGGGCTACTCAAAAAGATTATGGGAACGAGAATCTCTGCTATAGGAGAGACGCTCTAACCCGTCATCGTGATGTCATTGGGAAAAATGTTTCAAAGCCAAAACAATTTTTCTCACATCAAAAATTTCAAAACCCTTCTCGTATATCTTTCAACATTTTTTCATCTCTTGGGATTGAATATGAACTAAATCTTTAGTTTGGTTGGCGTTCGACCTAGAAGTGGAAGCTGCCGCTGGGTTAGTATGAATTATACCTCCATTAATCTTTTCCGAATATTTTTTGCTTATTTCTTGTTATAGGATTCGTTCGGGGCATCCTCCTCTCTATTATTTCAACCACCTTCCAAACTCTTTATTTCTCGCCTATCCCTGCTTTTCGGCATCTGCTGTATTTGCCAGCCTGTCTGCTGTCTTTTATCTTTTCAAGACTTCATTCCTCTGATATTCTTTTTCTATCAGTTTTTAATCCTTTGTTCCCCAGGACTTCTCTCTTATCTGGTATTAATGAAGTTCAACCAGAACCCCTCTCTCTTCTCATTTCTGCAACCACCCCTCTTTTAATGTTTACAGACTCTTTTAGTGTTACGTGGTGGTTATTTAGATTAGAACTATTCGACCTTATGGCCAAAGTACTAGCACAGTCATTCTCAAAACTCAAATCCCTTTTCTTTATCTCTGTGAACCCTTACTCCTCTGTCATAATGGATAACAAATCTTCCCAAGATGCTGATGACGAGATTGTGGATATAATGAACACTCAACTCACATTATCCGCCTCTTTGGTTTTACCTAGTGCAACCACGACAAGGTGCAAAGATAATACTGAGCTCTTAGTGGTTGGCCGCATCTTTTGTCCTTTCAAGCTGAATATTTTGAAGGTGATGGAAATGTTACAGTTCATCTGGGGTTTAGCTTATCTACCAATAGCCACGTTGGTAGGAGGCACGAAAGAAGATAACAAGTTTACTCTCAAACTGAGAACAAAGAATGATGCTGACAGAGCCAAGAGATACTCTCCATCTAGATATGATGTATGGTTCATAGTAGTGAAAGCTTACCTCTTCTCAGTCCTAGCGGCAAGTATCATCATGACTCAAGCTGATTTTTGGGTAAGCTACATGAACTAAGCGGTGAAGTTCCTTGAAGAAGGAATTTCAGAGATGATAGCAAACAGACTAGGGGTTTTCATTAAAAATGAGTTGCCTCAAGACTGCAACTATGCAATACCATATGCAAGATGTCTAGTAACTCTTTACCTCAACGAAAGATTTCACCCTAGTTTTCATTTAATTCCAGGAGAGGATGAGAGAGACTATCTCGATGTCATTCTGTTATATGATCCCCTACCAAAATCCTTATGTCGTATCTGTAGAATCATCAGCCATCGAAAGGAAATATGTAAGTCTGTAGCACCAAACTACAACAGAGCAAATATCCATGTAACACCCCGAGTTCCGGACCAGGGTCAAACGCATATGGAGATCCGAATTCGAAGCATTACGGGTCGGAAAGAGACTTATGCATACATATTTTTGCTAATTTACTTTTGCACAAAACATAGTTGAAACTTTATATAACATAAACTGAAGCATATAAATCCGCTTATTATCTTAACAACGATTTCAACCAAACATATTATTTCAAATTACATTTCAAACAATACAATTAAACAGTTCAATCACTAAGCTACTCATTCCTAGCTTTCGCTGCGCCACTCTGATAAATCTGCAAGGATGTCAATTGGGGTGAGATGGCAGCTCAATAGAATGCACCCCGTTCTCTAAAGATGCGGAAACATAATCATTATGTCAAGAAAAAAATCATATGACAAGAAACATAGACAACTTCAACGAATTGAGAGTATGTTCAACAATCACATCACCAATAATGTTTCTAATAAATTATCTTATCTAGATTCCAACACAAGATTCACAAGTTAATATAGTCACCAACAAACCATAAGTTCACAACACTACTAATATTATTATCAACAATTCATCCATTTAAGTTTCTACACATCATTCACATATTAACCAACAAACCATGAGTTCACAACACTATTAATATGATTATCAACAATTCATCCATTTAAGGTTTCTACACATCATTCACATATTAACCAACAAACCATGAATTTAAAATACTAAAATAATCGTCAACAAGTCATTCATCAATGATTCAACACATCTATTCACGTATTAATATCGCCACAAAGAAACCATGACTCCACTAATCATCCATTTGGAATTTAACACATAAATCCCAATTCATCAATAATGTTTCCAACAACTCATCCTTTTAAGTTTCAAAACATAAGTTACATATCAATATTGTCACCTCAAACCATGAGTTCACGGTACGAAAACCTTGGTTCGTACACCCACCTATCGTTTATCGGCACGGATAGCCTCCATCGATGGTCAGGAACAAAAGCTCCTATGGGGATCATACTCATATGCTCTCGGGGATCATTACCCGTTTCATTCTGATGTAGTACATCTTTCTCTGTATCAACAATGGTTGTTGATCCTTTTCTTCTGTATCAACTTTAACAGTTGATCCCATGCTTATGGATCAACTATGACAGTTGATCCCTTACGTCAGTTTAAGTTTGTTTGCTTTGCAAGTATTTCCTTTTCTAGTTTTCGTTAAAATCTTTCCTTTTATCAGCTCATGTAAGCCTATATAAAGGCTAGGTCTCTTGTTTACAAGAACACATCTTATTATTATTATTATCAAAATTAATTATCAATCTTTACCTTAGAATCTTGATCCTAGAATCAGTTTCTATTAAGTTTCTGACGAAACTTAAACCTATCCCTGTTACCCTTATCGGTGCTACACTAGTTGGTATCAGATACATAGTTTTTAGATCTTTATCTAGAAACAGATCCTTCACAGCTTTCGCAACAACACTCAGAACCCTAATTTGCTTTTCAATGGAAGATAAAACTCCTACCGTAGCTGACATCGCAGCAGCTTTAACAACTCTTAAACATCTGTTACCTCTCTTCAAACCTCTGTTACCTCTCTGGAAGTCAAGTTTGATACCAATAAAACTGACGTAACAAACAAGCTTGAAACTATTGAAACAAGATTAGTTTCCCATGTTGAATTTTTAAAAAAATTATTGGTACACACTGGATTAGAAGAGAACGGCATGCCTGGTTTAATTGATGATACACACGAAGGGGAAAAGAAGACTGGGGAAACAGAAGATGATGAACCAAAAAAAGTTAAGGACACTTCTTTTGTTCAAAGCACCTCTATTCCTGATCATGTTTCGCATGTCATCAAACATACAGAGCCGGTGGAAGGTTTTCTTCACACTCCAAAAAAACAAGTTAATGTGACTATCAACCTTGATGACGATGATATAGTTGAAGAACAAGAATTTCAAAAGTGGACTGATGAAAAGAGATTAAACTCTACTATACATTCTTATGGAAATCTACCAGAATATAAGTTGAAGGCTGATATACCTAGTTTTCATGGTGGTTTATAAATTGAAGGTTTGCTGGATTGGTTTTATGAAGTCGAATCCTTTTTCAAATTCATGGACGTCCCTGACTCTTCAAAAGTAAAACTGGTCTCCTATAAATTGAAAGGTGGAGCTGCATCTTGGTGGGAAACACTATGTGAAGATCGAGATAAATATAATAAACCTCCTATACGTACTTGGAAAAGAATGAGAGAATTATTACGAGTCAAGTTTTTACCAAAAGATTATAAGCAACAACTGTTTATCAAACTTCAAAACTGTCGACAAGGAGCAAAATTGGTTGAAGAATATGTAGATGAGTTCTATGGTTTAGTTGCTCATATCCAATTAAAAGGAAACTAAAGAACAATTAGTTCAAGCTTTGTAGATGGGTTGAACAATTTAATTCAACAAGGGATGACACAATCAGCTTTTACAATGGTTGAAGCAATACAACAAGATCTTAAAGTAGAAAGACGTGTACTCAGTACTTCTCGCCAACCAACTCCAAGACAGGCTCGTTATCAACATTTTTACAAAGCTGCCAGACCATATAACTCTTATGGTTACCAGGGTGAAAACGGTTCAACAGTCGTTGTTGATCCATCTTCACATGGATCAACTGTCTTTGTTGATCCACACGACAGAAGTGCAAACCAACAATATCAGCAACAACAAACTACTTATGTTCCTACAGAACCTGCTACTACAATGCATATATCATCTGCTAAGCCACCTCCGGCTTCTCCACAGCGAAATTTTGTTCGAAATACTTGAGGTAATCAATTTCCACAAGAATTTCCTCCTTTATCTAAACCCTCTAATCCTTATTCAAAGTTTCGAGGAGATAAGTGTAACAAATGCAACCAGACTGGTCATACTTCTAGTGAATGTCAAAAGTTTCATGCCTACATTAATGAAATTCAAGAAGAAACACAAGCAGAAGAAGAATTGGGAGATGATGATTTTAATTATTCGCAAGAACATGAGACTTTTGATGCAGAGTTTCTTGGTGTAATTCTTCCAGTGTTAATTACTAAACCATGTCCTACTCAAAGACATAGTATTTTCAAATCTCATTGTCTCATTGAAAAGAAACTTTGCAACATGATCATTGACAGTGGAAGTACGAAAAATTACGTTTCTGCTCAATTAGTTGAAAAACTTGGTTTACCTATTACTACTCATCCAAATCCATACTCAGTTGGTTGGATAAACACTTCTTCAACTTAACAGATCATTCATCGGTGCTTGGTCAAGTTTTCTTTCCCTGGCTATGAGGATTATGCCTTATGTGATGTTATTAACATGACTGCAATAAGCTTACTATTGGGAAGACCTTGGAAATATGATATTCGTGTTGTTCATAATTTTTATGACAACACTTATACTTTTTTCATGAAGGTTTTACTAAAGTTTTATGGCCTTTACAATCTTCTTCTTCAATCAAGGAACCAGCAGACAAGAAGATGACTGCACTGGTAACTACAATTGTTCATTCTTTGAACACTCATTCTTTAAGCTCTCATGAAGTTACTAAACCAATGGTGGAGATTCCAAACAAGGTACAACCTTTATTGTCTTCTTTTAGTGACTTATTTCCTGCTGAGGTACCAAATGTTTTGCCTCCATGAAGAGATCTACAACATCAGATAGACTTTATACCTGGAACTTCTATTCCTAATAAACCCCATTATAGGTTAAGTCCTAAAGAGCATGATATCTTACAAGGTGAGGTTGATGATTTGTTACAAAAAGGTTTGATAAGACTTAGCAAAAGTCCTTGTGCTAGTCCAGCCTTTTTAGTAGACAAGAAAGATGGTGGATATCGTATGTGTATTGATTGTAGAGATTTAAGTAGAGTTACAATACCATATAGGTTTCCTATACCAAGAATTGATGACATGATTGATATGCTCTGTGGTGCTAAAGTTTTTACCAAGATTGATTTACGTAGTGGATATCATCAAATACATATCCGTGAAGGTGATGAGTGGAAAACTGCATTCAAAACTAAGGAAGGTTTATATGAATGGTTAGTAATGACATTTGGTTTATCTAATGCTTCTAGTACTTTTATGCTCCTCATGAATCAGGTTCTCCAACCTTTTCTTGGAAAGTTTGTCATTGTATATTTTGATGACATACTGATTTTTAGCAACAATGAGGAAGAACATCTTACACATTTATCTCAAGTTTTTAAAACACTGCAAGACAATGTTTTGTATGTGAACTTAAAGAAGTGCACATTCTTTACAAACAAAGTTACTTTTTTGGGATATGTTGTGTCAGATAGTGGTATCTCTGTGGATGATTCTAAGGTTAAGGCAATTGTGGATGGCCTACTCCAACATCTATTCGTGAAGTAAGAAGTTTTCATGGGTTAACTTAATTCTATAGAAGATTTGTGAGAAACTTTAGTGCAATTGCGGCTGGTTTGACATATTGTTTGAAGTGTGATACTTTTGAATGGACTGAAGAAGCAGATAAGAGTTTTAATCTTCTTAAGGAAAAATTATGCAGTGCACCTATTCTTTCCATGCCAAACATTGATAAGCCTTTTGAGATTCATTGTGATGCTTCTGTTGTTGGCATTGGTGCTGTGTTATCTCAAGAAGGATATCCAGTTGCATATTATAGTGAAAAGAATTCAGATACAAGGAAGAAGTGGTCTAATTATGAGTTTGAATGAATTGCTCTTGTTCAAGCTCTTAACAATTGGCGTCCTTATGTTTTTCACAGTGAGTTTGTTGTCAACACTGATAATCAAGCTCTCAAGTTTTTGAAAACTTCAGCAAAGGTCAATAGGATGCATGATAGATAGTTATCTACTATCAACCAATATACTTTTCCATTAAACATCAAAGTGGAAAACTTAATCAAATTGCTGATGCTTTGAGTAGGAGAGCTCATCTTTTGGTTACTCTTAAACATGAGAGTTTAGCCTTTGATTTCTTAAAGGATTTATATAGTGAAGACAAAGAATTTAAGCAACTCTGGGACAAGTCTGGTTCTTCAACAGGAAGTGTTGATGATTTTCTCATTCAAGAAGGGTTTCTATTTAAAGAAAATCTTTTATGTATTCCACAATGTTCTCTACGTCTTCATCTCATCCAAGAATTACATGGCAGTGGCCTTGGTGGACATTTTGGACGTGATAAAACTATAGTTTTGGTTGAAGAACGTTATTTTTGTCCTTCTATTAAAAGAGACGTTCAAAATTACGTACAAAAATGCATGGCTTGTCAATAGTCTAAAGGTAATATTCAAAACACTGGCTTGTATACTCCTCTACCAATTCCTGAAGCTCCTTGGGTTGATATTAGCATGGATTTCGTGCTTGGTTTACCACATACTGTGAGAGGAAATGATTCTATTATGGTAGTTGTTGATCGTTACTCAAAGATGGCTCACTTCATAGCATGCAAGAAAACAACTGATGCATGCAATGTTGCTTATTTATTTTTCAAACAAGTAGTACGTTTGCATGGAATTCCCTAAAAAATTACTTCTGATCGAGACACTAAATTTTTGAGCTACTTTTGGAAGTCTTTATGGATGCGTTTGGGAACTAAACTTCAGTATAGTACCACTTCTCACCCTCAAACAGATGGACAAACTGAAGTGGTCAATCGATCTTTGGGAAATCTGATTAGAGCTTCCGTTATTGGAGGAAAAGAGAAGCAGTGGGATAATCTCCTCCCAAACATGGAATTTGCTTATAATACTTCAGTAAATCGATCAACAGGTAAGACACCTTTTAAGATTGTTTATTCTAAAGTTCCTAATCATATTTTGGATTTGGTGGTTCTTCCCAAGCTGCGTAAATCAAATGATAAGGCAGATAACTTTATTGAGAAAGTTTCACTCATACATCAAAAAGTTAAGTCCAAGATTGCATAATATAATAACAAATTCAAGGAAGATGCAAATCAACATAGAAGACTTAACACTTTTGAGGAAGGAGAATTGGTTTTGATTCATCCAAGAAAGGAAAGGTTTCCTACTGGTACTTACAACAAGACCAAGATGAAGAAATATGGATCATTCAAGATTTTGAAGAAAATCAGTGATAATGCACATGTTATTGATCTTCCATCAAATTGGAACATCTCTAATATATTAAATGCGCGGGAAATTTTTACTTTTCATGGAGAGAATGACGTTCTTTCTATTCATTAACTCGAGGAAGAGTTTCTTTCAAGAAGGGAGGACTGATGTAGTACATATTTCTATGGATCAACTATGACAGTTAATCCCTTACGTCAGTTTAAGTTTGTTTGCTTTGCAAGTATTTCCTTTTCTAGTTTTCGTTAAACTCTTTCCTTTTATCAGCTCATGTAAGCCTATATAAAGGCTAGGTATCTTGTTTACAAGAACACATCTTATTATTATTATTATCAAAATTAATTATCAATCTTTACCTTAGAATCTTGATGCTAAAATCAGTTTTCTATTAAGTTTCTGACGAAACTTAAACCTATCCATGTTACCCTTATTTGTGCTACACTACATTCACAGTACAAAAACCTTGGTTCGTACACCACCTATTGTTTACCGGCACGGACAGCCGTCATCGATAGTCGGGAAACACAAGTTCCCATGGGGATCATTACCCATTTAATTCTCGGGGATCATTACCCGCTGTTAGCATGAAACCATATTTCATCTAACGGAAAAAAATGAACTCATTTCCTTTTATAAAACATTTTTACGCACAACACAAGCAACCATGGAATAAGAACATAATTTTCTTGAAAACCATCAGATGGACTTTTCTGAGGATTAAGTCTAGGACCTCTAGAAATTGGTTCTAGAGAATTAGAGGAGAGAGGTCTCCATCTTCTAGACTTAGATCTACCAGACTTATTCTCATAAACACTGAGAATGTGTATTTTTGTGGTGTAAGAATTTTCACCATGAGAGGAAACACGATCCCTGTAGAGATTTCGAGGTGAGTGACCATTGAAGTCTCTTTTATGAGAAATCTGGCTTTATGTAGGAATAAAATCCATTGTAGATGTCTTCAGACACTTTACTTTGTCGATAGTAAAAAGAAGAATATTTTGAAGATTAGAAATCTGTTTCTTTCTATCAAAACAATGCTGAACATAGTGATTCTTTTTCCCACAGAAAGAACAGGTTCGTGGAAGAGAAACATTGGAAGGAACCTGTTTTAAGTTCATATCCCTATTAGACGACTACAAGTTATGTAAACACTTCTTAACATGAAATTCCTTTCGAGAACATTTCTTCATGTACTGTAATTCTGTTTGGGAATTAGTGATTGACACAGAAGATTTTCTCATTAAAACAGAGTTTTTATTTTCCAAGGATTTGCACTATTCCTGGGTTAAAATAAGGGATGCCCCCAGTTTCTCTTTTTCAACACGGAGTCTGTTCAGATCAGATGAATGCGTCCTTATCAAAAAAAATTCTCTAATTAAATCTTCTTTAACAGTATCCTCAAGAACACTAATCTTTTCACGTTGTAGGGTAGTTTTTTGAATTAGTTTTTCCATATTGTTGGAGAAAGACTCAATGATACTATAGAGTTCCCGTTCTCGACCAAGACACTTTTCAAATTCATCAATGAGTTGAGCGTGATTTTGAAAATCAATAGTCTCAGTAGATTTTTTTTGAAGATCTGGGAAGTTCCATTTCAGCTTCTAACATAGTGTCAATTGTCTCATTTGAGAGACTGTTATCCAAATTTGATAAAGCAAACTTTCTATTATCCTTTGAGGTAAGCCCAAGAAAATTGGCATAATTAAGAGCTTTGGAAGACATTTTAGTACGCGTAAAAGCAAGAGATGAATTTTTGTCCACATATTCAGATTGCTACAAACACAGACTTATAAGGTCTTAAACGTGTTTGCTTGCTCTGATACCAATTGAAAAAGCGGGGATCTTACAATCACACCCAATATTTTGCTTAGAAATCTGTATGGACTAACTCCAATATACTTTCAAGAGAATCAACTAGACAGTCAGACTCAATCTTAAGGAAAGTATATCAAAGAGTTATATCTCAATTAGGGTATTAAGTGTAGTTGAGCTTTAGAATTCACGGTGTTCATCGAATGAAGACAAAGAACTACTCAAGGGAACTTGTAGAACTTCATCAACAAAAGGTATATGGAGACTTGAACTTATCTATCACTCAAAATTCTATCTACTTTATCTCCTAATTGAGACAAAAAGTCGTATTGCTATATAGACTTCAATTATAGATATTTGGTATTTCGAGCCGAGTTTATCTCGCTTATCTATTTCTCGAAATATTTGTTGGTAAGCTTTCTATTTAACCAAGATCATCTTTTATTCTTGACGAAAGTCAAAAGATGATCATGTGAAAAGCGCCTTGTAACATCTTACATGATTTGTGTGAGACAGTCATTTGATGTGGACTCGGAATATTTCGTGTTGATCATTCGATCACTTGAAAACTGCTTTGAAGTTAATCGTTTGTGGGAGACAGTTATTATCGTCTTCTAAGAATGTTTCAATGATTGAAATGAGGGTTTAGAAGATGTAACCATTATTGGATATAAACATAGTGTGTGGTCACATTTGTGTAAAGTCCAAAACCGGGAACCATGGTATGCGTACCCGTACGGGTACTGGTTGGTTGTTGGAAGTCTGAGAACTATGTATGCGTATCCGTACGCGTACTGGCGGAAGTTCAAGTTCTGTGAATTTCTGGTGGAGTTTGGAAGAGTAAAATGGTATGGCGTAACCAAACTCAGTCTGGCTGCTTAGGTATGCGTACCCGTTTGCATACTTAAGTAGGTTATGTTCTAAAATCGATTCGTTCATGAACTAATACATTTATATAATAAGGAATGCAATCTTTTGCAAACCGTGGCTATGATGTTCATGAAAAGATTCGAGTGAATCAAAATCGATTTTGCTTCAATTGTGTCTTGTATACTTCTATGAGAATATAAACAATTGAACAACTCTCTAACTAATTTCATTTGAGTTATTTGTACTAGTTATGAAAAAGATGAATAAGGTTGATATGAAAGTGCTCATATGGCTAACCATTGGTTAACTATTGTTGAACCAACTAGGTGTACACATTTATGTACGGTTACCTTTATCTAAATAATGGTACATCTCAATTTTGTACAACAAGCTAAGTTCGATCTAACGGTTGGAAGATATTAGCTTGATCTAATCAGGCTTTCATCTAACGGTGAATACTGAATTCTTTGTTACCAAGGTCACATTGATTGCAAACCCTGATTTGAATACTATATAAAGGGGAACTCTAGCAACTGGGAAACCTGATCCCCACACCTCCTGTGTGATAGTAGTTGCGACTAGAGTCGATTCTCCTTTAACCTTAGGTTTTTCACAAAACCCTGTAGGTTAACGACTTGAAGACTTCGTTGGGATTGTGAACCAGGCCCAACTATTTTCTCTGTAGTTGCATGTTCTGATCTTGTTGTTTTCTATCGTGTTGTGTACTATCTTATATAAAATTTGCTAGAGATTTATTCTACGGTAGGCAAGATTGAAAAGTAGTCACAAACACCTTGGTCTCATCGTTTGTGATTCCATAATATCTTGTTTCGTTAATCGATTAAGATTATTGTGAGGTGATTGATAATACTAGGTTGTTCTTCGGGAATATAAGTACGGTTTATTAATTGGTTCCCGTTCACCTTGATTTATCAAAAGACAGAACAAAACTCATAGGTATATATGTGGGAGACATATTTATCTATTCAATAGATATTTCTGTGTGAGACAGATTTGCTTATCAAGTCTCCCACTTTGGGTCGTAGCAACTCTTAGTTGTGGGTGAGATTATCTAAGGGAATCAAGTGCGCAAAATACGACGTGGTTCAAGAGGCGTAAGGAACGCAACTGTACCTTGATCAATGTGAGATTGATTAAGGATGAACTACATTCCAGACCGAAGTTAGCTTGGTAGTACGCTACTGTCTGTAGCGGCTTAATACATTTTGGTGTTCAAATTTGGACTAGGTCCCGGGGTTTTTCTGCATTTGCGGTTTCCTCGTTAAAAAATTTCTGGTGTCTGTTTTATTTATTTTCCGCATTATATTTGTTTATATAATTAAAATATCACAGGTTATGCGTAAGTTCAATCGATTGTGAATCCAACCTTTGGTTGTTGATTAAATTGATTGACACTTGGATATTGGTTTTTGATACCGTCCAAGTTGTTTCTTATATTAATCAGGCTCACGGATTTCTATCTGTTTGATTTGCTGATTATATTAAGAAACAAAGATACAATCTCTTTGATATATTTCTTGATTGATCTCGCTTTATTAGTTGGTGCTCGCAGAATTATATTGGAGTTAGTCCATACAGATTGCTGAGCGAAATATTGGGTGTGGTTGTTAGCCCCCCACTTTTTCTTAGGATAGTCGAAAACATCAAAACTATAGACTTATCTTACAATGTAAATACTCCTGATACTTTAATTTGGTTGACCAACCCTAGGAATACTCTCTCTGTTAAGAATGCCTATGACTTTCTGGCGGTAGCTACTAATCATGACTCCGGAGATGTGGACCCTCTGGGTCCAACTCAACGGAGAAAATTTTGGAGACTTTATATTGTTGCACGCATACAAATATTTATGTGGAAGGTTCTGCATAAAATCCTCCGTGTTAATCATACCCAACATAGGAGAATACAAAGTATATCTTCTGTTTGTTGTATGTGTAATGGCTAAAATGAAACTATAACTCATCTCTTGAGAGACTGTAGCTTTAGTATGGTTGTTTGGTTTGGCATGAACATAACTCATTGGGGGAGATACAGAGAAACTGAGGAAATGAGTGACTGGTTCAATAACTGGTACACAGATAGTTTGGCGGCCTACAACACGTGCGATGATCGGTACATCCACGATGAGAAATGTGAGTAAGTCGTATTGGTAGTTGAAGGAGTAAATGGAATAGTAGATGGTTGATCAGTAAAGTATTCCAACACAAAGTGGAAGTGGTTTATGCAGTTCTCCCACTTCCCCAATATTCCACCCCTCTTCAACTTTCACCACTTATAGGAGATTGATGTGTTGCAATAAATAGGTTCCTTAACTTGTGATTTAATAAGACAAACAAGACTCAACGTAAGAAACGACAGTAAATTATCAATCACTTACAGAAGTTTTATCTCGTCTACACTGAGAAATCATCTTCAAATAAATTCAACACATCACATCATCAATTGATCAATCTCCATTGATCTCCACACATTCTCAGCTCTCCTCCCTACAAACTGACCCTTCTCATTCCTTGTGACCAAATTGAATATGGAACGACCATTGTCTTGGCTTAGGCCAGAGTATTATAGATTAGTCTCTCGAACTCAAAGTACTCTCGTGCAGTACATTTTTTTCAAAGGTTTGGACGATTTTCTTCATCGAGCACTTGTCTACCCTACCACTTTTTTACCAGAATACTAACAAACCGTTTTTACCCGCAAACACTACCGGTTATACAAGAAAAATAATTCGAATTTGGGTAACAAAATCAATTTGGGATTATTGTATAATCGGTAGTAATATATGTTGTCGAACTACCGATTATGTAGTGATTTTGGAATAAAATAGTGTAATCGATAGATAACATATCCTATTATCTACCAGTTCTGGGATGTCATTGTCTTTCACTGCATTCAAAAATCGAGTTTCTTTTTTAAAAGTCACGTACAAAGTAGGTATTTGAGTTTTTTCTTAAGCCAAATTTGTTTTTTCCACTGGTTTGATGCATTATTGTATATCTTCATTTGGGTGTGATTCTTCGTTTTCTTTCACGAAATCATCACCCAGGGTTTCAAAAAAACAAAAACTCTAATGATCTTCTATCACACCAACTCTACAGTCTATAATCAACACTTACTAACTAATGAACCAGCATTAAGACTAATTAATCAAGCATAGATTAGCCATTATGAAAATTCAACGGATAAGGAGTTTTGGATTTTAATTCTTAGCGGCCATATTTTGTTTTGTTAGTAGCCCCCAAAATGTTTTTGAGTATCACTAAAAAACACAAGGTTATTTTTCCGTACTAAATTTTCTTTGTTCTAGGTAACAAGCTACTTGTAGTTAATTATTGGCATGGCATCATCAAGATATACATATCCTTTTATCGCTTTTTCTCGTGGTAGTTGTGGAATTATCTTTTTAGGGTTTCAAGATAAAATGGGTTTTTTCGAGTTCATCTTCGAGGAAATTTTATGCCTTTGTGTCAGAATTTGTTAAGGTTCCTTATTTAGGGGATACTCCCACAAATTGGGGATACTTACAATAACAGTCGACGTAGTTTTTCAATGTCTATTGTTGTAGTCGTCATGGTTTTACAATGGTTTACAATGTCGAATGGTATAATAATGTTCTCCTAAATTATCGGGGTATCCCCTAAATGTTGTTAAGGGGCAGGAAAATGAAATTTGATGTATTATACCTTTTATTATTTGTTGGAGTATTCGGAAGGAAGGGAAGAGGATCACTTTTGGAAATAGGGGCGACAACTAGGGTGGAGATCATTTTTGTAATCAAATCCACCCTCAGATTATGGTATTCCAATTTGGAGACTTTCAAAGGGGTTTCAACTAATATTGTTCTATTTAGTTATCGATAAAACTTCTGTAATCATTTTGAAGTTTCTTTTTAATATACTAAGTTTTTTTCATTCAAATAAAAATCTTATGTTTTCGTGGCCACTTATATGTTTGGATTTATACATTTTGAGGATCTAAGGTTTATGGATGGTGGATACATTATATTCCACACAATATTAGAGTTTAGAAGAAAGTAGATAGCACCCCTAGAAATGGCTATGATTGAATATTTAGATGGCTAGAATTTAGTTTTGAGGTGGGTTTAGTCTTTACAATTTTTATAGGACCTCATGGTAAATCGTTATTTTTTTCTGAAAAAGTTCTTTTCATCTTGCATCCTGAAGGGAGATAATAATTAATCAAAGAATTTGTAGTCGCATCATCTGAGAAAAGAGTTTAACAGTAAAATGAATGATTAAGTTATGGTTGATTCAAACTTACATGTAAAAAGGCTATATGATTCAGGATTCAATAATTTTCTGTGAAGTTATAAATAAAGTGCTTGACATTTATTTTTCAAATTAATCCATATTTCTATATTCTTTTTTTTTAACTGAAACTTTGACATATTCTGCTTTTCAATTATACCTTTTACAAATAATTGTTTCAGTCAGTGGTGAGACTAAATGTTATTGTTTGCAATTCACCGAGTAAAATTTGCTTCACTGTAATGGTACTATGAAAAGCTTACACTTTTGTTACCAACAATGTTATTCAAGAAAAGTTCGTCTTTATCTGGAAGATTCGTGTTTCTTCAAATATTTTGTTTTCCCTTTGGTGCTTTTTCCGCAATAGATTATCATCAAGAGCCAACTTGGTTCATCGAGGTATTTATAGTCTTTAGCTCTTGTCTTTTCTGCCAGCATGGTAAATCCACCTTGCTTATGTTTTTTTTTTTCTTTGGAGGTAAACAAATTAAAAGTTTTGTTTTATCAAAGATAAAAGAGAGTATACAAAAATATCACCCATCAAGTGTAGAAAATAGCAAAGGCATAAGCCAGGAACAGCTCTAGATAAAAATAAAAATAGACATATTCCTAACAAACTACAAAAGCAAAACCTGTATTATTTATTTATCGAGGTATTTTACCTCTACCTAGATATGCATTATTTGAATCCCCCTTCCAACCTAATTTCACAAGCTTCTTCGCCGATTTAGATTTTGTTACCTCTGAACTATAGAATCCTAACCTTCAAAGGTTTATCCATATTTTTTTTACCTTAGCCAATCTTCTCTTGCTCGGAATTACCTCAATAGTATTCACCTTCTCAATTTCCAAATATTCATATGAAGGGATCTTGTCTTTACTGAAAAAGAGGGGTCTAACAACCACACCCAATATTTCATTTGGCAATCTGAATAGACAAACTCCAATATACTTTCAAGAGAATCAACTAGATAGTCAGACTCAATCTAGAGAAAAGTATATGAAAGAGTTTGATATCCCAATCTCTCAATTCAACCTGCAATCAGCAAATAGGAATTTGCGAGCCCGGTTGAATATAAGAGATATAACTTGAACGGTACCAAAGACCAATATTCAAGGATCAATCAATTTCAATCAACAACCAAAGGTTGGATTTCCCAATTGATCGATTCAACGCACAACCTGTGATATTTCAATTATATAACAAAATATAATGCGGTAAAGAAATAACACAAACACCAGAAGTTTTGTTAATGAGGAAACCGCAAATGTAGAAAAACCCCGGGACCTAGTCCAGTTTTGAACACCACACTGTATTAAGCCGCTACAGACACTAGCCTACTACCAATGAACTTCGAACTGGAATGTAGTTGAGCCCTAATCAATCTCACACTGATCAAGGTACAGTTGCGCTCCTTACGTCTCTGAACCCCAGCAGGATTCTATGCACTTGATTCCCTTAGCTAATCTCACCCACACCCAAAAGTTGGTACGACCCAAAGTCGAATACTTGATAAACAAATCTGTCTCACACAGAAAAGTCTATTGGAATAGATAAATCTGTCTCCCACAGAAATACCTATGAGTTTTGTTCCGTCTTTGGAAAAACCACGGGACCTAGTCTAGATTGAACGCCAAACTGCTTTAAGCCATTACCGACATTAGCCGATTACCAATTCACTTCGGCCTGGAATATAGTTGATCCCGAATTTAGTCTCCCATTGATTCAGGTACAGTCGCGTTCCTTACACCTCTTGAGTCTCAACAGGACTCCACGCAATTGATTCCCTTAGATGACGTCACACCAATTAAGAGTTGCTTCAACTCAATTAAAGGCTTCAAACCAAATTTTTCTCCCACAGATTAATCCTATTTAATTGATTTCCTGGTTACGATCGAAACAGAGGATCAAATCAAATGTAGGATAAAGGTGATGGAAATTGATAGAAATTTGACAGAATTCTAGCTATCCTCAAAATCCGGACTTATGAAACTCGAAGTGCATCCTATATTATTATTCACCTCACAAGTATAAAACTTGTGGAATCACAAAGTTGAGACGAAGATGACTTTGTAATTGGTATCTATCTTGTTCAAGTGATAAATCAACAATCGAACAAGATCAGGATACTCAAGTTATCGAGATAAAAGATAACTGGACCTGGCTTCATGAAGCCCAATGAAGTCTTTGATAGTCGCTAAATCCTAAAAGGGTTTATGGAGATGACGACTCTAGATACAAATAGGACACATCAAAAAGTAGTGTTAGGATTCAAAGATCCCAGTTGCCAAGAGTTCCCCTTATATAGACAACATAGGTTGCTTTAGGTTTAAGCTAAGATAGATTTGGAACCAAGCAAACAATATTCACCGTAAGATGAAAACTTCGAATCTCATTCACATTAACAAGATATACACTCTGGTTAGGTAAACCATAACCAGACCGTGTACAAAGACTATGTCCAATATGGTTAGCCGAAACTAGTCGGTTTGAACTTAAAAGCTTAACACTTTTTTATGAACACAAAGACATTGATCTTAAGTCACAATTATGTGATAAAATGGGTCTAATGTTTTATAGATATGATCAAAATACAAATCATCTCGTAGAAATAATTTAACCGCAATTGAATCATAATCGACATAGTTGGTAAATGCATAAAGTACAAATACATGAGTCGTTTGTGAATCGTCTGAGTCATGGTACGCGAACCGTTTTTCAAACTTATGAGAAAAAGCGAGTTCTGTTGTTGACAGAACTTTTTCAGTTCATGTACCGGTTTGCAAACTTAGGTGCAAAACTGTGTTCCGGAGTTGGCTGAACTTTTTCAGTTTGCGAACCGGTTTGGAAACCTTAAGACTTTACCGGTTCCATAGTTCACATAACATTTTCAGTTTACGTACCGGTTTGGGTACTAAACTGGTTCAGGAACATAGAACTGTATTGGTTCGCATACCAATTTTGATACTTAAACCCGGTTCCCTTACCACAGTTCCAAAATGGTTTGCATACGGATATGCATACCTATCCGAATCACTAAACAAATAGTTTTTTTCCATGATGTGCATACGAATTTGCGTATCACACAAATCTTTAAGTCGATATAGAGCTACTCTTCTACGTGTACGAATACATGTAATACTGCTTCAAACTTATAACAGTTATCTCAGTTTGTAAGACTGATAGCACTGTCTTGTATTCCGAATATAGTAGTTCTATATTTTCTCTATATCAATTCGAAACATTCCAGAATAACATCAAAGACATATCACTGTTCCATGCTATTTTTGAATTATAAACATGAATCATGATTTGGTTCCGAACAATAAACTGTTCTCCACCGAAATTGATCAAGTATGAACAAATGTTCATTAAGCTTAATCATTATATTTCGAGAAATTCGTAAACTAAATAATTAGTTCTCGACTCGAAATTCTTTTCAATACAAGCTAGTCTAATTAGTTAGGCGACAAATGTCTCAAGGATATAAAAGAGAATATAACTTGAGAAATGGGTGTTTCAGTCTTCACTTACCTTTTGTTGATGAAGTTCTCCAAAAACTTCGGTTGATCTTCGCCTTCAAACGGTAGAATGCAAATGATGACTGGTTCGATTCTCTACTACCTCTATTCTAGACCGAGACTTAACTAATTGTAGGCTAGAAATCAAGATATAATTTGTGTTAGAGCATTTCTCGGTCGAAATCGCATGCATTGCTATCTCAAGCATGTTTGTCAATATTAGTGATCAAAACTATATGTCTTGATTTCTAGTTTATTTATGACTAAGTCTCGGTCTAGGATAGTTAAGTGTACTTGAGCTTCAGACTCCATGGCGATCATCTTACGAAGACGAAGAACTACTCGAGGAACAAGTGGAACTTCATCCGACTAAAAAGGTATGTGGAGACTTGAACTTATCTGTCACTCATAAGTCTACTCTATCTCCCACTCTTGATACAATGGTCGTATAAGTATGATAGTTTTCATACATACACATTTGCTATTTCGAGCCGAGTTTACTCGCCTATCTTTTTCTCGAAATATGTGTTGGTAAGCTTTTGCTTAAACCACTTTCATCTATACCCCTGACGAAAGTCATGATGACGTTTCAATCTTGAAAATAGCTTTGATAACGATAGTCGTGAATAACGATTGTTATAACATTATAGAAGAATGTTTCAATGATTTAAATGTAGAGTTGAGATTACCTACTATGGATATAAGCATATACAATGTGTTCGCACATTAATGTATAAATCCATGTGCCGGAAACCAAGTGTGTGCATATGGTATTGGTGAAGGAGACAGGTTGGGTATGCGTACCAGCGGAAGTTTTCAACCGAAAATTTCTGCTGAGTTTGTAGTTTGCAAACTAGTAAACCAGTCACCTTAGGTACGCATACCCGTACGCGTACCCAAGGAAGTTTTCGAACCCAAAATTTCTGTTGAGTTTGTAAACTCAAATCCGGTAGCTAAGGTACGCATACCCGTACGCGTACCCAAGCTGGTTATTTCTCAAATTGGTAGCTCGTGAACTTAAAACAATAAATATGAAAGTGCTCATATGGCTAACCATTGGTTAACTATTTGTGAACCAACTAAGTATACACGTTTAGGTACGGTTACTCAAACCTAAATGAATACATTTCATTTGTATGTGACAAGCTAAGTTTCGATCCAACGGTTGAAAGATATTAGCTTGGTTGAATCAGGTTTTTCATCTAACGGTGAATATTGAATGCTTTGTTACCAAGGTAACTTGGATTGCAAACCCTGATTTGAAAACTATATAAAGGAGACATCTAACAACTGGAAAAACTAATCCCCACACCTCCTATGTGATACTAGTTGGTTTTGCTAGAGTCGATTCTCCTTTAACCTTAGGTTTCTTCTCGGGACCCTGTAGGTTAACGACTGAAAAACTTCATTGGGATTGTGAATCCATACGAAACTACTTCTCTTGTAGTTGAGCGATCTGATCTTGCCATTTTCTATTGTACGAGTTCAATTGAATAATTGACTTGAGATTATATCTCCGATAGGGCAAGATAAAAAGAAATCACAAACATTTTCGTCTCATCGTTTGTGATTCCGCAATATCTAGTTTCGCTACCATACAATTTAGATTATTATGAGGTAATTGATAATACTAGGCTATTCTTCGGGAATATAAGTCCGGGTTATCAATTAGTTCCTGTTCACCTTGATTTATCAAAAGACGGAACAAAAACTCATAGGTTTATCTGTGGGAGACAGATTTATCTATTATCGTGGACTTTTCTGTGTGATACAGATTTGTTTATTAAAATCTTCAACTTTGGGTCGTAGCAACTCTTAGTTTTGGGTATAATCAGCTAAGGGAATCAAGTGCGTAGTATCATGCTGGGATCAGATAAGTAAGGAGCGCAACTGTACCTTGAATCAGTGTGAGATTGATTAGGGTTCAACCACAGTCCAGACCGAAGTTAGTTTGTAGTAGGCTAGTGTTTGTAGCGGCTTAATATAGTGTGGTGTTCAATCTGGACTAGGTCCCGGGGTTTTTCTGCATTTGCGGTTTCCTCGTTAACAAAACTTCTGGTGTCTGTGTTATTTCTATTCTGCATTATATTTTGTTATATAATTGAAATATCACAGGTTGTGCGTCGTATCGATCAATTGTGAAATCCAACCTTTGGTTGTTGATTGGAAATTGATTGATCCTTGGATATTGGTCTTCGGTACCATCCAAGTTTATATCTCTTGTATTTGATAAAGACTCACAGATTTATATTTGTTTGAGTATAGATCAAATCGAGAGATAGAGATATTAACTCCTTGATATACTTTTTATTAAGATTGAGTCTGACTGTCTAGTTGATTCTTTTAAAAGTATATTAGAGTTAGTCCATACAGATTGATAATCGAAATATTGGGTGAGGTTGTTGTACCCCCGCATTTTCAATTTGACAACTAAATTTGATAACAAGATTGAGATATCAACACTTGTGAGTTCGACCGAGCAAAGCTCTAACAATCACCCCTTTCTTTTTATCGATCAATCGACTTGTCTATGAAAGAGTAAAGTCCAGTCAACAATGCACTTTTACACCTCATCGTTGATGTTTCTAAAGATTAAGATATAAGTTTCAAAAATTATCTGGTTTTCAAAAATAAAAGAGATTCGGATATATTGCTCTCTGGTAAGCTTTCGAAACTGGTTCTCTAGTTTTCAAAAACTGAAGGGAGGGCATTTTTCTAATGGTCATTATTAAGCTTTCGAAAACCCACTCATATCTATCTTTTGAAAACTGATACGTGATATACTATCAGGGTAGTTTTCAAACCCAAAGATGTAATTTTTGAAACTCTTGGTCAAAAAGTGACTAAGAGATACGGTGTCATGTTTCGAGAACTTCCTTCGCCACTCAAGGATGAATATTTAATTTACAAGGTTTTCTAAGTCATCTTGGCTATGTTAGAAACATCAACATATAATCACACTTCCACCTAAGGGATGTTTTATCTTGGTTAGTCAATCATGTATGACGATTATCAAAATTTATAGTATGAGTTGTCTACAAAATAACTTGGAAAGTTAACGTTTGAGATTAATTGTTATTGTTATAATTAACATGTTCACTTATGATCTAGCTATCCATACTCCGGGGCTTTCCTTAATTACTAATAGCCATAATTAACAAAAATGCATTAGATGTAAGTAACTATATATGGTAGTAAACCTAGTAGGAGATCTTGAACAACAAGTGTGCTTATTTTTTAGGATTATGATAGGTGTCTAAAACACCTTTATATTTATCTATTGTTTATGCTTTCTTTGCTAGTTTTCTTGTAAATTATGTATCTTATGTTTGCTTTTGAGTGTTTAAGTACTTTGGAGTCATTTGGAACAAAAGAAGAGAAAGAGGACAAAAGTATCTTTTGAGTGGAACTGTTGTTGGAGGCGAAGTTATTTCTCATTATTTGCTTTTATTTCTTCATCTCTATCTGAAAAGTATGTCAGCTTTAGTGATGCAAATATTGTCTCAAAAGCATGACAGCTTTAGTGATGAAGAGAAATTGAAGAGAGGAAATGGGTATGAGAAGTAAGGGACGGCTACGGTTGGTGAGAGATTTCGAAGAAACAGGACGAAAGCGTCGGTTTGTGCTAGCACTATTGGGATCTCGGAGATTATGCGGCAACCTGCTGAGTTGTGTTTATTGGCTGTCACCGTTGGTGGCTTGAATCTGATTGCTGGGTGCCTACACCTAGGGGTTCTCAGAGCTGGGGTGGATGCATCCATTCTTCCTCCTACACAAAACCTACATTTCAGAGATAACAAATCATTGGTTTTATTTCGAGAAACACTGAAGAAATGGCGGCCATGGAATTCAGAGATCGAGAGATCGACAGAGATGAAGTGATTCAAAGAGGAATTGAGGTACTGCCTGAGATCGAGAAGTTGAGGCTGAATTGAGATGAGAAAGAAGTAATAGCTGCAATTTTGAGTTAGGTTTTAATCACTGGAAGAAGGAAGATGAGGTTGATGTATAAAATTGAGAGAAGAAATCGAGAGTATATGAAGAATTTACGGATGGGTTGGTGCAAATGGTTTGATTCATGGTTTGTGGAAGGTGGATTTGAAATATTCTATTGGTGAGTTTCTGTGACTGAGTTTGTGGATGAACAGGAAGGTACAAGGGTCATATTCAAGTTATGGTGTTGTTGCTCTTGGTGTTGATGCTCAAGAGTCAAGACTGATGCAGTGGTGTAATGGTGGTAGTGGTCCTGCAATTGACTGAGAACTGGTGATGTTCTGTAGCTGAGAAGAATATGAAGTTGCAGGTGCAGTTCAAGGAGGAGATATGGGTTTGCTGTGAAGATCTCAGAGAAGGATTTGAATTGAAGTTGCAGGACCTGATCTGTTGCTGCTTCAATGGAAGAATGGTGGTGGATGCAACTTTTGTTAAGGAGCTGGTGCAACTGAAGAGGTGATTTACATAGTGGAAGTATGAGCAGGTATTGCAGGCTGCAAGGCATTCCTTTCAAATGAAATTGAGAAACTGGGGCTGGAGGAATTGAAATGCAAAGGATGAGTGGAGCTGTTATGAGCAATAGATGAATGTTAGGTTTACAGGTGATTGCAGTTCAGATGGAGCTGTTAGGAGGCAGTCTTGACAGCAAAGAAGCTGAGTTGCAGCTGTTGCTCAGATGAACTCGAGAGATAGGTGGTCCCAGACAATGGAACTGGTGTGACCTGAGATGCTAAGCAGGCAGAGTTACTGAATTGCAGGTGGTTTAATTTGTTGCTGACATGGTCATAATGGCTTTAGATGAAGTTGTAAGAAGAAGTAACTGAAGCTGGTGGTTTAGAGATTGGTTCTCGTGTTGTTGTGGAGTTGGCCTGTGATGACACGAAGGTTCTGGTGCTATGGGTATGTTACTGCAACAAGCTACAGGTTGAGAAGCTGCAGATGTTTGTGTTGCAAGGATTTGGAGAATGAGGTTGTAGTAGTGACTGAAGTGATGCTGATAGACTGAAAGTGCAGTGCAAGGCATGAATCTGTGGCTGTAGCAGGTGTAGGTGGTATTGAGATTGATTGAAGTTACAGCATGAGCTTAGATGAAATGCAGCTGGTAGCTACAAGGATACAGGGATGGTGATTGACTGCTTTTGTGAGTCTTTACAAGGAAGCAGAGTTTGGGTCAGAGCCTGGAGCATAAATTCAGTCAAGAGAAGCTGTTGAAGACATGGATTTTGTTGAATCGGTGGCTCGAGTCTGTGTTGGTAATATGATGTTAATGGAAGAGATAGTAGCTGAGGTCTGAAACTGGGGAGATTTGGTGCAGTTAGGCAGTGAAGAAGACACCAGAGTTATGTGCTATCCTGTGCTGCAGAGTACAAGGGTTCTGGCAGAGATGGTTTGAACAGGCATTATGGATCGAGTTTGTGAGGTGTTGGTCAAGTTTTTACCAGGCAAAAGAGCTGGGTTTGCTGCCAGGGTTGGATGCCGTCTAAACTGAAGTTGCAGTCATTGATTTAGCAGATGAGTGAATGGTGGTCGTGTGTGGGGGACTCTAAGGCGTGATTTAGAAGTTGGAAAGTACATGAAATATGGGGTGTAAAATAATCTGAAGATTTGGTCCGAGTTTATATGAATTTGGGTTTATTTTCTTGCCGAGAAGATAGCTGTGAAGAGGAGCTATATGAGAGAACCCTAAATCATCAAAAAGACTACTTTTTTATCACCAGAAAAACGGCGCAGCAGCAGGAGATCCTGAACCAGTTGGAGCTTTTTGATTCTGGCATACACACAACACTTTCAGAAGTAGTATAGCAGCAACTCTGGTTTGCTGCTTGATTTATTTCTTTACTTTCTGTTCCTTTGAACAACTTTTAAGCCATTGTTAAGAACATATGACTATAAGTAGCTAAAACAATCTTTGATTAGGGGCGATTTCAAAGCCCGGAATATGAACCTACAATTGATATGAAATGACTTGTTCTCTTGCTATTATTTTGATTATTGTTTGATTTCTACCATGCTAATATTGTTTATGGATTATTTGTTAATGGTTTAAGTTCGAAATTGAATCGTTAGTGCATAATCCTATTGCTAGTTTAGATTTTCTTCGACCCGTAATTGTCTAGAGAAGATAAACACAAGTAGCAATATATGGGTATTGATGATGGGACTTTGTTAAGTACCCATATGTAGAAATTGACACTAGTAGGTGATTCATGTTTTTGAGTTCAACACTAGGAACAACCTTATCTCACAAAGCTTAGAGCACTTGTTTAAGTCACACCTAGAAAGCGTACCTCTAGGAAACTTGGCAAGTAGAAACCGGTAGTCGAACGCTTCCGTATCCGGTGAGCTTAGGAGATAATAACGGGATAGTTGAGCGTACTAATTATTCTAGGGTTGTTAGTAACGAAATAATGCGAAGAACTTAGTTATATGTCACTTTGGTTTATATTCCGTGATCGAGAATGAATCCTTAATCAATTCCATCTCATATTTGAATACAATTTACAATTTTCAGAATTTTCTATAACAAAACAATCTTGTTAAGAGTATTTGCATAACAACTTTTGCTTAACACACCTCCCTTGGGACGACTCTTCTTTTATTATATTACTTGCTAGTAGAGAAGTATTATTTGCGAGTTGACACCTCGTCAAAATTGGCGCCACTCCCGGCAGTGGCAAGTTTAGTTGTTATTTTTATTCTTAGTTGTTACTTTTGCTTTTATTTTCGATTTTCATTTACTCATTAAATCTTTGAGAATCTGTTTTTCAGGTACCATTTCTTTGGTGAATGCGTGAAGAGGGCAGACGAAGTCCTATTGGTATACGTCTTCGTTCGGGCATTTTACTAAAAGATTTCATTTGAGCAGTGAATACTCCACTTCCTCCTAGTTCTACACCAAGTGAATTCTCGGACTCGGACAAAGAGGAAGACAACACAGTAGGAGGTCGAACACTTGCTCCAAGAACACTCAAGGAGCTCACTTCTACAAACATTGACCAGCAGCCTTTATATATTCAGCTGAATGGAACCATTCAGTTGAAGCAGCAATTGATTCACTTGCTGCCCAAATCCAGAGGTTTATTGGGAGAGGATCCTAATCGTCACTTACAACAATTCCATCATGTTGTGACTAGTTTGAAGCAAGCAACTGCATATGCCGATATGGCTATGATGACAATTTTTCCTTTCTCCCTTACAGATGTTGCAGGAGAGTGGTTCTTTTGCTTACCCTCTGGAAGTATAACCACATGGAATGGAATGAAGAAGTTGTTCCTTGAGAAGTATTTTCCAGCATCAAAAGCAGCAGTGATTCGCAAGGAGATTTGTGGTATCAGCCAAGTATCGGGGGAGACTCTCTATGAGTACTGGGAGCGCTACAAGAATCTTTTAGCTAGCTTTCCACACCACCAAATCAGCGATCAACTTGTGATTCAATATTTCTATGAGGGGTTGCTTTCTAATGATAGAAATTTGATTGATGCCGCGAGTGGTGGTGCACTCACCAACAAAACCATTGTTGAAGCTACAAGCTTGTTAGAAAACATGGCTGCAAACACTCAACAGTTCTACACTCGAGGTGAATCAGTGGTAAGGAAAGTGAATGAAGTTGGTGATTCTTCACATATGGAACATAGAATGGGTAACATGGAGAGGATGATGCAACAAATAGCAGCTGCCGTCATACCATCATCATACAACGAAGATGTTGAGCAAGCAAGTGCCATGTACCAAAATCAACAAAGGCCAAGATATGATCCATACTCTAGCACATACAATCCGGGTTGGCGAGATCATCCCAATTTCATCTACGCCAACAAGCAACCGGCAGTTTCCAATCCTCCTTTTAATCAACAAGGTGGGTACCGATTCTTGCAAAACCCACGTCAAGAAACTCAAGGCACGAGTATAGATGACAAGTTGAATCTCATTCTCAACACAATGGCGTAACATAAGCAAAAGTCAGAGATGGATATGAAGGACATCCGAACACAAATGGGTCAACTAGCTACTACCGTGAACAAATTGGAAGCACAAGCAGCTGGAAAACTTCCTTCGCAACCATTCAATCATAAGGAGAATGCCAATGCTATTGAGCT
Organism: Papaver somniferum; assembly: GCF_003573695.1. Lineage (NCBI taxonomy): Eukaryota > Viridiplantae > Streptophyta > Magnoliopsida > Ranunculales > Papaveraceae > Papaver > Papaver somniferum. The sequence goes on along the minus strand of NC_039360.1, from coordinate 43,104,431 downwards.
ACGAAGTGGGAAGCAAGTAGAGAAACCGGAAACATCACCGGTGTCCCATGAATCTGATTTGGAGAAAGAAGCGGGTGAAACAGCCCCTAAAAAGGCTGACCCGGTAACAAATTCTAACTCTAAAACTCGTGTTCCTACTTATGCTACTCCTCCACCTTTTCCTAGCAGGTTTGCAAAGTCGAACAAGGAGACATTGTACCAAGAGATTTGGGAGATCTTTAAGAAGATTGAAGTGAACATTCCACTCATTGAGGCGATAAGGCAGGTTCCTCGCTATGCAAAGTTCTTGAAGGAATTGTGCACTAACAAGCACAAATTAACCGGTAATGAGGTAATGAGTGTGGGGGAGAATGGTTCGGCATATCTTCAAAAGAAACTCCCACCCAAGTTGAAAGATCCCGGTAGTTTCACCATGTACTATTGGTAAAATCAGGTTTGAATGTGCTTTGCTAGATTTAGGAGCATCCATAAATGTTATGCCTGTTTCCGTTTATGAATCCTTGAATCTCGGTCCTCTTAAGAATACCGATATTGTTATACAACTTGTTGATAGATCTAATACTTACCCGAAAGGGGTTATTGAAGATGTTTTGGTGCAGGTTAATCAACTCATATTTCCGGCGGATTTCTATGTTCTTGAGATAATGGATGGGGATTCACCATCGTCTACTCCCTTGTTGTTGGGTAGCCCATTCATGAGAACCGCTAGAACGAAGATAGATGTTTCCAAAGGCGCCTTAACTATGGAATTTGATGATGAGATCATAAGTTTCAATATCTTTGAGGCTATGAGATATCCTAGTGATGTGCATTCATGTTTTTCTATTGATATTATTGATTCTCTAGCTCAACAGATTTTTGAGTTGAATGGTGATGATGCTTTAGAAAACACCATAGTGGAAGGTTTAGGTTATGGAAAATACAAAGACCTTGGAAGTGAATTGTCTATTTGTGATGAACTTAATGAGGCTGTTTTAGCTCTTAACTCATTACAAGAAGTTCCACAAAAGTATAATGCGTCTTATGTTTCCTTGCCGATTACTAATGAGAAACTTTTACCGTCGATTGTGCAGGCACCTATCCTTGAGTTGAAACCTCTTCCGGATCACCTCAAATACAAATATTTAGGTGACAAGGAAGAGTTGCCGGTGATCATTGCCAAGAACCTTACCAAGGTGCAAGAGGAGAAACTTGTTCGGGTGCTAAGAGAGTACAAGTCTGCCATTGGGTGTACCATTGCCGATATCATAAGAATCAACCCTTCCACATGTATGCACCGAATACTTCTTGAGGAGGGGGCAAAACCAACAAGAGAAGCTCAACGTCGCTTGAACCCTCCGATGATGGAAGTAGTCAAGAAAGAAATCCTGAAGTTGTTGGATGTAGGAGTTATCTATCCCATATCCGATAACAAATTGGTGAGCCCGGTCCAAGTCATTCCAAAGAAGTCTGGAATCACGGTGGTGAAAAACGAAGATAATGACTTGGTTCCAACTAAAATCCAGACAGGTTGGAGAGTTTGCATTGACTACTGAAAGCTCGACTCTACCACCCAAAAGGATCATTTTCCCTTACCATTCATTGATCAAATGCTTGAAAGGTTGGCTGGGCACTCTCACTATTATTTTCTAGACGGTTTTTCTTGTTATAACCAGATTGTAATAGCTCCGGAAGATCAAGAAAAGACGACGTTTACTTGTCCCTTTGGCACTTTTTGCGTATAGACGTATGCCATTTGGCTTGTGCAATGCTCTAGCCACTTTTCAACGTTGTATGTAGAGATGGCAAACAAGCTGAAACCCACGGGTTAACCCGTGCCCGGCCCGTAAAAACCCGAACCCGGCTCGGCTGGTTTCTAAACAAGCCGGGTTCGGGTTGGAGAAATGCCGGCTTGTGAATAAACGGGTTAACCCGTCCCAGCCCGTGAAACCGCGGATACAACCCGTAAACCCGTCCACAATAACTAATTAGTAATTTTTATACAATTTTTATATAATCATTTGGCTAATCTCTGGAAGTTGGATAATCTTTGGCTTATGTATAATCCAAGACCTTCCCTTGAAACTCCCTGGCTGTGGTGGAACATCTCTTGAATCAATGCCTCGGGAATCCCTGGTGCTGAGTGAGCAATCCTGCAGACATTAACATATGCACGTTAGTAAGACGTGTGCTATCTGTCTTCTAAAAAACAGAACCAAAAACTAATTGAGCAGGAAACAACATATTGACGTAGAATTTCAATGAAGATTACCGGAATTCCAGATGAACAATATATACTCCATTCCCTATACGCTGCTTTCTTGGAATGACGGTAAAGAAAACTGATGAGTCCTTAGATGCCGGAGTGAATCCAATTGTGTTTATTAAGAAGTTCGACAGGACTTGCTGTAGCCTTAAATTGTCACCGTACAAAATACAAATACATGGATGATACTTCCACAGGAAAATCCTGGATGAACTGCAACTGTCGCTCCTCACATAGAGGCCTTCCTTGAATCATGACGGCTTCTAACGCTTCTCCTAAACTGAACTCGAGAATGTTCATCTCTAAGTAGCTGTGATGGCCATGTCGGAAAGTATTCAGTTTCACATTTTTCAACAGATCAATTTAATAATTCTTTAACTATCATGAATAGTAAGGAAATACAAGCAAAAAGCGATGTGAAGAGATCCATACCACTCTTCCACTCTCCAAATTAGCATCACTTAGTATCATCCCTAATTGTTCCTGACAGAGAGTGCTACTCTTAATAAGTTGCTGATGCTCTTCTGACAATTCAGAAGCCTCCATCAAACTTCGGGTAAACATTATCCCATTAAGTGAGTTTTTGATTTCTTGGCGAATATACGTCAATTCCTGGAGGCTATTTGCAGAAGCGTATTCCGACATGCCCTGCCGCTGTAAAGCATGTTGAAGATCGGGCTGGGTCACGTGTAAAAAGCAGAGAACCCCCGTAACCTTACCCTCAGCGTCCATCCGCTTAGTGGCCGAAAGTAGTGCATCTACAAGCTTACCCTGCCTATCAAAGAACCCAAACAACACTTTCTCACCATCTTGTCCTGCAATAACACCATTCAGTAATGAGATTTCTGAATTGAGTCATGGGCGGGCTAACCCGTGAACCCGCGGGTTCAACTCGTTACAGGCACGGGTTGAATAAATGACAACCCGTGAAGAATTTTAACCCGCGGGTTTTAACCCGTATTAACCCGAACCCGTGGAACCCGTAACGGGAAAGCCCCGGCCCGCCCGTTTGCCAGCTCTAGTTGTATGATAAGTATATTTTCAGATTATGTGAAAAGCATCATAGAAGTGTTTATGGATGATTTTAGCGTGTATGGTGATTATTTTGACAAGTGCTTAGATAACCTTGCACTTATTCTTAAACGATGTGTAGAAACTAATCTTGTGCTTAATTGGGAAAAGTGTCACTTTCTGGTGAATCATGGGATTGTACTAGGCCATGTTATATCCTCGAAGGGGTTAGAAGTAGACAAGGCTAAGATAGATTTGATTCGAAACTTACAATACCCCACAACTTTGAGGGAGGTTTGCTCTTTTCTTGGTCATGCAGGTTTTTATAGGAGATTCATCAAGGATTTGTCCAAGATTGCAATGCCCCTATGTAGACTTTTGCAGAAAGATGTGGCCTTTGATTGTGACAAGGAATGCAAGGAAGCTTTTGACACCTTGAAAGAGTTGTTGACTACCGCACCAATTATCAAACCACCAGACTGGAGCAAGCCATTTGAGTTGATGTGCGATGCAAGTGATTATGTTGTTGGAGCCGTGTTGGGACAACAAGATGGTAAAGTTCCATATGCCATTTATTATGCTTCTAGAACTCTCAGTGGAGCACAAATCAACTACCCCACTACTGAAAAGGAGATCTTGGCCATAGTATTTGCACTATGGAAGTTTAGATCTTACTTGGTGGGTAAAAAGGTGGTGGTTTTCTCCGACCATGCCGCACTTCGATACTTGCTCACAAAGAAGGATGCTAAGCCAAGGCTCATAAGGTGGATTCTCCTTCTTCAAGAGTTCAACTTGCAAATCAAGGACAAGAAGGGCAGTGAGAATGTAGTTGCAGGAAATCCTACAACACATCCCTTGTATTATCATGACTATGATTTCTAGATCTAAACTTATTCGATATGAAAATAAAGATAAAGATAATGAAAATAGAAAATAAGACACAAGATTTACGTGGTTCGATCAATATGATCTACATCCACGGGGTTAGGGATCTTCACTATGATTGTTTGTAATTACATATGGATTACAATTGAGACTCCATTAATGAGTATTTGAAGCTCTTGGTTGAAGAAGGAAGAAGAAGGAGATAATAATAATAATACAAATTCTGTTTTCTCTCTCTCTAATTGTGTCTCCCTCTCTCGTCCTAAAATGTGTATCCCTTTCTGATTATTATTCTTTCTGTCTCTTGCCTTTCTCTTTATATAGGATATTACATAGTGGATGACAGCTCATATGTAGTGGATTACAGATCATATTATCTCAGGCTCTCGCTACGTTCTCTCAGGCTCTTGCTACATTCTCGCGAGATCTTACTATTGTGCGATATTTGGATCCTACATCTTGCATCTTTTTCCTTGAATATTACTTGAAGAGCGATCTTTAAGGAAAAATCCACCTTTTTGTAGTTGTTGGAGGAACGAGCGAAAGAATATTGGACTTGAAAAGTACGTACTTGCCTCTATTCTTTTGTGAAGTTCCGGAGCGTTGCGAAGTAAATAAGAAGTATCATATCTTGAAGTATGCGAAGTATGAAGTATCCTTGAAGAAGTATAAAAACTACTTAATCCTCGAAATATATAAGAAGTATGAAGTATCCTTTGAGAAGTATAAGAAGTATCCGTCCTTGATTGCGAATAAGAAGTATTGCGAAATTATAATCCACGTTCTCTGCCTCATGCAATGCTGTAATGCAAATAAGAATTTAGATTAGTATTCAACATTTCTTTTATCAAAAATTTTCATTTAATTGCAAGTTCAAATCGTTTTTATTTTTTTTTGATTTCCTTTGTATAACTTGTTTCGTCTCATCCGATAAACATCTTTCATGGAAATGATCCTAATGAGGTCTTATGTAGCATGTTGATGGAAGGTCTTACTAGCCTGTTGATGGAAGGTCTTATTTTTCCTCCTACTACTCTCCATGTTAGATATCATTCTCATTTGAAACAAAGCAAATTTTCAAGAGAAATATATAAATTGATCTGTGCGAGATTTTTCTCGGTTTCTTTTGTGATTGTGGAATCTTTGTAATTCTGAAATTTCTGTAATTCTGCGATTATATCGCCTTTTGTAAATCAAATCAAAAATCTTTTATTTTCTGTAAAAGTAAAATGTTCAAGGAAAGTGGTACTTAGCTTTTATGTGATTCACTGTTGTTGTCAATCTCGCGCGAAAAATACGTTGCATGAAGTATAAATGTCGCTTAGCAAAAATAGATGCGAGAGGAAAGAATTGAACCTGCGACCTGCTACTTGAATATTCTCACACCTTACCAACTGTGCTAAGCCTCTCTTGCGAAATAATCAAAGTTCTTGCGAAGTAATCAAATTCCAACTGTGTGACTGTATAAATTTCGCGTAACAAAAATAAACATGCGAGAAGCAAGAATTGATCCCGCGACCTGCTGCTTGCATTCATGCCTCCTGAACAACTGTGCAAGCTTCTTCTTTGCGAAATATCTCTGCGAAATTATCATCAACTCTCTTCTGTGCGAAATAATCAAAGAAATATCTGTGAGAAAAAATACGCATGTGTTGGGACTTGATCACACGACCATGAACTCATTAACTTCGCAGATGAGCAATTGTGCTACCTCTTGTTTGCGAAATAATGAAACAATATTGCGAAATTATTCATTTTTTCGCTCTCTGTAAAAAAGAAGAAAACTATCTTCGCAGGCGAATTCGAACTTGCGACCACGAACACACATACTGCTCTCTGGACAGATATTGCAAGAACCTCTCCGCATAACTTTTTTCCTTACTCTTTTATTCTCCCATGCAAATGAGAAGAAAATGAAAAATATGTGTCTCTGCGAATTCGAACCCTTGCCCTATTTATTATTCGCTCAGCCTTGAACCATCTGTGCGAATTTCTGTTTGTGACAGAAATTACAACGCCTGCCTCTTATCTTATCTTCGTCTTTCCCTTGTTTCTTCTCCTGAACATGAAAACCTTCCACTGAAACTTCCATTTTTTCCTTAAATTTCACCACAACAACTAATTTTTTATCTCACTCTTTTCATGTCTTTGAATTGTTGATGATGTTTACTCCCTGAAAGTGTGATTTCTTCCATAAAATTTCTATTTTTGAACCTAAACTTTGTAGATCTATAAAAATATGAACAATATCTAATCTTCATGGAAATTTCTTGAACCAAAAAGCTACAGGAGGGATAAATCCTTTACTCCTCCCTGTTTCTAGCGCCAAAATGTAGTTGCAGGAAATCCTACAACACACCCCTAGTATTATCATGACTATGATTTCTAGCTCTAAACTTATTCGATATGAAAATAAAGATAAAGATAATGAAAATAGAAAATAAGACACAAGATTTACGTGGTTCGATCAATATGATTTACATCCACGGGGTTAGGGATCTTCACTATGATTGTTTGTAATTACATATGGATTACAATTGAGACTCCATTAATGAGTATTTGGAGCTCTTGGTTGAAGAAGGAGATAATAATAATACAAATTCTGTTTTCTCTCTCTAATTGTGTCTCCCTCTTTCATCCTAAAATGTTTATCCCTTTATGATTATTATTCTTTCTCTCTCTTGCCTTTCTCTTTATATAGGATATTACATAGTGGATGACAGCTCATATGTAGTGGATTACAGCTCATATTATCGCAGGCTCTCGCTACGTTCTCTCAGGCTCTTGCTACATTATCGCGAGATCTTACTATTGTGTGATATTTGGATCCTATAGAGAATACCGTAGCGGATCATTTAAGCATATTGGTTGTGTCCGAAGAAGCGATTCCTTTGCATGATAGTTTCTCGGATGAGCAACTCTTTGCGGTTGTTGGCACAACTCCGTGGTACGCTGATGTTGTTAACTTCTTGGTGACGGGAAGAGTACCTAGTTCCATGTCTACATTTCAGAAACACAAGCTCAAGAAGATTGCTAAGCAATATATATGAGATGAACCTTATTTGTGGAAGCATTGCTCCGATCAAATGATCTTCAGGTGCGTACTCGAATCCGAGTTCCAATAAATTCTGAATTTTTGTCACTCATATGCTTGTGGTGGCCATTTCGGAGCCAAGAGGACAGCCATCAAGGTTCTTGAAAGTGGTTTTTGTTGGCCTACATTGTTTAAGGATGCATATTTATTTTGCAAGGCTTGTGATAGGTGTCAAAGGACAGGTAACCTAGGTGTTAGACACCAAATGCCGCAAACACTAATTCTCGTTGTTGAGATTTTTGATGTTTGGGGTATCGATTTTACGGGGCCCTTTGTGAATTCCAATGGGAAATTTTATATACTTCTTGCTATAGATTATGTTTCTAAGTGGGTGGAAGCTAAAGCCACCCCTACTAATGATTCTCAAGTTGTTTGTGAGTTTGTGAATGAACATATCTTTTCTAGATTTGGTACACCTCGAGTGGTGATTAATGATGGAGGGTCGCACTTCAAGAAATCCTTTCACGCTCTTCTAAAGAAGTATAACATTTTTCATAAAGTTGGTGTTAGAGCATATCTCGGTCAACCTCGCATGTTTGTCAATGTTAGTGACCAAAACTATAAGTCTTGATTTCTAGCCTACATAGCTAAGTCTCGGACTAGGATATAAAAGTTTAGTTGAGCTCAAGGACTTCATGGCGATTCATCATACAACGACGAAGATCTATACAAGGAACCGTGGAACTTCATCAACAAAAAGGTATGTGGAGACTTGAACTTATCTATCACTCAAAAGTCTATCTCTTCTATCTCCTACTTCTTATAAGACAAAAGTCGTATGCTATATAGACTAGATCATACACATTTGACATTTCGAGCTGAGCATTCACTGCTTATCTTTTATCTAGAAATCGTGTGCTGGTAAAGCGTTTCGCTTTGATCAAGTTTATCTTCACCTAGTGACGAAAGTTATGAAAAGTTTCAATCACTTTGAGAATTGCTCTGACGTGAATCGGTCTGTGAATAACAGCTACATAGCGTCCTCTGAGAATGTCTCAATGATTGAAATGAAAGTTTAGATTACGTAACCATGTATTCCTTGAACCGAATTTTTCGATCTTTGTTGATCAAGAGAAATCGGGAGGATTGTGGAATTGGCTTGCCAAGTCAGCGAACCTAGTTCGCAGACTCAGTCCGCGAACTGTCGGAAGTTCTCGATCGAGAATTTCTGCTGGATTTTCCAAAACTCGTTTGTGTGCTTAGTCCGCGAACTGGCGGAAATTCTCTTTCCGAGAATTTCTGCTGAGTTTGGAAAACTCAACCGATTAACTTAAGTCCGCGAACTTGTTTGTGAACTTAAGAGGTTATGATCTAAAAATGTGTTTTAAACATGAAACATTAAATTATTAAGTAATGCTTTATGTAAACCGTGGCTATAATGTTCATGAGCCGATTCAATCGAATCGAATCATCTTTGTTTCAATTGTGTCTTGTGTAGTTATCTAAGATCTCATAGCAATTGAACAACTCTTTAACTAGTTCATTTGAGTCAATTGAACTAGTTATGGTGAAGAAGAACAAGGTTAATATGAAATGCTCATACGGTTAACCTTTTGGGTTACTATGTTGAACCAACATACACGTACACGTTTGGGCACGGTTTTCACGAACCCAGTAAACGTCTACCCGATTGTGTGTGAAAAGCTAAGTTTTCTATCTAACGGTTGAGAAATATTAGCTTGAATCTAAATCAGGTTTTCATCTAACGGTGAATAAGGATTGTTTTGTAACTAAGGAAAAACCCTGATTTGAAGGCTATATAAAGGAGACATCTATCATTGTGAAAAACTAATCCCCACACGTTTGTGTGCTACTAGTGCGCCCACTAGAGTCGATCTCCATTAACCTTTGATTTTCTTCTCTAAAATCAGGTTAACGACTTAAAGACTTCATTGGGATTGTGAAGCGTACTCTTATAATTAGAGGCTTAGATGATGATGCTTTGAAACTTAGGTTATTCCCATTTTCCCTGAAAGATAAGGCCAAGTCGCGGATGTATAGTTTGGACTCCGAGTCAATTGAGACATATGAACAACTTACATCTGCCTTTTTTAATAAGTTTTTCCCTAGGCACAAAACATCGTCTATTAGGACGCAAATATGCACATTTTCACAACAAGAGAGAGAATCTTTATATAGGTATTTGGAAAGGTTCAATGATTTATTATCCCAGTGTCCTCATCATGGTTTAGAAAAGGTTAGGCTAGTTCAGATCCTTTATGAGGGTTTAGATTACTCCACAACGACTATGGTTGAGTCTCTATGCACTGGTGGATTTGAAAACCAAACTGTTGATGCGACGATGGAATTTTTTAATGAAATCGCCGAAAAAACCCAGCAATGGGAAAATAGTAGGGCACCCCAGAAAACAATTCTTTTAAGTAGAGGAAACGTTAATAGGGTAGAAGGAGGCTATGAATCAGATGCCAAAATTGCTGCTATAGCAAAAAGGTTAGAAGCCTTATAAGTGGGCCAGACTAGTGGTAGAGTGGAGCCTTTTTGGGAAGGCCAGAATATTGAAGATCAGGCCAATGCTCTTTATAATAACACTAGATTTGATAACCGTCAAAATATTGACCCATATTCAGAAACCTATAATCCTGGTTGGAGAAACCATCCGAACCTTTCGTGGTCTAAGGGCCAAAGTTAAGGTCAGTTTAGTAATTCTAATGCTCCCTCAGGTTTTGGCTATACTAAGAATCCTTCAGGACTAGATAAGTTTAAGAATCAGTCAGATAAGAAAATCCTAAGTTTAGAAGAATCTCTCGCCTTGTTAACTCAGCAAACTGCAAAATTTCAGTTATCCGTAGAACAGAGTCTACAAGCTAGTAACAGGATAGGACAAGAAAATAGTCAGGCTATTTCCGAGTTGAAAACCCAGGTTGGTCTGATAAGTGATTCTTTGAGAGAAAAAGGTAAGTTTCCTAGTCAAGCACAACCTAACCCTAGAGGAGTTCATGAATTAGGTGCAAAACCATCGAATCAATTGAATGTTGTTAGAACCCTTGGAAGTGGTAGAGTTGTAGACAATAAGGTAACCATGCCCGATAGTGAACATACTGTAGTTCGCCCCTCAGGATCTCACCTCTCAGGACCAGTAGCTGAATAGACTGATAAAGTTTCTGATGATGTGAATTCGGTTCCTGAGAGGTCTGATTTTAGGCCTAGAGCCCCATTTCCTCAGCTATTAGTACCAACAAAGAAGGAATCGAACTTTAATGATGTAGTGGAGGTTTTTAAGCAAGTTACGATAAACCTTCCCTCATTAGATGCAATTAGGCAAATTCCTGCTTATGCCAAGTTCCTTAAGGATATGTGTACGCGAAAGCGAAAACTTAGCGTCCATAAGAAAGCCTTTTTAGCTAGTCACGTAAGTTCAATCATTCAGAACACCATAACTCCAAAGTAAAAAGACCCAGGTTCTCCTACCATTGCTTGCACAATAGGTAACTTCCGGGCAGAAAAATCTTTACTTGACTTAGGAGCCAGTGTGAACTTACTGCCATTCCATGTATACTTACAGCTAGGACTTGGTGAAATGAAACCTACTCAGATGACACTGCAGTTAGCTGATAAGTCTGTTAAAATCCCTCGAGGTGTTATCGAGGATGTTCTTATTGAGGTCGATAAGTTTATTTATCCAGTGGATTTCGTGGTCCTAGATACCCAACCTGTCCCTGACCCAGAGAACCATATACCTGTGATTTTAGGTCGCCCATTTTTAGCTACGTCTAATGCGATCATTAACTGTCGAAATGGTGTGATGGGTTTATCTTTTGGTAATATGATTATGGAGATGAACATTTTTAATGTCAGTAAGCAACCTCATGAGCTAGATGACACATGTGTTGAGGAGGTGAACATGATAGAATCCTTAGTTCAGGAGTCATTACCAAACATCTTGTCTGAAGACCCGTTAGAAAGTTGTCTATCCCATTTTGGTTTAGATTTTAACGACGATAGCACTATTGAACAGGTGAATGCTCTATTAAATTCTACCCCTATGTTAGACACTGATAGATGGAAAGCTAGGTTCGAACCCTTACCAGTTTCTGAGACTACCCTAATTCCTTCTTTAGAAGAGCCCCCAAAGTTGGACCTTAAACCACTACACGATACTCTAAAGTATGTGTTTTTAGGTCCATCTGAGACTTAACTTGTGATTGTAGCTTCCAATTCGGATAGTAATCAGGAAAGTAGGCTAGTAAATGTACTTCAAGACAATAAGGAAGCTTTAGGGTGGACTATAGCAGACATTAAGGGTATAAGTCCTACTGTGTGTATCAGATTCATTTAGAGGAAGACTCCAAACCTTCTAGGGAGATGCAACGTCGACTGAACCCTAACATGAAAGAGGTAGTTCGAAAAGAGGTGCTTAAGTTGTTAGATGCGGGTATTATTTACCCAATTTCAGACAGTAAGTGGGTCAGCCCTGTTCAGGTTGTCCCCAAGAAATCAGGTATCACTGTAGTCCAGAATGATAATAATGAATTAATCCCAACCCGAGTGACCACGGGATGGCGTGTGTGTATTGACTATAGGAAATTGAACAAGGTCACAAGGAAGGATCACTTTCCCCTTCCTTTTATCGACCAAATGCTAGAGCGATTAGCTGGACATAGTCACTATTGCTTCTTAGATGGCTACTCCGGTTATAATCAGATCGTTATTGCCCCAGAAGACCAAGAGAAAACCACTTTTACCTGTCCCTTTGGTACCTTTGCGTATAGACGCATGCCTTTCGGGCTATGTAATGCCCCTGCAACTTTTCAGCGTTGTATGATGAGCATATTTTCTGATATGGTAGAACGGTTCTTAGAGGTCTTTATGGATGTTTTCAGTGTTTGGTTCATCTTTCGATGAGTGCTTGCATCATTTGACATTAGTGTTGACTAGGTGTAAGGAAAAAAATTTAGTGCTTAATTGGGAAAAATGCCATTTCATGGTTAAATCAGGAATTGTGTTAGGGCACATCGTCTCTTCAAAGGGTATAGAGGTAGACAAAGCCAAAGTTGACCTTATTAAGACTTTACAGGTCCCAAAAACCGTAAAAGATATTAGGTCATTCCTAGGGCATGCAGGTTTTTACCGTCGATTCATTAAGGATTTTAGCTTGATTTCTAGACCTCTTTGCAATTTGCTTGCAAAAGATGTTAAGTTTGTCTTTGATGATGCTTGTTTAGAGGCTTTTGAGAAGCTTAAAACTTTACTCACTACTGCCCCGATAGTCCAGGCACCTAACTGGAACCTACCCTTTGAGATTATGTGTGATTCTTCAGATTATGCTATAGGCGTCGTTTTAGGAAAACGAGAAAACAAATTACTTCATGTGATTTATTATGCTAGCAAAACTCTGAATGATGCCCAAATGAACTACACAACTACCGAGAAGGAACTTTTAGCCATCGTGTTTGCCTTGGATAAGTTTAGGTCCTACCTATTAGGTTCTAAGATCATAATCTATACAGATCATGCTGCTTTGAAATACCTTTTATCTAAGAAGGATACCAAACCTAGATTGATTAGATGGATCCTATTGTTACAGGAATTTTCCCCAGACATTAGAGACAAAAAGGGTGCAGAAAATGTAGTAGCAGACCACTTGTCTAGGCTTGTTAGTTCCCCTAGTGATTCCCTTCCTATAAGGGATAGCTTTCCTGATGAACAATTGTTCTCTGTTTCCCAATCACCTTGGTATGCAAATATAGTGAATTATCTTGTTACTGGTCGAACCCCTCAACATTGGGGTAAGCAAGATCGTTCTAGGTTTTTAGCCGAGGTTAAGCATTTCTTTTGGGACGATCCTTATCTGTTTAAGTATTGTCCGGACCAGATTATTAGGAGATGTGTATCTGAGAGTGACCAGTCTAGTATTATCTCCTTTTGTCATGAACATGCATGTGGGGGTCATTTTAGTGCTAAGAAGACTGCTGCTAAGATTTGCAGTGTGGATTTTACTGGCCTTCGTTGTTTAAAGATTCCCATAGTCATTGTGTTTCTTGTGAGCGTTGCCAGAAGTTAGGAACCATTTCCCGTAGAAATATGATGCCTTTGAACCCTATTTTAGTGATTGAGGTCTTTGATGTGTGGGGCATTGATTTTATGGGTCCATTTCCTATTTCGTTTGGTTATCTTTACATACTTGTCGCTGTAGACTATGTGTCTAAGTGGGTTGAGGCGGTTCCGTGTAAAACGAATGACCACAGGGTCGTAGTCCAGTTTTTGAAAGAGAATATACTTACACGTTTTGGTACGCCGCGAGCTATAATTAGTGATGGAGGTTCACACTTTTGTAATAGACCGTTTGCTCTTTTAATGAAACAATACGGTATTACCCATAAAGTAGCAACCCCATATCACCCTCAGACTAGTGGTCAGGTAGAGGTTTCCAATAGGGAAATTAAACGTATTCTAGAGAAAACAGTTAATCCAAATAGGAAAGACTGGTCGTCGAGGCTTACTGATGCCTTATGGGCTTACCGTACTGCGTTTAAGACACCCATTGGAATGTCACCTTATCGTTTAGTGTTTGGAAAGGCATGTCACCTGCCTGTTGAGTTAGAGCATCGAGCCTATTGGGCTATTAAGAACTTAAACTTTTCACTTGACAAGGCAGGAGCTCAAAGAAAGCTCCAGCTCAATGAGTTGGACGAGATTCGTAGAGATGCATACGATAGTGCTAAGGAGTATAAGAACAAAATGAAACTTGTGCATGATAGGAATATTTTACGAAAGTCATTTTCTCCAGGTCAAAAAGTTCTTCTGTATGACACTCGTTTGCATCTATTCCCCGGGAAGTTGCGCTCTCGGTGGACCGGTCCTTTTGTGGTCCGTACTGTTTTTCCTCATGGCGCTGTTGAGATTGAGACACCAGATGGTAGTAGTTCTTCGAAGGTTAACGGTCAGCGATTGAAGCCCTTTTTAGAGCCTTTTCCTACAGGTGATGTTGAGGAGGTCCCTCTGGAGGACCCTGTTTACCTTGATTGACCATCGAGGCGATTTTGTATGTTGTATAATATTTTTGTAGGTTTTTGGTTACACTTCACCCAGGTACTATCTTTCCGACTTCTCTCTTTACTATTTCCTCATGTTACTTATATTTTTGGTACTGTTCTTTGATTAGAAACATTGAGGACAATGTTAGATTTAAGTTTGGGGGTGGGGGTAGAACTTTTTGTTACCTTTTCGTTGCAATAAATAAACTCCAGAGCCTAGAAATTTATCCCTATTAAGGATGGCACTAACCAATCTAAGTGGATGGAAGCATTTTGGTTGTAGGAGTTGAGGAACCAATCTGACTAGATGGCAACATCTAAAGAGTCTATTCATAAAAGCACAGAGCTCAGGTGTTAGAAATAACATGATAGTTTCACCATATCTCGTTGAGTCCTTTTCACTTCTGTTTTTATTTTGTTTTGTTTTTAAACTATGTTTCTCTAAGTGATTAGGTGGGGCTCACGATTCAAGTTGTTACCAATGCTAGGGTGAATTAGAGTGATTGAGATACAAAAAAAAAAAAAAAAAAAAAGAGACCAGACCATCAGACCAACTGGAATAAATTCAATAAAGTCGACCACTGGAACCCTTGTATATGCCAGTTGTGTTGACCTAGAGTTAGGATTATCGACCACTGGTACCCTTGTATATGCCAGTGTGTTGATATTAGTCAGACCGGTATCTCAGTCCATTAGGATAGGTTCATTTTGGCGGAGGCCTTCAGACAGATATGAGAAACACCGTTCACCTAGTAAACATCAAAACCATCTATGTTTTTCTATATCCATCTTCTTGATCTATCCATGTGATTAGTTTTGACTCCGGATATTGATGTCCATAGTGACTATCTGAGTAGAGCTCTGTCACTTCATATGAATTTTAGTATGCTTGAGTGCAAACTCGTGTACAACAATTGGAATTTCGCATCAGGGTACTTCCTCCTGTAGTCAATAAGTATGCCAACCAAGGAGATTCTTTAGTGCCTTCCAAGGTTCTGTGTAGATAGCTAGGGTCTGGAGTATAAAGGTTTTGTGGGTATACCTCTGGTAAGCCCTCCGGAGACAACACTCCGCCACTAGGGACACCTAGGGGTTTAAAGGCTTATTGCATACGCTAAATGCAATCGACGATGCCTGCGACAGTGAGTTAGGATTTTATTTCTATTTTATTTTTGCTCGAGGACTAGCAAATAATAGGTTTGGGGGTATTTGATAGACACATTTTTGTGTCCGATTTGTCTCGATTCTATATTGTTAGGGCTCATTTTTGTACTTATTATGGTGTTTTATTTATTTGTAGGTATTTTTGGCTAATAAACATTTTTGGAAAAAATTGGCTCGAAAAGTTGTCGGAAAGCACCCGGAGGACATTTATTCGGACCCACTTTGGATAAGGGGTAACCCTAAGGGGACCCCAAGGCAGTGCTAATCGCACCCCTACTCTGGATAGGGGGCACCTTCTTCACTTTCAAACCAGAAAATTGGCGGGAAATATTTGGCAGTTTTGGCAATCGTGATTTGGAGGAGTTTGAGGTCGATTAAACCTCTGATTTTCATAGGATAGACTCCTTATGGGTCTAGGAATCTGATATGGGTGTTTAAATCGATTAGACTGGGCTCAATCGACGGATTTTTATCACAACAAAAATATGGAAAGTCACGTGTGTGACCTGTTTTAGGGAATTTTAGAGAGAAAAGTGTTGTAAACCTTCCCAAAGATTTGTATCTATCTAAGGAAGAGTTTAGAATAAAAAGGAAAGCTCAGAAACGCGTAGAAATTCTAAAACAAGAAATTGCCGCAACTTTGTCGTGAAGAGAAGGAAAGAGATTTTGGAAGATTTGGGAGAGATTTAATCGGTATTTTTAATATAAATAGATGGCTTGGGTCATATAGAAGGGGTGTCGAGAGTTTGGGAACCTAAGAAGAGCCAGAGAAGAAGAAATCAGAGCTTTACCAAACTCTGTTTCTGCTGCTGCTGAAGAGGAAGAACGCGAAGAACATTGACGCACGGAAAACAGTCGCAGAACAGTGTCGTTGTTTAACAGATGAAGAACATTAAGCTGTGCAGGACAGTCGTATTCTAGGGTCTTAAAATCAGCGACAAAGCAACAATATTTACAACAGTTTTCTGTAACAGTTCCATCGTAACAGCTGTTTTGCAACACCAATACACTGTTGCAAACAGTCTGTGTTATTACTTTTCACTCTTTTAATCATCCTTTGGGCAAGAAACACATATTTTGAGATCATGATTAATATGAGGAGCTAAACCCCATTGCTGAGGCGATAGAGGAAGCTATTTTTCCAACAAAAAGTGGTATATTCTATTTTATCTTTTTATTTGCAATAATTATATGATTATTTTCCTTGAACTATTATTGAATATGATTTTGATTTGAGTGATTGTGATTTATTTTGATGGAGTATGCTTAGTTTTAAGACTTTTGATGCTTCATACTTGGTATTTACAATTATTACTTTTGAAAATCTACTTGTTGCAATATTTTAGAATCAAATTAAGCGATAAAATTGCATAAATATAAGTATTGTTTTAATCACTTTGAACTTGGAAAATAGTGGAATCTTAGCCTCAGTGTTTCTTTTAATATTGATATCATCTTTGATTGAGTTTGCTAAAAAATTTAGTGAGTTTTTTATTTTAATATTAGAATTTAAGTCTAATTAATATCCTTCACAAGTCTGAGAATCGAACCACTTTTACCACTATCTACAAATCACACCAACTATCATATCAAATCTTAGTCCGAGACTTGGCTTTAGTAGACTAGAAATCAATATGTGGTTTTATAAAACATTGACAACCAGCTTGAGATAATAAAATTTATGGGTTCAGCCAAAAAATTCTCTAACAATCTCCCCATTTGTCAATTTTGGTGACAAAACTATCAATGCGTATGAATTCAATAAAATCAACCTTTCAGCTAAATATACATCATGCTTGATTTCTTAAATCCTCAACATCTTCTTGAATTCGTCGTACTTCAAGTTCTTCTATGGTTTTTCATATGCTCGTGTTAGCACCTTCGTTGTTAAAGATATGTAGCGAATAACAAATTATGAGAATACTCGTTTAGAGCTTTTCTAGACTAACAAAGTCAATCTACTCAATGGTTATTACATCGCTACGTAGTATTTTTACCTACCTCAAAGTCCAATTATACCAAAACTTTGAAACAATACTACAATGATATTTTCTCTCCCTTAGTCCTTACTTGCCTCTTTTGCATAATAGGTGAAACCTACAGTTTGCAATCCACTCCCCCTTATATAATGCTCGGAGAAGACACATGTTATAGTAGAGTACTACTAAATAATTCTCCACCTTTTAACAACAAAATTGGAAAAAGTGATAGAAAGGGGATCTTAATAAACTGCACAAAATTAGACTAAAGACAATATAACAATTTTTAAGATAATTCCACTAAATAAACTTAACGTCTTCATCAAGGAGAGGTAAAAGTATAGTCATCTCATATAATTCCACAACCGCACTCCCGACAAATATATATAAATTAAGTATAAGTTCAAAATTTAACTATCCCCTATTTAATGTATTTCTCAAGAGAACAACATGAGCGACCTTTATCTGTATCCCAAACGTTTTTCTCTATTCTCACCATTTACGAACAAAGAAATCTACAATGATCTCAAAGTTAGAGGCACTAAGAATCATTAATTTCGTGAGACAACTAACACCGACAAAAATTATTATCTTGACCAGTTACGATCGAAGAGCATAATAGCGATATAACTCAGATAATAGTTATATCTTCCCTAGCCATTATGGACGTAGAGATTTAAATACTTAATTTTATTTCCTGGAGGTTATGCATTCACATATAAAAGGCGAAAACTAAGACCATCTTATGGAACCCTTGCAATATATTCACAAAGTGTAATTGTGGGAAGATTAATATTGTAATATTCAAAATAGTTTACTCTTCTTTATCCAGTTACGAACAAAAACATTTAGTAGATAATGTAGAACACATAAGTAGGCTACTTCAAAAGCTAGTGTTCCCCCTTAATATAATAATAAAAAATTCATATAAGGGGTTAACTAGAAAGGTAAATCGTTTAACAATTCTTCATCATTCCCGAACTCCTTGAAAGCTAACAACCTTGGAATACAGGGTTTATGATTAGGGATTTTGGGTCCTTTAAACCTACTAAACCATTGTTTGACAAGTGCTTCTTGAATCTCGAGAGATTTTTATATAATATCTTTAAGGGACTACACTTCCATCTTGGTTTTCTTAAGTTATTCAAGAAGGGTTGAAAATCTTTGATGGTTGGAGTTGTATGCTCTTAACTCATTTGAATTCTTCTTCATCCTTTTAAAGAGTGAATATTTCTCCTTAGTATAGGATTTTTCATCTTCCTTAACATTTGTGATATCATCAACAACCATAGAGACACAGGTCTTACTGGAAAAGAGAGTGCTTGGAGACTCCATAATGGTTTCTCAAAGGATGTGATTTAGAGTTCTCTTGAATCACACACACACACATATATATATATATATATATATATGTGTGTGTGTGTGTGTGTGTTTGTGTTTGTGTGTGTGTGATTTAGAGTTCCCGCACATATATATATATATATATGTGTGTGTGTGTGTGTGTGTTTGTGTGTGTAGAAATAGAGAGAGAGAGAACTACAATAACAAATCTTCAGAAGAATCCGAAAAATAGAGTGAGAATTGAAAAGGGAAGATGACCAACCATGTGGAGTTTCGTAACTTCTAGAATTCTTAAATTTAAGGATTCTGTTCACGCACTATATTTCAAACATGAAGAACGAAATGCCAATACTAACCTTTCTTTCAAGTTTGTACAAGAAGAAGTCTTTTAAACACAATTACTTGAAATATAGAGAACAATGAAGTTGTTAATTGGGGTAAAATATGTGCGGGAATATATGAATGGGTTATTTGGTTTTTGGTATTCATATTTTGACCCAAATCTGGGTTTGGTCTAACATTTGTCCAGCCTTTGCGTTTGGTCTAAAGACAAACGTTGACCCGCATTGACTACGTAAAATGTTGACTTCTGTTTAGAATTTGATTAAAAGAAAAATATTAAGAATAGATAAACAAAATTATTAATCGAATAATTTACTGTCATACCCCTCACTATTTTAACATTGACATTAGATATGACGGCTTTAATCGACCCATTTGTCCTACGGTCCTGATTTAATAGATTGTACAGTCCTCCCATTATTCAGGTTGACAAGGTTTCTGGTAGTTTTATCAGGGATTCACGGTGATGAACATAAGAAATTGTACATCTCTTTAGCGTGCTCAAAGCAAAATAGGAGATGGATTTGGATTTGAGTTCGATTGGACACGGATTGGTACGATAAAACAGGGATAAAGTTAACTGTTTTGAGCAAGAAATTATAGAAGAATAAGTAGTGATGACGTTCATATGTAGGATGCAAGGAGGAAATTAAAGAAGGATATTAAGAGTTATGAAGAATTAGAAGTTGGGTTTCTATTGAAACAAGTTGATTTATTTTCCGAGAAAACATGTAATGAAAAGTTATTGTTGCTGTTTAATGTGGGGATAAATCATTGAGGCTCGAGAGTTTTTAGAATCCTTAAAGTTTTGGGAATGTTGGGTGTGTTATGGATTTGAAATTGCATGTGGAATATGATATCAAATGAGCCAAGATAAGAAGCAGAAAACATTTCTTCATCAACCACGGAGTTGCACCTCACACCTGTTTGCATAAAATCCACAAAGAAAAGATTTTTATCTCCTCCCCAAGTGTAATGAATGGTAGCACTAACACTGATGAATATAGAGACTAAAGCAAGGTATCTGGATAACCTACTGAGCTCCGCAGAGCCAGTCCTTTCTTTTCTTTTTAATTCTTGAATCTTACAGCTCATTCAGTGAGTTCTTTTAAACAAGAGAAATCTAGAAACCCTAATGAGCTCGGCTAACAGACCTACACGTGGTTGGATCAAAACCATTAACTCCTAACAACTAGTTAAGTACTTAATTAAACTGAAACTAGTATTTAATTTACTACTAACCCTAATTAACAGTTGGGACAAATGGTACACTCAAAATAATAGTTAAGGGTTGTCCAGGTACATGAAAATACCCCCATCTTCAGACCATCCTTGTCTTCAAGGATGAAATTTTGGAAAATGGGCGCGAACATGAGCTGCATCCTCCCATGTAACGTCGTCAGCAGTAGTACGGGACCATTGAATTAATAACTGAGAAACCTCATGGACGTGTCTAATGATTTATCAAGTGTTCAACACATCCACATGATTGAGAACAACTTCACCTGCATCATCAACTGGTGGTAGTATAGGGATGGTGATCTGAGCGGCACCAACTTTCTTCTTCAGTTGAGAAACGTCAAAAACTGGATGGATACGGCAACGTGCAGGTAGGTATAGCTTATAAGCCACTTCTCCAATACGTTCCATTATAAGATAGGGTCCAAAAAATCTGGCTGAGAGCTTTAGATTTTGTCTCACCTATAGAGAGGACTGCCGGTAAGGCTGAAGCTTTAAATAAACACAATCTCCCATTGCAAAGGTTCTTTCAGTCCTCTTTTTATCAGCAAACCACTTCATTCTCTCTTGGGCTTTATGAAGAGTGTCTTTGAGAATATCCAAAACTGCATCTCTTTGTTTGAGATATTTCTCTACTGCTGCAACAGATGTAGTGACTTCATTTGGAAATGCCAAGTGAGGAGGAGTGTATCCATATAATGCCTTGAAGTGTATCCGTATAATGCTCTGATACCAATTGTAATGAATGGTAATACTAACACTGATGAAGATAGATACTAAAGCAAGGGATCTGGATAACCTACTAAGCTCCTGGTAGGTTCGGAAACCTACAATAATAATACTGCAAGTGCACAGTGTCTAACTAGTAGATAATGGCAAATACAGGTCGTTTCCACGAGGAGTGTGAAAATACTACTACTAACTAATACCAAAAAATAACAAATAAATAAGGTGATGTTTGACGATTTTTCAAATATTCGAGACAAAATGAAATCATAAATAATTCTAACAATAAACAAAATGGGTAACGGGTTGTTAAGGTTTTCTATTTCCACCAATTCAATCATATAAACTCGACTAATCTCTATTTATTACTCAAGAGAAATTTCGAAATCAATCTCATGTCTCGGAAGATAATATGTTTAAATTCTAAAATTTGGTTTCTCCGCTGTAATTTCCTTCGCTTCACGAGTAATGAAACTAAAGTATTACATATCAATCCTAAAGCATATTGCGTCAAAGAATTTAACCAAGCACGCTATATCAATTGAAAAGTATAAGTAATCAAGAAAATCACATAATCGATTAAACACCAAGCTATATGAAGAGAAATCACTAATCAATGAATCATTATTAGAAATATCATCGTAGAGTTCATATAAATAAATTGGCTTCAATCTAAACCCTAACAAACAACTTAGTAAACCATGAGACAAGAAAACTCAAATACACCAAACCCTTGTCGCCTCTTCTCTCACAGCTCTGCGGCCGCCTCCCCCTTTTCATTTTGAAACAACACATAAATATAGCCCACAGATGAATTCACGTCATCGCCACATCACCTCCCAATAGAAGTCTGCCACATGTCATGAAATACAATCCGCCAATAATATTGTGTCGCGTGTCATAATATGACGAAACATTGTAAAGTATTAGTGAATGTCCACTTTCCATAGTATATGACACCACCAAGGAAATGAATTAATTTCATTTAAAAAGCATGATATTTTCTTGCATGTGCTGGGCCCACCTTAACTGTATTTGCACAAATGACGTCATTTGTTCTCAAACATTCCTTCAGATTCTTTTTATATATATAGCAAGAGAACTTATGTAAGGACAAGATATGTTAATCTTTTCTTTTTCTTCATTTGAATTTCATTTGCACGTGGTCATGGAGGTGATATTCTTCCATTATTATGCTAACAATAATAAAGTCACTCTTGACCAATCTTAGGTGGCATTAGTGTGCTGACGTCGACTCGCTTCACCATGCATTAATTGAAGAGAAAATTAAAACTTGTCTGCCCATTATGACCTCGGTTGTCAAATAATTCTATGTTGCTGATATATATGGAGATACCAGGCCAACATAATAAGTGTTGCTGATATATAGAAATACCAGGCCAGCATAATAAGTGATGCTGATATATAGAAATACCAGGCCAACATAATAAGTGCTGCTGATATATAGAAATATCAGGCCAACATATTTGATCATTGTGGTTGTTGATACATGGAAATACCAGGCCAACCCTATTTCATCATTGTGGTTGCTGATACATGGAAATATCAGGTCAACCACGTTTCATCATTGTGATTGCTGATATATGGAAATACCAGGCCAACCACATATCATCATTGTGGTTACTGATATATGGAAATACCAGGCCAACCATATTTTACAATTTTCGTTGCAAACACCATTAAATCTCACATTTTGTTGTTTATTCGCTGGATGATCGAATTCACTTGTACTTTGTACAAAAGCACTAAAATAGTATTAACAACTAAAATATTGTATCCTAACTAATATAAATATGAGTATAAAATGTAGCATTTAAATTCTTATCAGCTCCGCAGAGCCAGTCCTTTCTTTTCTTTTTAATTCTTGAATCTTACAGCTCATTCAGTGAGTTCTTTTAAACAAGAGAAATCTAGAAACCCTAATGAGCTCGGCTAACAGCCCTACATGTGGTTGGATCAAAACCCTTAACTCCTAACGACTAGTTAAGTACTTAATTAAACTGAAACTAGCATTTAATTTACTACCAACCCTAATTAACAGTTGGAACAACTAGTACACTCGAAATAATATTTAAGGGTTGTCCAGGTACATGACACCGAATTCTTCATCACCTGAGCTTCTCACCGGCTAATGGTGGATGGATTGAATAACATATATGATTTTGAGGTATATACTGATTTAATTAGCTATAAATTTGAATAAATTCACTAAGAAGGGGGAAGAACGATATAATTGAACCCTCGGTTGATAAATTAGGAAAATTCTGAGAGAATAAATTAACGGTTTTCATTTGGGGAATAATAAGGCGAGAGGAGAAGTGGGATTTAATGAAAGGAACATGAAGGTTTGCCCCATGGTACTTTAGTGATTGAAAGGAAGGAGTTTTTAGTGAAGATGAAAGAGTTGAAGTTCAACCTAAAACGAGAACGAGTTTGTTCATCTTCCATAATGATGTTATTTAAACTCTTTGTTGATGAAATAATTAATCTTCTAGTGTTAATGAAATTGATGCGAAACATAAACTTTGAATACTATCGATCATGCTAGTAGATTAGGGAAGAACATGATAGGATCGGGGTCAACTCAGCGGATAAACTTGTAAATTCAATAATTTAAATTATTTTTTATTTCACAAAATTAATCAAAGTTTCATCATTAAAGGTCAATGTGGGTCAACGTTGGTCTTTAGACCAAACGCAAAGGCTGGACAAATGTTAGATGAAACCCAGTTTTTGGTCAAAACCTGAGTAAAAAAAACCAAATAACCCTATATGAATACCTCATCAATTAATGCCAAAATTATTTAAGTTTAAATATCAAATGTATGATTAGATAATTTTTTCAAATGGCATGCGTTACATCTAGATAGTCAAGAAGAAACTCCCATAAATCCTAAACTCGTCTCTAGCATATAAGAGGTAGATAGGCAGGGAAAATTTCATATTGAGAGAATAATATTCATTGATACCCATATTGAGTCATTATATTTTTGGATTCACTATTAGCGATGTGGTAGCACCAAGTCATGGAATAACTTACATATGGTGCATAGAGAATTTGACATTCCAGTTTGGCAAGTCAAGAACCAAATAGGATACGTGACCCATATATTGGATCATCTCAATGGAACAGGGTTAAATAATCATAGATGAATGTTTGTTATTTTGTTTTTATTAATGGTTACAATCAACAAAATATGTCATAAAACTAGAGCCCTCTACTTTATTACGAAATATAAGCATCAAAAGAAGATGGGATTTCAAGACAAAAATTAAGGTTGGTTTATTCCAAAGTCCTTGTAGTACACAGTTCTCCTCTCTTCAGCGGGCATATGAGACAAGAATGCACACTTCAACACAACCTGAGCATCATTAAGCTCACCTCTAGATTCATGCACAGCTTTGTTAACTTCCATATTTCTTGATCGTTTATATCTAGTTATCTTTCTTTCTTTATGTTTATCATTTCCCTTAAAATCATTCAAACTTTTAGGAGAATAAGGTACATTCGGTGCTCATCTTGGATTAATTTGAAAGAGTTGAAGCTGAAAAAGAAGGGGTACCCAAATACACCACAAGCTAAAACTTTTCCTACATATAAGTCCTTTCTCCGAAAGTGATTGTCTATGGACTGAGTCGAGACAATACAACTAATCGGTTCACACTTCTTGTGATCGTCTATGGATACGAGATCGAGACAATACAACAACGAAGTATGTTTACTTGATATAAAGGTTCGTACTTCACCAAACACAATACGATTGCTTATCAAGAAAATAGGAATTAACGTTTGTGTAATTTACTTTAATTATAATAAAAAAATTATAATGCGAAAAATAAAAGTAAATGACACAACAAGATTTTGTGAACGAGGAAACCGCAAACGCATAAAAACCCCGGGACCTAGTCCAGAATTGAATACTCTCAGGATTAAGCCGCTACACAAAATTACACTTAACTTCGTATAGTTGAGACCAAGTAACTAACCATATAGTTCACCTAGTTCGGTTTGTATTCCCACGCCTACGACTTATGAATAAGTCACGTACTTGGAACAATCCCTTTGGTTCGTATTCCAAACAGTAAAGGAACAAGAAATCTGTTTGGTATCAACTCAATTCAACCAAGTGATATGAGTCGGACAAAGACTCTTCCGTTTATCTTAACATAAACTCCTTCGTCGGGTCTAGATCTATCTTATGTTCAATCACCCAAAGGTAATCGATTAAGATTAAGCCAACAAAACTTTTAATCTGAAGAACCGTGTTGATGCCGATATACTCAATTAATCAATCCAATCTACCACAAGGATAAATCGATTATTAATTGGATCCTATTTTGCCCAAAAAAGTATTGTGCACACCAAAGATTATAAAATCCAAGTCATATCTTCAATATCTTCTTTGTCTTCAAATCTTCAATAAAAACCTGCACACAATCACTTGAATCTCTTGTGATCAATCACGCACAGAACAGAGTCTGTTAACAATGGATTATCACAAGATCGTCTTTAGAACTAACAACAGTCTAAAGATCCCTGTCGAAACTCTGAACTAGTTTGAGTGAATCTTATATCAGAAGAGAAGATTCTC
Organism: Papaver somniferum; assembly: GCF_003573695.1. Lineage (NCBI taxonomy): Eukaryota > Viridiplantae > Streptophyta > Magnoliopsida > Ranunculales > Papaveraceae > Papaver > Papaver somniferum. Next base: position 43,078,797 of record NC_039360.1, on the reverse strand, counting down.
AAGAATAAACAAACTAGGTGCAATCAGATTTCGACCACCGTTAGTCAATCAAATCAATCAAAAACAAAGATAAACCGAAATTATCTAGATTCCCACCAACGGGTCGCGCTAGAGCTTCTCAATCCCAAAGAAGACTTTAAAACAACCGGACGTAAGAGATTTCACCTAATTAGATTACTCACTCTCCTCTCCGATAGGCAGCTACACCAGTAACAAAGACAAAAGAGGAAGTTTGTTGTTACGAAGGATTAGTTTGCTAGAAAGGAAAACTTCGTGTATTTATAGACAAGGAAGTTTGGACACCAAAGAATTTCCAAAACCGAAAATATTCTCAAGATATTCATTAAAGCACAAATTCGGTTTCCATAATTCCTGGAAATGCTCTGTCCAAAAATAACAATCGAAATCTTTCGGAAAATCTAATTAGTAAATGCACATTACTAATTATGTAATTTCCCTACAAAGTGAAATTAATAACCTTAATTAAAATATTCTTAACTTACTTATGTTTCGATCCTGGAATTCTCTTCCCTTAGCCGTTAAGGAATATCTTTGAAAAATTATAGAAATAAACATTCACAGCACGTGTTCAAAGTTTGTCGACATCTTTACTTTGTAAGTTTTCTTTCATACTTACAACCTTGAAACCGATTTTCCACACTTCCAAACAAGTTTAGAATTGGTTCATCTGACTTTCAAGAACTATGTGATTGATCAATCCAACATTCAATCACAATCATGGGTTTACGGTTCTACCAAAAAAAGTTTTGGTTCTACCTCCATGTGAGTACTACGCATAGTCACACTAGCTTTCCAAATATTCAGTTGACTAGGTACTAGGATCGGTTCCCCACATATATATGATATCTAACTTATATGTGTTGCACATTTCCATAGGATCGGTTCCCCGTTATGCTATAAACCTTGCTGCACTCCATACAAGGATCAGTTTCCCTTGATGTACTGCACCCATTACAAGGATTGGTTCCCTTTCCCTTACTAGGATCGGTTCCCTTTCCCCAAGGCAGACATGATCCGATCATACCACAAGTGATTACTTAAATTGGTTTTACTAATAAAAGTTATACCAGTACAAAAGTCAGGACTTTGTGAATAGTTCTACCAAGAAGACAACAAGTTGTGAGCGGTTATACTCTATCACACATATTGGTTGTTCATAAGATATGCAATGAATAACAAAACCAGTAACTCCTGGCAATTTTCTTTTCGGTCCACAAACAAGTTTATGAACTTACTTCCTTAGAACACATGTAAACATTGTTCCCTCATACATAATCACAATAACATTCAAATGATTATGGCGATGTCTTATCTACAAAATTTAATGGTTAAGTAATAAACCTCGTATTTTATTCCTTAATACTATGTCTATCTAGAGTTCATATATGCTTCGCAGTTATGTTTTCAATATGCACGACTTTAAAGATACGTTAGGGAATGAAACAGTTCAAGTCAAATATCACTAACCTCAAGTGGAAGGATGATTGTTGTCGTTATAGCTCCTTGCTTCTTCACATCTTCAAGACTTCGCAATACTTGTAATGTCTCATATCCTAATGCTTTCAAGCTAACCTGTACGAAGTTTAACTCTAGTACATAATCAAGCGACTCTTAACATGAGTTTTGATTCACTAAAATATGACAACCAAACTTGACATACCAACGCTTGGTGGGTTCAACCGACCAATGCCTAAAAATCTCCCTCTTTGTCAATTTTAGTGACAAAACTCTTATATCATATGGATAAACAAATTACAAGAATTCATTACACTCCGCTTGATTCCCGGTTCAACAGCAGAGTAAAACTGCTTACATTCAATCCTTAAAAATTCCGATGTTGACATTATAATAACAAAGCTAATACTCCCCCTAAGGAAGATAGGTATATATTCAATCCGCACGTCTTTTTTATACCAATCAATATGACATGTTACTCCCTCTTAGTCTGTGCTTTCACTCTTTCGTTAGATAAAACATTCAAGTACCAATGTTCTTTTCCTTAGTGATACCAATTAATATAAAATCAATGCCAGTATCACTTGTTTACTCCATATTTTTCTCCCACTTTTTGTCACAAAAATGACAAAGAAACGAAAAAATAAAGGACAACACGAAAAGAATCTTACAAATCTCATAATAGACTTGCAAACCTGTAGAGTTAGGCACGAGGGTTCCACACATCATGTTCTGATACCCAATATCAAAACCAAAACTTCAAGTAGTCTTATTTTGATATGTTACCAAGGAAACAATTTCCCGAAACAATTTTTCCAAATTTGTTTAGCAAACCAAAAACAACTAATCACATTAGATCCTTTGCTAAACCGATTGTTCAAAAACAACCGCTTAATTCGATAAGACCAAAATAAAGATAGACTCCATTTTTCTCATAAGTTTCTAATTATCCATAAACTCAGACCTTTCAATTTTAAACAAACCAAATACTAGGTTAGTTAACTAGCATTTCCTTGTTTAGGCATTCGATTAGACTTGAATAACCGAAACCTCACTTCGATAAGACAAACTAAGATCAGAATTAACTTGGTTTATTATCCGGAATCTAATTGGACTAAACAACTCATCCCGTACACAACTTATTTCGTTAAGCCATAAATAATTCATACAAACCAACATAAATCAACTTGCATAATTATTCACCTCAACCGGAAGCAATTGAAACAACATAGACATTAAAAGCACCGCAATTGCACCGTACTTTTGTAAGCCTAAACCATTGAAACTATACAAAAGCAAGATAACAAAAGTTTTTCTTAACCGGAACCAATTGAATCACACACACATCAATTGTACCGAAATTTGTAAGCCTAAACGATTGATACCACACAATAAAACAAGATAACAATAGTTTTTCTGAACAGGAACCAATTAAAACACACATCCACACACACATCATGGAATAAATATCAATTGAACCTAAATTTTGTTAAGAAAAAGCAACAAATATATATAATATAAACTCAGCCTTTTTTTAAACAGGAAAACAATTAACTAACAAGATTGTTACCTCAAATTTCGCATCCACTTCTCCAATATGATAGCATCTTCGTCCAGGGAGAACTGTTATTGAAATATCACCACGTTTTCATCCTTATGCATAAACAAAAGAATAACAACACACCTCAACCTTTACCAGAGAAAGGTTGAAAAGCGGTTTTAACAATTGCAAGTAAAAGTTGAAAACCGTCGAAACACATATACTTTTATGCTAAACCAAAACCGATTCAACATATTGTGACTTTTGCACATACCGTTTATATTAGAACCCCTCATAATCTTTTGATAAAGCCTACCTACTAGAGCTAGAACTTAATCCCGCTAAATCAAAAAGTCACCCAAACCATGAGGGTTCACCATATATGAGATCGAATATTAAGGTATTAAAACCGAAATAAAACATCCCATAAACATACATAGCAATAAGATAAAAGCAATTAAGCACAAGCTATGTAAACCTAAAACTATTACAAGAAACATTACTAATCAAATAATTTTATTCATAATAGTTTTATTCATAATAGACCAATACAATCAATGAAAGAGATCAAAATTGATGTCTATTATACTGGATTAAGTAATACAGCAAATAACTTAATCTCTAGTGACCTTATGAGTTTTTCAAAGGTCATCCTCAATTTCCTCAAATTTTTCAGGATTTTCATCAACAACATCTCGACTGATATCTCGGATTCTGCACACAGTACCTTGGTTATGTTCACAGGCTAAAGCATTAACCTTCCGATTAATATTTCTTGCATACTCCCTATTACCGATTCCAAGTTTAATCAGTTTACTTTGGTTACGAATAATAGTTCTTATTAATGTTGCATGTCTATGATGAGTTTCGATGGTACTGAGGAGGACTTGTAGAAGATTGATAATATCAACCTTAGCATCCAAACTATTTTGGACAAGAAGATGAGTCATGTCATCCTTTTCATTATCGATGTTGTCACAACCAGATTTCTTGAAGGTATTATCAGGATGTAAATTTTTCTTAGAAGTCATTCCACTCAAGGCTTTCAGAAGTTGTGCTTGAGGATCTGGTTTGAGAGTTCATTCTTTTGTATAAGTTCTCTGACACTTTGAGTACTAATACAAGGAATACTTTTAACACGTTCCTAACTTAGATATCAGCCTTAAATAAATAATTCTGACAAGATTTGAAAAATATTTTCGCATCTAATGTGTTACATCAACACAATATTTTTTCAAAAAGATTATCTCCAAAAAAAAGTATCAATAGATACTAGCTTATCCTTTTTACACAATTTGTTGTAAGACAACCTTTCTACCAGAGAGATGATTTATGTCTTTAAGGTAGATTGTGTAATCTCTCTATTTTGAATAAGAGATATTAGTTGGATACCAGCTGCCCAGGTATGTGTGCTTCCTTACATTCCAGGATTGGGTAAGGTAAGGATGCACACTCCAATGTGGTTAAGCACTGGGATGAGGATAATCCTCATCATACATTTCAGGAGGAGATCTTTCTCCCTTTTGAACATAATCATGTTATTCTTCGAGGGTTCTGAACCCATCCCTTTTGTTAAGGTAATTGTGAGATACAATATCCTTAATTACATTTTGTGCCCAGGATGGTATGTTCCTTGAACTTGAACCCGTTTCGTCTAGATCTTCCAGTCGACAATTTGCTAACGTCTCTTGTTCAAGACGTTATATATGTCCTCCTAAGGTTTTCATTCCTTGTTGTAAATGTTTTTCTAAACACTTGTTCATATATACCTCTTGGCATGTTACTGTAAGAAGATTCTCAATAAGGGCCTTATTCCTTATCTGTGAGTGTTCCAGCGAATAAGTAAGATTTTATAACTTTATAGTCTGTTGATGAACTTCATTGCATAAAACCAATTTTTGTTCCTCATAATCTATCAGATTATTTTGAAGACTAAGTGTTTCTCGTTTTCCTTCACAAATTCTTACTTTCATTTGAACAATAAGTTCTATGACATCATCTAGACTGTCAATGGATTTACCCTTTTCTGAAATTTTTTCAATATGTTTGAAAAAGCTTTCCATCATCTTAGAAAATTCAGAACTCGGGCTAACGAGTGAATCGAATCCCTTTTCAGAAGATTTTTCACCATAAATTGGAGACGAGTCCAAACCATGTTTCTTGAGTTTCGAACTCACCCCTTTTTGATCAGGAATCTGATTCGTAATCAAATTATTAGTCATAGACTTTTTCTTTGATTTTCGAAAAGACCTTCGAGACCGATTTCCATTGGTTTCCCTTGAGATCTTATTCTCAATATCTTGACTTACATTAACTGAATCATCCTTTGGATTCTTTCTTATAGGTTGGATCGCACCAAACACAGATTGTTAGATCTTTTCGTGTTTTCCTGCTCTGATACCAATTGAAAAGGCGAGGGTACCCAAATACCTCAAGCTAAAACTTTTCCTACCTATAAGTCCTTTCTCCGAAAGTGATTGTATATGGACTGAGTCGAGACAATACAACTAATCGGTTCACACTTCGTGTGATCTTATATGGATACGAGATCGAGACAATACAACAACGAAGTATGTTTACTTGATATAAAGGTTCGGACTTAACCAAACACAATAGGATTGATTATCAAGTAAATAGGAATTAACGTTTGTGTAATTTACTTTAATTATAATAAAACAATTATAATGCGAAAAATAAAAGTAAATGACACAACAAGATTTTGTTAACGAGGAAACCGCAAATGCAGAAAAACCCCGGGACCTTGTCCAGAATTGAATACTCTCAGGATTAAGCCGCTACACAAAATTACACTTAACTTCGTATAGTTGAGACCAAGTAACTAACCATATAATTCACCTAGTTCCGTCTATATTCCCACGCCTACGACTTATGAATAAGTCACGTACTTGGAACAATCCCTTTGGTTCATATTCCAAACAGTAAAGGAACAAGAAATCTGTTTGGTATCAACCCTATTCAACCAAGTGATATGAGTCGGACAAAAGCTCTTCCGTTTATCTTAACATAAACTCCTTCGTCGGGTCTAGATCTATCTTATGTTCAATCACCCAAAGGTAATCGATTAAGATTAAGCCAACAACACCTTTAATCCGAAGAACCGTGTTGATGCCAATCTACTCAATTAATCAATCCAATCTACCACAAGGATAAACCGATTATTAATTGGATCCTCTTTTACCCAAACAAGTATTGTGCACACCAAAGATTATAAAACCCAATTCAGATCTTCAATATCTTTTTTGTCTTCATATCTTCTTAAATATTCAATAAAAACCTGCACACAATCACTTGAATCTCTTGTGATCAATCACGCACAGAATTGAGTCTGTTAACAATGGATTATCACAAGATCGTCTTTAGAACTAACAACACTCTAAAGATCCATGTTGAAACTCTGAACTAGTTTGAGTGAATCTTATATCATAAGAGAAGATTCTCAAGAATAAACAAACTAGGTGCAATCAGATTTCAACCACCGTTAGTCGATCAAGTCAATCGGAAACAAAGATAAACCGTAATTATCTAGTTTCCCACCAACGGGTCGCGCTAGAGCTTCTCAATCCCAAATAAGACTTTAAAACGAGCGGCCGTAAGACATTTCACCTAATTAGATTACTCTCCTCTCCGATAGGAGGCTACACCAGTAACAAGGACAAAATAGGAAGTCTGTTGTTACGAAGGATTAGTTTGCTAGAAAGGCAAACTTCGTGTATTTATAGAGAAGGAAGTTTGGACACCAAAGAATTTCCAAAAACCGAAATATTTTCAAGATATTAATTAAAGCAGAAATTCGGTTTCCATAATTCCTGGAAATGCTCTGTCCAAAAATAACAATCGAAATCTTTCGGAAAATCTAATTAGTAAATGCACATTACTAATTATGTAATTTCCCTACAAAGTGAAATTAATAACCTTAATTAAAAGATTCTTAACTTACTTATGTTTCGATCCTGGGATTCTCTTCCCTTAGCCGTTAAGGAATATCTTTGAAAAATTATAGAAATAAACATTCACAGCACGTGTTCAAAGTTTGTCGACATCTTTACTTTGTAATTTCTCTTTCATACTTACAACCTTGAAACCGATTTTCCACACTTCCAAACAAGTTTAGAATTGGTTCATATGACTTTCAAGAACTATGTGATTGATCAATCCAACATTCAATCACAATCATGGGTTTACAGTTCTACCAAAACAAGTTTCGGTTCTACCTCCATGTGAGTACTACGCATAGTCACACTAGCTTCCCAAATATTCGGTTGACTAGGTACTAAGATCGGTTCCCCACATATATATGGTATCTAACTTATATGTGTTGCACATGTCCATAGGATCGGTTCCCCTTTCTGCTATAAACCTTGTTGCACCCCATACAAGGATCGGTTCCCCTTGATGTACTGCACCCATTAGAAGGATCGGTTCCCTTTCCCTTACTAGGATCGGTTCCCTTTCCCCAAGGCAGGCATAATCCGATCATATCACAGGTGATTACTTAAGATTTGTTTTACTAATAAAAGTTATACCAATACAAAAGTCAGGACTTTGTGAATATTCCTCCCAAGAACACAACAAGTTGTGAGCGGTTATACTCTATCACACATATTGGTTTCTCATAAGATATGCAATGAATAAGAAAACCAATAACTCCTGGCAATTTACTTTTCGGTCCACAAACAAGTTTATGAACTTACTTCCTTAGAACACATGTAAACATTGTTCCCTAGGATGAAATCCTCACCTCATACCCGTACATAATCACAATAGCATTCAAATGATTATGGTGATGTCTTATCTACAAAGTTTAATGGTTAAGCAATAAACCTCATATTGTACTCCTTAATACTATGTCTATCTAGAGTTCATATATGCTTCACAGTTATGTTTTCAATATGCACGACTTGAAAGATACGTTAGGGAATGAAACAGTTCAAGTCAAATATCACTAACCTCAAGTGGAAGGATGATTGTTGTCGTTGTATCTCCTTGCTTCTTCACATTTTGAAGACTTCGCAATACTTGTAAGTCTCATATCCTAATGCTTTCAAGCTAACCTATACGAAGTTTAACTCTAGTACATAATCAAGCGACTCTTAACATGAGTTTTGATTCACTAAAATTTGACAACCAAGCTTGCCATACCAACGCTTGGTGGGTTCAACCAAGCAATGCTCTAACAGAAGCACATTTCTCAAATGAACAACCCTTTGTTGCGGTTTGTTGACATATCTTACTTTTTGTTTGTACTTGAAGAACTTTTTAAGATCATGTCTTTTAGTAGTTATGTAAGTACATGTTCGGCTGGAGAGATATTCAAAAAATCCATCTGTTTTCGCGGACAGACAAATTTGTGATGGTCCTGAAACAGAGGAATTTTCATTAGTGAGTGAAAAATCCATCACTTCCTCCAGAGAGTTTGATGTAGATACATCAAAGAAACTGTCAAGATTTATATGAGTACTGCTAAATTCATCAAAATTAACAAATTCAACAAGAAGAACAACACTGGAAATTTATTCCTCTTATGAGTTATAATGATCAGACCTATCATCAAATGTTTGCGAAATTTTTGAATCTCTAAATATCCAGTTTTGTCAACAAATTATATATATATCTATGTATGTGCGCGCGCGCGCGAGATAAATTTTCTATTTCTAGGTAATATGTTGTTTTTTTTGTCTTTTTTGTGCAATAAATAACATTTTATTGTCGTGTTTAATCATCATTCACTAAGGAAATAGTCGTAAACAACTAAATGAAAAAAATAAAATAACTAAGAAACTATGCTTTTACCCTTGAATTTTCCAGTTAATATTTTGTTCATGTGTGAGTAAGGATATTTTTTCACACACTAAATCACAGAAGCCTCTACAACCATGTGTTAATATTTTGTTCATGTGTGAGTAAGGGTTCAGTTTTGTCTACCTATAATGCTTTATTTAGCTGAACCCATGCATTTAGATGAAGAATCACTTCTCAGGAAATACTCACTCTTTATTTGACTGAACCCTCTGATAAAAATTCACAACCTGCGAATTGAATTAAGACCAACATTTAGTCATACCATGAAATCCTTCCCAATTATAGAGATTCAGATAACATGTAGAATAGATTTTTACGAGATAAACAAATTGAAATTAAAGTAATAAAGAAAAATGCAATACTGAAAATACTCAAATATGATACGTTAATCAAACTAGTACAATAACTTGTATAATTTTAATGAGTTTTTTTGTTGATACTTATTAGATTAAGATAACTTCTTGTTCTTCTTCTTCTCATCGAACATATTACGTTAAGCTAGTCCAGTGAATTTATTACTATCAAGTATCAACACAAAAGTGATTTGATAAGAAGAAGTTATAGAGAAGAGAAAGTTCAGAAGTTAAAAAAACTAAGAAGAAATTTCATTATATGTGATTCTTTAAATTAAATATATTACCTCTTAAAATCTTGTTCATCTCGATTCGTCGAACAAAACTCGAATAATAAGTTTTGCTTCAATAGAGTTGTTCGAAATTGATATGAACCACTTTTACTGTCATCGAACTTCAGATCTTTCATAGAACATATAAACTTCTTTATTGATATATGGTTCTATAAATTGGAAGTGTAGGATAAATCATGAAGGTATGTTCATCAAGTAGACGTGTTTTTCATAATGTAAAATTCAAATTGATAAATGATTATATTTCATTAAATATCTCCAACGTTTACATACTGACTTGAATTTCATCAGTGATTCCAAAAGGCGGTCTACTTAAAATGTCAAAAATTAAATCATTGCCATCAAGAATGGGTCTTAGCTCTGTTCCATTACCTCTGCCGTTGTTTCTACTGCAATTGGTCTCCGTTAATCTTCTTTTTTTCAGCGTCGCTGCCAAGTTTATCATGTTTATTTGTTGATTCAGAGATCAGCCACGAGAAAGGTTATACTCTGTCACCTTAAAGAAACAATAATATATGCATCCAATGCGTTTGATAATAGGTCTAAATGGAGAAAATTAGAAACCAGAGTGAGTCCACTCTATCTGGTAGTATCACTCTAGAGTCTAGACGTAAGAACCATCTATACTCGAGTGATATGTATTTGACCACAACATCTAATAAATTAAAAACAAGATGACATGACTATCGACCCATTAGTTCTTGAATGCCACTCAGAAAACATTAGTGAATTCTGTCAGAAAAAATGTTAACTATATTCTCATATAACAAAGGATAAATCTTCTGGTCGATGTCGCATAATCAATATAAATATGTTTCAAAAGTATAATAGATACAATATTGATACATGGTGCATCCTTTATAGTTAATAATGTTATTAAAATTGTTCCCAACAAGTATTGCAGGAACACAATAAGAATTATAATCAGTGAAATCAGTATACAAATTATTTCTAGGTTATATGTTGTGAAATGAAATTTAAAAAACTCTAAACATTCAGTGAGCCCAATTATATTTTTTCTTCGCTGTGTTTATTTTCGTGTAATAACTCACCTATTTCTAGGTTTTTATTTTTTAGTCTTTGTTATGTGATAACTCATCTTTTGTTGTCGTGAAGACGGTCGTAGACAACGTAAACAGAAAAAGAAAGAACTCACACATGAATTAAAATTGTTAAAGACTGAGAGGATTTTTCTTATGTAGTAACTCATCTTTCAATTTCTATTTTTTTTTACATGTGCATTGAGCGAGGATTTTTCACGCACTAATTTACATAAGCTTCAATAACACATCAAGATTGAGATCTATCGTTAAAGATATGGAAATCCATCGATTAAAAAAATAGGAAAAGGGGAAAATAACCAACGATGTAATCATGTAGTACTTTTCCCGTCAAAACATGTGAAATTAATCAATATATATTGTCTCAGTCCCATCACATATAACAATTCATACAGAGGATATTGGAGCTGAAGCAGATGTAAGTCAACGGTAATATGCATTTTATTCTTTTAATAAGAGTACAAACACTTTTCGAATCGGAAAATTCTCAGTCAACTAACTCTATAATTTTCATCTAGTATTGATTCTTTCTTCCCCATTTTTCCCTTGTTTCTTTGATTGTTTAATGATCATTTAATGATTCTATGTTCTCCTCACAAATCTAATCCCTTCAGTTAATATTATAGTTTTCAAATTTGCGAAATGGAATTCATTCAACAAAGTGCTGACTGAAGGGCTATCTCTTAGGAAACTTGTTGTTAGTTTAGTTAATAATGAACAATGGAGTCGTTTTTATACCCAGCTGGGCTATTGATAGCATTGGTGCATATGTAAATTCTATGTAACACGACCTTTGTTTTTTTTTTAAAAAAAATGAATAAGAAAAGGATATGATGTGATACACTTGCTTGCTCCAACCCAACAATATATCGATTTTCAGGTTTTATTTCTCCTTCATGCTGCAAAAATAATAAAAATTTCAATCGCCACATATTTGCATTGTAGATCAGCATTCAACGATGGAGAAGTCACATAGCCTGTGAATGTTCATGACTATAAAACTTAAGCAATGTTATACACTTTTCATTGTGTTGATACATGTTGCATGTTGAGGATTTTGTTCCATAACGCCACTTGTTCTACTTTTAAGATTTAATTTCTTCCATGTGTCTTGTCGACTTGATTATTATTCGTGATGAACTTATAATTTAGAGCATGCATGAAGGATCGTAAAACATGATTTCTGACCGTTTTCTACTTTTTTTTATTGCTAATCTAGATCCCAATTGCACTGAAGATGAATTGAAGTAGGCTCTGTTCCACAGTAACCAGACCATAGTTTGTCATAGGTATTCACAGATACATGTATGATACAACAATATTGGTCATACTGACCGAAGTTTAAGGTGTTGACGTCTACTGATTGAATTCACATGTACTAGATGTTTTAATTCACTTTCATGCATATTAAATGATTAAAAAAAATTGATTGAACTATCTTTTTTAAAAAATATTATAGTTCAATAAATTGTTACAATAAAATTGACGAAGTATATTTCATTCACTGATATGGAATATAAGATACGAAGTTTAAATTAACTTTTTTGTGTGATGCTTTTTAACAAAAGAATTCAAAGTTATGGTGAATGAACATTATTGTCTAGTTAAAATTGATATATCATCTTACATGATTATTGTTAAGTTGATAATGATCTGGGATATGAGTTTCACTAGAAGATTGATTTTTTGCTAATGGCATTGGACATGTTAGGTTTAGATCAAATGAAGAATGAACTAATTTATTTCATGAGTTAATTCCATGAAGGCCATTTCACATGTAAGAAAAGTCAGTTAAAGTCTTGAAAAGGTAAATGTGTAAAGTTTAGGTTCTCAAGTATACCAAGAGAACAAATTTTCGAAGATTTGTTAAAATTAGATAATAATTAAGTCTACAACGAGTAGCACAAAACTTTTATGATATATCAAATTATTTAGAAACCCCTCAAATATAAACACTCGGTAATCCATGTTGGTTTCGGAATTGAGAAACAAAATAGTATATATTAAATAATGCATGAGCCTAAAACAAGTCTAGATCAAGTCCTAAATAAAACTTTAGTTGCTTTTCAAAATGGGGTTTCACTTCTCGTTCTTACTAGATAAAACTTTTATGTGTTTTGCATCTCAGTGGCTGCTGACCTCTAACTGTTAGCCTTCAGACCCAACAAGAAATCATTAATTGAATTCTAAAGATGTGTTTCAAGTCTCGAAATACTTTGGAATCTACTTTGAAATGCCGTAAGACTTGTTCGTACTACTAGTTACGTCATGTTACTTTTTTTCACAGGTCTCGTTCAGATCCATCTCACCTCTTGTGGGCTAGTTGGTCACCCTTTTAGTTTTTTCATCCACGATCATTCTTTATCCACTCAAACTATCAAAAATTACAGATAAACATAGGGAGTTAATCGAGCTTAACAATTCCAGCTTTAATGTGAATTCTAAACCCCCAGAAAATGATTCCAGATCTAAAAATCGTTTATTATCTCTTAAAGTATTTTAAAAGAGTAGAAATTAGTCATTGTTATACAGAAATTGATCATGCACAATGGAGAAACTAGGATTTCATTAAGGGATGTGATTAACTATCTCTTTGCATCAGGCTTAATCTAAAACTTAGATTTGTTGTATCATCCAACATAAAATAAGTAACAAATAAAAAACTTTTGCGGTCTTTTTAATCGTCCCTGACTTTGTGGCTGATAAGCTTGCTAGTTCGCACCATAGTCACAGCCTTATACGTCTGGACTTGAGTTGGTTTACTACCAAGTTAAAGGAGACTTTTGTTAGATAATAAGTGTAGGAAATTTTGGTGAATCGGTCCTTATGCCTTGAGGTCTGCCTATTTTAGTTTTGATTTTTAGTCCAAATAAACACAAAACAAGAAGCATTTCCAGTAGTTAACAATCGACAAGAGTAATTAATATCTAGCAAAGAATTTCAAGAGTAATGAATGTATTTTATTTAAAGGATAAAATGTACCCGATGATCAAGGACGGGCCATCCCAGAGCATAAGTGCACACCCAGCCCAGCTGGCTCCCAAACCCAATTTGTTACGGCCTTTCTTGGTTAAAAATGGCCTCCCAAACCCATTTTGCACCCCTATCATGGATAATATTTTATTTTTTTCACCCCTGTTCAGAAAGCCTGGTCTGTCCCTACCCATGGTTTATGCTAGAGATGCCTCAAATACTAAAGAAGGATTCAACAATTCACTCATGACTTGTTCTTATTCACATCTTATCTATAGACATGTGAGTTTTAGTGAATAACTGGGTTGACTTGTTTGGGGCATTGGTGATGGGTACGATTTTTTTCTGCGACGGGCTTTCCCTTAGTGCCGGTGCAGTTGGTGTTGTAATGCTAGATAGAGGTTTCAAGGATGTCACATTTTCTTTCCCACTGCCGTAACTTACCTCGTCGCGTATGTGATGGCTCACATATTACTTTATGTCTCAACAGACAACCAAGTATATTTATTCTTCCCTCTCCCCCTTCATATTTAGGCAAACCTTGTAGAAAAAATTTGCCATGTTACTTTCACATAGGAAATGTCAATTAAACGTTAAGATCGGTATATTTGGTCCGGTAAACCGAAACCCAGTGCCAAGCATCTTTAACAGATTAATTCCATTTGTAGTCTCATTTTCTATAGAGGTCCAAATCCAATCACAAATGACATTCTCAAGGTAAACCCTCCATTCCAAGTTTCCAATGAACTTATCCATTGAATTCTTATTTTTTATCTTGTGGTTGTTGAAGACTTTTTAATGTTGAATTTCACTCACACCTATGGGTAGAGGGAGTGACCAAGTTACATAACCATTTCCAAAGTCTAAATTGAGAAAACTTTATAAAAGATCTCCTCATGATTCTCTTTTCCGGATGTTCTTAATTGCTGGTCTATTACTGTTAGAGCACTGCTCGGTCGAACTTGTAAGGACCCTCAAGCTCGTCAACGCTATTAAACTAGTCAAAAGACGATTTAGCCACTAATGAATCAATTAGTTTAACACGAACGTTAATAAATTGAAATTAATATAACACCGATCTAGATACGAAATTAGTATCGTTCGATAGGTTTCGAAAAGTTATGCAGAATGGACTACTCGAACGTGTCAATCGGATACCGGAAGAAGATATCAACGGATAAGTACGAAGGGCAAAATAGTAACCTCGTAGCTTAGTTGTGTGGCTGCCCTTATCTTCACCAAGTGTCGTGGAATTTGGTGTGGTCGTGTCAATACCAAACCGGGAAGATAAAACTCAATCTCTTTTATTCTTCTCCATTCTTCTATTCTCTTCTTTCTCTCTTTCTCATCTGTTCTTCATTCTTTTTCCTCCTGTCGTCTCCAAATCGAACATGAGCTTGGTGTTTGAAAGTTGAGTAGCTAAATTTCTATAACATTATGATCTGAGTGAGGTGGTGATGGTGTTGGGTTGATTTAGTCTGAAGAGTAGAAGAAATTGATGTTTTCTGTTAGTGAAGTTAGGGGTTCCATAAAGATTTGTTCTGAGAAGATGTTGAGGGTGAAATTGAAGGTTTGGGAGAAAGATTAGAGATTGGTTTGTAGTGAGTTAAGTTTAGGTCTAAGAATTAAGTGAGATTATGAGTTAGGGTTTGAGATTTGGTAAACTGAAGTTGTTTTGAAATTACAGATTGATGGATTCTAGATGATGAAGAGCTAAGGTTATCTGAGTTGCAGTTCGAATAATTTAACCGGATAATTAGATGAGTTTGTTCAATTGAGGTTTAGAATTGGGTGGTTAGTGGATTCGATTTTCATGAATTATGGTTTCTGAGTTTTGATATTGATTGAAGATGAATGACAAATTGAAGATGAAATCAAGCAATAAGAGGGGTTTCTGTATAATTGATGATGTGGTAACTGTTTTTGATGAAGAATCAGTAAGTTAAGGTTTCATGTTCTTCTCAATTGAGAACTAGAGATTCACGGGGAAGCTTAGGGAATAATTAGAAGTTGGAATAGAAGGATTCGAGATGGGTTTTGAAGATTTGGGAGTATCAGAATGGAATTGTTTGTGAAATCAAAGTCTCAAATGATGAAACTGGTGTTGGTGATGTACTTCAAGTCTGGAACGATAATTCTAGGGTTCAATTGAAGTAACTGGTGAAGTTATCTAGAGGTAATACATTTGTCTGAAAATTGAGTAAAGTTATTATTGTTTTTGCTGAGTTTGAGAAATCGTTAATGAGCAAAGATTGAAATTGAGATGAATGTGTGTGTGTGTTGGAATGGACCTGAGGCTTTGAGAATGACTAGTGTTGTTACTTTAACTGTGTTTGTGTTGCTGGTAATGTGATTGAGTTATGAAAGTAGGATAACTGTGTTCGATAGGAATTTGGTGTTGATTGAAGTTGTGTGATTGTTAATGGACTCACAGTTGAGTTAGATGAATGGGGTATGTGATGGAGATGAAATTTTTTATCGGTGATGATGTATTGAGATGCAACTGAAGTTAACCGGTGTTGCAGGGAATTATTATAAGTTGAGATTAGTGATTGTGTTTGAATGGCTGTAAGTGAATGTATTGGTGCAGAGTTGCTTTAGTTAAGTTTCAATTGCAGTTAGTTTTACAGGTTGAGATTCAGTTTGTTTGTGCCATGGGGTTGGTGTTGGAAATGAATGAGATGGTGGTGATGTTGGTGTTGTCTGTGTAGATGAGTCTGCAGTTAGAGATGTTGCTGGTGCTGAGATGGAATTGCAGGTGATGTTGGTTTGGTAATTACAGGGTCAAGGAGTGGTTAAGGGAGTTGGATTGCATATTTATGGGGTTAATGTGAACTGCAGGGTATGATATTGGAGTCGGTGTTGGGAGAGTGTAGTTGAGAGTAAGGAAGAGATCTTGGCGGTGAATGAGATGAACTGATATTGATGTTTAGTGTGTAGTTGAATACAAGTTATGAACTTCCTGTGGGTTAAAGATGTTGCTTGGAACTGCATTGGCAGGTAAACTAAGTTTGTATTTGTATACAATTATGAAGTCTTGATGGATTCAATGTATTGTTATAATGTTGTAAGATAGTATTTGAACTGTTAGTTTCACAGAACCAACAAGCTTATGCGATATAGACCTGTCAGCTGTCTAGCTAGATGATTCTCAGACTTAGTTAATCTGTTTTGGTGTGTCTGACTGAGTTAACCAGATTTGACTCAGTAGACTTTGACCGAGTCGACTTTGTTGAGTCGTATTGACCCAGTTGACAGATTTAGACTTTGACTATTTGACCCTGGACCTTGACCCGACCTTAGACGTTGACTGTTAGAGACCCGTTGACTGTTTGACAGTTGGTTGATCCAATTAGACTGGGCCTTAGTTTAATGTGCCTATTTAGTGAACTTGGTCTTATAGCCAGTTTTCCTAAGGAACTTGTATTGGACCTTTGTGGTCAAATATAGCCTTTGATTTTTTCTACAGAGTGTAGATATTTATAAGACTTAGCTATCAGACTATAGAACCAACCTAATTTAATTAGTAAACCTTAGCTATGCTAAAGATATAGAGTGATAAGTAAATGGACTTAGAACCATTAGTTAGACGTGTATGATCCTTGTATGAGCCTTTTGGCTAAACTCTTAGAATGCTTCTTTGATTAACAGTTAGTTATTAACAACGATTGATTCAAAGGACGAACCAGTGAATCGTGGATTTCGAGGTAGGCGTGGCTTGTCATCAAAAGAGGTGGGAATACATTTGACTCTTTTGTAACCATTATTGTTGCTTTTACAAAAGTTTATGCTTACAAACTCATGCATTGTCTGTCCATGCTTTGTTTAAATTGCATTGTGATAATTATGTTGAATCTTTGAATCTTTCCACGATTTGGAAATGACTTGTAATGTTTTGTTTGTCATTATGAATTGTTATGGGAAATGAGAATTTCCACTTGTGGTATATAGGATGCGCTCCTTCACAATTATATCTACATGAATTATGTTTTTATGCTTAGAGTGGGTCATCATGGTCTTGGTGATATCAATAGCTAATGAGTGTGGTTAGCACGAATATTATACATTGTTTGAAGAAGGAGTTTTTCCATATACATGTTTGTTTATTAAAGTGACTTGGTCACTTTTTAATGTTTGGGAAAATATTATTGTTTTCCAAATCTTGCCTTGATCACTTGAAAGTTAAATGTTATTCCTACTGGGAACCCCTTTTAGGGATGATGTGCTCACCCATTCCCACTTTCAGTTTCAGAGACAAATCAGAGTTGCGCAGCGAAAGCTTAAGGGTTGAGTTCGCTAGTTGGTTAACTTCTGCGATGTTTATTATGTTGTATATTTTATTTGTAAATTAAGTGACTATTGTATATGTATCATTTGAGATGAGTTCTTGTATATATATATTTCTGAGCGGGGCTAGTTTTGGGTTAAGTTTTATTGCAGATTTCTTAATTGAATGTTTAAATAAATGAGTTAGATTCTTAGTGCCTCTTTTATTTAGTTAATATTGGATTAGTCAGCTGTTAGCTTAGGGGGCGCTTCAATATTGGTATCAGAGCTCACTATTAGATCTTATATGGGAAAAGATAGAATTAGCCAGTGCCAGTTAGTGAAATAGATTAGTTTAGAACTGGGTTGGGTTGTGAGATAAATCTTAATTCACTAAAAACTATCAATAATTAAAATAATTATTTGATTGATTGATTTGTTTGTTTGTATGTATATGCAATGAAGTAAAAATTATAGGGTACACCAATAACTTTAGCTAATAAGAATTTGCG
Source organism: Papaver somniferum (assembly GCF_003573695.1). Classification (NCBI taxonomy): domain Eukaryota; kingdom Viridiplantae; phylum Streptophyta; class Magnoliopsida; order Ranunculales; family Papaveraceae; genus Papaver; species Papaver somniferum. The sequence continues at coordinate 43,060,503 of NC_039360.1, read as the reverse complement.
AATAATTAATTTAAAAAGTAGGAACACGTAGACAATCTAATATTATTAAAATAGTGAGATTAGTATTATTGACAGATTTTATAAAATCACATAGAAACTTACTGAACATATTGACTTATACGAAGAGTAAATAAATTATAGTTACATAAATGTTAATAATAACAAATATTATAATAATAATTATAAATCAAAATAATAATAATAATAATAATAATAATATTCTTTGGGGTTTCTTTCAAACTCTGTCAAGGAACTTAAACCTGCTGATATCATGGTCTATAATTGGGAGGACGGCAAAGATGTGTGCTTTGATGTGACTGGAATTTCACCTTTCACTACCTCCAGTACTCGTAACACCCCTCCGGGCCAAGCCACCATTGCTGCAGTGAGTCGCAAGCGCGCGAAATACCTACATAAGTGTACGACACTCGGTTACGGTTTCCAGGCACTAGCCTTTTCTACCATGGGAGAATTGGGAGATGATTTAGTTTTATTTCTTAAGAGGTTGAGCAACTGCCTAGTTAGTCATGATGTTAATCACAAAATAGGCAATTCGTTGTTCCATAGGCTAGGTATCATTATTCAGAACGGTGTTGGTTGCCTTCCACCGATTTGTAACATACACTCCGTCGTCTTGCTAATAAAACGCCCTGAGTGGCTATTTATAATAATAATAATAATAATAATAGTAATTATAAATGCTTAGCTTGTTAGGCTTCCAACTAGTTAACGTAACAATATTCTTTATCCAAGAATAACGGCAATAGTAATTTTAATAAAGTAATGTTAACATTTATCAATTAGTACTATATTAAGCTTAACTAAAATTTCAATAAGGATATATAACAATAAAAATAATAATTATGATTAATTAAATAATTATGGAAAATTGATAATGCTTGTGTACGGTTAAGTTTTGTAAATTAAACTAATTACAAATTAAAAATATAATGTTTTCCGTCTAAACTATATAATTATATAATACTTAGAAGGCGTTAGATTTAAGTAAGTAAGAATATAATGTACAAAATAACTAATTACAAATTAAAAATATAATGTTTTCCGTCTAAACTACATAATTATATAATACTTAGAAGGCGTTAGATTTAAGAAAGTAAGAATATAATGTACAAAATAAAAGACTCGACTTGTTAGAAATCTTGTACCTAAATTATCTTTAGTTTTATAAATGTTCCAGTAAATGATTCGTTAAAACATTAAATTATACACATAAAGTGAATTTATTTTAGCTTGAATGCTTAGGACAATATTAGACTTGAACGACAGTAAATTTGTCTATGAATAAGACTTATTATTAATACCAAAAATCTAAGACATGTTAAAATCTATGTAGACTCCGATATAAATCATATTAAATCAACAATGGCAATATTTAAAAAGTTATACAAATTCGATCTGAATAAATAAAATTTATTATATCAATTTTTACGTGAATGTAGAATTATATTTAAAAGATTGAGGCTTAATGTACCAACCGGACTATCAACTTAAAAATAATGAGAATAATAATACAGCTGATAAAAGTGTTTGGGTAATTAACTTAGTAAGAAATTTATAACAGATTATATTTGGAAATTTTATATATGGTATCAGAGTGAAGTTAAAATTATGAAATATTATAAATTGGCGTAAAAATCGAATTGAGATTATTTAATAAATAAATTTGGATGACTAAATTGCTTAAAATGATGTGAACTATTTATATATTCTACGAAGTAAATTTATCAGACTTACATCAGTCACGATAAAAGTGTAGACACTAATTAATATTAAATAAATTAATACTTAGTTAATCGTAATAAGTTTGTATTTAATTAATCCAGCATCGGGGAATAGTGAAGGTTGTGTTTTCTCTGTTCGTAGGAAGGCATTGTTAGGCTTGGCCAACCTTGACAGGGCAACTGCATTCAGAGATGAACGATCATAGAAGTTTGATATATCGTTTAGGAAACCTATATTCATAAATTCACTTAGAAAGATTCGTAGTAATCTCCCTTGCAATTACAGGTATTTTTTTAAAATAGAAATTAGTATAAGAAACTTAGACTTCCCAATTTTATAGAACTTAAATCAGCGTAATTGAACCTAGAGCCACAAATTTTAGTTGTAGAAATCCATGTAGGTTTGTGCTTCTTTTTATATTGTTTGCGCTTAAAAAAGAAATAAGATTATTCTATAAGGTGGGGAGTTTTTGAAGACCAAAAGGATGGTTTGATTTTCGAGGACGAAAATGATACAAAGTGGGGAGACTGTAAGGACCCTCAAGCTCGTCAACGCTATTAGACTAGTCAAGAGACGATTTAGCCGCTAATGAATCGATTAGTTTAACATGAACGTTAATAAATAGAGATTAATATAACACCGATCTAGATAAGAAATTAGTATCGTTCGATAGGTTTCGAAAAGTTATGCAGAATGGACTACTCGAACGTGTCAATCGGATACCGGACGAAGAAGATATCAACGGATAAGTATAAAGGGAAAAATAGTAACTTCGTAGCTTAGTTGTGTGGCTGCCCTTATCTTCACCAAGTGTCGTGGAATTTGGTGTGGTCGTGTCAATACCAAACCAAGAAGATAAAACTCAATCTGTTTTATTTTCTTCTCCATTCTTCTATTCTCTTCTTTCTCTCTTTCTCATCTGTTCTTCATTCTTTTTCCTCCCGTCGTCTCCAAATCGAACATAAGCTTGGTGTTTGTGAGTTGAGTAGCTAAATTTCTATAACATGATGATCTGAGTGAGGTGGTGATGGCGATGGTGTTGGGTTCATTTAGTCTGAAGAGAAGAAGAAATTGATGTTTTCTGTTAGTGAAGTTAGGGGTTCCATAAAGATTTGTTCTGAGAAGATGTTGAGGATGAAATTGAAGGTTTAGGAGAAAGATTGGAGATGGGTTTGTAATGAATTAAGTTTAGGTCTAATAATTAAGTGAGATTATGAGTTAGGATTTGAGATTTGGTAAATTGAAGTTGTTTTGAAATTACAGATTGATGGATTCTAGATGATGAAGAGCTAAGGTTATCTGAGTTGCAGTTCGAATAATTTAGATGAGTTTTTTCAATTGAGGTTTAGAATTGGGTGGTTAGTGGATTCGATTTTCATGAATTACGGTTTCTGAGTTTTGATATTGATTGAAGATGAATGACAAATTGAAGATGAAATCAAGTAATTAAGAGGGGTTTCTGTATAATTGATGATGTGTTACTGTTTTTAATGAAGAATCAGTAAGTTAAGGTTTCATGTTCTTCTCAATTGAGAACTAGAGATTCACGGGAAAGCTTAGGGAAGAATTAGAAGTTGGAATAGAAGGATTCGAGATGGGTTTTGAAGATTTGGGAGTATTAGAATGGAATTTTTTGTGAAATCAAAGTCTCAAATGATGAAACTGGTGTTGGTGATGTACTTCAAGTATGGAACGATAATTCTAGGGTTCAATTGAAGTAAGTGGTGAATTTATCTTGAGGTCATACAAATCTCTGAAAATTGAGTAAAGTTATTATTGTTTTTGCTGAGTTTGAGAAATCGTTAATGAGCAAAGATTGAAATTGAGATGAATGTGTGTGTGTTGGAATGGACCTGAGGCTTTGAGAATGACTAGTGTTGTTACTTTAACTGTGTTTGTGTTGCTGGTAATGTGATTGAGTTATGAAAGTAGGATAACTGTGTTCGATAGGAATTTGGTGTTGATTGAAGTTGTGTGATTGTTAATGGACTCACAGTTGAGTTAGATGAATGGGGTATGTGATGGAGATGAAATGTTTTATCGGTGATGATGTATTGAGATGCAACTGAAGTTAACCGGTGTTGTAGGGAATTATTATAAGTTGAGATTAGTGATTGTGTTTGAATGGCTGTAAGTGAATGTATTGGTGCAGAGTTGCTTTAGTTAAGTTTCAATTGCAGTTAGTTTTACAGGTTGAGATTCAGTTTTTTTGTGCCATGGGGTTGGTGTTGGAAATGAATGAGATGGTGGTGATGTCGGTGTTGTCTGTGTAGATGAGTCTGCAGTTAGAGATGTTGCTGGTGCTGAGATGGAATTGCAGGTGATGTTGGTTTGGTAATTACAGGGTCAAGGAGTGGTTAAGGGAGTTGGATTGCATATTTATGGGGTTAATGTGAACTGCAGGGTATGATATTGGAATCGGTGTTGGGAGAGTGTAGTTGAGAGTAAGGAAGAGATCTTGGCGGTGAATGAGATGAACTGATATTGATGTTTAGTGTGTAGTTGAATACAAGTTATGAACTTCCTGTGGGTTAAATATGTTGCTTGGAACTGCATTGGCAGGTAAACTAAGTTTGTATTTGTATACAATTATGAAGTCTTGATGGATTCAATGTATTGTTATAATGTTGTAAGATAGTATTTGAACTGTTAGTTTCACAGAACCAACAAGCTTATGCGATATAGACCTGTCAGCTGTCTAGCTAGATGATTCTCAGACTTAGTTAATCTGTTTTAGTATGTCTGACTGAGTTAACCAGATTTGACTCAGTAGACTTTGACCGAGTCGACTTTGTTGAGTCGTATTGACCCAGTTGACAGATTTAGACTTTGACTATTTGACCCTGGACCTTGACCCGACCTTAGACGTTGACTGTTAGAGACCCGTTGACTGTTTGACAGTTGGTTGATCCAATTAGACTGGGCCTTAGTTTAATGGGCCTATTTAGTGAACTTGGTCTTATAGCCAGTTTTCCTAAGGAACTTGTATTGGACCTTTGTGGTCAAATATAGCCTTTGATTTTTTCTACAGAGTGTAGATATTTATAAGACTTAGCTATCAGACTATAGAACCAACCTAATTTAATTAGTAAACCTTAGCTATGCTAAAGATATAGAGTGATAAATAAATGGACTTAGAACCATTAGTTAGACGTGTATGATCCTTGTATGAGCCTTTTGGCTAAACTCTTAGAATGCTTCTTTGATTAACAGTTAGTTATTAACAACGATTGATTCAAAGGACGAACCAGTGGATCGTGGATTTCGAGGTAGGCGTGGCTTGTCATCAAAAGAGGTGGGAATACATTTGACTCTTTTGTAACCATTATTGTTGCTTTTACAAAAGTTTATGCTTATAAACTCATGCATTGTCTGTCCATGCTTTGTTTAAATTGCATTGTGATAATTATGTTGAATCTTTGAATCTTTCCACGATTTGGAAATGACTTGTAATGTTTTGTTTGTCATTATGAATTGTTATGGGAAATGAGAATTTCCACTTGTGGTATATAGGATGCGCTCCTTCACAATTATATCTACATGAATTATGTTTTTATGCTTAGAGTGGGTCATCATGGTCTTGGTGATATCAATAGCTAATGAGTGTGGTTAGCACGAATATTATACATTGTTTGAAGAAGGAGTTTTTCCATATACATGTTTGTTTATTAAAGTGACTTGGTCACTTTTTAATGTTTGGGAAAATATTATTGTTTTCCAAATCTTGCCTTGATCACTTGAAAGTTAAATGTTATTCCTACTGGGAACCCCTTTTAGGGATGATGTGCTCACCCATTCCCACTTTCAGTTTCAGAGACAAATCAGAGTTGCGACGAAAGCTTAAGGGTTGAGTTCGCTAGTTGGTTAACTTCTGCGATGTTTATTATGTTGTATATTTTATTTGTAAATTAAATGACTATTGTATATGTATCATTTGAGATGAGTTCTTGTATATATATATTTCTGAGCGGGGCTAGTTTTGGGTTAAGTTTTATTGCAGATTTCTTAATTGAATGTTTAAATAAATGAGTTAGATTCTTAGTGCCTCTTTTATTTAGTTAATCTCTTGGATTAGTCAGCTGCTAGCTTAGGGGGCGCTACAGAACTCGCAAGCGTTGCTATCTCAAGCTTGTTTTTCAAGTTTAGGTGATCAAAACTATAAGTCTTGATTTCTAGTCTACTTATAGATATGTCTCGAACTAGGATAAAATGTGTAGTTGAGCTTTAGACTTCACTATCTTCATCGATTAAAGACGAAGATCTACTGAGAAGAGCTTGGAAGAACTTCATCAACAAAAGGTATGTGGAGACTAAAACTTATCTATTACTCAGAAATCTATTTTATTCTGTCTCATACTAAGACTAAGTCGTATAGCTATATAGACTTTTACATTATACACATTTGATATTTCGAGCTGAGTTTAACTCGCTTATATCTTTCTCAAAATATGTGTTGGAAGCTTTTTGCTTTAGCTATGTTCATCATTATTCTTGACGAGTTTCACTGGAAACAATTTGTTTGTTGGAAACTAGGTAATAAGTCAAAAGATAAACATGTGAAAATTGTCTTGAAACATCTTACATGATTTGTGTGAGATAGTCATTTATTGTCGACACAAAATGTTTCATATTGATCATTCGATCCATAGAAATTGCTTATAAGCTAATGGTTTGTGTGAGACAGCTATTGTCGTCTTCTAAGAATGTTTCAATGATTGAAATGATAGTTTATAACTAAAATCCATGTCTAGAAAACATCACAATACGCATACTTAGTGCACAAACTGTGTTGGTATGATTCAGGTCCGGAAACCAAGTTTGCATACCAGTATGCGAACGATTTTAACTGTTAAAGTCCGGGAACCAAGTTTGCATACCAGTATGCGAACGGTTCTACCTGAGTTAGGTCCCGGACGACACTTTTCTTACTCGTTTGCAAACTGTCGGACAAGACCAAAGTCTGGAACTTAAGTTTGCGTACCCGTTTGCAAACTAAGTTGGTTTATGTTCTAAAATCGGTTAAGTATGATTTCATACTCATGAACAAATATATTTATAATTTAAGGAATGTAATCTTTTCAAACCATGGCCAAATGTTCATGAATTGATTCTCTTGAATCAATCCTATTTTTTTTCAGCTGTGTCTTGTATACTTCTATGAGAATATAAATAATTGAACAACTCTATGAGTAACACAATTAGATTAATTTGATTATCATTTGATCTAGAAGTGTTAGATGAATGTGGTTAGTACAAAAGTGCTCATATGGCTAAATTCGGTTAACTATTGTTGAGCCGACTCAATATACACATTTAGGTACGTTTACCCATACCTAAATGAAGGTATATTTCATTTGTGTGTAACAAGCTAAGACCATATAACGGTGGAGAGATATTGCTTTGGTTTTAAGAAAACTTAGCTTGAATCTTAAATTAGGATTTCATCTAACGGTGAATATTGATTATTTTGTTTCAAAGTTATCAACCCCTGAGTCGAAGACTATATAAGGGAGAACTCTAGCAACTGGGAAACCTAATCCATGCACCACTGTGTGAAACTAGGTTCGAATAGAGTCGATTCTCCTTTAACCTAAGTTTTTCCTAAAACCATTATAGGTTAACGACTTGAAGACTTCATTGGGATTCTGAAGTCATGCCTAACTATTTTCTATGTAGTTGCATGTTCTGATCTTACTTGTTCTATCATATTGAGTATATCTTCTCTAATATAGGCTCGAGATTTATCTCTGATATGTAAGATATAAAAAGTAATCACAAATCTCTTCATCTCATTCTTTGTGATTCCACAATAACTTCTTCTACTGCCATATAGTTAAGTTATTGTGAGGTTGTTGATATTTCTAGGTTGTTCTTCGGGAATATAAGACCGGATTATAAATTGGTTCTTGTTCACCTTGATTCATCAAAATACAAAAAAAAAATATTGTAGGTATTTCTGTGGGAGACAGATTTATCTATCAGAATAGACTTTTCCGTGGGAGACAGATTTGTTTATAAAGTCTTCGACTTTGGGTCTTAGCAACTCTTAGTTGTGGGTGAGATCGGCTAAAGGAATCAAGTGCGTAGAGTCCTGCTGGGATTCAGAGGCGTACGGAACGTGACTGTACCTTGATCAGTGTGAGATTGGTTAGGACTCAACTACATTCCAGACCGAAGTTAATTTTTAGTAGGCTAGTGGACGTAGCAGCATAATACAGTGTGTGTTCAAATCTGGACTAGGTCCCGGGGTCTTTCTGCATTTGCGGTTTCCTCGTTAACAAAATTTCTGGTGTCCGTGTTATTTCTTTTCCGCATTATATTTGGTTATATAATTGAAATATCACAGATTGTGCGTAGTTCAATCAATTGGGAAATACGACCTTGTTTGTTGGGTAGTAATTGATTGACACTTGAACATTGGTTTTTCATACCGTTCAAGTTATTTCTCATATCAATCGGGCTCACAGATTCATATCTGTTCGATTGCAGATTGTATTGAGAAATAAAGATACAACTCTTGGATATATTTCCTTGATTGAGTGTGACTGTGTAGTTGATTCTCATAGAATTATATTGGAGTTAGTCCATAGATATTGCCAAACGAAATACTAGGTGTGGTCGTTTGACCTCCGCCTTTTCAATTGGTATCCGAGCATACAAACACGCTAAGACCTCATAAGTCTGTATTTTTAGCAATCTGATTATTATGGACAAGTCTATCTCTAATAACGTACCAGTTCAGAAATTACCAGATGTTTTTCAAAGCTTGAATTCATCTGAGAAAACGGTCACATCTAAGTCAATATGTAAACATTCTCTTGATACAAAAACTGTTGATGACTGAGAAACATGCCTAGAAGAACAATTGGATGAACCTTCTGAGGAAGGTGACTCAGATATTGATAGAGATGTTGATGAGGAACTTTCAAAGTATGTTAAGCTTTTGGATGCATTGGAAAATAAAAAGATGACAACTTCTCATGTCACACCTCTTATGACTCCTCTTTTTCGAGAAAAGAAAGAATTTGAAAAGGATTACGAAGGTTTTTATGTTTCGAATCGCTCTTGCGAATCGATCCTCAAAGATTCTGAGGAAAACCCGAGTAGAAAGTCACTTGAATGTGATATTTTTTATCAAAAATACTTCTTGTTGGAAGAGAAACTTGCAGAATCTGAAGCAAGGATTAACTCCCAACAGAGTTGTTTCAAAGACATAGAAAGTGTTTTTCTCTCTCGAGAAAAGCAACTTGAGGCTGATTTAATTGTTGCTCTTGATAAAATCAAGATGTTGGAAGAGGACTTGAAAAATTCCAATACTAATTCAAAAAAATTAACCACAATGATAGGAGCAAGTAAAAATCATCGTGATATACGAGGATTAGGCTATAAGGGAATAAATGCTCCAAGTATTAGCAAAGTGGTAAAATTTGTCAAGGCTATTGATTCTTCTGAACAAAAGGTTTCCACTGGTGGAAAAACTGAAATACCTACACAGAAAGTTAAATTTCGAAAGATAAAAGTATAGCAACCTCCAAAGCATGCACACACGATTCCGGGTAAGAACATTCCTTATGTTTGTCATTATTGCGGAAACAAAGGTCACCTAAAAAGGGGATGTCATTTTCGCATAAGGAATGAGAAACTTTATGATGTTCTTGTTTGGGTATCGCAAGAAGTTATGAAACCTGGATCATATGTTAAGGATAATATTACAGGTTGTAAGTGTCTGACCTTTAGGCAAAGGAATCAGTGCTGTGATAAACCTAGATTTGCCTATAAACGTCATAAGAAGCCTTTTCACAATCGTAATGATTATCAAAAGGATAACTTTGTAAAGACGAAGACAAGATCCGATGCTCTCAATTGAAGAAATACTAACTTGCAAAAGAATAGTGAATCCAATTCTCTTACAAAAATTCTAAAAGATAGTAATGGGAAGAAAGTTCCGGTTGTTCCTAAATGCACTCAGAAGTGGATATCAAAGAAAGTCAATGATGCTTTGAGTGTGAAAAGGAATGATCTCCCAGAAAATTCCATGACTATGGAAAAGGCAGTATCCATAATGTTGGAACTTAAAACGTTCTTTGGAAAGATGGATTTGGATGTGAAATGTTCTAAAAGCGATCTCTTTCATGATAATCCAAAAGTGAAACAGAATAAGCTAAAAATTATAGATGGTGAAAAATCCATAGTTACGGAAAAGTCTGTTTCAGTCACTTGTGGTAAGCAAGAAATTGTTCACCTCAACACAAATTGATTGTGTTGTAAGTGCACCTTCACCAAGTAATGTCGTGCTATGTATACGGTGAAGGAAGCACGAGAATTAGGGCGCACATAATGTGTTAAGCATGATTTTGTATCTTTGGTAAGGCTGTAGAATTCGATTGGATTCTTCTAAAAATGTATGTTTATAAACTTGAGAAAGATTTATGATTTTAGTATTTTCTTAAAGTGCTTATCATGATCCATGTACCTTGTGTATCATTCATGTCTACCTAACCTGATTTGTGTTTAAGGTTCTTAAATATGTAGGGTCGAAAATAATAGTTCGGGATGTTTGGCCTTCATGGAATCATAATACACATACCAGGTATGGATACCATCACTTAAAATCAAAATCTAGGGACTTCAGTTCGCATACTGGTATGCAAACTGCTCCAGGTCACGAAATCCGTTTGCGAACACCGTTTGCAAACTGGCCTGTAGACATCTTAAACTTATTTTGGCCGTAACTTCTTCGTCCGAAATCGGAATGACCTCATTATTTTTGCATTATATTTCTATTTGAATTCTCTTCAAAATGGTGATGAAAATTTCTGAATTTCGTTGAGTTAAGATTGGTATTTGTCCCGTCTCTTGGTTTTGAGTGTTTTGCGCCGTTTCATTGCACTTATACCACTTCTGTTGGACTTGGGAACTTGGATTCTTGGAGTACTTATCTTCTAAGATCATTTGTAGCTTTTTTAAGAATGTTTTTCGTGAATCACAAAGAACAAAGTTCAAGAATGGGCAGTTATACGAATTTCTCTGGGATTCTTGAATGTTCACAATCCTCTTATGTGAATTTCGATGCATGGTCGTTAATGACTTTGTATTTTATTCTTTGTTGAGAAAATATTTTTATACGCCTTTGGTAGCCATTCTTTGTGTAAATCCGTGAGAAAAAGATTGATTCTACCTTCTAAGGGCAAATCATCTTATATGTTCTTTATAAGTTTGTTTCTTACAAATTTGTCTCTTCGTTTTGTTGTCTAGGAAACTTCTTATGAGAATTTATTCTTGTATTTAATAAGTATAACTAGAGTTTGTAATAGAAAATATTGCGATCACATAGCTATTGCCAATAATTTTCATCTTGCAATGTTTTAGATTTATTTATTTAAATTTTAAGTTTTTTGGAAGATGATTTTGCAGTATAAATCTTTATTGGTTTTATATATTGAAAAAATATGTTATGGGATATGTGTGTTTACGTCCGCGAACTATGATAATCTCATATATATGTCAAAAGTTAAGTTTATTGTTTCATTATGCAAATATTGATGGAAAATAGAAAGAACTTTTGAATATTCCGTAGTATTGATATTTCCCTGATCTACTTTTATGTGAAAATATTGTATGGCTTCGTAAGTTTTCTTATATTGAGCAATTCTGATTGAATTAATCTATGAGTATCTCTTGTTGATTAATTTATTCGAGTTTTCTGGATACAAATTCATGTTTCATGTAATTTGTTAATGCCCAATGAAATCCTTCTTTTCTTGTAAAAGTCTGGTCGCTCTTGTTGTTATTTCCGGGATGATATTTTATAGGGGAGATTTCTTAATTGAACTTGTGCTTAATTGCCAAATCTTTGTGGGGAGTGCGGCTAAGGAATATTATAGGAGTTTTCTTGTATCTTTATAAACTCCTTGATAAATACACTAAGTTTCGACTATGTGAAATCATCGAAACAAAGTTGATATGTTCTCTTTTAGTCATAAAGTATCTCTATGATAATTTGATTATGATCCCACTAGTTTTCGTACCTTTGCCAATTTATATTGACAAAAAAGGGGAGAATTATTTTGCAGTTCACACTATATACATATGGTTTACGGATCATTAGATGAAGTATTGACTAAGGGGGAGTGATACATATCACCATAGTATTATTGTCAAAGTTGTGATACAACTGAACTTTGATGTTGTGTAATAATACTATGACACTGTATAACAATATTTGAGAACAATTGTTTTCGTATTGTTATAGCTAAGGATCTTCAACAACATTGATGCTGAGTTGAACACGTTCAGAATCACTGGAGTACTTGGAGTGACAAAGAATTCAAGGAATGTTGAAGAACCAATAAAATCAATCATGTTTTATGAGAAGCTACAAAGTTTATTTATTTTTTAATCCATATGTATTGATAGTTTTGTCACTATAATTGACAAAGAGGGAGATTGTTAGAGCACTGCTCGGTCGAACTCGCAAGCGATTATATCTCAAGCTTGTTTGTCAAGTTTAGGTGATCAAAAATATAAGTCTTGATTTCTAGCCTATTTATAGCTATGTCTCGGACTAGGATAGAATGTGTAGTTGAGCTTTAGAATTCACGACGTTCATCGATTGAAGACGAAGATCTACTGAGGAGAGCTTGGAGGAACTTCATCAAAAAAACGTATGTGGAGACTAAAACTTATCTATCACTCTGAACTCTATTCTATTACATCTCCTACTGAGACTAAGTCGTATAGCGATATAGACTTTTACATTATACACATTTGATATTTCGAGTTGAGTTTAACTCGCTTATATCTTTCTCGAAATATGTGTTGGAAGCTTTTTTCTTTAGCTATGTTCATCATTATTCTTGACGAGTTTAGTTGGAAACAATTTATTTGTTGGAAACTAAATAATAAGTCAAAAGATGATCATGTGAAAATTTCCTTGAAACATCTTACATGATTTGTGTGAGACTATCATTTGATATCGACTCAGGATGTTTCGTATTGATCATTCGATCACTCGGAAATTTCTTATAAGCTAATGGTTTGTGTGAGACATCCATTGTCGTCTTCTAAGAATGTTTAAATGATTGAAATGAGAGTTTAGAACTAAAACCCATGTCTGGAAAACATAACAGTACGCGTACTTAGTGAACAAACTATGTGGGTATGATTTTGGTCCGGAAACCAAGTTTGCATACCAGTATGCGAACGGTTCCACCTGAGTTAGAACCGGGACGACAGTTTGCGTACCCGTTTGCGAACTGTCGGACAAGACCAAAGTCCGGAACTTAAGTTTGCGTACCCGTTTGCAAACTAAGTTTGTTTATGTTCTAAAATCGGTTAAGTATGATTTCATACTCATGAACAAATATATTTATAAATTAAGGAATGCAATCTTTGCAAACCATGGCTAAATGTTCATGAATTGATTCTCTCGAATCAATCCGATTTTGTTTCAATTATGTCTTGTATACTTCTATCAGAATATAAACAATTGAACAACTCTATGAGTAACGCAATTAGATTCATTTGATTATCATTTGATCTAGAAATGTTAGGTGAATGTGGTTAATACAAAAGTGTTCATATGGCTAACATCGGTAAACTATTGTTGATCCAACTCAATATACACGTTTACGTACAGTTACCCATATCTAAATGAAGGTATATTTAATTTGTGTGTAACAAGCTAAGACCATCTAACGGTGGAGAGATATTTCTTTGGTTTTAAGAAAGCTTAGCTTGAATCTTAAATCAGGATTTCATCTAACAATGAATATTGATTGCTTTGTTTCAAAGCTATCAAACCATGATTTGAAGACTATATAAGGGAGAACTTTAGCAACTGGGAAACCCAATTCCCACACCTCATGTGTGATACTAGTTGCATACTAGAGTCGATTCTCCTTTAACCTAGGTTTTTCCTAAAACCATTATAGGTTAAGGACTTGAAGACTTCATTGGTATTCTGAAGCCAGACCCAACTATTTTATCTGCAATTGCATGTTCTGATCTTATTTGTTCTATTCAATTGAGTACTATCTTCTCTAAGATTGGCTCGAAATTTCTCTCCGATAGGTAAGATATAAAAAGTAATCACAAAGCTCTTCGTATCATTCTTTGTGATTCCACAATAACTTCTTCTACTACCATATAGTTAAGTTATTGTGAGGTGATTGATATTTATAGGTTTTTCTTCGGGAAAATAAGACCGGATTATCAATTGGTTAATGTTCACCTTGATTTATCAAAAGGCGGAACAAAAACTTCGTAGGTATTTCTGTGGGAAACAGATTTATCTATCATAATACACTTTTCTGTGGGAGACAGATTTTTTTATAAAGTCTTAGACATTGGACCGTAGCAACTCTCAGTTGTGGGTGAGATCAGCTAAGGTAATCAAGTGCGTAGAGTCCTTCTGGGATTCAGAGGCGTAAGGAACGCGACTATACCTTGATCAGTATGAGATTGGTTAAGGCTCAACTACATTCCAGTCCGAAGTTAATTTGTAGTAGGCTTGTGTCTGTAGCGGCATAATACAGTGTGATGTTCAAATCTGGACCAGGTCCCAGGGTTTTTCTGCATTTGCGGTTTCCTCGTTAACAAAATTGCTGGTGTCTGTGTTATTTCTTTTCCGCATTATCTTTGTTTATATAATTGAAATATCATAGGTTGTGCGTAATTCAATCAATTGGAAACCCGACCTTGTTTGTTAGGTAGTAATTGATTGACACTTGAATATTGGTTTTTGATACCTTTCAATTTATTCTCATATCAATCGGACTCAGAGATTCCTATCTGTTCGATTGCATATTGTATTGAGAAATAGAGATACATCTCTTGGATATTTTTCTTTGATTGAGTCTGACTGTTTAATTGATTCTCACAGAATTATATTGGAGTTAGTCCATACAGATTGTCGAACGAAATATTAGGTGTGGTTGCTAGACCCCCGCTTTTTCAACAAATAACAGACTCATTCACAACCCACATAATATCGAGTCTTTAGAAAAAAATATTTTCAAACCACATTTTAAAATTACTAAGAGTGTGTTTGTTTTTTCCTGACTCATTGAGTCGTCTGAATCTAACTCATCTAGATCTGACTGATATCACTTGACTCAATATGTTTGTTTTTTGAGTCAGATCTGACTCACATGACTTAAAATTTTGTGAGTCAATGGCTTGGTCCCATGAGTCAGGGGGATTTTATCCCTGACTTAAATGGGTTCGATTTAGGGATCATGTCTAAGTCAGATTACGAGTCAGACATGAGTCAAAGTAAAAAACAAACAATCTAACACCTGACTCGAACCAAGTCAAAAACCGATTCAAATTCAAACGCCGAGTCAGCAAAATACAAACACACTCTTAGAGCAAGTCTTATGGTGGAATCCATCCATCTTCCATCTTCCACGCCACCTCAGCACTTGGAACTGTGGATGGAAGCGCAAGTGTAATGGTGGAATAGTAGAAAAGCTATTCTTAATAGCGCTAAAAAAACGCTATTAAGAATAGAGCTTTTTTCTCAGCCGTTAGATTCTCAACAACGCAGTTTAAATCTACAAATAAAAATACAAAAACGCTATTCTTAATGGAGCTAAGCTCTATTCTTAATAACGTTTTTTGTCTTTTAGTGCGTTATTCTTAATAGCGTTTCCATGGATTCCACGAACCATTCCACCAAATCATGGAACCCTGCTTGAATTTTTTGTGGAAGACCCCAATTAAAAATCATAGACTTGACATTCCATGAATTTTCCTTGGATTCCACCATAAGACTTGCTCTAAATGGTGAATACTTCGAAGTATTGAAGTCTGAAACATTTTCTCTCATTTTCAGCCTCATATATGTGCCACCGGGAGTTGGGGATTCAGATCAAGCCCAACTCTCTGGGGTCCTCCGGCACAGATCAGCCTCCACTCTTGTGGGCCAATTGGTCCCACCTTTCTATTTGTTCGTCTGGAGTCATTCTTTCTCCTCTCAAACTATCAAGGTAAGACTTACAGAAACATCCCCAACCTAATTAAATCCGACCAGAACCTTAGCGATTGTCGAACAAAGCTGAAGAACAGTCACCCAACAGGAACAAGATAAAGCTCCAGCCTCGAAGTAAGTAATTTATTGCGGCGCTTCTGTCTGATTTTTGATTTTTAAACCGAAATTATCTTAAAATTTGTTAGTTTAATTTGATTTTACAAATGCACGAATTTTCTTGCTTAATCATGTAAATTTGAAACGAAAAGGGTGAGTAAAATTGAAGTTAATTGAAGGATTTTTAATACAGGGTTTTATTGTTTTCAAAAGTTTTGTTTCAGAAATTGAAATTGAATAAATTTGTGATTTTTAATAATTTTGGCTGTACAAGTTTCAATTTTTTTCTATTTCTGTAAACTTAGCTCTACTCTTGTCACAATGTCTATATGATTTTTCTCTAACAGAGATTATAGATTCAGTAACAAGAGAACAACAGCTGTTCAACAGGAAAGTTGAACTGATATTCAAGTATAGGTGGTGTTGACAAATTTATTCTGTAAGCAGTTTTTCAGAAATACATCCAGATATACCTAATAAAATCTCGATTATATGCTGCTTAGAATGTCGTGGCATGTTAGGCTATGTAGAGAAACTATGGTCAGCCTAAATGAGGCCTACTAGAACTTTGAAACTAATCTATAAGAGATCGACTTTTATGCTTGCTTAGTTGTCGACATGCTAAAGCAGAATTCTGTTCTTCATTTGATTCAGTGCTGTGGTTGTAAGTATTCTTACATTGTCGTCTGTATTTTTTTATATATTAGAAATAGAGGAGCTCATACTCATGGAAATGTCGTCTGGCATGTCGTTCAACCATCTGTTTAATTGCCCAGTAATGCTTTTAAAAACTTTGTATTGACATTCAACTCATGCAGTTCAAACTCTTTACAGGTGAAATCTTTTGAACCAAGATTACGTTGTTCCTCAAACTTGTCTAGAGTAATTCTAACTTATTGGGAATTCTGAGAACGACCTTTGGATAGATGGCTGGACATGTTCCGTCTACATTCGAGGGAAATTTTATACAAGGGATGGCACGTCGTGGTCCATTTCCTGCTCACCACCCTTTGGAGCGTCGTCATCCGAGCGAGCGTGAGCTCCTGGAGAACAAGCTGGCTGCTCAAAAAGCAGATATAGAGCGATACACTATGGAAAATCAGAGATTGGCAGCTACTCATGTTTCCTTAAGACATGAACTTGTTGATGCTCAGCAGGAAATGCAGAAGCTTCAGGCTCACATTAGAAGCATCGGAACAGAAAGTGATATTCAGATTAGACTTTTGGTGGATAAGATAGCCAAAATGGAGGAGGATGTTAGGGCTGGGGAGAGTATTAAGAAAGAACTGTTACAGGCACATATGGAGGCAAAAGCCCTAATTGTTGTGAGGCATGAGCTTAATGCTCAAATTAAACATGCTACTCAGGAATTATAGGAGACACAGTCTGAGGTCAAATCATTACCAGAACTCCATGGGGAGCTTAATAGTTTGTTCCAAGAACACCAGAGATTACGGTAAGTAAAGCGAAACCCCAACCCTTGTATAATCTAGTTACTGGTCAGATTATCCTCGTTTATAAACTAAGTATAAATATTGCATTTGTGCTATTAGGTATACCTTCAAAATCAGTTTTTACTTTACAGTTCCTTGGGAGCAAACCGTTTGAGCCTAACACAATTTCATGTCCTTGATGTCTGGATGAAGGGTCACGTTTGAATCCGAAAAGGGTTTGAACGTGGAGCTAGTAGAACAATTGCAAAGAATGGAGAACATTATGATGTCAATGGCAAAAGAAGTGGAGAAGTTACGTGCCGAGGTGGCCAATGCAGAAAACAGAGCTTATGGTACTCCCTCCCTGCCTCTCTCTCTCTCCATCCCAATCGATCAGTAGACTAAAAAATACTATTAGTGTCTCTGTTTAGCTTCTAAATTAATCTATAAGAAATGCTTGATCTGTAGACTCCTTTTTGAGTTTATCTTAATTCTGGGTTTTTTTATAAACTCATCCTATTAATATTTGTTACATCTAGCAGCACCAAATGCGTATGGAGCAGTTTTCGGAAACCAAGATCCTTACACAGCACTCTCTCCTCCCCTCCTTCACTCCTACCTCCCCCTCCTTTACTCCTACCTTCGCCTCCACCTCCTTCTCTGCCGCCTCCACCTCCTCCACCTCCACCATCTACTCCGCCGCCATCTACGCCAGGGATTGCAGCCCAAGTTGATGATGGCTACAATGGGAATCCTATACAGACTGGTGGTGGGACATCAGGTGATGCACAAAATGTATACGTGAGGGGCGGCATTACCGCCCTTGCTGGTTCTGCTAGAAGTAGCAATGGTGGTGGTGTTGTTGGTGCTGGGGGTACTGCAGTAAGGAGCGGATGCGAAAGATGAAATGATGGCCTTCTTCCCACTCAACTCTTCGAGGTAAATGTAAAAATGCGTAATATTATGGGCAGTATGTAAAGTTCTCCAAACTAATTTATATTGTTTGACTTGGTGTAACTGTGTTATAATGAAAATTCAATTTACCACTGAGCTAGATTATCTTTTACATTCGTTCTTCGGCATAACTAGCAATTCATAATTATAGCTCAAATAATAGATTTATGTCTGTGCTCTAGTTGTATTGCATTCTTAGTGTGCATTAGCTAGTCACTTGAGTGGCTGTTAATTTATATTTGTATGTAAACACCATGGATGTGTTGAAGTGAGATAGTATTACATTCCTGGCGTGCATTAGCTAGTCACTTGAGTGTGTTGAAAAACTCTAATGCAAGAGGTCATTTATTTGGGTTACTTACTGACAGACTTTTCATGAGTCGCTATTGAGAGCACAAGTGTACGCCGAGATTGTAAACACGCCACGACCTTACTGGTCTTGGGGTTTATTTATGTAAAACAACGTTCCCATCAAAGAAAAAACGAGAACAGCTTATGCATTTATGTCAAACAAGGTTTTTCTATCATAAAAGAAAAGAAATGTCAAACAAGGCTAGACTTAAACAAACACCCCAGGTTTGGTCAAGTTTCTTAAATGTAAAGTAAAGTGTTGTGTATTATGTATTTTTTGATTAAAAAAGTTTGGATCATGTTTGACTCCCTAATATTTTGATTATTTTGTTGCTTCTCTAGTGCTTTAGCCTTTCGAAACAGTGGAATGAGTCCGTGATTAGCAGCAGCCTCTGAAAGATGCGGGTGATGTACTTGCCGCCTTTAAAGTAGATAAATATACACATATGGAGATTTTAAACATGCCTAATTCAGTAATTTGATAATAATTAGCTCCAAAATTATCAAACTCAAAAACAACTAGTACTAGTTAATTGACAAGACACCTCCACTGCCACCAACTATTAATTTAGGTGTCTCCATTTGTAGCTAGTGCCACACATGGCTAACAGCAATGAGACAAAGAAAGGAAGCCCCTATTCTCGACAAAAACCAATTTGTACATGTACAAGTGGTCGCACTCTGTAATTATTTAGTGTACTTGCATAAAACTAATATAGTACCTTTTTTTTCTTAATAATAATTCTCAATCATTCAAAATAAAATAGTGTCAAAATTTTGAAAATCTAGGCTTTGCCTCTATGATCTCAATATTCAAGGTTCATAAATGGTTAAGAGGGGAATGATTCTAACATCGGGATTAGTAGCCGGGTGAAGAGGAAAATGATTAAAGGTTCAGATTCATTGTCCCGGTTTTCGGTTTAGAACCAGGCAACCGGGTTTCAACACCAACTTCTTACCAGAAACGAAAACAGAGAAGAAGAGGAGTGAAGAGGAGAGGGTCAATCTGGCATACCTAACATGTGCATCTACTGGCCTGTTCTACATCTAGATGAGCGAAGCCAAGCAGAGATTTGACAGGTACAAGTGCACATTGACCCTTGTAAGAGCAAGTCTTATGGTGGAATACATCCATCTTCCATCTTCCACGCCACCTCAGCATTTGGAATTGTGGATGGAAGCGCAAGTGTAATGGTGGAATAGTAGAAACGCTATTCTCAATGGAGCTAAAAAAACGTAATTAAGAATGGAGCTAAAAAACGCAATTAAGAATAGAGCTTTTTTTCAGCCATTAGATTTCAACAACTCATTTTAAATCTACGGATAAAAAAAAACGCAATTAAGAATGGAGCTAAAAAAACCAATTAAGAATGGAGCTTTTTTTTCAGCCGTTAGATTTCAACAACTCATTTTAAATATACGGATAAAAAAGAACGCAATTCTTAATTGCGTTTTTTTAGCTCCATTCTTAATTGCGTTTAACGCTATTTTTATTGGCGTTTAGATGGATTCCACGGACCCTTCCACCAAACCATGGAACCCTGTTTGGATTTTCTGTGGAAAACCACAACTTGAAAGCCACTAGACTTGACATTCCATGAATTTTCCACACTTGGAATAGATTGGATTCCCCATAAGATTTGCTCTACCAGAAAAAGACAACTACAAAGATTAGTTTAATCCTTCGTTATATATAGCTTTGGACAAAAAATGAGCGTTTGGTGGGTTTATCATTAGCATTAAGAAATTATCAATTACTAATTTACTAGTACTTGTTGTTTGTACTGACATGAAACGGCTAAGTAATTAATGTATTAAAAAAGCTGAGCCACTTTTTCACGAATCATTAGACACTTGGTATTCTTTTCTTTTGCTATGCAAGAAGACTCCGAGTCTCGGCGCCTTGTATTAGCGCAGATCGGGAAGCACGAGATAAATTTAAGAGCAAGACTAGGAGAATCAGAGTCATCAACTGCCTGCCAACTAGGAAACGGGAAAAAGTTTTTTCTCTTTCTCTATTCGTTCTTATTTTACTGTATTCCATATTCCACTACCAAAATTCAAATTTTAAAATAAAATAATATACAACACTCCCCGAGAAGAATCTTCTGGATTGCCGCGTCGTATCTTTCCACTGAACAGCTTTTATTTGTAGTCGTCAGTACTCAGAAGTTGACCAGGTCCCTTTTAAGGGAGGTTATTTTTATTATTTTTTTTTTTTTGATAAGAAGGGATCCAAAGGATATTTGATCTTTCATTTGTTCTCGTAATCTCCGTAGAGACGTAATTAATTTTCGTAGATGAATTTTCGTAGATGTTACTTCCTTAGCCGGTCTATCTTCAAAATTCACAAATTTCCTAGATTTATACAAATGAAACCGAATTACAATAATACTTAAGGAAAAATTTGCATCTATTGATGTTATCATGAGACCTCCAAGGTTGATCTTCTGGATTAGCTTCTCCTTTCATGATCTTCATTAAGGTTTGACAGTCATTAATAATGCAGCATTTGTTGAGATTCAAATCCTTCACCCACCTAAGAGCCTCGATTCCAGCTTTAACTTCAGCTTCTAAGGGGCAAAAAGCCCAGTTGCTGCCTGCTCAACAGTGCCTCCTTTCCTGTTTTATCCATAATTGAGATAGCATAGTTGTTAGAGCATTGCTCGGTCGAACTCGCATGCGTTGCTATCTCAAGCATGTTTGTCAATGTTAGTGATCACAAGTATAAGTCTCGATTTCTAGTCTGTTATAGCTAAGTCTCGGACTATGATAGAGAGTGTAGTTGAGCACAAGGACTTCACGGCGATTCATCATACAAGAAGAAGAACTACTCAAGGAACCGGTGAAACTTCTCGACAAAAAGGTATGTGAAGACTTGAACTTATCTGTCACTCAAAAGTCTATCTACTCTATCTCCTACTTCTTGAGACAAAAAGTCGTATGCTATATATAGACTTAGATTATACACATTTGGTATTTCGAGCCGAGTATACCTCGCCTATCTATATCTCGAAATATGTGTTGGTAATCGTTTCGCTTCGACCATGTTTATCTTTACCTAGTGACGTAAGTCATGATATATTTCAATCACTTTGAAAATTGCTTTGACGAGAAATGGTGTAACAACTATATAACGTCCTCTAAGAATGTTTCAATGGTTGGAATGAGAGTTTAGATTACATAACCAATGATGGACATAAGTATTGTTGTGGAAACACATATGTGCATAATTCCTATCCCTTGAACCAAAGTTTGCGAACTTTGTTGATCAAGAGAAACCGGAAGAATAGCTTGTTGCCAAGTCCGCGAACTGCCGAACTTCTCATCCCGAGAAATTCTGCTGGAGTTGACAAACTTGTTTCGTGAGTACCAATCCGCGAACCGGCGGAAAGTCTTTGCCGAGATTTTCTGCTGGAGTTTGTAAACTCTGCCCGGTTGCTTAAGTCCGCGAACCTAGTATGCGAACTTAAGAAGGTTATATATCTAAAGATGATTTCTGAACTTAAACTTATAAAGACTAAGGAATGCAATTTGCAAATCGTGGCTATAAAGTTCATGAACCGATTCGAGTGCATAAAATCATCTTTGCTTCAATTGTGTTTTGTGTACTACATAAGATTTCCTTGTAATTGAACAACTCTCTAACTAGTTCATTTGAGTCATTTGAACTAGTTATGGTGAAGAAGAATATGGTTGGTATGAAATGCTCATATGGCTAACATTTTGGTTAACTATTGTTGAACCAATAATGTACACGTTTGGGTACTGTTAACAAATCTAGAAGCGTGTATTTCATTTGTGTATAACAAGCTAAGTTTTCTATCTAATGGTTGAGAAATAGTAGCTTGAATCTAAATCAGGTTTTCATCTAACGGTGGATATTGTTTGCTTTGTGACCAAGGCGAAACCATGATTTGAAAGACTATATAAGGAGACATCTAGCAACTCTGCAAAACTAATCCCCACACTACACGTGTGATACTAGTTTGCGTGCTAGAGTCGTTTCTCCTTTAACCTTTGGTTTTCTTCTTCTAAAACCAGACTAACGACTTAAAGACTTCATTGGGATTGTGAAGCCATACCGATACTACTTTTATCGTAGTTGTGTGATTTGATCTTGCATATTCTATCGTACGAGTACAATCAGATTGATTGGATTGAGATTAATATCTCCGATAGGCAAGATATAAAATTAGTCACAAACATCTTCGTCTTATTGTTTGTGATTCCGCAACGTCTTTTTTTGCTACCATACGATTAAGATTGTTGTGAGGTGATTGATTTATCTAGGTTGTTCTTCGGGAATATAAGATCGGATTATCACTTGGTTCCTGTTCACCTTGATTATTATCAAAAGACGGAACAAAAACTTTAGGGTTTTTCTGTGGGAGATAGATTGATCATTTGATAGACTTGTCTATGTGAGACATATTTGTTTATTATCAAAGCCTGCGATTTTGCGTCGTAGAAACTCTTAGTTGTGGGTGAGATCAGCTAAGGGAATCAAGTGCGCAGTATCCTGATGGGATCAGAGGCGTAGGGAGTACAATTGTACCTTGGATCAGTGGGAGACTGATTGGGGTTCAACTACATTCCAGTCCGAAGTTAGCTTGGAGTAGGCTAGTGTCTATAGCGGCTTAGTACAGTGTGTGTTCAATCTGGACTAGGTCCCGGGGTTTTTCTGCATTTGCGGTTTCCTCGTTAACAAAATTTCTGGTGTCTGTGGTATTTCAGTTTCCGCATTATATTGTTTTATCTTTATAATTGAAATAATACAGGTTGTGCGTTAGATCATCAATTAGAGTAATCCAACCTTTGGTTGTTGATTATCATTGATTGATCCTTGGATATTGGTCTTTGGTACCATCCAAGTTATTCCTTGTATTTGATTAGTACTCGCAGTTTCAGTTTGAGGAAATCAAATCAAGAGAGAAAGATATAAACTCGTTGATGTACTTTTAATTGATTGAGTCTTGTTGATTCTCTTAAAAGTATATTCGAGTTTTTCCATACAGATTGCTAAGCGAAATATTGGGTGGTGTTGCTAGACCCCCGCTTTTTCAATAGCCCATGGTAAAATCAGCTTCAAGGAAGGAAGCATCAAAATATATAAACCAATCAAATGAACATCTGTCCAGAATGAGATTATATCATTACATTTTTTCTTTGTTTTAACAGAAACATGACTGGTATGAATGTCCCTTGATAAAGTTAACTTCTGGTGGGAAGCTTTTATTAAATCAATTAGTTTTTTCATATCAGACACAACATTATCAAAATGCAAACTATTTCTAAATTTCCAGATGGACCAGATGATGAAAGAAACTAAATTATGCTTGTCATTGAAAGCTTTATTGTTCAACCAAAATTTAAACCAATGCATAATGTCCTGATTTCCTCTATAATTATAAATGTTATTAAGATCAAACGCATTCCAGACTTTTGTTGTAAACAGACAATTAACAAACAAGTGAATTTCATCTTCAACCTTATGCGCATCACAGAGCGGACAATATGGGTTAGTTTCTTTAACATATTTAGACATATTCCTCCCTAGGGATAGAGCATTTGAAACGACTTTCCAACAAAACATATTAATTTTGGGCAGAATATTTAGATTCCAAATTTGCTTCCAAAAGCTAGCTTCATTCTTATTTATTTTAAGATTGGTCAGATAATTATAAACAGATTTAGTGGTTAAATTCCAGATATAGTAGACTTCTATCTAATTCTATCATTCATGCTAAGATTTATAGCAACAGAGTTAATAGCATTATGAAAGGTGATATCAATGTATTTGCAGATAATATTCATGTCCCAGTTTCCATCTGAACTAATTAAATCACTTACATTCTTAGGCATGCTGCTATCATAAATTATCGGAGACAAAAGAGTAGTTTGATTAGGCAACCAAAAGTCAGTCCAAACATTAGTAGACTCACCGTTGTTAATCTGCCAAAAACTATTGGCTTTAATAACAAACCTTTCTAAATACTAGACCAAATCCAAAAAATTTTATGTTTTCTGGTTTTCCTTAGGGGGTTATGATTCCTAAAATATTTATGTTTTAAAATTTTAGCCCACAACTGGTCCTGGTTATGGATTAACCTCCAAGCCAACTTAGTGATTAAAGAAAGATTATGTTTATGGGGAATTCTAATTCCCAGACCACCTTTCCTAATGTCTTTTGTGATGCTAGGCCACACTTTAGGGTAATAACATTTCTTCTTATTCTTTTTTTTCCACCAGGAATCCCTTTGGATCTTATCAAGATTATCAAGAGTTTGTTTCGGAAAATAAAGACACTGCATTTGGTGATTAGGGTAAGCGCTAAGAACATGCTTGATTAAAACAGTGCGGTCGGCTTGATTAAACATCTTACCAATCCAGCCTTGGAGAACAGTGTAGTATTTGTTGAGTAAAGGTTCAAAAGAATCAAAATTATTAACTTTATTTCTATCAAAGAAAAGAGGTGTTCCTAAATATTTGTCAGTTTTTTGCTATTTTCCTCACCTTTATAATTTTAGATATGATTTTATAGTGCTTGTTGTGAATTTTAGGAGTAAAATAGACGCCAGATTTTTGAAAGTTAATGACTTTCCCAGTCATTTCCCAAAAAATTTTTAAAATGTTAACTAAATTTTTTTGCTTCATAAAGACTAGCCTTAACAAAAAGAAAACAATCGTCGGCAATAAATTAATTTGGTCAGTATAAAATTTTCTTTTGTAACAAAATTTATAGATTATCACCAAAAAGATTTTATGTTAATTTTTTAGCATCATCACAATAGATTTAAATGGTGACAAACACATAATAATCACAAAAAACTTATTAGTGACTAGACATTATTCCGTCTCTAACTGAAGTCACTAAAAACTTATTAATGACTAGACTTTATTTCGTCTCTAACTGAAGTCACTAAAATAAATATAGTGACAAACATATAGTTTCGTCACCATAAAATTAGTTAGTGACAAATTAATTTGGTCAGTATAAAATTTTCTTTTGTAACAAAATTTATAGATTATCACCAAAAAAAATTTATGTTAGTTTGCATCATCACAATAGATTTAAATGGTGACAAACACATATAATCACAAAAATATTATTAGCGACTAGACTTTATTTCGTCTCTAAATGAAGTCACTAAAAGTCTATGAGTGACGAAATCCTAGTCTCGTCGCGGAAAACCTAACAACAGTGACAACAATTATTTTGGTCACCATAACTAAGCTTTAGCAATGAAATATTCTTCGCCGCAAAAAACTATCATCGCCAAAGCCATGTTTTCTTGTAGTGAAAGAGCTGAGAAACAGGTGGAGCTTTTCTAGCAACTTTGACACCAGAAATCAGTTTATCATTTTCAGCTTTTAAAAGAAGTTTAGAAAGCACTTACATGCAAATAATAAACAAATAAGGGGACAAAGGGTCCCCTTGCCTAAGACCCCTAGAG
This sequence comes from Papaver somniferum, assembly GCF_003573695.1. Lineage (NCBI taxonomy): Eukaryota > Viridiplantae > Streptophyta > Magnoliopsida > Ranunculales > Papaveraceae > Papaver > Papaver somniferum. The sequence goes on along the minus strand of NC_039360.1, from coordinate 43,034,476 downwards.
ACACTGAATTTATCACCAGGCACACCGTTTAAAAGAATTGAAAAGGAAGTAGTTGTAATACATTGCATAACAAGATGACACCAATCCTCACAAAAACCAAAAGCAATGAGGGTTTGATTTATAAACTCCCATTCCACTCTATCGATATCTTTAGAAAGATCAATTTTTAAAGCCATACTACCATTTTTGTTCTTTGAAACCTTCATGAACTGGAGAATTTCATGCGCAACTATGATTTTATCCGTAATTTGACGACCAGGAATAAAGGCAGATTGGTTTTGGGAAATAAGTTTTGAAACAGGGGTTTCAGTCTATTTGTTAAAAAATTTGAAATAATTTTATAAGTAGTGTTGTTAAGACTAATGGGGCGAAAATCACTAGGGGTGGAAGGGTTTTAAACTTTAGGGATCAAAGTTATATAAGTATAGTTCATTTATTTAAGAATGAATTTTTTTCCTAAAAAAATCTTGAACAAGAATAATAATGTAAAACTTAACAACTTCCCAGTTTGCTTTAAAAAAACCCAGGCGCATAACCATCTGGTCCAGGGGATCCCCATTGATTCATGTTAAAACACAATATTTCTAATCTCTAACTCATCAGGAACTCTGATGAGCATGTTATTTTCCTCATCGTTGATACAAGGATCAATGAGGGTATTCAGAGTATCAAGGTATTGCACCTTACTCGTAGAGCTAATATTTTTAAAGTGTTTAATTAACATATTATGAATCTGAGAATTATCATCTATCCAGAGATCAGTTTCATCCACAAGAGTGTGTATATGGTTAATTCCTCTTCTGTTATTAGCAGATTGGTGGAAAAAAGATGTGTTCCGATCAAAATTTTATGAATTTATCTTTAGAAAGATGATTACAATAATCATATTCTCTGTTATACCAAATTTCTAAGTTATTCTGCGTATCCTTAATTTCTAGAATAGGTAAACGGTTAATTATATGAAGATAATCCATTTTCCTATTAAGATTTTCTATATTTTGAAAGATGTCCCCGAAAACAGATTTATTCCATTTAGATAGAGAATAAGACAAATTTTTAAAGTTTTTTTGGAATTTGTAAGCGTAAGACCCCCTAATATTGCAATTCCAGTTTTCAGGGACAAATTTTTTGAACCCTTCGTGACTTAACCAATTTCTAATAATCTTAAAAGATTTATGCACATCGGAGTATGATCAGAACCTACTCTAGACAAGTGACTAACAATATCATCAGGGTAGATAGTAAACCAGCTAGAAGAAGTGAGGACTCTATCAATACGTTACTTAATGTTTTCTTGACCTTCCCTATTATTTGACCAAGTAAAGGGAACCTTGATATCTAAGGTCCATTAACCCTAAGGACTGTATATTATTATAAATAAATTTGTTAACATGTGAGTTATTCTTTCCACCATGCTTATCATTTACATGTAAAATAAAGTTCAGATCACCTAAGATAATCCAGGGAATGTTATGATTCAGTTTACAAAAGTGATTAATCTTATCCCATTGCAATTTTTTTCCTAAGTCATTCAAGGAACCATGCATACAAACAACATTCCATATATTATTAAAACAGTCATGCACTTCAAAGAAACAGATATAAGAAAATTCAGCAATGCATTTCACTTTTATATTATTGTGCCAAGCAATAAGCAACCCACCGGAGAGACCAATTCTAGGGACAACTAACCAGTCATGAAACTTTAAATTCCTTGCTAAGATGTTCATGCTATGTCTGATAGATTTTGTTTCGGCTAAGAACATGAAATCAGGATTTTTCTTCTTTAAAAGATATTTCAAGTGATTTTTTGTAAGGGATTTTCCAATACCCTGCACATTCCATGATAGAAGTTTCATCTTGAAGACTTAAAAATTACAGATTCTATAGTATTTTGGTTTTAAAGAAATTTTAACTAGATTGAAGTATGTAACAAAATTGACCATAGAAAGTAAAACTAAAGAAGATTTTAGAATTCGTAAAGCAGAAAATATAGAAGTTAAGTAAAGCAAGTTCAAACTCAATAATACTGGAAATTTTAAAATAAGGGATATAGATATAGTGTTTCATATTTTTAAGGGAAGTAGGAACCTGAATAGAAGGGAGAACTTGGGCACCAACTTCCACAACATTTGCAGTGACAGGGCAACTGTCTCTTTGATCATTGTCAGAATTTTCAATATCCACCATCATTTCTTCACCAGATGATGATTCAACATTTTCCAAAGCCTTTGTAAAATTATCATTCACAACCTCCTCAGCAAACATGTGTAGAACTCTATCAATTTTCTTGATGTATCCCTCCATTTCCATTTCATCAGAGATAATATCTTCCTTTCTCCTTCTCTTATTTGTTCCGACATCATTTTTACTAATCTCTGAAGAGTATGATACACCGACGGAATTCTCAGCAGAAGAGTCTTCAATTAAAATAGGGTTATTTAACGCTTGGTAACGAAAAAATGTACAACACCTAGCTTTGGTACCCAATATTCAAAATATTAAAGGGGTGGTACCTTGACTAACCGTTGACGGCCAAAGTCTACAGTTGACCCTCTATATTTTATTTCTATAATTTTTATTTAAATTCCTTTTCAAAATTTAATCGAATGAAAACCATTTTTCCTCCACTTCTGCTTATTCTTCCATGTTTCAGTTGAGACTTGAGATCGTTCCTCAAGTTTTCCTTTAATACTAATCTTGGAATTACTAAGTTGAGATTTTGAGAAGAACACGGCGAGTCTGATCAGTTGAAGCTTTAACCTTAGATTTTCAGGTATAATTTTCGATGAATGCGTTGGAGAAGATGATGAACCACCAAATTCTGATTTACCCTAAAATCTGTTATCTCCTGAGAAATCAAAAGGGTTTTACTCGTCCTCTTTTTTTTTTTTTCCGGTTTTCTAATCCAAAGCAAAACTAGGGTTTTATTGTCACACTTCATTGATCTTCGATCTACTTCACCACCCAACGAAATCACCACCCAAAGTAACCAAATCAAGATCCAAATCATCAAATCTCTTGGATTTAAGCCATTCAACACCTAATCAACAAACCCATTACAAAAGATGCAGATTCCAATGCAGATTCAAACATGTCCAGGTAACAATCATGACAAAATGATGCTTCAGATGCAACAAACAATCAATTGATTTCAACACATGATAAACAGAACCCCAAATCAACATTTTTTTATTAATCTGAAATTTGGTGATGATGGATAGTGGTTCTCATTAATCAGTAGCCACACATAAGGAGAAAGAAAACATTAGAAAAGGAAATGGTCATTTGCGGTTTAAATTGAGACTTTGTCCAACACAACAACATGATCAATTTTGAGTGAAATTTATTTAGAGGTTTCAACGGGGTCCTCTCTGTTCTTAATGAAGAAGACTTTCCAAAGGGTAAATGAGGATTATTTTTTTGGTTTCAAAAAAAAAAAATGAGGATTATTTTTAAAAATTTTAAATGTAAAATAGAATTATTAATAATAAAACAAAAAATTATCTGGATAAAACAGAGTCATTGACAGTCAACGGTTGGTCAAGGTACCAACCCTTAATATTTTGAATATTGGGTACCAAAGCTAGGTGTTGGACATTTACTGGATACCAAACGTTAAATAGCCCATTAAAATATGCTTGTTCACTTCATTTAGCTTCTTCTGCCTCTTCTTCCCCTTTATCATTCTCATCCTCCGGTTCTGGTAAATTGTCATTTCCCAAATTGTTATCTCCAGCGGTCTCATTAACTTCCTCCAAAGCATTTTGATTTTGTTCATGATTAACTTGACCATCTTCTCCCTCTTGGATTCCCATATTCTGTTGAATTTCTTGAACCAGTTCTTCCACTTGGTCTTCAAAGGGGTCCACTCATTGTAGATTAAGAACAGGCACCGCAATCCAAGCCACATTTGCTATCATTCCACAATAGTTTTCATTGTGATTAAACACATAACAGTTCCTACATGTTGCAGAAGGGAAACCCAGATAGAAAATTGCAATCTTAATTCTTTCCCCATCTTCCAGAGTTATATGAACTTTTCTGACTAAAGGCAAATTGACATCCACCCTAACCCGTGCTTTTACAACTCCAGTTGGATCTTTATTATAGATGGTAATTGGCTCACCAGCTTGAGATGCAATTTTCACCAGCTTGAGATGCAATAAGATGAGGATATTATCTCTGTCTAAGTCTGTTCTGAGCCTAAATTCAACCAAAAACACTTCAAACTGAAATGTAGCTCTCTGAACATTCATATGGAACGACCAATGAAGTAGAACTAGCAAATGTCCACCAACTGCATGCGGTATTCCTCTTAAAATTCTTTGAAAAATATCTCTTGAGTGGATTCTGAATATGAAAACATTGCTTCTTTCCGTTGATATGATAACAACCTCTCTTTCTGCACCCCATCTCTGCCTACTTGCAAAGCTAACAAAATTTCTGGTAATTTCACTTCTCTACAAACATATCCAATCAGTGCAAAAGACTCGACAAACCTTCATTTTCCTTGCAAACTAACAAGTTTGTTAGTTCTTTTAGAGACATTGTTATTTCTTTGAAAGCTATTTGAAAGAGAATCAATATTTGAGGATGAGTTGTCCATTGGAATGACAGTGGAATTTTGAGATTGGGAATTGATGAAAGGAAAATATATGAACTTTTTTAGAGATTTTTTGGATGAAAAAGAAAGATAGCAATTTGATAGCAACACTCTCTTATGGTAAGGAATTGTTGTGAGAAAGCTGCAGTTGCAACCCATTTGAATAAGTAGGGAATTCATATCTCGACTAATGTTTGAATTTTGCCAAGTGTTTAGCATGCTAATGACTTGGAATTGAAGAAAGATACATTAAAAAATCTTGGAGAGAAAGCTGAATTCCAAGCCTTGAAGAACGAATATAGATATGATTACTAAGAAGAGTGCAGGAAAGGGTTACTTGCACGGGTAATTGGGGAATTCGAGGAGACCGAGAGAAATAGGTAAATCCAATTTGTACAAACTCTGATGAATATCCTCTTTCCACTGACAATGATTTCGAATAAACGAGTAGTATTAGGGAGTGCCGTCACTGCCTCTACTGCTTCCGCAAGAAACCCCTAGTCCTCCCAATCAGGTTTGGGAAAGGAGAGAAGGGTTGAAATCTGAAAAAGATAAAACAACAAAGAAGATATTAAATTAGCTCAGAGTAATCATAAAATATCAGAGATTTGAGAATAATTAGAAAAAATTTGATGCCTAAAATCTAGGGTCCTAGCTTTAGAGAATAAAAAAAATAGATTCAGACAACGGGAGAGAACAAAATTAATCAATAAAGAATTTCAGTAGTAGGTAATCGATGAAAAAAAAAAGAGAAGTAATCATGGGTATGCAGGAGAAAGGATTTGTGGAAGATCGAAGAAGAAAATTTTGAACGGGTCATGAATCGGCGTCGCCGGATTTTTCGCCCGATTTGCCAACATCTTTGTAGCTAAGGCATAGGAAGTGTGCTCTATCGTTTCTGGTGTAAGTGAGCTATTGAATCGGCGTCGCCCGATCCTCTTTTATGGATTTGGTAATCAGACTAGTGACTTATGCTATGACATTTTCTTTCTTCTTAAGACCAAAGATAAGAATAAACATCAGTCTATTCTACACCCCAGTGTAGTAACAGTAAATACCCATCATTAGACTGATCTTATGGATTTTCCCATGCCATTCCTAAACGCCTTTACATGTGAGCTTGGGAAGAGCCTATCCCCAATCACATTCCCCATTTAAATTGTAAATGGGTAATGGTCATCCATTTTCTTCTACCATTACCTGTTTTTTTTTTGGAAAAGATAAGCATCGTTCGTTTGAAATCTCTTTTCTTTAGGCCACGGTTTTTAGAGATGAGAAGAGGTTTGGGACCTCCATAAACATCAATCAAAAAGTATCCTTTTAATGAAAAATCGGATACCTATTAATCTAGGACAACAATTAAACATTGTGTCCAAATATAAGATTCAGCAAAATATGGAAATTACTAATATCATTCTAAGGAATCATTTCACTTATAAGGTGTTTGAACACCAGAAAGAAAAACACTTTTTCTTTTCCAAAAGCAGAAGTGAATTTTAGAATTCAGAAAAAAAATATCATTTTGCTTCATGATCTTTATACTTTTCAGAAATCATCATGAAATTGTATATCCAAATTAATTTTTGATTTTTTTGTTCTGGAGAACAAAAGAAAAATTCTTAAGTGATATCCAAACACGCTATTAGTACTTTTTTCATGCAACAATGCAAGTTAAGGATTCAAATGAATTTTAACCTTGGAACTATTGATTTGGTCAATTAACTTATATCTATCAGTCCAACTATTTGCTTGTTAAAGGTTTAACTTCGTAATTATTAAAATCAGATCAAATATACCGATATTACTGTAATACGATAGTAAATTTTCGGGAGATGTCTTAATTTAAAACTCGTCAGCATCAAAAAATTTACCAATAAAAAATAAACCTATTATAGGGGCTCCAAGAAAAGAGTTTTGAGGGCTCCTAAGGATTCAAATATCCTATGATGAAGATAAGGGGACCTAATTCATAAGAAAAATACTAAAATACTCTTAACCTATTAAATATTGAAACCTAAAACTAATTTGTTTTCATTCCGCTCCTTTTAACTCTTCCATTTTCTTCTTCCGATCACCTTCATCGCCTATTTCTTCGATTAATCATCAATTCTCAAAATAATTCATTATCAGTTAGCACCTCTTAATCCACCCGCAATGACTTTAATAAGGTAAAAATAAAAAAAAATCATCTTATTTCATTAGTTTTTATGCATGGATAGGTCGGAATCGATCGAATTAGGTTTTTGAAAAAACAGTTTCAGAACTGTCTACAGTTGGGTTTCCAAACCATACGCGCTGTCTACAGTTGGGAAACCAAACCGTAGACAGTGCGTACGGTTGGGTTTCCCAACCGTAAGTCATCTACGGTGTGTGGAGTTAAGAACTCCAAACCGTATATTCTGGGTTCAAAAATCCTACGGTTTGAAAAAATCATACTTCCATACCGTAACTTGTACGTACGGTTGGGAAGTATGAATTTTCCCAACCGTAGGTTAGCTTATAGTTCGAATTTTGGGGTTTTCAAAAGCAAAAATAAATGATGGGTTTTCTTAGTTTTTTTCTTTTTGTGATCGTCTTTTCATCGCGACGGAGAATAAGAAGAGAGAAAGAAGAATAATAGGATATTATTATGATCCTCATCTTCATCATGATTTATGAATGAAAAGAGAAGAAGAAGATAATAAATTTAGTTTTTTTTATATGATCATCATCTTCATCATGATGAAATTATAATCATCATCGTGATGTAGTTTTTTAAGTGGTAAATAAAGTTCGTTCAACTCGGACTTGTGTAGACTCAATTTCAGACTTAATAATAAAAAACAATAAAAATAAAGAAAATATATACACAAGGTTTGTCACAATGTCGAGAGATTACTGAGACTCGGGATTCCACCAAACCTCATACCATGTGGTTCAAAAATCAATTCTTAGACAATTATAACTCTTGTTTATTGACTCTAATTCTTTGCTATGGTAGATTTTAAAAAGATTAATTATAAATCACTAGCATGATGCATCAAAAGCACTTAGACCAAGCATACATCATCATAGGACTTCACAACTAATTAAGAAAAATCATAAAATGATTAAATTAATGCAAAAAATCATAAAAAGAATTAAATATAATTACCACACGTATGAAATATGGCTTCCTCCGTCATCCCAGTGTTGGGGTTTAGCTCCTCATATTAATCATGATCTCAAAATATGTGTTTGTTGCTCAAAAGATGATTAAAAGAGTGAAAATTAATAACACATACTGTTTGCAACAGTGTATTGGTGTTGCAAAACAGCTGTTACAATGGAACTGTTACAGAAAAACTGTTTCTTTGTCGCTGATTTAAGACTGCCCTGAAATAAGACTGCCTGAACAGCTTAATGTTCTTCAGCTGTTAAACAGTGACACTTTTCTGCGACTGTCTACCGAGGGTCAATGTTCTTCAGCTGTTCTTCTTCTTCAACAGCAGCAACAGCAGAAACAGAGTTTGGTAAAGCTCTGATTTCTTCTTTTCTGGCTCTCCTTAGGTTCCCAAACTCTCGACACCTCTTCTATATTACCCAAGACATCTATTTATATCAAAAATGCCGATTAAATCTCTCCCAAATATTCCAAAATCTCTTTCCTTCTCTTCACGACCAAGTTGCGACAATTTCTTGTTTTAGGATTTCTACGCGTTTCTGAGCTTTCCTTTTTATTCCAAACTCTTCCTTAGATAGATACAAATCTTTGGGAAGGTTTACAACGTTTTAATCACTCTAAAATTCCCTAAAACAGGTCACACACGTGACTTTCCATATTTTCTTGTTGTGAGAAAAATCCGTCGTTTGAGCCCAATCTAATCGATTTAAACACCCATATCAGATTCCTAGACCCATAAGGAGTCTATCCTATGAAAATCAGAGGTTTAATCGACCTCAAACTCCTCCAAATCACGATTGCCAAAACTGCTCTTTAACTAAACTTTTTTCCCGCCAAAACCTGATTTTTGAATGTTGAAGATGGTTGCCCCTTATCCAGAGTAGGGGTGCGATTAGCAAATGCCTGGAAATGGGATGCCCCTTAGTAATTAGGTTACCCTTTATCCAAAATGAGGGTCCGAATAGCAAATGTCCTCCCATGAACGCAAAAAAACACTTTTCGAGCCAATTTCGCCGCAAAATCTTATTTTTCCAAAAACACCTACGAAGACATAAAAAGCCAAAATAAATACAAAATCGAGCACTAACAATATATACAATTGAGATTATATCAGACACCAAAATGTGTCTATCAAATACCCCCAAACCTATTATTCTCTAGTCCTCGAGCAAAAATAAAATAGAAATAAAATCCTAACTCACTGTCGCAGGCATCGTCGATTGCATTTAGCGCATGCAATAAGCCTTTAAACCCCTAGGTGTCCCTAGTGGCGGAGTGTTGTCTCCGGAGGGCTTACCAGAGGTATACTCACAAAACCTTTATACTCCAGACCCTAGCTATCTACACAGAACCTTGGAAGGCACTAAAGAATCTCCTTGGTTGGCACACTTATTGACTACATGAGGAAGTACCCTGATGCGAAATTCCAATTGTTGTACACGAGTTTGCACTCAAGCATACTAAAATTCATATGAAGTGACAGAGCTCTACTCAGATAGTTGCACTATGGACATCAATATCCGGAGTCGAAACTAATCACATGGATAGATCAAGAAGATGGATATAGAAAAACATAGATGGTTTTGATGTTTACTAGGTGAACGGTGTTTCTCATATCTTTCTGAAGGCCTCCGCCAAAATGAACCTATCCTAATGGACTGAGATACTAGTCTGACTAATATCAACACACTGGCATATACACGGGAACCAGTGATTGATAATCCTAACTCTAGGTCAACACAACTGGCATATACAAGGGTTCCAGTGGTCGAATTTATTGATTTTATTCCAGTTGGTCTGATGGTCTGGTCTTTTTTTTTTCAACTCTTTTTTTTTCAACACTTTTTTTTTTTATTTTTTTTTTCTTTTTCAACTTTTTTTTTTGGTATCTCAATCACTCTAATTCACTCTAGCATTGGTAACAACTTGAATCGTGAGCCCCACCCAATCACTTAGAGAAACATAGTTTAAAAACAAAACAAAATAAAAACAGAAGTGAAAAGGACTCAACGAGATATGGTGAAACTATCATGTTATTTCTAACACCTGAGCTCTGTGCTTTTATGAATAGACTCTTTAGATGTTGCCATCTAGTCAGATTGGTTCCTCAACTCCTACAACCAAAATGCTTCCATCCACTTAGATTGGTTAGTGCCATCCTTAATAAGCATAAATTTCTAGGCTCTGGAGTTTAATTGTGCAACTAAAAAGTTTCTCCTATACCCCCAAACTTAAATCTAACATTGTCCTCAATGTTCTAAAGATCAAATTAAAAGCATGAACAAGGAGAAATGTTACCATTTGAAGCAAAAGAGATAAGGAAAGATATTACCGTGTTGCATGAGAATGGGTTACCTCCCAAGAAGTGCTAAGTTTAATGTCTTCAGCCAGACTAAGAAAGGATTAGTCACCTTATAAAATCATAAAGTAATAGCCGAAATATCTGTGGGTCATCAAAACCAAATAGAGCTATCACAAGTAAAAGGAATCTGCAACATGCCAAGAAAATGAACAAATAAAGCACACCCTTGTCTAGTTTCCTGTTTAAGACAGCTACATCTAGTTGTGGTTCAGGTTCAGGATCTATAACTGGGTCCAAATAAAATATTTTCATGGGTTGCATTTCCTCATAGGTTAGATCCAAATGTTCAGGTTCTAGAGTCTGGAAAAACTCAAATAAAAACTTAGAAGCACATAATAATAACCTGAATAATTGAGGATCCTCTAAGTCAATCAGATTTGACTTACACAGCTGACCACAATGAGAGTGGTGATCTTCCTTAAACAAGTATGTCGACTCTAATCTCCTAAAGTAATTAGGTTTAGTCTCAAAACTTAATATTCGACACATTTGAAAATCAAACATTCCCACATTTGGAAGAAAAATATTTGGTGGGAAAACAAAGTCAATCTGGGTATCATAGCCTGGGTAAACCACATCAACCAGAGGATGGGTTTCTAATAACTGAAATTTCTTGTGGACATCACTAGGTTCAGGAAAACGTGTATGAAGATAATCTTGTAAAATGGTTGAGGCACATATGTCAAGTCCCAAGTGAGGGATCTCTGTAAGAGCTAAAGGTAAGGCACAAGGAGAATGATAATCACCCCCAAACTTAGAGTTTTGGGTGTCTCTAGATAGACTAGCTACAATTCCCTAATTTCAGATCATCAATCCTGAAAATGGTCAATTTCTTCTTAGATTATACTCAGGTACATCCTCACTCATATTTAAAAGACGAGTTCATTTCTTTTCTAAGTCTATTTTCTAAATCGCTGACTCAAAATCTCATAATAAACTCGTTCCTCTAAACCATTATTACTTCGTAATCAGGAAATACTACATCGTCTAAAACGGGGGTATCTCTAGTCAAATCCTCGTCCTTTTGAATAGGTGAATAATTATTAAAATTATTTGGATTTGAACTAGAAATAATATTATTATTAAGCTCAGTTGGAGTAGCAAATTCCTGATCACTATGCCTATTTATTTCAAATTCTTCATCAACACTATCCTCATCATAATCATTATAATAACATGAAAATGGTTGAACCTCATCTAAACAAGTAGTGTAACCAATTTTATCCTCGTCATCCTGTTTATGCAAATAACTATCCTCATTTTCAAGGGTATTATTGGAGACACTATATTGAAAATTAAGATTATTTCGAGCAATTCTTTCGTTCGTCTCAGCTATCTTGAGGGATTCCTCTAAAGAAAGTTTTCTTTCGTCATAAACTAAGTTATTCATCTCAGCTATCCTACGTGTCGACTCTTCTAATTCCTGAGAGACTCTTCTAAAGGAGAAATATAAGAATTTTGCTCATATGACCGGTGCGTATGTGGATAGTAATTGGGCTCACCATGGTATGGACCATAATCTTCAAAAGGCTGATGTTCCCAACCACTATTCACACTATGGTCAAAGTAGTAACGTCCATTTTGAAACTCAGTCGGATATTCGTTGTATTGGCTATTGTAATACCAGTTCGACATTCTACTGCAGGGGTGTGAGTTGTCACACAAAATAAAACCCACTGACAGGGGATTCGTGGGTGGATAGAGTCTTACCTCCCGTACCAGACGGGCGATGAACTGTTGAAGTCGACTCAGGCCACCGACTCCTATGTCAGTGTACGAACCCGAGGGGCCGAGACAGTATCTTAACTGTCGTCCTTCCCTGCAAACAATTTATATTTAATTTTAACCCTTCCTTAGGGTTTAAAAATAATAATAATGTCCAGTCCAAAAAGGAAAAGAAAAATTACAAAAATAAAATCATATTTACAGTTTCTAAAAATAAAAAAAATAACTATATACAAAATCTTCTTCTTCACTCCTTTCAGATTCCTCTTTTCTTTCATTCTATGGCGATGCTTTCCTTTTATAGTACTTTTATTTCCTTGTAGCTTCGCTCCAAATCTGAAAAGAATCGAAAAATACCAAAACGCGTAAAAAATAAAAAAACAAAAAAAAATAAAATAAAAATAATAAATAAATAAACCTAAAACAAATCTAAATACAAATCCGCGTCGGCGGCGCCAAAAATTGATGTAGTTTTTTAAGTGGTAAATAAAATTCTTTCAACTCGAACTTGTGTAGACTCAATTTCAGACTTAATAATAGAAAACAATAAAAATAAAGAAAATATATACACAAGGTTTGTCACAATGTCGAGAGATTACTGAGACTCAGGTTTCCACCAAACCTCATACCATGTGGTTCAAAAATCAATTCTTAGACAATTATAGCTCTTGTTTATTGACTCTAATTCTTTGCCAGGGTAGATTTTAAAAAGATTAACTGTAAATCACTAGCATGATGCATCAAAAGCACTTAGACCAAGCATACATCATCATACGACTTCACAACTAATTAAGAAAAATCATAAAACGATTAAATTAATGCAAAAAGTCATAAAAAGAATTAAATATAATTACCACACGTATGAAATATGGCTTCCTCCGTCATCCCAGTGTTGGGGTTTAGCTCCTCATATTAATCATGATCTCAAAATATGTGTTTGTTGCTCAAAAGATGATTAAAAGAGTGAAAATTAATAACACAGACTATTTGCAACAGTGTATTGGTGTTGCAAAACAGCTGTTACAATGGAACTGTTACAGAAAAACTGTTGCTTTGTCTCTGATTTAAGACTGCCCTGAACAGCTTAATGTTCTTCAGCTGTTAAACAGTGACACTCTTCTGCGATTGTCTACCGAGGGTCAATGTTCTTCAGCTGTTCTTCTTCTTCAACAACAGCAGCAGCAGAAACAGAGTTTGGTAAAGCTCTGATTTCTTCTTTTCTGGCTCTCCTTAGGTTCCCAAACTCTCGACACCTCTTCTATATGACCCAAGACATCTATTTATATCAAAAATACCGATTAAATCTCTCCCAAATATTCCAAAATCTCTTTCCTTCTCTTCACGGCCAAGTTGCGACAACTTCTTGTTTTTGGATTTCTACGCGTTTCTGAGCTTTCTTTTTTATTCTAAACTCTTCCTTAGATAGATACAATTCTTTGGGAAGGTTTACAGCGTTTTAATCACTCTAAATTCCCTAAAACAGGTCACACACGTGACTTTCCATATTTTCTTGTTGTGAGAAAAATCCGTCGTTCGAGCCTAATCTAATCGATTTAAACACCCATATCAGATTCCTAGACCCATAAGGAGTCTATCCTATGAAAATCAGAGGTTTAATCGACCTCAAACTCCTCCAAATCACGATTGCCAAAACTGCTCTTTAACTAAACTTTTTTCCCGCCAAAACCTGATTTTTGAATGTTGAAGATGGTTGCCCCTTATCCAGAGTAGGGGTGCGATTAACAGATGCATGGAAATGGGATGCCCCTTAGTAATTAGGTTACCCGTTATCCAAAGTGAGGGTCCGAATAGCAAATGTCCTCCCATGAACGCAAAAAACACTTTTCGAGCCAATTTCGCCGCAAAATCTTATTTTTCCAAAAACACCTACAAAGACATAAAAAGCCAAAATAAATACAAAATCGAGCACTAACAATATATACAATTGAGATTATACCAGACACAAAAAATGTGTCTATCACATCTTCATCATGATTTATGAATCTAATTTAGCCACTACAAAAAATAGTTGGATATGAAATTTTGTTGATTACTATTTCATAACCCGATTTTATCATCTTGTGAACCCTCAAAATCCAATGTTTAGAACCACTGTAATAGGTTTCATAAAAAAGATAAAATAAGATATTATAAAATCCTCACGAAATGACCCATGCAATTTTTCTCTATGGATCAAAAAAAAATCCCTAAAATATGCACATTTTTTATTTCATTAAATGATAAATAATATAAAATGACAAATTTCTTTAAAAACTTTGTTTTGTTTCCCAAGTCAAGCAAAGTTAGCCGTGTGAGGTCCATTACAGAATAGACCATCTCCATCTCAAGTCAAACTAAGGGCACCACACCAACCATCCTCCTCCACACTTCCCATAAAATCAACCAAATCCCCCATTAGGAAAGGTCTTAAATGGCGTATCAGACGATTCAGACGAACAAATCCTCACCGTCCTCCACCTCATTATAAAATAAAAATAAAATAAATTATAAGAACGATTTTTTCACACGCCATTCCAAAACAAATTTCTTTCCTAAACTGACACTCCAGGAAGTTACTCAGAAGCATCTTAAAACCGCTTAATTACAGAGTCCATTCCCATATATAAACACCCAAAACCGTCTTCATCTTCTCCTTTCCATTATTATTTCTCTCTCATTATTCTTCGATTATTATTTGATTTCTCAGTAAAAAACAAATCATGGCGTTTCGTATTAGCAACAATCTGGTCGGAATACTGAACTTCATCACTTTCCTTCTCTCGATTCCGATCTTAGGCGGTGGAATATGGTTAAGCAACAGAGCAAGTACTGACTGTGAGAAATTTCTGGAGAAACCGATTATAGCATTAGGAGTATTTCTAATGATCGTATCGCTCGCTGGTTTAATCGGTGCTTGCTGTAGAGTTTCGTGGTTACTATGGGTTTACTTGTTTGTGATGTTCGTGTTGATTGTGTTGCTGTTTTCGTTCACGATTTTCGCTTTTGTTGTGACTAACAAAGGTGCTGGTAAAATTACTAGTGAAAGAGGTTATAAGGAGTATAAACTGGGAGATTATTCTAATTGGTTGCAGAAAAGAGTTAGTTCTGAGAAGAATTGGAATAGGATTAAGAGTTGTTTGATTGATGGGAAAGTTTGTAAGACTCTTTCTGAGGAAACTAATGTCGATGCTCAGCAGTTTCTTCAGAAGCATTTGTCTCCTATTCAGGTATACAATCTGATCTATTATTCTTTTTTGAATGATTTTGTATTTGGATCTTGATTTTTGAGAAATTAGTTTGAATGATTTGTTGATTGCATGTTGTTCTACAGTGGTTGTTTTAGTCATGATAATTTTGTTTATGTATGATCATCTCTTTCAATCCTTTTTAGGTTTTTTTTTTCTTCTTTTTCCTTTTTTTTTCTTTTTTTTCTTTTTTGCCTTTTGTTTTTCAACCTTTACATTTTGACTTTTGAGTAGGATTTTGGTTTGATACTGCTTGCTAATTGTTTTTTTCATTACTTTTAGTACTGATTTCTTGTGATTTCTGTGTATACTAGGTTAGTTAGGGTATTATGATCACTGTATGTATGTTCTTTTACTTTCACCAGAAAAATTGGGTGAAAATTGTCTAGGTTTTGTTTCAACGATGGTGTAGAAATTGATGTTGAGGATAAATTGGGGTTTCATGTGTGTGTTTAGAGTACTGGAAATTTATCTTATGAACTTTAAAATCATATGAAATTGTTCCATTCATATTGTTTTTGATGCTTATGGTTGTTATTTTATGAACTTTGAATTCTTGTAAACTTTTTGAACTCTTGACTTCAGAGAAAGGTATAAATTATGATTTTCATTCCTTTTGCTGTAGTTGATGGGTTTCTCTGAAGTACTGTGGTTTTATAATTTAGTATGTTGATGTATTAGACTTTCTGGTTTGCTTTTCTTTTATTCGATAAATGAGATTCTGTTGAAGTTACAGCTTGAAACATTGCCTTGAGCGCAGCTTTAAATAAATGCATGATGAATAACATTATGTTTGTAGTGATACAACTTGAAGTAGGCTTAGGTATGTGACATTTAGTAGTAGCATGTAAATGAAAACATCTTTGAATTTTTAGTATTTTTGTACAAGAATATATGGGTTTGGTACACACATTGTTGTTGGCTAGTTCTTACTCTTAATACTAATTTTCACATGGATTCCTTTTGTGATTGCAGTCTGGTTGTTGTAAACCACCACAAGAATGTGGGTTTCAGTACAAGTCTGCAGCAGTTTGGGATAATCCCGGCAACACCACCTCAGCAAACCCTGATTGTGCAACTTGGAAATCTGCTCCTTCTACTGCTCTGTGTTTTGACTGTCAATCTTGCAAGGCAGGAGTCCTTGCGAACTTGAAGAATGACTGGAAGAAGGTTGCTGTCCTGAACATCATTTTCCTCATCTTCCTGATTATTGTTTACTCCATCGGATGCTGCGCATTTAGGAACAACAGAGAAGATAATGCTTATCCTAGATGGAAGGGACACGCCTAGAAGACTCTAATATCTCTTTCTCACATGAATATCATCAGTTATATATCACAGCTGTTCCATACTTCATTTCTAGAAATAGTTATATCTTTTGTTATTTTGAAAACATGGTTCTGTGAGTTTGTAGATACCTACTTGGATAGGAGTTTCATTTGTTTCATTTGAAACATGATTATGTAGTAGTAGTTGATTTGGATCCTGATACTTGTACTTATTCTTCTATATGTTGTGGATTTCATTGCGAGTTTTGTTTTGCATTTTACATTGTGTTGCAGACAACACTTGTTCCTGTACCCTTTTACCTTTTTTTCCTTGGCCCCTTTAGGTTTACCTTCCTTTTGGTGTTCTGTCTTTTTTTCTTCCTGCAGTTGAGAGATTCTTGAGAATTCTCCTTTGTCAGTTGCTGGGGTGGGATGGTGGGTGGTAGTGGCCATCGTTGGACCCCATTTTAGAATTGAAAAGTTTTGAAATTTTTAGGATTAGCGTTCCATACTTATCCAGTAACTGTAACTTGCTTTTATTGTGGTTCAGTTGTTTGGTGCACTTTTCTCCTATAACTCACAGGACTGCACAATGTTCTGAGAAAGACAACCCAAAAGTAAAATGACCATGAACCTACAACACTCAACCTTGTTCTCTGTAACCAAAATTCAAAATCAGAAAAGCTTCTTAGCTTACCTGATCGGAGAACTATTAGAAAATAGAGACTGCGAATTTGAAATTAAAAACAAAAAACACCGACTATATATAGTCGTGTCCAAGTAGTCAACTATTCCTACTCTTCCAGGCTGGTTTTGGTTTTGTTTAGGCGGCTTTAGAGGTTAAATAAATTACTGTAATGGGTAACATCAATCAGATCACAGAGAGAATTATCGGAAACACACTTGAAAAACCACTCTCATCATCTCGTTTGGTGTTCTGTATTTTTACTTCCTGTAGTTGAGATTGGAGAATTTTCTTTTGCCATGCCAAAAGTTGTTTGGTTGGATAGTGGGTGGTAGTGGACTTTGTGGGGCAAGAATTTTCAAATTGGTAACTTAAGAAAGTTCCAAATGGTTTGCTTTTTCCTTTGACCCATGGGATTGAAGTTGAGTGTTTCCCATCTCTACTGACTATATGAATTTGCAAAGTGGAATAAAATGTCAAGATTACTTTAAGAAAACACATTTACTTGTTTACGATAGTAAACAAATATAGTAACATATGCAAGGACTTCACTTTGCTGGTTGTTACGTAATAGCCGTGAAGGATTTTGACATAACAAAAGTTTGCAAGTCTTCAGCCTCTTAGATCATGGTATATACCACCTGCAAGCATCAAATGTTTCTTGAATCACAATATTGAGTACTTTCTTTGAATCATCGTCGTAGCATTGTTGCTCGAGTAAGTAGTTGTTTCTATCTTTTTGAAGTCTTTTGCTTTACCCCATAATACAAGAGGAAATTACCGCGAGAGTGATTGAATGGTAAATATCTTCCGGATGTGTGAATGATCCCGAAATTCCACATGTTTACTGGGGATTAAGAAATAAACTAATTAGTATATTCCACTAACCAACAACCTTTGGCTAACCCGTTGCGTAGTTTCTGTCCAAATAACAAACCCAACTTCCTTGGAAAAAAGAACACACAGAAAACACTAAACAGAAAGTTTGTGCTATAATTCTAGTGTTCATGTAATTCGAAGTGTTGCGGATAACATTGACGTACTGCTGAATTGTCTCAAATAAAGAGACTACTCGCCTCAATGCTCCCTTTTCATCGTTTGGTTACTGAGTTTCGTTATTAAGGTGCATCTTCTTCTTCCTACTTTATATTCCTGTTTTCATAAGATTTAATTTTGCCAAAAACACATATCGTTTCATCATATAATTTGGTTTTCTCTTTTTCTCAGATTTATCTGAATGGGTCTGTGGAATTCAATTCTTTGGGGTAACAAATGTGATTTATTTACAAAAAAAAAAATAAAGCCAAGGATTGTGCACATCCTCTTGTTGAGTTATCAGAAGTCGATGAATGTGTTCAAGCAACTCTGAAGGGTCATATCCCTGATCTTCCTTATGATATCATCATCATCATTCGTACTAGACTCCTAGCGAAGTGCATCTTCCGGCTGTGGAAAGCTCACGTGTTATATGATTTGATGACGGATCCGTACTTCCTGCGTACGCTCCTACATCGAAGCCGAAATACTTCAACCGTTGCTGTGCAATCTGTTGTGCAATCCGACGCCGGCAATATCATCAAACTTTTTCTATCTGATGGTGAAACTGAGAACATTAAGGCTGCTGCATGCTTAGATCTTCGTTCATGTAATTGCGAGGGGCCAATTGTTCTTTGTGGTTCATATGATGGGTTTCCTCTATTCAGATGCGTACTTCGTGCAGAGCTTTTTTGTATTTGGAATCCGATAACAAAAGAACGAGTAGTTGTGACTAACCCGGTTATTCTTTCTAGTGTATTTGGATTCTATTTCCATCCAGTTAAGAAGGAGTATGAAGTGATATGTGTACGTATGTTATCTACCAAGAAGATTTGGGACTTTCAGATTCTTAGTTTAAGAACTGAGCGTAGAAGAAGTGTTGGCAGCTATTCTTATGGTCCAAGTAGCACAAGACCGCCTGTATTTCTTAACGGGACGTTTTACTGGATGGTTGATTCTCTTATGTATTTGATGGAGAACGAACGGTGTTCTGCCCAGCCTATCGGACTCAGTATTATCATTCAATATAGAAACTGAAGAATTTAGCACCATGGGAGTGCCATCTAATGATCAAAAATCCCTATTTGATACGTCAAAATTATCTGCTGGGGCTGTTATATGGGTGCTTAACTATAATACCAGACGTTGGGTTAAAAAGCACTCAATTACGTCTCCGTTGTTTCACAGGCACCGTTGTTGTTTCTTCATGTACTTCAGTGAATACAACAAGATGAAAGGAGATTTGATGGTATACACTCCCAGCAATATTACTCAACTATATTTTTATAATCTACGTTCAGGTACTTGGAAGCCGTTTGAATTGAAGGGATTTGAAGGTGATAACAAATTCGCAGCAACAAGTCATACGCATAGTCTTGTCTCTTTGGATGCTGCAAATTCAGTTATTCCAGTAGAGTGGTAGTGTATAATTCCAAACCTAATGTTTTGTTTTGAGTATTCTCTTGTTGGATAAAAATCTCCATGAAAAATCTTAAGAAAACACGTTTACTTGTTTACGATAGTAAACATATATAGTAACATATGCAATGACTTCTCTTTGCTGGTTGGTACAACAACCATAAAGGCTTTTGACATAACAAAAATGTGCAAGTCTTCAACCTTTAGATCATGGTATGTGCATATAG
This sequence comes from Papaver somniferum, assembly GCF_003573695.1. Classification (NCBI taxonomy): domain Eukaryota; kingdom Viridiplantae; phylum Streptophyta; class Magnoliopsida; order Ranunculales; family Papaveraceae; genus Papaver; species Papaver somniferum. Next base: position 43,014,762 of record NC_039360.1, on the reverse strand, counting down.
GCATCATTGCTTGGATTGGAGAAGGGGTTCTTGTAAATCAATTTTGCAAATAATCTCTTCATCAGATGGTTTTTGGATCACAATTTTGAGTACTTTCTTTGAATCATCGTCGTCTTCAGCAGCAGCATTTTTGCTCGAGTCGATAGTTGTTTGTATCTTTTTGAAGTCTTTTGCTTTACCCCATAATACAATGTATAGACCAGCTACCACCGCAAAAGCGCCTGCCAAGCTGTTGAAGCAAAACAATACCATGCTCATTAGATTTTCTTACTTCTTGTCTTTGCACTACATTGCAGTTGGATGGTAGAACCAAGCACCAGATTTTCATAAAATATTTCAATTTACCTTCCTGTATATAGCTCTTCGTGAAGGAATAAACAAGCCAAGATTGTTACAATGACAGTACATAGAGGATTGAACATTGCAGAAAAAAGTGGTCCTCTTAATGAAATGCACCATGCTTGAACGAAGAACGAAAACGCAGAACCTATAACACCCTGCACACGTAGACATACATATGGTGAGCCATAAATAAGTGCAACTATGGAGTCCTACGATTTTTCACATTCTTTACATGAGGCATGAATAAGTAGTACTCTTGATTTACTTACAGAATAGATAGCACATAGGAGTTCAAAACTTGAATTTAAACGCCACGAATTAGGATTTGGTTCCAGAAAGTATGTGACAAAAGCTGATTGCAAGGTTGCAAAGAAACACATCCACGCGGATAAACAGAGGTGATTAGGGTAACTTGCGGTCATAGGAACCTGCAAAATAAGCCAACAAGCCCAGCATGCACAACTTCCTAAAAGAAGAAAACAACCAAGCATCCAATTATTGGGACTTCCAACAGTCATAGAGGAGTTGAAGTAGTGAAAAATGATGGAGTTCTGATCTTGTTGTTGAGGAGTAAATTCTGTATTGAGAAGCTTTGGACCCTTCATGAATGCTATGCAAAATGCTCCACTGACACATATTACTGTTCCGACTATCTTTGCCAATGTACTCAGGCTTCTTATATCAACTTTCTCTAATCTGATTTCAGAGTCAGATTAACACTTTGAACAGGCAAAATTTTGACAATATTTGTAGATATATAAAGTGAAATCAACTTACCCAATTAATGCTGCTAGCAGAAAGGTGATGGCAGGGAGTAAGTTCCCCATTGCACTAGCTATGGATGATGATGTCAAATACAATCCTTCAAAATAAATATTCTGATTCATTGTTACCCTGCACAATGAAAAGAAATCTAGTCACTTGTATATATCAACGGATCAACCAGCTTTGAGCTTGGGAATCAGTCAAGTAGTTGACTAGCGTTGACTGACTTGACTGTTCAATTTTCCAAGGAGCTTACCCAATGAGAGAAGCAGTAAATATCAAACTAAAGCTCCTCATTCCTAACGCAGTTCCTGGTTTTTTCCTGCGCAGAGTCATTTGCATATTTGACGAACATTTGAGAGTACAGAGACCAAGAGACAGAAAATATTTTTAACTTTTAAAGCTTACCTTTGAGAAAAATAAGCAATAGGAGCAAGAACAAGAGTAGCTATGGCTTGTCTGTAGACAACAAAAACCCTAGGACTCATTCCTTGTAAAAGAACAGTCCTAGAGAAGAGTGCTAGAGCTGCATAAGTAAACTGCAAACCAATCATAGCCATTGCAGGCTTATAATCTTCCCACCTTCCCATAATTTCTTTTTTAGTTTTTGTTGAGATGATGAGAGAGATGACTATAAGTGCTGTAAGTTGTTTCAGTTTGAATGAGCTTATATACACACTCTTTGCCTTGGCTAGCAATTATGTAATATAATAATTCCAACAAAAACAAAATTTCTGGAAATGATTGTATCATATTAAACTGCAGAAGATACATTATGCTTAAGGAGTAGGATATTCTCATCATCTTGGTATTTTGGCATTATATTAGCTGCATTGCCCACATAAAAATGGAACAGAAACTGAATTCGACATGAAGTACAATCGATAATAATAGAACATAAACTGTGTGCAGCTTCACAGCATATGTGGCGGCAAGTGAATCCGTAACACGTAATGTCTGTGTGTAGGAGGTTTGAATCAAGTGAAGATTGGTTATTCTATATTCATTTTGAGTTGGCTATACCATGTTGTATTGCTATAAAACAAATTTGGTTTGTAACAGGAAAGTTCAAGAAAGAGTTAAATGAAACGTATAAACACCGGATATCCAATATGGATTAATCGGTGAATAAGCATTTGATGATTAAGGGGCGGTGCTATCTGTTGGTGCTTCCATAATGCATGTGCATGTGGTAGTATTCACACCTAATTATCTCTTCTATTTTCTATTGACAAGCACGTATCTGTGTGCCTCTTACCAGTGACAGACTTTCGAACGGAGTAAACTATCCTCCTAATTGGTAGATTTTGGGTAACCATGTAGAGTTTGGATAATCACGACGTAGATAATGAATCGATTGATTGGTCATGTGGTGGATCTCATGCATGATGCATATACAAACAGCTGGAACTGTTAAAAGGCTGGAAAACGAAAGAGAAACCTTCAATTAATGCTAAGCCATACCGGATTACTCTACTTAACCATGCATGACAATGCTTTGTGGTTTAAGGCACTTCTACAATCAATGAGGTATCAGGATGACAACAAGTCCGCTATATTGTGCGTATAAACAACAATTTGCAAGGAATCTGGGACAAACGGTGTTCATCTAACAGGAGAAGAGAATTTATAATTTTGGTAAACAAAATAATCCATTTCCTGACAGGGTCAAAGTTTTTTACCACTAATCTCATAGGTACAATTTAGGTCACATGACATGGATAAATACTCTTGCGAAATAGCTGTGTAAGTTTTGTTCCTAGAACAGCAAACATAGTGATGCCCGATTTCTAATTATGCTATGGGCCTTGACCAGTTCATGTAAGATTTTCAGCTGCACAGACTTACAAAAAAAAAACATAGAACTAATCAACATTTATTATAATATTACATTTCATGACTGCGGATGCTCTTACACAATAACTCACAACAATGTAGGTACTCTCGGTCATACTTACTCACAAACTTCATCAAGGACTTCTTGGGTAGGACATTCTTGATGCGAATAATGTGATGTCTTTTATGGTCTGCTATACTATTATTCCTCATGGTTACACAATTTGGAATTTGCCTACAAGTGACACAGCACAATGCCTAGGATGGAGACTGTCTGATAATTACTCTTGTTTCACTCCTGCAAAGAACAGATATAACTCATTACCAACTCGGACAAAAAGACCTTATTGTAAGTCTGCTATTGCATCAAAATTAGGTATAGGAGACCAGTACATAAATCTGCAAGAACTCTAGGACCTAAGTGGTTTCTCCATAGTGCATGATGGTGGTGAAGCTGAAATTACCTTTCAGAATAGTATCATAACGAATACAGCAGTAGCTGAACTCATGTCTTACCAGCTAATTGAGGAACTGTTTTACATCTTTAATTGCTAAATATTACTATGACAACAGAAAAGCAAGGTGGCATAAATAAAAACTTAATAATTTGCTGTAACTTGAAACCTATATAACATAGTAAAAATTTGGAGAACAGATGACAGTTAAGAGGCGCTCAAACTTGCAAGTTGCAACTTACCAGGGAGTCTTTCATTTGCTCACATTTGTGTGCTGCTCTATAGCACCGTTTACAATCTCTAACGGATCATCCATCTTCCACCACCAGATTTTTCCTACAGGATCTGTGTGATGCCTCCAACGAATATATATTTACTGGCACAAGCTATACAGGGTGTTGCTTCCATGCACCTATTCAGTTTGGAAGTTAGACATGGCACATCAATGATTGCATAGTTAAAATGTTCACGAGAATGTACTAAAGGCATGAGTTTAACACAATGGGACATTACCAACTCGGACAAAAAACCGTAAAGTAAGTCCAACTAGGTATAGGAGAGCTGGACATAAATCTACAAGGATTCTAGGACCTAAGTGGTTTCTCCATAGTGCATGATGGTGGTGAAGCTGAAATACCCTTTCAGAACAGTCTCATAATGGATACAGCAAAAACTGATCTCGTGTCTTGCCAGCTAATTGAGGTACTGTGTTTCCATCAACACAAGTGTAGCCCTATGCTTTACTCAACAGAAAAGCAAGGTGTCATAAACAAGAACTTGTGAAACCTATATCACATTGTGCAAAATTGGAGAACAGATGACCATTGGAGGCCCTTAAACTTGCAACCTACCAGGGAGTTTATTTGCTTCATCCCTTTTGTGTGCTGCTCTACAACATCAGAACAATCTTTAACGCATCATCCATCTTCCACCAGCAGCTTTTTCTTACATGATCTGTATGATGCCTCCAACAGAATATATTATTGCCACAAGCTATACTGGATGTTGCTTACATGCACCTATATTCAGTTTGGCGCATCAATGATTGCATTATTAAAATATCAACGACAAGTACTAAAGGCATGTGTTTAAACAACGGGCAGCAAAAGTACAAAGGAACTACCATCAAAATATTAACTCAAAATGATTTTCAAGATCCAGGCTTCCAGCTTTAAGCAATCTAGAGATTATCGTAACCATGCCATTACTGTGATGCAGGAAACTCCTAAGATTAAGGGCTACACTGTCAATTATCAGTTTCTTATGTAAGTTCGTTAGCACTCATATAGTGTTCATTTTCAAAAAAGGATAGAAAGCGAAATAGCTGGGAAAGATTAAGAATACAACTCAACACATTTTACATCTTAGTAATGTATAGATCAAAATTTCACTACGCATGGACTTCAGGATAAGCATTAGAAGTAACTAACTAGAAACTTCATATAAGGAAATAGCTACCTTGTGAAATCCACAAGAAATGTTTACTCCACCACTCCTCGTAACATTTTAAGGAAAATAGTGGTACATGAAATTAAAACTCAGCCATCTTGATGATAGATTGCATATAATTTAAGATTGACGGCGATAAGACTGTGGACAGAACTAAGCAAACCAAGAACAGGTCACCTTAGTGTAAATAGTGTCATTTATTTATTTATCTATTTTTATTTAAGAAAAGACCAAATTTATTGATGAAAGAATAAAGGGAATACAAAAGTAAGGAAAATCATTCCTGCAACAAAAGGAAAAAATATGGCACCATGTCCTAATGCCCAAAAAAAGGACCCAACAGATGATATCAAGTCCCGAAGACTCGTAAACCCAAAAAAAGGAACACAAGAACGGGAATAAACCAGAATCAATGAAATCTGTAATATGCATGATCAGGCATTTTAACTCTGTGAAATCTGTAATTATCTCATAATATAGTGTAAATAGTGTCACAAATCCCAGCAGTCTCATCTTTCTCTTCTAGTGGCATCACCATGACACCAAAACACAAAAAGCAAATCAATTAATTCATAAACCATATATAGATTCCACCACATCATTTAGTATATGAAACTATACCTCGTATATGCTGAATTTATCTCAGCTATCACCAACTTCTTCCCAGTTGTAACAGTAACAAGCATCACTGATTCTCCTCATCTAAACACCATCTTCTTCCTGGTAGTAACCGTCACAAGCATCACCAATCCTCTTCAACTAAATCACCATCTTCTTCCCAGTAGTAACAATCTCAAGCATCACCAATCCTCGTAAATCAAATCACCATCTTCTTCCCAGTAGTAACAGTCACAAGCATCACCAGCCTCCAGGTTCAAGGACTCCCACCCACCATCCATTATAAACTTCCTGCGGGGAATCTCTAAACTTTTTTCACTTCGTCGTTCCAATTTAGTTTTTGCTTGTTCTGATAGTACTTGACGTTCGAACAGGTCAGACGATGTTTAATATCAGCTAGTAACTCTAATGGAATTGAGTTGATTTGAAGCACATCACGACTGAAGTCTTTGAATACCACTGTCATATCAATTTCATTGGGTCTAAGCTGCGCCAGATTGACAATCTCGATCTCGTCTAGTTTAACCACAATGGGATTTGTTTCTACAAGCTCTACTAGGAAAAATAAAGTCAGTGCAAAGACAGCCCGCGCCCCTGTGGGAAAAAAAACCATGAAATTCGTACTCTGGTGATTCAAAATAATTGATAACTGTAGGCTCGTACAACAGTTACGGTCATCAGTAACTTTGTCAACAAAGTCCTGGAGATCTTTGTTACGGTCATCAGTCTGTACAACAGTGGACGACTCCAACTGGAAATTGGTATCATTAGTCTCTTCTGTCCCTGACATGATCTGGTTGTGCAAGTGTAAGTGCAAGAGAGGAGGTATCTCATCATCTCCAGCTCGGAAGAAAGGACACTTTATGTTCTCATACACAACATCTATATTTGTATGGGCACCGGAGGTTTTATACCGGAACCCATTCACATGTGCTTCGAGAGTACCCATAATGATCTTTCCACCTTGCCCTCCTACCTTGGGACAGATTGTGACATTAGTTAACTTAATAATATCTTGAACATTAGTTTCCAACTGCAGTTTCACCGAAGTGGAAGGTCTTACAGCATCACCGTTTTTGTTAAAAACATCTTTCATCCCAGGATAACCCCTAAGCAATCTATAGGAAGTTCCAATTTTTACCTCGGAAGCAAGTCTTGCCTGCATATACCTTTCCATCTCCTCAAAATACAGGTCTTTAGTGTTTTTGGTTGCAACCATACCACGAGATGGTTTAAACACAAGAGTCTTGCCGAAGCCTTCAAATTTTCTGATGGCAGCTTCTAAGGTTTCTTCAGTGTACTGACAAACCTCCATCGGTAACAGATCTACATAAAAAGAACAAATGACGTACTTCTTAGCAATAAAACTGGCAACGGAAAACTTCATATTATTATCATACACGTCAAACTCGTACACACAAGAATGAGGGTATTAACAAGAAGATGGCATTCATAAGAGGGCAAGAAGTTGATTCCAAAATCACTACATAGCAAGGATACTCCACATTCAATATTATACAATGAGTGACACGGATGTACACAGTTGCCAAAAAGACTTGAGACATCACAAACTAAGAGTCTGTACTTGCAAAATTATAAATTCATATGTTGTGTAACACTTAACTGTGCTTGAACACTAGCATAACCGTAACAGCAACCAGTTTGGATCCTAACAACACAGCCCTAAACCACAAAACAGGGAGCATACCAGCAGAGACATAAGTAATACATTTATTGATTTTTTCAGTGTTAACACCCCTTGTACAAGTCTCCAACACTACATAAACCCACAAACACCCACACAAGAAGCGGAAATTAAACACAAAATCATATAAGAAAATCTAAACAGGTGTGCTTCAGCCAAAACCTAAAGCGGATCGCTAAGGCTAACATTTGCATTCAGAACAGATCTACTTGTACAATGTTGGATAATTTCATGTCTCACACAAATTATCAGAGACTAACTTACGGTAAGAACTTCTGATAATTCATGTCCAGTATAATATCAAGTTAAACGCCAAACCAATTAGAAGAAGGTAGTATGAGCATATAATCAAGCAAAGTAAGCATGATCTTGTTGTTTTTGAGTGTAAGAATGATCTTCTAACTGCTAATTACCTCTACCTAACCTGATGGACAAACAGTTTACTACGGGTGGAACAATTAAGAACCCTAGAAAAAAAAAATCAGATAAAACTTTAAATTATCCACAGGTGATTGTTAAGAAACAAATGAGTAGAAAAGACGTTGAAATCAAACCTCAAAATCTCAGATGAATTCCAGAAGAAAAATCTGATGAATCCGAAACTAGGGTTAGAACCTGAAGCAGGAGGAGGAATAGAGAAGAGAAGTTTACTAGGGGGAAAAGTGGGAAATTTGGCGTTTTTTTTTTTTGAACTATGCAACATCGTTTTCACAGGGGTCCGACTCTGCGCGTCAAAAAAAGAAAAAAAAGAAAAAAAGACTCTGCACTCGGTTTCCGCGCGTTTTCAACTTTGCTATAGAATTTTATGTATGTACAGTATTCTATAGCAAAGTAGTTGCAAATTCTCTATAAACAAGCACTATAATGCTTGCTGTCAATTTTTTGTGGTTACTTTTGCAATTTGCTTTAAATCTATTGAAAACTGAAAGTGAGTTATCAAATCCCCAATTCAGGAGCTTCCTGGTCATACTTACAAACTTAGTCAAGAAAGACCTCTCTCTGGTAAGACTTTCTTGATGTGAATAATGTGATGTTTTTAAATCAGTCCTATGGAAACTAGAAACCAGATAATATAAATTGTCATCAAAAGCAACATCTGCGACAGTAATATCGATTAACAAACTAGAGCGACAAAGATAATTTATGGTCTGCTATACTCTATTCTTCATAATCTGACTGATCGCACTTCCCGCTCCACCAGTCATTAGTTTTAGAAATCCTCTTCATCTCAATCACCAAATTCTTCCTAATAGAGAAACAGTCACAAGCATCACCAATCCTCTTCATCTAATCCACCGTATTCTTCCCAGTAGAAACATTTAGAAGCATCACCAGCCTCGAGGTCCAAGGACTCCCACCCACCATCCATGATGAACTTCTCTGGGGAATCTCTGAATTTCTTCACTTCTTCGTTCCAATTCAGTTTTCGCTCGTTCTGATAGTACTTGACGTTTGAACAGGTCAGACGATGTTTAATATCAGCTAGTAACTCTAATGGAATTGAGTTGATTTGAAGCACGTCACGACTGAAGTCTTTGAATACCACTGTCATATCAATTTCATTGGGTCTAAGCTGCGCCAGATTGACAATCTCGATCTCGTCTAGTTTAACCACAATGGGATTTGTTTCTACAAGCTCTACTAGGAAAAATAAAGTCAGCGCAAAGACAGCCCGCGCCCCTGTGGGGAAAAAACCATGAAATTCGTACTCTGGCGATTCAAAATAATTGATAACTACAGGCTCGGATTCCCACAAATCTGCAACTTTGTCGACAAAGTCCTGGAGATCTTTGTTACGGTCATCAGTCTGTACAAGGGTCGAGTCCAACTGGAAATTGATATCATTAGTCTCTTCTGTCCCCAACATGATCTGGTTGTGCAAGTGTAAGTGCAAGATAGGAGGTATCTCATGCTCTCCAGCTCGGAAGAAAGGGCACTTTATGTTCTCATACACAACATCTATATAAGGATGGGCACCGGAGGTTTTATACCGGAACCCATTCACATGCGCTTCGAGAGTACCCATAATGATCTTTCCACCTTGCCCTCCTACCTTGGGACAGATTGTGACGTTAGTTAACTTAATAATATCTTGCACATTAGTTTCCAACTGCAGTTTCACCGAAGTGGAGGGTCCTGCAGCGTCATCTTTTTTGTTAAAAACATATTCCGTCCCAGAATAACCCCTAAGCAATCTATAGGAGGTTCGAATTTTTACCGAGGAAGCAAGTCTTGCTTGCATATACCTTTCCATCTCCTCAAAATGCAGGTCTTTAGTGCTTTTGGTTGCAGCCATATCACGAGATGGTTTAAACACAAGAGTCTTGCCGAAGCCTTCAAATTTTTTGATGGCAGCATCTAAGGCTTCTTCCGTGTACTGACAAACCTCCATTGAATACAGATCTACATAAAAAAGGACGTATTTCTTAGCAATAAAATTGGCAATGAAAAACTTCATATTTCTATCATACATGTCAAACTCGTACAAGCAAGAATGAGGGTATTAGCAAGAAGATGGCATTCAAAAGAGGGCAAGAGGTTGATTCCAAAATCACTACGTTGCAAGGATACTCCACTTTCAATATTATACAATGAGTGACACAGATGTATACAATTGCTGAAAAGATTTGAGACATCACAAACTAACAGTCTGTACTTGCAAAGTTATAAATTTATATGTTGTGTTACACTTAAAACACTAGCATAATCGTAACATCAATACTGCCCAAAACCACAAAACAGGGAGCATACTAAGTTACTAACATAGATATAACTAAACAAAACATATGCTGGTTTTTCCAGTGTTGACAATTGACACCACTTGTACAAGTTTCCAACACTACATAAACCAGTGGCGGAGCTACATGTAAGTTGTGGGTGGCCACGGCCACCCCAACATTTCGCAAAATTCTCTAGGACAGTAGACAGATTTGGTCCTAATTTTCTAAGTTGTAGTTAGTGGCCTCCCCATCATTTAAATTCTGGCTCCGCCGCTGTCATAAACCCTCAAACACCCACACAAGAAGCAAGAATTAAACTCAAAATCATATAAGAAATTACAATCAAAACAGTTGTACTTCAGCCAAAACCTAAAGCTGATCACTAACACTGACGATTGCATTCAGAACAGATCTAATTGTGCAATGTTGGATAATTTCATGTCCCACACAAATTATCAGAAACTAACTTATGGCAAGAACTTCTGATCATTATAAAATCAGGTTAAATGCCAAACCAATTATAAGAATAGAAGCTAGAATGAGCATATAATCAAGCAAAATACCAATTATAAGAATAGAAGCTAGAATGAGCATATAATCAAGCAAAATAAGCAGAGTCATAAGAGAGATACCGTGGTGGTTGCCGTCTCTTCTTGTTTTTCGAATGTAAACAATGAATCTTCTAACTGCTAATTACCTCTACCTAACCTGCTGATAGACAAACAGTTTGAAATATTAACAACGGGTGGAAAAGATCATTGTGATTATTGAACAATTTAAAAACCCTAGAAAAAGTATCAGATAGAAAATTACTCAGAGCTGATTGTTAAACAACAAAAGAGTAGATCGAAACTAAGGAAAAAGAAAAAGACAGATTAAATTAAACCTCGTGATCACAGATGAACTCCAGAAGAAAAATCTAATGAATGCGAAGCTAGGGTTACAAACTTGAAGGAATAGAGAAGGAATCTCGGGAAGCATTATTTAGATATCCCGGAAATGTATCTGATATACATTTATGTATACAAGTGGCCTCTGTCTTGGGACAAAGACGACCCTTCATTCTGGTCATCTTGCAGCAAGGATCGTTTATTCGTGAGATACATATCTGACCGTTCGTTATTGATATAACCGTGATTCCATTAATATTTGGATTTCTTGATAATTGTGATTCCATTTTTATAGATGCTTCCTAAGACTAAGTCATACGGTCTTCTAATCTATCAGCTAGATTAGCAGTCCACGTCAGCTAAAACAATTTCCTAAAAACTTCTCCAATGATCGTATGATCAGCTCCATATGTGGCAATGCGAGAAGACATTCTTTTATCTAGTTTAGCAACTAATTTTCCTAAAAAAAACTTCACCAATTCATAGACATTTTTACCTATACTTTGCCGAGCTGTCTTATTTCCAAACTGAATATATATTTTTATTCGGTATTTAATGGCCGAAAAATTATCGCGAAACTCCATGATATTTGTACCTGTGTAAAGCTTCAATGGACTGCAATTGGTGAGTGTCGAAGATCTTATGTGCAAAGTTTCTGCAAAACCCATAAACAAACCAAAGGACTTTGGGACGTACGTGCTAGTAAAATGTACATGCTTCCAGCCAAGTAGAAAACAAAAAAAATGGAAGTATCCATCTAATTTCAAAGTAACATGTTACAGTTCATAATAACTTGGTCGGAATTCATCTTCACTTAAAAACTCATCATGCCAACTGCCAAAATTGCTTCCTGCTCGTACAAATTCCACTAGTACTAGATTTAGGTTATTTTTCAAACTCTTGATAGAGATTAGATTCTCTATGGCTGTTTATTTTCTAATCATATAGTTTACTGTCCAGCATAGGGCTCATTGTTCACTCAAAAATCAAACATCACTACCCTCAACAAAGCTTCACAGCCATATCGTTGCAGGTCAACTTCTGTGATAGAAATAAATTACTCTGACCAGAATATGACTGTTATCTTCATCAAGGTAAAAGCTTAATTTTACCTCGGAATACATTTGTACCTCAACTCCTATGGATGATGATTTAAAGATGACGATGCAAAGATAGTGTATTGTTTTAACTGGAAGTATGATTGGTTCATATGGTACTATCGACTATCGAGATAGTATGATATAGTATTGTCGACTAACTGGAACGAAAGTTTTCGTTCTAAAAATAAAGAAGAGTGAAAAAATCGTTAAATCATCTTTTATTATAGATTAAAAATCATTTTTAATAAGTTGTATCTCTTTTAATTTTAAAATTACTGACTAGGATGACAACAAATCTTCTTAGTGAACCTATGAAACAAGAGGTTGGGGAAGAGGATGTCTACCTAATATTATGCCATGTCATCTACAAGTTGGTTAAAGAAGTTAGGGTTGGAGAATATTTTTTTGGAAAATGGCAGTGGATCCTACGTGGATGAAGACTTTTTTCTTCACACACATTCTATTGGAGAAGTTCTAAGTCCTATGGTATGTCTAATCTAGCAGATAGTCGCTGTATGGAACAACGTCGAACGCTGAACAGTACAGCGCCCATGAAAACGCTGAATAGAACAGCGCTGAACAAAACAACGCCTGAAAATCAGGTTTTCCTCCTCGCAGAACCCCCTCTCCCTCAGTTCTTCCCCATTTCATTTCTTCACTCAAACACACCCGAAAATGCATGTTGAAGATCAATGATTCTAGAAATTTGTTTCTCTTCTTGATCGTTTGAGAGTATTTTCATTCAATTTCGTCCACGAAATTGATTGAGGTAAGGATTTAAAATTTTAGATTGTTTTTTTTTTTAGATTTTTGATTATGATGAAAATTTGATGAAATTGATGATTGATAGGTGATACAATGCATGATTTAGATGATATTTTTACATGATTTAAATGATGTGTGATTGAAATTGTTTTTTAGAATTTTTGGGTTTTAATTTGATTATTTGTGATGAACAAAAAATGAAATTTTGATTTTTGTGATGAAAATGAATGATAATTTATATGATTAGTTTGAAGGTAAAATTTGTATGATAATTTGATTATTTGTATGATGATAATGAATTATTTTTTGATAATTTGTATGATAATTTAGTTTGTATGACTGATATTTTTTTCATGTTTGTTATTGATTGTAGTATGAGTATGGATGAATTGCTAGATCTGTTGGATGTAGTTTCGTCAAAGAATTGTGATAAACATGTATGTCAAGATGTTATGAAAGATCCTCGCAAACTAAGATTTAGAGGTAGTTTGAAAGATACTGAAGTGTATTACAAAATTGTAGTGAAAGATAATCCGGTAGCAAAACGATTTTGTGACAATTGTGCCTTTTCTTCTATGTTTGAGTTTGATTTCGCCAATAGGGATAGAGGTTTAGTTGAATCCATAGCTGAGAGATGGTGGTAAAAAGCGAAGAGCTTTCATTTTCGGGAGTTTGAAATTGGCCTAACTCCTTTAGATTGGTACATGTTAACGTGAATTCTCACTGGTGACCCTAGTAAACGACCAGTAGTTATGCCGTCGTTGGGTAATGATCTAACATATCCTGCTCTGGATGATTTATATTTTTCGGATATCAAAAATCATGGTGCATGGAACTCTAAGACTAATTCATTATCCTTAGCTATCTTGAGAGACTACATTGAAAGTAGAAAATACCAGGATAATATTGGATGTGCAGAGACATTGACACGAGCATTATTTATGTGGTGTTTTGGTCATTTTCTTCTAGCACATTCTACTGGAAGAGTAGATAAACGTTGGGTTTTGTTGTTGGCTGACTTAGATAGAGTTGGGAAATATGATTGGGATGTAGCTTCGTTAGGTAATACCTATAAATATCTCAATGATTGGTCAACCAAGCGTACGAATTTAACTAGCATGGTTATGGTACTTGAGTATTGGTACTGTTATTACTTCTGCAACATGCAATCCTTGCTTTGTCAGACACCTAGAGGACATTATGATATTTTCCCAAAGATTTGTCTATTCAAGAAGACTAGGATTATATCAAGGAAGAGAGGACTACTTCTCCTTCATCCCTCACACCAATATCAATTGATTATCTTCTTCATTTATTATCTTCTTCTTCTTCACATAATTTTGTTCAAAAGAAGATGAGGCACTAATTTATGGTTGGGTTATAGCAAGCAACGATCCGATTAATGGAAAAGATAAAAAAAATAGGTGCAATATTTTGGAGGGAGATTATGAAAAGTACGATAAAAGAAGAGGCCCTAATAGTACCCAAAGAGATAAAAAAAGCATTGCAAACAAGGTGCAACACATTGAGAACCGAAGTGAAAAGATATGTTTCACATGTTAGGCCCTACTTCCGAAACAAACCTTCGTGATTGAATGAACATGATTATGTAAGTACCTCAATTTTTTTTTTTTGATATTTTCTTTCTTCCATGTTGATCTCTTTCTTTATTTTTCTAAATTTTTCCTTTTATTCTTTGTCTAATACATTTTTTTTTCCAGTATCGTCTTGGACAAAAGAATTATGAAGCAGAGATTAGAAACAATGGAAGCAGAATTTGGAATCGGTTTTCTAGATCCTGAAGACATATCAACCCGGCTACAACCCAGCGGTGAATAATGATGATGGAGCTGGTACTTCCACTCAACCTACTCAACAAACTAAAGCTACTCAAGACAATGAAGCTGATACTATGGATGAAGATTTGGAAAATATGTCAAGGTTTGGTAGCTCCTCATCTACTCATAATTCTGAAACCTCAGGCATATCTTGTAGAAGACGTTATTTCGAACAAACAGATGACATTAGAAGTGCAGGGAGAGATTATGCAAAGAAAAAGGCTCGTGAGGCTAAAACATCGCAGAAAGCAGATGAAAATATGGATAAACTCGTCGAACTTCTTGAAAACGCACAAGCAAAAAGGGAGGTCAAGTATGAAACATAGGAAGAGTACCTGAAGAAGAACATGGAAAACTCTACAATCTTGGCACAAACACAACAAAGAGAAGTTGACATGAAGATCTTACGCCAAAAATTGAATGAATTAGAGGATTGGGAGAAACCCCTCTACAACCTATGGAAGAACGAGATTTTGGCCCGTCATGGGTTGGCACTTATCACCTAAATTAAAGTGATATATTAGTAATAATTTAAGTTATTTAGAAGTAGGATTTCAATTTCAATGTACTTTTTTATGTTTTAAGTTATTTTAATTTTAATGTATTTTTTTTAATTTCTTCAAAAAACATTGTAACCTTGTGTTTGCAATGTAATGGATTTCCCATACTTTGGTAAATTCTCAAATTTTGAAACAAATACCATTAGAACAAATTTTCAAACTTTGACGAACATTTAGAAAATCAAATTTTGAAAAAAGGAAAGAAAAAAGATAGTCGTTGGTGGTGTGGAGGAGGTGTAGGAATAAAAAAAAAGGGTCAAGCGCTGAATTGTGCAGCGCCACTCTTTAACGCTGAACTGAACAGCGCCAAGACAAGCGTTGAATAGTTCAGCGCTGATTCCCTATAATATTTGCCTTAGTGTTGAATATTTCATCTTTGAGATCACTTTTTTTAGCGCCGAATCATTCAGCGTTTCAATCTCGCTGCTAATTGAACTGCGAGCAAATGCTAGGAGAGAGAACTAGCAAATGCTAGTGTTAACTTTTAGACCACACTTTTTTTTTTTGTATTGCAACACTTAACTGCCAATCTAGCGGCTCAATATATCCCATAGAACTTAGCCTAAGGACAACTCCTACAGCGAAGAAAATCATCCTATGATGCATATATATGGACCAAAAAACACCACTGTAGGTGAAGTCATCATCCATATATTTGGGAAGTCCACATATTACTCCACAAATTTGAGGTGGTCGCTATGGAGTAGTCCATCCGGTTATTGGTTGAACGGATACACTATCCGAACATTAAGGGTCCGGATGTATTATTATTATTTATTTATTTTCCTACTGTGTGTGATATATTTTCTTTTTTTTTATCCGGCCACACCAGGACCGGATAGGAGTTCTTGATTTTACAATAATCATATACATTTAAGTATTAAGTTTTAATATTTGTCTTCCTTTATTAGTGGACCATGAATATTACTTTCACCTTCATGCCAGCATCATGCAAGTGTTGTGTTTGAGACAGAATAATTTTCGGTTAAAATAGTTTAAATAATTATCACAAACTGTGAGGCTTAATTCTACCCATGAGAATTTGCACATATAAAAATCTTAATCCAAATAATTATAAATTCGTTTACGCTTAAAGAAAGTTTATTAATTCCCCGTGATCATAGTATGGATATAAGAAAGTATTACTCATGATCGTGGGAGGACAATTAGGAAAGTAAATAGAGGAGGAAAATTAAGTGAAAAGGATTGGAGTTACCCCAGTTTCAGTAATATATAGAGAGGGATATTTGTTTTTGGACTAATCAAAAAAGGAAAAAAGGTGACCTGTATATCTTCACTACCCGGTGCATGTCCTAAATTTTAACCCCGATTATAATGTCCCTTTTTGTAACGCTTGCTAGTATAGAAACAGACCACCAGGAGGACACAAAATCTGAACCGACCATGAACTTGGTAACCTTAACAGAGAGATACTCGTATCCAAATTTTCTTATTTTCATAAAGTTTCCTTTTTGAGCTTCTCTTCTTTTTGTTTGTGTTGTCGATCACAAAAAAAAATGATCAAGATTTTTTGCTCGTTTTCTTTTTTCTTCAGTTTCTTTATTTTTGTTTGTGTTGAAGATTTTGATTAAACTATTCATGACATTAATATCTGATGAAAAATAGTCATGATCTTGATCAAGATTTTTAAAATGTTCCCAAGAATGCTAAATTTGTTATGGATAAAAACAAGGATCATGCATTTTTCGTCTTTTGCAAGTTGATGATATTTGGCTTATTCGATTGCTAAAATTAAAATCATGCCTATGACGGAAGACTAAATTTTTGGTGAGTCATTTTTGAATATGTATTTGTTTTCGATTATCCCCAATATACAATGAGTATAATTTAAATTATTCTTTGTATATTTTGATTTTTCTCTGTATACAATGAGTATAATAAAAATTATTCTTTGTATTTTTAAAAAGAACATGTAACTTGTGTTTTGCAGATTAGTGAAGGCTTGCAAATTTGATTTTTTATTTGTCTTGCAGAATTTTCCGTGTTTTTCTTTAGATGTAACATTTAGTTTTCCAAAAAAATTTAATGGCTCATTTATTTTTTTAATTTATGAGGAACGAATTAAGAAGGTTATCAATATCTCCATGATGGAAGGAGGTTACAAACACCACAACCGCTATATGACTCTGGCTGGGATGAGACTGAGATGGTCGGATCACCCGTTTGTCTCTCGAAATGTTATCCGTCAGTCCAAGCTCAAAAACCCTTTTTGTTTTGAATTATAGAGTATGTCTCAACCCGTGCCGTAATGGCACGGGCAAGGATATGTGTTTTAAATGTATTCATCGATTCATACATGTCGTAATTGTTTGAGAAGAATCGAACCGATCGATCCAGGTCTAAATGTTTCGAGGAGTTGATTAATAAACATGTCCTTATCCTCGAATCTTAATATTGTGTATATAAGTCATACAACCCTTTGGGACAAACATAGTTAATCGTTAGAGAAAAGCTTACGGGCAGTAGAACATTACTTTGTTCACTACTTCAAAGAAATATCATCAAAGGTCATTCACCAAACTTGTAACAAAACTAAAAACACCTAAAATTACTTTAAAATCAATTAGATTAATCTTGTAAAATCTGTTAGCATTAGAATTTAATTTTTCTCTTTGATATAAATTGTTGTGTTCACAATTTACTTAGATTTGTGTTTATTAATTTTTCTAAAATTGATAATAATTTTTAATTCTTGATCCATTTCTTTTCTTGTCTCTTTACCTGTTATCATGAACTATTTCTCAAGCATGCATAATTACACGAAGTTGGGGAGAAATGACAAAAACAGAAATCATGAAAAAAAAGGGGGAATAAAGAGAGATGTGAGAAACTGAATCGATTACAATTAATTCACGCGTAGCCTTGCATAATCCCATGAAGTATGGGAGAAATAATGACAGAAACAGAAACCATGACAAAAAAGGGGAATAAGAGAGATGTGAGAAACTGAACCGATTACAACTAATTCGGGCGCAGCCTTGTGTTTGGTCAATTTTTTTTATAGGTTTCCTTTTTCTTCCTGCCCCCTACCCGGCAAATCTTAAAACCACACCATCTTCTTTTTTGAAAAAATCTGTCCTTTAAAAATTGTTTTAATTTTAAAAAATAATAAAAAAAGTAATTTGAATCGAATTAAAATAAAAGAAAGAAAAATTAACCAAGAATGACTAAATAATTTACCTATCTTATGACACCTTTTCTCACCCTACTACCACTACTTCCACCACCACATTATCGTCACCACTCCACCGGTCTCACCAATACCCACCACCATTATCCCTACCGCCGATCCACCACCACCACCCACCGTCACAACCATCATTAATGCTTAATTTACCTATCCTATGATCCCTTTTCCCATCCTACTGCCACTATTTCTTCCACCACCACATTATCGTCACCACTTCACCGGTACCACCATTATCCCCACCACTGCCCACCATCACAACCACCATTAACACTTACTGATATGGTTAGTATCAAGTAAATTTATTATGTATCAACAAAAATATATTCATTTGATTAATTAAAGAAACATTTATTATGAAATATCAGTTGAATATTTATTATTAAATTTTAATTAAACTGATCATTTATAACGGTAGATTTATGTCCTGCAAGTATAAATTTGATCGTTCTTTATCCAGCCTAACTTGTCCAAACTTTGTTTTGTATTCTAAAAATGTAATCAATTTTATTTTAACACAAAAAACCGTGATTTATTTGATCGGGTACTATAAATAGCTAGGATCCCATTTGGGTGATCCAGCGGTCATGATCTATAAATAGCTGGGATCCCATTTGGGTTGAGAAGAAAAGAAGAAGAATTAGTTGAAGAGGAGATGAAAATGAATTTGATTTTGATTTTAGTTTTTCATTTTATGATTTTAGTTTTATGATTTTGATTTTGGTTTTAGTTTTTAAATTTTATGATTTTAGTTTTATGAATTTCATTTTAGTTTTTAATTTTATGATTAGGATTTGATGGGAACAAATTAGTAGTATTAATATTTGATAGAGGGTAAAATGGTAGTTTCATCAAACTTAGACACTCCTTATCATTTTTTATGGGGTGGATGAAAAAAATCCATAGGCCCCAATTAAGTGGCATAGGCCCTAATTAAGTCATGTAAATAAAAATATGAAACGCTGGCTTTCAGAAACACAAAGAGGCTATCCTCCCTTCCAAATTATTTAGAAAGGGGCATATGCGTCATTTCCCAATTCCAAAAAGTTAAAGTTTTATAAGATCCTTTTATTGTTATTTAGAATGAGAAAAGTGTACGTCCGCACCCTCGTATAAAATAATTGGGCGAGGGAGGACCGTATATATGGTCATTTAATGTTAATGTTAATGTGAAGCGTGACATTTTTTTTCAAATTCACAAAAAGATTGGATTTGGTTCAACGATGAAAGGACCTCACTGCCCCTTCTTGATTTTCTTCCTTCTTTAAACAGACGTAAATAGTTGCATTGTTGAGGATACTTTTGTAAAATGAAAAAAACAAAAAAACGGATAGAGCTGGAAGTCAAGGGGTCGAATCCGGACCACCTCCGAAATTTTCATTTTCCTCCCTTTTTCTCTTTCTCTTCTTCCTATCCCTAACCTATTCTTTCTACCAAATCGAACAGCAGCAGAAATCTATCTCGAATTCTATCTTCTTCGTCAAAATCGAAATCCAGTTTGATCTTCATCAATTTCACACCCTAAATCTCCATTCATCTTTACTCAATTTCGACTTTAGAGTACAGAGTTTGGATTTGGTTGATTGAATATTCAATCCTATAACCCTAATTTCAAAATTGGGTGAATTGATTGAACCACCATCACCATCACCAAGCGTCCTCTGCTTTCTACACCACTACCATAAAATCAACATTAACGGTATGATTTCTATCAACTGTAAATCTCTGCTTTCAATTCGATTCTTCATTTTGTATAAAACTATGGGTTGAAGAGTTAATTATGGGTATGTGTTGATGAAACCCTTAGTCTGTTTCATCAACCCTTAATTCGATTCGTTTTTAAATTGCAGTTAAAACTTAGAAATCAAATTCCTTAATTTTCATTTTAGGGGTAACTGTTAAATTTGTCCATACTTCTAAATGGTTGTTAATTTTTGCTTTGGGTTCTTGAAGGAGCCATGTGTTTTTACAAAACTAACTATCTGACTTTCAGGTGTTCAACCTAGAGTGTATTGCAATGGAGTTTACTCAAGGTTGAGGAGTTCAGGTGAGAATTTCTTAATCTCAGGTTACAAATTAAATGGAAGATTTTGTTTCCGTATGCTCATAGTGTGTAGATATTTTGTTTGGAATGTAACTACATTATTTGATCTCATGTGGTAAGAAGATACATGTTTAGTTCTGTTTTACTAGAGGGGTTTGGAATTCATCAACAATAGGGGTAGTTTGATGTCTTTGTTGTCTATTCAATGAATCTTCCTGCAATTGGTTGTGTATAATTTCATATGGAGTATATTACTTGTAGTGTGATTGTAGGTTGCTTTTATTTTTTGATTTTAGGGTTTTCTGCTGTAAGATCTATTAGATTTTGGGTTGCTATGTCTTGAGATTATTCTTTAGATGTAGATTCTGGATATAAAAAGTTAAGGCCTCCATAATCCTAGGCAAAACTTGATTTTTTCGTGTTTGTTTGATTCATGGGAAGCCAATATCGAAGATTCATGAGATGTTTCGCTGAGAAATACCTTTTTAATGTTATTCTGGAGGTGTTTTTAAAAAAAAAGCTTCCCATACATATATTTTGATTGTGCTGACTAAGTGTTTGACCTTAATAACGACCATTCAATTTGTTGGTGTTGCAGGTTAAGTTAATGTGCTCATATACTGCAAGAAACAAATATGCTACATGAATAGTTGTTAGAGGAACACCATTATCATTCCTTAGAAAGAAACAACAACTTTGATTCTGATTTTGAACTATTTCCCGATTGGAATTGGGGACCCAAACCCCAGATTCCAGTTCTTCTCCTCAAATTAAACTTGAAGAGGTATGTATTTTACAAACTTGAAGGGTATGTATTTTACATTAAATTTGATACGTATTACTTACACCTTTACCTTCTAGAACTATTGTGCTTCAGTTTCATATAGATCTTGGTTAGATGAATTAACTTTAACGACCTTTTTCTTAACTATTAACATCACTTAGACGGCATAGATTTGGGTACTTTATTAGGGTTAGTACCCTATCAGATTATTTCAGTTAGATTGCTGATCGATGTTAATAGTTTCCTGTGGATATCTGTTTGTATATGTTTTTGGTATAAAGTTTTTAGTTCGATATGTCGCAAGAAGTAATAATTTTATTTATGGAGTTGTTGCATACACTTTCTTATCTGAGTTATATTCTTGGTTTTGTGACTTTGTGTGTTGTATAGGGTACATACTGGCAGCAGTCATCTTAATAGCCTACCTTACTATTTACGGCATAGATTACTCTTTCTCTAATATTCACAATTTCCGTCCTCTGGACTGGTACTTACCACTCCTTGCTTGCCTTTGTTATAGATTTTTCATGGGTAACTGTGACTCTTTGCAACCCATCGAAGACCATACATACTGTCTTTCGGCTCAGTCCTGTACTAACATTTGCATTTGGCATTCTACTCCTGCTCATTGGTTCATCTGGTGGATTAGCTACTTCTGTGATCGCCATCATATTTGCTCTCACCCAATACTTTATGCATGTTGGGTAGCTAATGGGAACCGCACAACTCAAATTCTCACTTTCTATGGTTGCTTCAGTACCGTTAGCTCGTAAACTATATTCTTTCATAATATTAACTGGTCCACTTATGGCTGCCACGATTTATACCCGGCTTTCAGTTTCTGGAATTGGCGGTGCTACTGCAACATGGACCCAATTCGATCCCCTTTACATTTTTTCAATTCTTCTGAGTATGGGATGGACTATGCAAGTGATTAAAAATGCGGTACATGTTGGGATCTCATTTGTCAGTTACATGTATTTCGCACGCGGGGTTGAAGTCGATTCAGTTTGGGCTTTTAGAGACCCGTGGAAGTACTTGATTGGGAACATTTGTATTGGTTCCATTTTAGAGCCAGTTTTGCTGTTATTCGAGGTTCGGCGTATGCCATGACTGCAATCATAGGTGATACATAGTACAAGTTTTTGTTGTTATTCGACGTTCGGCGTGGGAATAGATGGGGATTTGTGCACGTAGGAGTTTTTGGCAAGGGTTTTGTGCAGTCTTCAATTCACATATGAGAGATGTTTAGAAGAGTCGGAATGGAACCAGTTGTTGACTCGGATCTAACTGGATCCTTTTGTTTCCTCTATGAAGTTGCTGGAGGTTCTATGCGCACCCTTGTTGCTTAGGGATGGTAACTTTCAATCAATAAGGATCATGCTACTCCAATATCCATATATGCCTTCTTTATCGGCTATCTTATGGTAGAAGACCTTCTCTCAACTTGGTCAATAGTCTATTAGCTTAGTACACTTGCACTTCATATGTTGTTAGTTTGCTGAAAGACTTCATATGGTGGATCTTGCTAAAGAAAGAGACTGGGAAAAGTCTTCTTAAATATCTGGGTGTTAAGGAATTTATAAAAACCAGTAAAGTTTGATCGTCAGAGTGACTAACTTTTGATGTTTGTGTCTTGTGCTTGCAGAGTAGGATCACCATGGTTTGGACTCAGGGGTGCGTGTCGGCATATCATGTAGTGTTCGCAGAAAACCCAGAAAGCCTCCGATTTGATACAACAATCCCAGATCATATACATGAGCTGCAACAATCATCAGCTTGACCACAATGAGCACCAGCAGAGACAAAATTCGAACATCAAATGGAGAACATAACTTGTACTGCTCCAGTAATCAGATCACAAAGAAGCGTAGTTTGTAACTATTAACTCAATTCATAATTGTTTGTTCATCTGACTTTAACTCAACTTATGGTACTTGGTAAGAAATGTCATAAAAAATATAACAGCGTCGACTGTTTCTTTTACCATAAAGCGTAAGTCGCACATACTAAGAAAATGCAGCTTGTTCAGAAGACTTGAAAGCTTCTCGTAAATTTTTTCGGTCGGCCATCCCACCGTGGCAGCGGTCATCTAGTTAGGCCGTCCGATCGAAGCGAGGGAGGACTTTATATATGGTGACTTTGTGTCAAATGGGACATGACTTTTTTTTTCCAATTTGACAAAAAAAGATTGGATTTGGTTCAACGATGAAAGGACCTCATTGCCCTCCTCGATTTTTTTCCTTCTTTAAATAGACGTAAATGATTATAATGGTGAGGACATTATTGTAAAATGAAAAAATCAAAAACACGGAATAGTGTTAGAGGTGCTGAGGTCGAATCCCGGCCACCTCCAAAATTTTCATCTTTCCTCCCTTTTCTTCTTCTCTTCTTCCTATCCCTAATCTATTCTTTCTATCTAGGTTTCTAACAGCAGCATAAATCTCTCTCGAATCCTTTCTTCTTCGTCGAAATCGAAATCCAGTTTCATCTCCATCAATTTCACACCCTAAATCTCCATTAATCTTTACTCAATTTCGAATTTATTCTTCTTCTTTCTCTGTTAATCATCTACCGCTGGTTTGAGAAACAAATCTGAGGGTCTCGGGATTCAAAAAAGAGGAGTTTGGCTAAGGAGTGAGAGTGATGGTGGTGGTATTGTTTTAGCAAACGACTCAAACTCAGGGGAAGGTGGATCAAGCAAACGATATTAGGGTTACTCTTAAAATCGAAGAAATTGATGACGGTGATGAAGAATTTGATCGTGGTGGTGTTTCTGGTAGGAGGTTTGAATAGGAATTGTGAAGAAGAAAGTGATGCAGGTTGAGATCGAGAGAAGAGGATAAGTATTAAGGAAGAGTTGACGGTGGTATTGGTTGATTTGGTGATTTCAAATTCAACAGAGAAGGTAATTCAGATAGTTAAGCTATGATTTTGTTTTAAGTTTAAGATTACTTTATGAGTTGATTCTTTATTAAGGTTGTTTTATTGAATTGAAGTTGATTGAACTATATGGGGTTCTGATTTTGGTTAACTGTGAAGAGTGAGAATCTCAAGATTTGGGTTTCATATGTTCTTCCCCAAATTAGAGATTAAGATTCCTGAATTGGAAATTATAGATTAAGAAGATGAACTGAGATTGTGATGATATTGATTAATGGTTCTGTGTTATGATTGAACTGCAATTGATAAGATTTGAAATGAAATAATTTATCAATTGGCTACAGCTTTTGAGAGTTGAATTGCAACCGGGGATGAAGAAGATGAACTGAGATTGTAATGATGTTTTAGCTTGCGCATGAAGAGCCGAACAAGCCCAATCTGATCCTGCTGAAATGTGCATAAATTCCTCTTGATCCACTGAATAAAGAATAAACGCATATCCCATTGAAGAATCTTCCTTTTTAAAGGAGGCATCTATAAGGATTATCCAATCCGAGTGAATGGAAGCCCATGAAGATTGATTTATTTTTCCTTGATATTGTTTACCTGACGTGTTATGTATTGGGTAACTCGATTGTAAAAATCTCTTTATCTGCTCGATCAGGTTTGTTGGATCCGGTTATATTTTTTCAAAAGTAACAGAGCATCTTTGGATTCAAAAACCACTTCATTATCTCTAGTGACTCGAGATTCCGCTGCCATAAGAACCGTATCATCATCTGGAATAGCGCCAATAGCCAGCGATCCCCATTCATACTGGTCCTATAAATAGATTAATGTAACGTTAATTAAAAAATATAACTGAGACTATTAATTTGTATCACATGATTAAACATGCATACGGATTAGGGGAGCAGTGATGAAATCTATTTAAATAAATGAAAATCATCTATGTTTGGTATAAAAAAACCTCGCGTTTTTAGGGGCCACCCGAAAGGATTTAGGGGCTATCAATTTATACCCAGTCAAAGACTCTAGTTAAGGGGTATCCTATATGATATTGAAGTTACATAAATGCCCTTCTGGTAAAACTGTATAAAAACCAAATCAAAAAAAATTCTACTCATTTCAACTCTTCTTCTTCCAGTTTCATATTATCTTCCGATTGTGGAAGAAAAAAAAACTTTCCCTCGTTCTTGTGTTCAACCGAAACATCGCCGCGAATCGTAAAATCAAAACATCGTCGATTCGTTTATAAAACAATGGATAAGGGAAATGAAACCCACAAACCTAGAACCAAAAACGTTGCTCGGGGTATCGATCCAAAGATTGGGATTTTAGCAAGAAATAAAGAAATTGTTGCTGCAAATGAAGAAGAACGCGAAGAACGCGAAGAAGAAGTACCCGTCGATGTAGTCGGTGGTTGCGATTCCGATAGTCAAACACTTCGTCAACTTCAAATGGCCCCAATTAGGTAAGAATCTATCATTTTTGGGGTTTATTTCGCTTTAATTCGACGAATCGAGAAAAAAAATTTCAAGGGTTTTCGGTTATTTATCCAGATTCGGGCGATATTCATGCTTATTTACTTCCGAATGTAGTCGTGTTCTTCATTTCTCAAGAATATCGACAGTATTCGGGAGAAATATTTGATGGTTATCGGCCGAATATTGTTGGCCATATCTTCCTGGATACAAACTGGTAATAATCGGTAGTTTAATGAATTTTTTGGCTCCCGAATATGTTTAAGTAGACACACAGTATTCGGAAGTACACTCACTACCGAATATATATATTGAAAAAATCTCAAAATTTCTGATATAGGAAAAATCCCATTTTGGGGCCAGTATTTATACGGAAGACAATATAATGTTTTATACCTCCGGTTGTGTAGGATAAAATTTTAGAGTTTCTGAACTCCAGTTGATGAATATTCGGTTGTAAACATGTTTAGTTATATTCCGATTGTTTTTCATTCGGGAAAAATATGTGTCTTCTTACTTCCGAATTTCTTCATTCGGGTTATAGTTGTGTACTTTGTCTTCCGATTGTGTAGGATGAAAAATTTAGAGCTTCTGAACTCCAATTGATGCATATTCGGTTGTAAATATGTTTAGTTAGCTTTCGATTGTTTTGTATTCGGGAACAGTATATGTCTTCTTACGTCCGAATGTGTACATTCGGGTTATATTTCCATACTTTGTCTTCCGATTGTATAGTTTGTAAATATTGTTCCTTTCTTTGTTGTTTAGACAAAGTCGAGAAAGGAGGAAGAAAGTGACAGCTAGTGCTAGGAGGGAAAGGAGAGCCAAAGATAATTCAAGTGCTCAACAAAGCTTACAAGAACAAAGCAGTCAACAAGGAGTGCAACCAAGTGCTGAACAAAGTGTAGAACAACAAGGCAGTGAACAAGGGGTGCAACCAAGTGTTGAACAAGCCGCTCAAAAAGTGCAGAACCAACTGCTCCACAAGTTACACCCCACCATGAAATTGAACCAGTTGATCCAGTGCCAAGAGTAGAAGAAGAAGGACAACTAAGTGGTACCCAAAAAGCCAAAAAAGGAAAAGATGGTGTAAAGAAGGATATTGCTAAGAAAGCATCACATCTTGTCCCTCAGCACTTGAAGAAGAAGGGTATTCCAGCAGGCACAATCCTTGGGCTACCGGCGGATGGAGGAAAATCGCTATTTGGATACAAAGACTCATGGGCCAGAGAAATATTACAAGTTCAAAACAAACCATGCCATGGATCTAGGTGGTTCCAAGGGCCAATATAGAAGGTTAGACAACCCATATTCGGAAGTTTGGGTAACTAAGTTAACTTCCGATTATTTCAAGTTCAAAATTTGAAAAATATCAGTTTTTCCCAAATTCTGATTTTTGGGCCATCATACATTCGGGACTTTACAAAAAAAAATTATCCTCCGAATATTAAAAGTTCAAAACAAACCATGTCATGGCTCTAGGTGGTTCCAAGGGCCAATATAGAAGGTTAGACAACCCATATTCGGAAGTTTGGGTAACTAAGTTAACTTCCGATTATTTCAAGTTCAAAATTTGAAAAGTATCAGTTTTTCCCAAATTCTGATTTTTGGGCCATCGTACATTCGGGACTTTACAAAAAAAAATTATCCTTCGAATATTACAAGTTCAAAAAAAACCATGCCATGGCTCTAGGTGGTTCCAAGGGCCAATAGAGAAGGTTAGACAACCCATATTCGGAAGTTTGGGTAACTAGGTTAACTTCCGATTATTTCAAGTTCAAAATTTGAAAAGTATCAGTTTTTCCCAAATTCTGATTTTTGGGCCATCGTACATTCGGGACTTTACAAAAAAAATTTATCCTCCGAATATTACAAGTTCAAAACAAACCATGCCATGGCTCTAGGTGGTTCCAAGGGCCAATATAGAAGGTTAGACAACCCATATTCGGAAGTTTGGGTAACTAAGTTAACTTCCGATTATTTCAAGTTCAAAATTTGTAAAGTATCAGTTTTTCCCAAATTCTGATTTTTGGGCCATCGTACATTCAGGACTTTACAAAAAAAATTTATCCTCCGAATAATATAGTCGTGTTTAGAAATACCAACCTAATCGGTAGATAAAAATTTAAGTTCGCTACCGAATGTCTTATTCGGAGGGAATACGTGTATCGTTAGCAACCGATTGTAGTGCATCATTGATACGAAACCTCAACGACCATATTTTTAGAAACCTCAACGACCATATTTTCAAAAATTAGAGCCGTTGGAACTCTAATCTATATAAGGAGGGTAACCCCTCTCAGTTATTATTAAGTAAAAAATCATAATGGAAAACCTTTTCAATGGCAAGTCCATCATCAATCGACAACATACTTCGAAGATGCAAGCGAACAACTACATCAATTGCAGCAATGGAAGAAGAAATACAAAAAAGGAACAAACAACCCAAAAAATTAAACCATCGTTAGTGGCAACGAAGGAGGAGGAAGAGGAAATCAAGACTAAGAAGAGAGGTGAAGAACAATTCCATCATAGAGAAAGATTAAAACAAGTTGAGGAAGAGACCGAATGGATAAAAAATTATTACATTGTGAAAGATCTACCCAAAGAACAGCACGACGATCGTACATTTTGGATTAACATTTCATTGGGTCCTTTTGTTGGTAAGTACAAGAAGCCACGCCACAATTATGAACCATCCCATGTTTCTTGAAGGGTGCACCATGTTATAAAATTGTGCACCGAGTACAACCGTAATCTTGCTAGGCACAGAGACGACAGGTTTGCGGCACAAGATGCTTATTCCAAGTGGAGAGGAGAGTCGTTTCTACATTTCGAAGCCGCGTTGATTGTTGCATCTCGGACTGGGAAAAAAGAATAACATGTGATGTTTGAGTGTTGTAAATTCAAATTTTTAATATTAATCGGCGGTTTGAGAAAATATGGAATTCCTGAATATGATTAATCGGATTGAAGTGTTATAATACTGTTGTTCCGATTACATAGTTTCAAAAAAAATTATAGCCGTGCCTCGAAATACCCACCAAATCGGTAGATAGATATTTAAGAGTTCTACCGATTATAATATTCATAATCAAAACGTGTATCATTACCAACCGATTATAATATTCGGAATCAAAACGTGTATCAAAGAGCCCGATTCCTACATTCGGGAGACAACATTGTTTTTTTTGCGACCGATTAAATCATATATCTTCACAAAAAAGTTTCCAAAAAACTTGTACAAATTACATGTTCGAAAAAAAACGATCAAACATCGTCATCATCCGAGGGGATCAATTCGAGTAACTCAACGGGAAAGTTGTTGTCCATATGCGATCCCAATCAACCATGTTGGACTCATATTGTTTCACCCAATCCTTGCAATGGTTCATCGGGAAGTAATCGTGCCACTTACTCAACGGAGGTAACGGACAATCTTTCTTTACTCTTAAACCGATAAAATGCATTTCATTCACAAATGCCATTACGATTCTTCTATCTTTAACCGACTCGTCGCAAGACGTTCTTGTGGGTGCAAATGTCATGCTAAGTCCATTCATAGGAGGAACAAAGAAATGTACCACACAATTCAAAACGTCCGCTAGGAGATATCCAAGTTTAGGAATTGTCATCCAATACTTGGATCCGATTGTCTTCAATCCCTTTCGGCACTTCACACGCGCAACTAAGTCTTTGAACTCTTGTTCTTTGTCGTATCTATCTCCTTGCCTCATCATCTCCATATAAAAACCCTTGTCCTTCACTAGTTGTACCGCCATCTTATTTCTTAAATATTGGCATTGGGTGACATCTTCGATATCCGCCTCTCTAAAGTAACCCATTTGTTTCGTAGCAACGTGAAACCCACAATTTCCATACCCATCAACCTCGTCGGTCGACAAAACAAATGGAATGATAAGTGGAGGGAGTTGTTCCATATACTCTTTGTATATTGTATATGTGGATCGATTTGGTCTTCCATTAAGATCTCTAGGGAAACGAAGAGTACCTTTGTCCTCTTTTATAGTAAGAATTTCCACTGGTTGGGTTTGTTGCGAGGCGTTCATTTGCTCAAAAACTTCTTCGACAACATTGGGTTAACTTACTTGAGAAGGCTCTGTAGAGATCTTTGGCCTTACTTGTCGGGTGGTTGGTCCACTTTGATCATTTCTTGGACGACCTCTTTTCTTAGGTTCCGGATCATCTTCAAATTCGGCTTCCGGACGCTCGTGCCTAGACAATATTCTTTTATTAGACAAATACTCCTTCAACTCTTTTCTTTGGATGGTCCTCGACACTTCGGTGTTCGGCCTACCGGTGTTCTTTTGCTTAATAGGTTCATCAACCTCCCTTAAACAAGGGTGAAGGGCTTCCTCCAAATTATGCATCAATATTTGCTTATTGGTGCGGTTTGATGTAGCGTAACGCTCGTCTATTCGTGCACACAATTCCGACTCCAAGAAAGACGGACCATCAACTACCGGGGTGTTCGGAGTGAAATTTAATTGCTTCCAAAATGGATGAATATCATTGATTTCAATCACTTCAACATACCTACCCAACTTATGACGACACGGGAGTCCAATACCTATCATATCCTTGCAAACACAAACCGTATTCTCGTCATCATAAGTTTTATATAACTTCAACTGTTTCATCATGCGATTTATTGCCCATCTTGAAAATTTATGAACAACTCCCCTTAGAAGCAATTTTTCCTTAATATGTTCCATCGGGAATTGGTGTACACTGAATTGCATACATTTCCTAATCTTTACGAGATCACGATTGGTGAATTCATGGATTGCTTCTTGGATCGACACAACTCCATTTTGACTACCAATTAGTATTTTCTTTAGTCGACCATGAGACCCCTCCGCAATTCTTGTCGCGTTCTTGAAGTTACGATATTCATATGTCCATCCAAACACAAACCTCTCCTTAATCGTTAACCATTGTTTTTTACAATACTCAACCGATTTTTGGTAGTCCGTGCCGTATTCATCCTCAAATTTCTTCAAGTTACATTCGTAAATTTCCTCGGTCATCGACCAAACGATTTTGTCCCATGCTTTCATGAACATTTTCCAAATAATTCCATCCTCCTTCCACTTTTCTTCAAATAACATATCCTCTTCCTTACGTTCTTCCACGGTTAATTTACTAATGCGCTCATCCTCTTCCTTTGACCTCTTGGTACCCTTCCTTGGTCTTTTAGATTGGAAATAATGATGGCAATTGGTTTTGAGATTGCATTGAATGTGCCACGTACATTGCAAGTTTTGGGATTCCGGAAACACTACCGCTATTGCATGCATTAAGGCTTGATCGTTATCCGTTACAATAACCCTTGGAAAATTATCACCGTTATAAATGGACCTCAACGTCTCCAACATCCAAATGAAACTCACATTGTTCACATGATCCATTAAACCCCATGCAATCGTAAACGTGTTTTTGTCCGAAGTATGGCAAGCAATGTTCAACAACGACATGTTATACTTGTTTGTCTTATAAGTAACATCTATCAACAAAATTTGATGAAAGCATTGAGCCAATTGGATCATTTCAGGATGTGCCAAGAAAATACGAACCACTATACCATCCTTTTCTTCCCTTCTCAAGGTGTAGCCGTGTAACTCCGCTAACCACTCCGATTGTTGCATGACCGTTCTACCATCCCATTCAGTCCTTTTGATCGTAGCTAGGGCCGACTTAATTGTAGACAAAGAAGACAAGTTGTCGGGGTCGTCCGCCTTTATTTTACTTAAGATCACACTCGCTTTTTGGATCCGCATAGACCTCACCATCTGCATTTGATGTGGTTTTAACTTGGCAACCATTACATGTCCAATTAAATCCAACGGATCATCATGGTTGTGACAACCGTTATCAACTTTATACATTTTATACTCTTTACCTTTAATACCATCGGGCTTATAGAAGACAATCTTAAATGGGCATCCTATCTTCTTGGTATTGCTTCGGTATTTTCTATTCGTCTTCCGTACGTACTTACTATTCGTTCCCTCGTGACTCTTTCGCGTCCCACCTCGCTCACAAATCATTTCAAATCGAGTGTCACTAACATGATTATTTTGAACTACCACGCACATGTTATCTTTTGCCTTGTTCATAAGCCATTCCTTTGCCTCCTTCTTACTTCCAAATGTCTAAACGTGCATAAAACAAAACAAATCTAATAAGTATAACCATTTAACATATAAAATTTGAAAAAAAAGAAAAGTAGTAATGAGTATACCAAATAGTTTGCATAGTATAGGGAAGTGTCGGGCCTCAAATAGAAATCATCAACAAACTCTTCAACGACCTGCATATGAAAGCAACAAATTATTATACAATAATCGGAGGTTATTAAATAAGTCAAACTGCCGAATATACTATATTCGGAATCCTATCGGTTATCCAAAACACCCGATTTATGAAAATGAATGTACACAGTTTACTGAGTGCAAAAAATGATATAATCGGAATCTAAAATATATATTAAAACAGCCGAATATAAATAACCGGGAGATAACTTTAATCGATAAACATCCGATTTTCAAGTTTTCGGAAATTTTATTTTGAGGCCACTGTTATATTCGACAGTCAAATAATGTTAAACTATTACCGATTGTAAAGGATAAGAATACTGAGTTTTGAAATTTTTTGAGGAATTCGTTTTTGGGGCCATTCTGAGGTAAATAACTCTACATAACTACCGAATGTAGATTTTTTTGGAAAACCAGTTTGGGGGTTTTTCTCATATTCGGCAGTAAACTACTATCTTGGAACTACCGAATATACATATTTGATACTCAGTGTGTTATATTCGTAAGTTTATTCGAGAAATTATCTACTGAATCTGGGTAGTTCATGACATCCAATGCATGCAATAATCGGTTTTTCTTGTTTACAAAAGCACACAAACGCATGCAGATCGAGTATTTGAGTTTCTTAACACAATACCTGTGTTTTACATGCATCGTTAGCTTCAATATCAGGCGATTCTCCATTTTCTTCCATGAAAGGGTCGTCTAGGTTTTCCTCTCCACAAAAGTTTGGATCATTCAACATATACCCCAAATCGTCTTCGCCATGATTCTCACCTTCTTCTTCATATCCATCCATTTTTGTAGTGATAAAATGGGTTTTCCGTTTTTTCCTTCACCTTCTTCTCTATAACTCTAACAACTCAAAAATGAAAAAGAAATGGAAAAAATGAAACAGAAATCAATCTAATACTGCACCGACTACAATCAGAAGTCTGGGTAAATTTTTGTCTTCCGATTGAAATCGGAGGATAAAAATGTTATCATATCCTCCAAATATATAAGGTAATTTTGCCATTACGAATTACGCGAGATAAGGGCTGGCTACATTTTCCATTTGGGTGACCTTTTTTGTTTTATTGTTGGCCCATAAATCCTTTTGAGTGGCCCCTAAAAACGCAAGGTAAAAAAACATTGGTCTAAACATGAAGGTTTTCTCAAATGACACAAAATTATGGTACATATTTGTTTCGTGTGGTACACATTTTGTTTTTTTTGAAGCAATTATGGTAACATTTAAAAAATCAACTTAATTTCCTGGCCATTCATTTTCCACCACTGGATATCGAAGTCATACTAATATACTTTGGATTTAATTGCTTGGCCCAAACGAAGAAGTATTGCTTATATCTCCTAAAATCTTTTCAATCCCGTAGAACTTTTACTGTGAATGTGTACACATAATTCTCACTATCGGACACGTGTATACAGAAAGGTACGTGGAAAGCATGCAAGCCGAAACATCAAAACATGATGCGTCACGAAGCACCAAATAAACCCCGAGGAGTTGCTTTATCTCATCCCCAGAAGAGGGGCTAAGATCAACGGTGGAGAGAAAGTTAGCTGACACGGACTGACAGGGGCAGAAGACACTTGTCTGACACGAGCAGACCCCTCAACTACCCGCATTAAACACTCTGAGCAGTGCACGTGTCGACCAACCTGTGGAACGAGCGAAGATGCCTCCGCGGGATCGAGGGGGAAACGCAGACCTCCGCGTGATGGACGCAAGGACACGAGAAGATAAGGTTCCAACGGTCTTCAGAGATGGGTCCCACGTTCCAACCTTATATGCGGATGTGTTCGCCTGGAATATGCGGATGTGTCCAACCTTAAATTACTTAAGGAATATGCGGATGTGTTCGCCTGGAAGTTAGGAGATATGCCGGGGATTGACCCAAAAGTAATCCAACATGAACTACGCATCAAACAGGGCACACCCCCGTTCAGGCAGAAAATACGAAAAGTGGCTCCAGAATATCATGAGGCGGTAGAAACAGAACTTCGGAAGCTACTAGATGCAGGATTTATCAAGGAAGTCAAGTACCCTACCTGGATATCCAACATGGTCATTGTTCCTAAGAAAAATGGAGGGGTTAGAATATGCATCGACTTTACTAATCTCAACAAGGCATGTCCAAAGGACAGTTATCCCCTGCCGAGCATAGATCAACTGGTTGAAGCAGTTGAAGGATACGAGGAGCTGTCGTTTATGGACGGATACTCTGGTTACAACCAAGTAGCCCTGGCAGAAGAAGATCAGCCACACACAGCATTCTATACACCACATGGCCTTTATTGCTATACCAGAATGCCTTTCGGGCTCCGAAACGCAGGGGCAACATACCAAAGGATGGTCGATGCTATCTTCAAACCATAGATTGGAGGAACCCTAGAAGTCTACGTGGACGACATGCTCTTCAAAAGCAAGCTGCGTAAAAATCACCACCAGGACCTGAGGAATATCTTCAATGCAATGAAACAGCATCACATGAAAGTAAATCCGGAGAAATGTACTTTCAGTGTCACCTCGGGGAAGTTCCTCGGTTATCTGGTGACGAAAAGGGGCATCGAGGTAGACCCAGCTAAGATTCAAGCCATAGTAGAGATGCCGTCACCAAAGAATCTGAAGGAAGTGCAGAAGCTCAATGGGTCCATAGCAGCGTTGGGCAGATTTATTGCACGGTCTTCAGACAAGTGCAAACATTTCTTCAATATTCTTAAAAAAGGGAGCAGGTTCGAATGGACCGCCGAATGCGAGGAAGCATTCCAAAGGATCAAAGAACATCTGGCTTCAATCCCTATCCTGCAGAAGCCAGACCCTGATGAAGTTTTGGCACTGTACATAGCAGCAACGGAGGACGCAGTCAGCGCGGTATTAGTCAAAACCAATACAAAGATAGAACAGCCTATCTATTACGTCAGCAAGACACTCAATTCCGCGGAAAGAAATTATACTAAGATTGAACAACTCATCCTCGCACTGGTATGGGCTACCCAAAAACTGAGAACCTACTTCCTAACTCACTTCGTCAGGGTACCATGCAAAGCACCATTGGAAGCAGTCCTCAAAAGCACGGGAAAAGTGGGCCGAATAGCCAAATGGAACACCCATCTGGACCAATTCAACATCATTCATGAAATTCAACATTCTCAGAAGTTCCCAAGTTCTGGCAGATTTCTTAGCAGACCTCCCTCTAGACAACGACGAAGAGATTAAGGGAATACCGGAAGCCGAGGAAGCGATCAAGGATCCAATGGATATCCTCGAACCTGCGAGTCATAGACAATGGGAAGTCTTCGTCGACGGATCTAAAAATAAGGAAGGAGCAGGAATATGTATTGTCATTATCACCCCAACTGGAGAAAGGATCATACAGGCACTTAGATTGGAATTCAAAGAGCATACCAATAACATTGTTGAATACGAAGCTGTCGTACATGCCCTACGTATAATATAGATGGGGGTAACCGATGTAAGGCTGACAAGTGATTCGCAGCTGGTCATACGGCAAATTGGGCTCGAATATAATGTGTACGATGACACCCTTTCAGCTTACATGGCATTGGTCCAAACATTGGCATCACAAATCCCGAACATTAAGTTCCGGCACTTATGCAGAAGGGACCTCAGGCACGCGGATGCCCTAGCATACATATCATCCATGCTGAGGGATAAAAATGCCGAAGGTATTAAAATAACAAGGGTATACGAGCCTTCGATTGCATCTCAATTCTCCTTCGCTACCAATCAAGATACGATGGAAGAATATATCGAAGACCAGGTAGGAGAAGACATCCATAATGACTTTGATGAAGAAGACATCTGTCAAGAGCAAATCAAGACGAAGACTTCAGCAACGAAGATGACTGGAGGGTGACAATACATGCCTTTCTCGAAAAGGAAGCTACCTGCGGATCGGAAGCAAGCTAGGAAGATGCTCTCCAAAGTGGGAAGATATGATCTTCGGGAGGGGGTCCTGTATAGAAAATCCTTCCTGGACCATTACTACGCTGCTTGTCCCGGAAAGAGGGCATCGAATTCTAAATGATATCCATTATGGTGACGCGGGGAATCATAGCGGCATGAGATCACTAGCTGACAAGGCAAAAACGCAAGGATATTACTGGCCGACCATGATACAAGATGCTGCGAGGATGTCCCGACGATGCGAAGAATGTCAGCGCTTCGCGAAAAAAATCCACGCGCCGGCAACAATGTTAAACTCTGTCGATAGCCCGTGGCCATTTGCAAAATGGGGCGTAGACATCGTCGGGCCTTTCATCGAAGGATCAGGGAAGAGACGATTTTTGATAGTAGCCACGGACTACTTCAGTAAATGGGTGGAGGCTAAGGCCTTGGCCAGGATCAGAGACGCGGATGTGTTCACTTTCATATTCCAGAACATCATTTGCAGATTTGGTATACCTGCTGAAATTGTATCTGATAA
Source organism: Papaver somniferum (assembly GCF_003573695.1). NCBI lineage: Eukaryota > Viridiplantae > Streptophyta > Magnoliopsida > Ranunculales > Papaveraceae > Papaver > Papaver somniferum. The sequence continues at coordinate 42,978,527 of NC_039360.1, read as the reverse complement.
CGGCAAGCAATTACAGGGAAAAAATATAGACATGCTCTTCGACACTTCAAAATAAGAAAGAACAAGTCCACCCCCTTATACCCTCAAAGCAACGGACAAGCGGAAGCTACCAACAAGACCCTCGCCCTTATACTCAAAAAACAATTAGACGAGCATAAGGGAAGATGGTGCGAACAACTGCACAATGTCTTATGGGCATACAGGACAACACGAAGATCCGCTACCGGGGAATCCCCGTTTCTTCTAACTTATGGAGCTGAAGCAGTCATACCTACGGAAATCCTCATGCCAACCACGAAGACCGAAGCTGGGAGAAAAACCTCACAACAGATATGATGTTAGAAAGGTTGGACGACTTGGAAGGAAGAAGGGAAGTAGCATTGCAAAAGATGGAAAATTATCAACGAAGACTAGCAAGGGAGTACAACAAAAAGGTAAAGCTACGAATTTTGTAGAGGGACAGTATGTGTTGAGAACAATCCCACGTATCAGCAAGAAAAGAAATGGGGAAAGTTAGCACCTACATGGGGAGGACCTTTTATGATCCACGACATTGCGGGTAAGGTTCCTACTACCTTCGTAATCTAAAAGGCGAGGTCCTCCGGCATCCTTGGAATGCTAAATGGCTCAAACCATACTTCCCATAGAAGCAACGCAGATTTGAATCTGCTTGGAGTGTACCAGAAGAAGAAGGAGCCTGACCGCCCACATGTTTCTATCTCTGGAAGAGGAATTGCAGACCTCAACTTATCAATCAAACAAGCTTTCAAATTATCAAGTCAGTGGAATCTACCTACAATATTGGGGAAAGTAGTTAATCTACAATCTCTCAGGGCTCCCCCATCAGTGTCCATAAGTGTAGGACCAGGGGGAAGGCACCCAGCAGAAAGAGATACCCAACCAATCTTAAGGCAACGGGTCGACGGAATGGGTGCGTAATATTTTAATCCCATATCCTAGAACGTTGCCCCGGCCCCCACCGTCTGGGAATCCTCTGGCCCAGGATTCGCCAGCGGGGTGACAGGTCTCAAGACGATCACGAAGGTACCTTCCTTCAGTATCGCACTCAAAAACACTTAAAACTTTTGTTTTGATTTTTCACAAACTTAAAATAAAAAACAAAACAACATTGTAGGTATATCAAGAAGAGGATTCATTTCATAAAGGGTGATTACAAGAAGTGAAGGCCAAAGTCAAGGATACACAATCAAAAAAATTCCTTTTACAGGATCATCAGCAAAAAATATCCTTGTTACATGATTACAAAAAGTATAATATGCCGCGGACCCTACAGAACGCTGCGATCTCTACCTAGTGGCGGTCCCGGTCAGGATTATTCCGAAGACTTGATGGGACGCTCCCACCAGAAGAGGGGCCCGAGGAGCTGGGCAAGGCAGAAGGAACGGGACGACGAGGATAGTTCTTCACGAGACCATGTTCATTCCTTAGGCCAAGTTCTATCCTCTCCAGCATCTTGTTCGTCTCCTCAGCCAATTGACAACGAGCCTTGTTTAATAACTGTTGTCCGCTGTTGGGCTTGGGATAATAACGAAGATAGCCGATTCACTTCTAGAAGCAGCACCAACGGCCTCCTCGCGGGTTGCTGCTAAATTCTTGAAGTGATTGGTTTGTTCTCTGCTGTGCTAAGGAAGATTGAGCCTTTTCAAGTTTTTCATTTGTGACGCGAAGGCGTCCCTCGAGCTCTGAAAAAGACAACACCACGGAGTTAGCGTAGAAAAAAAACAAGTCACACTCGATGAATGGGATTATACCTTCGACACAAGCCGAAGCCTCTTCATACTCATTAACAACCGCATCTCGCGCTTCATCAAGATGATCATATTCCGCGGATAATTTCTTATAGTCTAGTTGAAGGTTGGTGAGAGTAAATTGACAGGCATCTAATTCTACCTGCTTCATCGAGTCCATATGACGAAGGTGGTCGACCTCTTTATTTATCTCTGAGACCCCTTTGCTGAGTCTGTACATGCACACTTCAAGATTCCTCTCAGACTCAGCAGACGAGCTACGTCGGCACGAGACGCGGAAAGAGCATTGCTGAGAGCGTAGACTTCAGCACGAGCATCATCTCTTCCTGGCAAGACGAGCATATTATCTGGACCCCTGAAAGAGGAATGGATCGAGCCGTCTGTAATTCTTCTTCCAATAGCTGAATCCTAGATTCCAACAAGGAAGTACGCTCACGGGCTTCCCGCAGATTATCACGGGTCCACAGCAGTGTGCCATTAAATAAAGCACGATCATGGTTGTACAGATTTTGCATGTCGACCATCTGAACATGCCGCGCGCGCCATACCTCAGCCCGAGCATCCCATTTCTTAGCTCACTCTTAATTTCTCAACCAAATCTCTAATACGAGATTTTTGCCGAGCTCTTTCGTTTCGAAGCCATATCAGCTCGGGGACGCCACCCACTGGAGATAGGGTGGGGAGACTCAGACAGAACAACTAAGAGATAAAAGAATGACGACATACGGCGAGGGAAAAGAACCAAACCTGTGAAAGTGGAAACTTGGCTACGAGTTTGCTCTAACTCAGCGCGCACTGCAACAAGTTCTGAACGAAGATCAGCCTCTGCTTCACCCAGCTTTTCTTTCTCCTTAAGGCTTTTCTTCAGCTCTTCTATTTCCACCTCAGCCGCAGATAATTCCTTTTCCGGTGACGAAGCTTAGCCTCGAGCTTCAGAGATTTCGCTTTGAAGAACTGATACAGCACGTGGTTACAATGCTCGCTCCTCATCATCTACACATCAAGATGACAAAACATTATTTCACCGAAGCGTCGATCGTCACGTAAGTATGTACGAAAATTTACCTCCAGCACACGCTGCTGCGGAAAGCCATATTGATACCCGTCGGCATAGCCATCATATCGGCAACGGAAGAAGTAGGAGGCTCCGGCACGAGGGTAGCTTCGGGAACAGTCAACCTTTTTCCCCAGGCTTCAGACACCTGCGCCTTCGAAGACATCTCCATCATGCGACGGGTATACGCGGTTGATTCCTTTTCCCCACAACCACAGGAGCGGGATGAGAGACAAACAGAAGATTCTTTCCTTAAACCAATCCATGATGGCGTCCTCACCCTCAGATCGGCGACTGGGGAAGACTATGGCGCGTCAACAACAGATTTTCCTTTCTCTGACTCGACCCCCTCAGCATGAATGTTGGCATGCTCCTCCGCGCCTACATGCAGCAGGCTCCTCCGCACCAACATCTTCTACAGTAGCATCCCCATTACCATCACCACCAAGAACATCCCAATCATCATTGGGGAAAGTAAAGAGAAGTCCTCGGGAAAATCGAGGGCTTCGTCAAAGAACTCCCCCGTGGAATACATCCGATAAAGAAAATTCTTGAGAAGTGGGAAGGGTATCCGCGACATCACCAGCAGGGACGGAAACATCCCCGATGACAACATCATCGCCACCACACTTTGTTCCTTCCTTCATCACCAGCGTGACCAGCGAAGACCTCTTCCGACATTGATAGGGGAGGTACCAGTACGTTCCTCCCCATCTGTAATCTCGTCCTCAGCAAACTCTTCGTTCACTGGACTAGTAACTTCTTCTTGGGCCTCAACCTCGCCCATCACCGTAGTAGAAGACTGCTTCGGCCTAATCTTTTTCTTCTTCAATACCTGAAACCAACACCACAAAAGAATTATTCCCGTCTGATGGAAGTTCTAAAAAGAAGCGCAGCTAGAATCTGCGTACCTGAGCAGCTGAGATATTCTTCGGGGGAGTATAGCACCGGAACCATCCTCCTCGTCTCCCTCTACGACGTCCAGGGCATAAGGAAAATTCATGCCCGCAAAGTTCAGACGCCAGGGGCAGAAATCTCCATAGCGAACAGGAGGAGATTCGCGCGGCTTACTATTCTCGGTAGGCCGCCACCGCGGGGACCAGGAATCCAACCGTAAGCCCACGGACCAACTATCTCGATAACGGTGGCGTGCCACTCGTAGTCATGATCGCGCTTGATCCTCTCTCGCGCGGGGAAGAGTTTCCGACGACTGGACGCCTCCGTGCCAGGAACATACTTCAGCTTGGCATCGCTGACCTCATTTAACAGACGAATCTCGCCTCGAGGAGCAGGGAGATTCCGAAGGCTGACACTCCACGGCTTGCGATTCCTACTATTGACGTAATCACCGAAGGAGTTATTGAAATTCTCAGGAGTATACCATTCCTTCTCCAGGGATTGGGGACGTACAAGTCATCGACGTTTCCCCCTTACTCCGCAGATAGCATTCCTTCAGGGCGCGGAGATAATTCCCCGATAGTTGGGATACGGAACGGCTATGAGTATTGGTGGAAGAACCCTCACGACTAGCGAGCACGTCGTAGTAGAAGGAATCACCGATTTGTACAACGGCAGCATCAGACCAGCCTCGAATGCCCCAACCGTCGTTAACAAATGAAATTCATCGAATTCGTACTTGGAGATAAGCTCATACGTAATATCATCCTCAGGGGCATAGAAACGAACCCCGAAGGCTTGAAGCTCATGCTTTTCCTTGAATATTTCAAGATCGATATGCTTGAAGGTTACTTTTTTCCTGCTAACAGAGACACTGCGTATCAAGGGAGCAGCCTCATCCTCCTCGGCGGGGCCGGATGAACTAACGAACGCTTCCGAAGCTTTTCTCTTCACGGGGGGATTCTTTGAAGATTCAACCCTAGGAGCTACGCCCTTCGTATTCTTCCCTTTAAAAGTTGGAGAAGACCGTAGATGATGCTCGGGCACTAACGAACGTAAGGAGGAATGTCAAAAGCAACAGCGGGGCGGAGCCTGCGTACTCCTAGTATCATCACGAGGACGCACCTGAGCGATAAAGACTCTTCGGAACCAGACGGAATTATCGGAGGAATCTCTTCCCTAGAGGACGAGGCTTTCGCTCCAGAAGAAACTCGACTCCGACGAACATCATCTTGAGACTCTCGACGCGAGGAGATCTCGACAACCAGAATCAGGAGTCTGATAAGTAGGCCGCGGACGGTCAGACATGGCTGCGGAAAGAATAAAATCAAGAACAAGTTACACACATAACCAAAAATCAAAAAACACATCCATAGCAATACAACACACGATAACATAGCAACCCTAAAATTAGATACATGCTCAATATTTCACCCTCGAAGTAATGGCTTCCTTAATTTAAGATGAAGAACAGGGGCAAACTAGTATGCAAGCATCAGAAAAGTTCTTCATCACAAACAAGGAACAACAGTAGCAGAAAATTCACAAATCAACACAGCATAAAACAGTGGAAATAAGAAAAGAAAGAAAAACTTACCGGCAAAAACACAGTAGAAGAAACAACAGGGAAGCGGTGAATGAAGAGAGAATTTAAGATCACAGGTGCAATGAAGACTGACAGAATTTAAGATCACAGGTGCAATGAAGACTGACAGAATTTAAGGTCACAGGTTCAATGAAGCAGCAGAAATTTAAAGGAAGAATGAAAACTGAGAGAGTGTTTAGGAAGAATGAAATTAAATTTCTCTATCCTTAAAATACCCGAAAGAAAAGAAGGAAATTAAGGGAGGAATGGGAAAACGTGCCCGTTACATAAGCAGTTAATGCACGAATAAAAGACGTGCCCAAGTATCTAGGAGAAGTTATTAGGAGTGAGAAGATATGCGACGATAGTTTTTCTTCAAGGCACCCATTAGTCATTCAAGCCCGAAGAAAAGGGGCAAATTGTGTACACATATATCTCACTATCAGACACGTGTATAAAAAGGTACGTGGAAAGCATGCAGGAAACATCAAAACATGATGCGTCACGAAGCACCAAATAAACCCCGAGGAGTTGCTTTATCTCATCCCCAGAAGAGGGGCTAAGATCAACGGTGGAGAGAAAGTTAGCTGACACGGACTGACAGGGGCAGAAGACACTTGTCTGACACGAGCAGACCCCTCAACTACCCGCATTAAACAGTCTGAGCAGTGCACGTGTCGACCAACCTGTGGAACGAGCGAAGATGCCTCCGCGGGATCGAGGGGGAAACGCAGACCTCCGCGTGATGGACGCAAGGACACGAGAAGATAAGGTTCCAACGGTCTTCAGAGATGGGTCCCACGTTCCAACCTTATAAATACCCAATCTCCACAAAGAGGAAGGGGGATCGAAAAAACATCAGGAGAGAAGGAGAGAGAGAGAGAGAGAATAGTAAGGGTAAGTTAATCCCTTGGTGGAGAGAAACATGTAAACCCAAAGTCATTCAACTATTCGTGTAACCGTGAATAATATAGTAGAACAACAAACCCCGTGGATGTAGGCCTTAGTGCTGAACCACGTAAACCTTGGTCTTATTTACATTTCAGCACTTTACATTCATTTAGCTCCGCACGTATTTGCTTATATGTTTTGTTTTCCTTTAATACTTGTATCCCATGCATGATCGCCACGCACGGGGTAGTTGGAGGAGGCCATGATAAACCCGAAGGTTTTGAGCCAATGAATCCACATCAGGGTATCATCATCGTAATCTCTTTAGACGTTAATGATTGATTGTGTGCATTCGAACCCCACGTAGTTCGTGTGTCCACAGTGAAAATACATTTTATCGAACCTTAGTTAAAAAAAGATCCAGCAACATGGAAGAGGGGCAAAAAAGGATATCACGCCATGGTGTTCCAATAATTAATCCCAAAATACTAGAGATATGTTTGATGAGATATCTACTCCAATCATATTTCAATGACTTCAATTCTTATGCAGAGGCATATATGATTATTAAGATACAACGGTGGTTTGGTATTTGATACTTATTAAATAACAGGAATGGTGGAGAAGGAAACATGCTATATGTTTCAAGTATGGTTTCCAACTCCGTTGGAGATTTTCCACCTTTGCAAGTCTTCACCTCAGTTGACAATCTCATTTAGCTTAACAGGTAAGTGGATGCTCACGCATAATGTTATAAATCAGCATATATAAAACGCCTTAACCCCATGGAAGATCAGCAATACGCAATCTCACTCTTAAATTGTCTTGAATCCCATTGAAAGAAATGACGTTGGGTTGTGCTCGGAAAGACCCACCACTTGCCACCCACATTTTGTTGCGGTTGTCCGTAGAAAAGACCCGACTCGATAAGCAAAAAGGGACTATGTATAGACTGCTCGATTGTTTCGCAAGAACTAGTGCAAAAATTACAGTAACAAGGTCATCGAAACCCCTTGTACATTACTAAAATCAGTTCTCAACAAAACCTGGATATTATTTTATGGACTCTGGATATCCAACGGTGGAAAATGAATTGATCTGGCCAGGGAATTCGGTCAAAAACTAAGTTGATTTTTTATCAAGGCTGAATTGGGGGTCCTGGAAAAATAATTAGGGACCCTAACTACAGGACAAAAAAGATCATGAATTAGCAATTGGGAGTTATCCCTTATCGCACTTTTTTTAAAATGGCTAAACTATCCCAAATCATTAGTGTTAATTGAGTGTTAATTAATTGTTAGTTAGTTTAGTTAGATTAAAATCAGATTTAGGGATGAAATTTTGATAAAAGAAAAATTGTGTTTTTGTGTTGTGGAGAGGAAGAAATTGAGTTTTGGGGGGGAAATTTAGGGTTATTTGAAATGAGTGATTCCAGTGGAGGAATCGTATTGCTCAAAATGAAGGAACCAATCCTCAAAATGAAGAACCCGAAGCTCAAAACAACCAGGTAAACTTCCTATGCTCTTCAAATTGTATGAATGATGCTCCAAGTGGTCGATTCATGTATACTATGCAACTACTCAGAGTGAGGGTCGTTAAGTTGAGAGGGTAATAAGCGAATGACTCTAAGAAGTCGTCAATTACTTGACACAACCTTTGGCGACTCAAACCTGCAATTTTTGCAGGTTATGAAAAATCGCCAACCAAGTGTGATATAATTGACGACTCCAGCTAGTTAGGTCACACAGAGTCGTTAACTTAATATGTTTAGAACCAACGACCCTATCACTATTTGGGACAGAGAGGTGGTTCTGCATAAGACAGAGTCGTTCGTATTTAAAAAGGATCGTCGAGAAGAATCATTAACGATTTAGAAATTCCTGGACGACACTATTCTAGGGAAGAAAACCAGGTTTAGGGTCGTTATCTACTACACCCTAGTGGTTAACGATTTTTCATCAATTCAATATGCATATCAAAAATCGTTAAGCAATAAAAAACCGTGGTTAACGACCCTGGAACTGTAACTGCAATTTGACAGTTGAAAACCTAATTTTTCAATCAACAAATCAAATTAAACACAAACCCAACTTAGATTAGGGGGTTTTAGTTCACTTACGACGATGAATCAGTGAGAATTTTTTTTCCTCAGAAGTCGTTAATGGAATGGGAGACAGTGGGAGGGAGGGAGCGGAGGAGAAGAAGAATGGGAGGAGAAGAAGCTTTGATTGAAATGAAGATTGGGGGCCGAAGTTAGTGGTTAATGAGATTTTTAGGATAGTTATTAGAGAAGGCTAAATTGGTATTTTCACCAACACTTTCGAAGCCCTCTATCTTTTATGGGATGGGTATAAATTGAATGAGTCCCCTAATTATTTTCCATCTCCCCCAATTCAGCGTTGTTGATTTTTTATGTGTTGTTTCAAATAGCACAACTTGAAGTATCAGCATCTCGCCCTCAAAGAGTTTTTAGGGTTTCAAAGGTCCACGGCAACCACTGAATCGGTTCAGTGATTCGGCCGTAAGAAAACAACAGTAGTAGTAACTCAGTGTAAGAAAGTAAAAGGATTAATCAAGAAGATTAATAGTTGTACCAGAAATCCTTCGTCACAAAGCTTTTGAACCGGCTTTTTTGCTAGGTCGATCGTCAGAAATTTTCTGGTGTTGATATGAGATTTAGAGTTTGTGGTGGTGGACATACATCACAGATTTATGCAATTAAACAAAGTATTGCAAAAGCTTTAGTTGTTTATTATCAGAAATTTGTTTGATGAACAAGCTAAGAGATTAAAGATATATTCATGTTAGGGACGATAGAACTCCTCTTGTTGCTGATCCAAAACGTTGTGAACCTAAGAAGTTTGGTGGTCGTGGTGCTCGTGCCGTAGTAGTCTATATATGTCAAGGAAGAAGGGAGAAAATCACTGAGGTACGTATTCGGTACCATTTCTTGTGATAGCTTGTTACATTTCGGAATGTATTTTCTTAGAATTTTTGGATGAAGTTTACTAGAGTGCTAAAACTTAATTTGTTGAAGATGGTACCTGTCTCTCATCGGAGGGACTTGAATCCTCGAGCAATAGGTGCTCCAAGTGGTGGTGAACCTCCTCCTCCTCTTTAATCATCTTCACCTCGGATTCCTTACACCTCTCTGTTAGCCACACACCAGAGTAATGATCAGTAGCTTCCTCCTAGTCAAGACAGATGCAGAGTTGTGCGACAATGCAAAATCTCTCGTTCTCACTTGGGCTTCAGCTGCTTCATCTCAACTTCTCAAATACTTAGAATAACTGGGAGTCTGTTTTCTACTGATTTGTTTTGGTTTTCTTTTCAGTTTACTTCTACTTCTAGTAGAACATTGTACATTAATTCTTCTGATCTTAATTCAATTCTCTCTTCTAATTGAAAAAAGAGCTTCCTCCTAGTTCTCCTCCTTCATATCCTTGTGCTTGTATGCTCATATATAAAAATGTAGCCAATTTCATCCGTACATCAGAGTCTATTTGTTGATTTTTCTACTTCTTTCCGTTTATGGAAAAAAAGTAATCAATAACTATTTAAATTCTGGCTGTAATTTGTGGCTGGGACCACTTGTGATCAGAAGCGTTTTTCGTTTACACTCCAGTCAATTTAAATATTGTTATTCTTTATTAGTATATAATAAAACTGTAAACGAAAATGATTTGTATAAATCACTTGTAAATGAAATATCTCAGTAAGTATCATGTGTTTGTTGTTTCTTATTCAATTTTATTTAATAATTTCAGTCTCAGAGTAGAGAGAACCTTGGTTATTGCTGCTTTACGAGGTTTGGCAGTTATTTCAACATCTGAATGCCTTCAATACTTCTCAGTACCTTTTCCGTAACCAGCTCCTAAAAACTTCCGAGAACTGGTTAGCAACTGGTCTAAAATATCTCTTAACAACCAGTAATTGGATTCAAAAACTTCTTAGAAAACAACAATTAATTTAGTCGTCTCGTTTCCGTTAGATTTTCAAAACATTTCGAACACTTACGATCCTGCTTCCAAGTTCATTAAGAATTTGTGTTTTGTTGCCAAGTATAATCAGAGACTGCTAGTGTTCATCACTGCGGTATGTTTCTTCTTAGTAAGTTGTATAAGATATTCGCTTGAGAGGGAACGTTGCTATTATCCTAACCGTTGAGTTCCAACCTACTGACATTGTGAGCACCAGATTGAACACGCCAACTTGAAGACGATGATACGTACACCATGATACGTACCCATGTACTTGGCAGTTAGGGTAGTTATTGAGACTGTATCTGAGACTAATTAGGAAGGTCTCAGATGTACACGTCTCTTAGAACATAAAACTAGGAAAGTCTGAGACTGATATGGAATGTGTTTATATTAGGAATCTAGATGATAAACTAGGAAAGACTTATTCTAGGAAACCGAGACTGATATGGAATGTATTTATATTAGGACTCTATTATGTGGTCGCACATATATATATATATATATATCCTTGTAATCAGTTTCTAAGAGATATGAAATAAGATACACAAAATTCTTAACATGGCATCAAGAGCCAGTTTCGAAACCTAAAAAAAAAAAAAAAAAAAAAACTAAAGATGGTTAACGAAATTGAATCATCCAAAGGAAAGACGGTGGAATATGATGTACAAAAGAAGAACCCTATATATTACCTAGGTTCGAGTGATGGACCAGGAAATATCATCACGCCAATAAGTTTGAGAGGAAATAATTATGATGAATGGGCTAGAGCCATAAGAAGATCGTTAATAGCCAAAAGAAAATTTGGTTTTATTGATGGAACAGTTACAAGACCTGAAGATCCGGATCAGTTAGAAGAATGGATAGCAGTGCAATCAATGCTGGTCTCATGGATCAGTAACACGCTGGAGTTATCAGTGAGATCAACTCTGGGAGATTATGAGGATGCAAGTCTATTATGGGCACACTTGAAGAGAAGATTTTGCGTTGCTAGTGGAACAAGAATATGCCAACTAAAAGCATCTTTAAGTGACTGCAAACAGAAGAAAACGGAGGAAGTTGCTATATATTTTGGAAGATTGAACAAAATATGGGATGAGATGGTGACTTATATGAAGATACCCCAATGCAAGTGTGGAAAGTGCACCTGTAATATTGCATCTCAGGTAAGTTTGTTGAGAGAAGAAGATTTATTGCATTATTTTCTGATTGGGTTAGATTCTGTATACAGCTCTTTGCGTGAACAATTGCTTGCAAGAGAACCATTGCCGTCTGTGGATGTTGCATATCAAACAATTGTGAACTCAGAACGCCTGAAAATTGGAGATGGAGTTGTGACTACAGAGATGCAAGAGAATGTTATGGCTTTTAAGGTGCAATCTGATCAACGCCTACTTAATAGTGCTTATGATCCCAACAAGTACTGCAAAACTTGCAGCAGACAAGGACACTCTGATGATGGCTGTTTTAAGATTATTGGATATCCAGAATGGTGGGGAGACAGACCAAAGAATGGAAGAGGAGGAAGAACTGGAGGAAGAGGACGTACTGGAAGAGGAGGTAGAGGACAAGGAGGAAATCCTGTTCGTGCTCATAACCTGCATATTTCGGCAGCAAAGGATAGTGCTGGTACGTCATCAGCTGATGGAACGGGTCTAGTAGGAGTTACAGCAGCACAAGTTCAAGAGGTGATGGAGTTTTTAAACTCAAGAAAGTCTGGTTCTCATCTACAAGGTAAAAAGAATAAAACATCCTGGATTGTTGACACAGGTGCAACAAATCATGTTACATATGAACTTCTTAACATGATAAGTGTACGAGATATTAGGGCATGTTCAGTTGGATTGCCTAATGGAAAATATGCATACTCTGAGAAAATTGGAACCGTGATTCTCCCTGGTGGATTGAAACTTGAAAACGTGCTTTATGTACCACAGATAACCTGTAACCTAATTTCAGTCACACAACTTATTGATGAGATGAGTTGTATTATTCAATGTACTAACAAATTATGTCTTATACAGGACCGGTCTACGAGGAGGATGATTGGAGTGGCTGAGAGACAAGGTGGACTATATATTTTCTGTGGTGTGCCGCATGTTGAAGTTATGGCTGTGCATGAAGATTCATATGAGTTGTGGCATCAGCGTATGGGACATCCTTCAGAAAAAGTTTTGTAGAAATTGCAAGGTGTGAGTAGATTAATTAAGAAGAATAATGATGCTTGTGATATTTGTCCCCGAGCAAAGCATCGTAGAAGCAGTTTTGCTAGTAGTTTGAGTAAATCGAATTGTATTTTTGATTTAGTTCATATAGATTTATGGGGTCCTTATAAGATCCATTCATCATGTGGAGCACAATATTTTCTAACAATAGTTGATGATTTTTCAAGAGGTGTTTGGATTTATTTAATTCGGAATAAAACAGAGGTTGAATTAATATTTCGTGAATTTGTTGCTCTTGTGAAGCGTCAATTTAACAAGGATATTAAAATTGTTATAAGTGATAATGGAACGGAATTTAATGCATTACGTAGGTATTTTAAGACTAGTGGAATAGTCTTTGAGACGTCTTGTGTAGGTACTCCACAACAGAATGGAAGAGTTGAGAGAAAACATCAACATATAATGAATGTGGCACGGGCTTTGAGATTTCAAGCAAGCTTGCCGAAACGGTTTTGGGGAGAGTGTGCATTGACAGCGGCGTACTTAATCAATCGTACGCCTACACCTATCCTAAATAATAAAACACCATATGAAGTATTGTTTGGAAAACCACCTCTATATAAACAGTTGAAGGTCTTTGGATGTTTGTGTTATGTATATGATCAAAGTAGCAAAGGAGATAAGTTTGCTAGTCGAGGAAGAAGGTGTGTGTTTCTAGGATATCCATTCGGTAAGAAGGCATGGCAAGTGTATGATATCGACACAAGAAGGTTTATAGTGTCTAGAGATGTAAAATTCTATGAGACACAATTTCCATATAAGACTGAGTTGGATGGTACTAGAACTCATATAACGACTGATGTTGCTGGCACTACACATGAGACAGATCGTGTTGGTGAAGAATGGAGTGATGATAGTGATGAAGATTCAATAATAGCTGGCGGAGAAGAAGGTGCAGAAATACAACGACAGACAGATGCAGATGTCGTTGTACAGACTGCAGCGCCTGGTGGAAATGTTGCGCCTGGTGGAAATGTTGCAGTTCAGACTGCGACATCTGCAGAAACTGAAGAAGAACAGACTGCGACATCTGCGACATCTGCAGAAACTGCAGCAGAACAGACTGCGACATATGCTGAAGATAACGCTGTTAAGCACAAGTCTACAGCATCAGAAATTAAGGCAGATGTAAATGGTGATGGACAACCCACAGATACCGTTGCTGTGAACAACGATTTGGGTAAGGGCAAGCGTCATAAGATCCCATCAAGTAGACTGAAAGGTTTTGTGACGCACACCATTCGAGAAAATAGTCCATCTCACTCTCAATCATCACAGTCATCATCCTCAGGTACACCTTATCCTTTGACATATTATGTTAGTTGTGACAGGTTTTCTGACATGCATAAAAATTATATTGCTGCATTGTCTGCAAAGTCTGAGCCGAAAAATTTCAGAGAGGCAATGACACATCCAGGTTGGAGGAAAGCAATGGCGGAAGAAATACGGGCCTTAGAAGAACAAGGCACATGGGATCTCACCGAATTGCCACCTGGTAAGAAGGCTCTAGGAAGTAAGTGGATATATACGGAAAAATATGATGAAAATGGTACTTTGGTACGTTTAAAAGCAAGACTTGTGATTTTTGGAAATCATCAAGTTGAAGGTTTGGATTACAATGAGACGTTTGCACCAGTGGAAAAGATGACAACTGTTCGTATGTTTTTGGATGTTGCTGCGGCTAAGCAATGGGATGTGCATCAGATGGATGTGCATAATGCATTCCTACATGGAGATTTGGAAGAGGAAGTATATATGAAAATACCACCTGGATTTGCTAAGGGTAATCCTAATATGGTGTGTAAGATGAAGAAATCATTGTATGGACTAAAACAAGCACCGCGGTGTTGGTTTGCGAAGCTGTCCACTGCATTGAAGAATTATGGGTTTCGGCAATCGTACTCAGATTATTCTCTCTTTACTATGCTAAAGGGAAAGATGCAACTTAATGTGCTGGTGTATGTTGATGATTTGATTATTGCAGGAAATGATCTGGTTGCGCTTACACAATTTAAAGCATACTTGGGTCAATGTTTTAAGATGAAAGATTTAGGAAAGTTGAAATACTTCCTAGGATTGGAAGTGGCACGTAGTAAAAAGGGTTTCTACATATGCCAAAGAAAATATGCGTTGGATATTATAATGGAAACAGGTTTATTGGGTGCAAAACCTGCAGAATTTCCGATGGAGACAAATCATCGTCTTGCCTTAGCAACAGGAGATTTTCTTAGTGATGTAGAGAAATATAGAAGATTGGTTGGGCGTTTAATATATTTATCCGTCACCAGACCAGATCTTGCTTACTCAGTGCATATCTTATCTCAGTTTATGCAGCGACCTGGACTGGAGCATTGGGAAGCAGCACTTCGTGTGGTTAGATATTTGAAAAAGAATCCTGGACAAGGAATTCTGTTGCGCTCTGATAGTAGTTTCAAATTGAGAGGTTGGTGTGATTCGGATTGGGCAAGTTGTCCTATAACTAGACGCTCACTGACGGGTTGGTTTGTTCTTTTTGGTGATTCACCAGTATCTTGGAAGACTAAGAAGCAACAAACTGTGTCTCGTAGCTCGGCTGAAGCAGAATATCGTTCCATGGCGGCGGCTACATGTGAATTAAAATGGTTGAACAATTACTCCGAGATTTGGGAGTTCACCATACACAAGAAATGAGTCTTCTTTGTGATAGTCAATCAGCGTTATATATTGCGGAGAACCCTGTGTTTCATGAAAGAACGAAACACATTGAAGTGGACTGTCATCTAGTCAGGGATGCGATAATAAGGAAGATTATTTCACCTTCTTATACTCCTACCACAATACAGTTGGCGGATATATTCACAAAGTCGTTGGGGAAAGCTCAGTTTCATGGTCTATTGTCCAAGATGGGCATTTGTGACCTGCATGCTCCGTCTTGAGGGGGGGTATTGAGACTGTATCTGAGACTAATTAGGAAGGTCTCAGATGTACACGTCTCTTAGAACATAAAACTAGGAAAGTCTGAGACTGATATGGAATGTGTTTATATTAGGACTCTAGATGATAAACTAGGAAAGACTTATTCTAGGAAACCGAGACTGATATGGAATGTATTTATATTAGGACTCTATTATGTGGTCGCACATATATATATATATATATATCCTTGTAATCAGTTTCTAAGAGATATGAAATAAGATACACAAAATTCTTAACAGTAGTTTATATTTGTAGTTTTAGGTTTGGCTATATATATGTAACAAAGTAGAACTTATCTATGAAAATGGTGATATCTTAGATCAATGGCTTCTTATCCGATTTCATTCTATGATTCCATGATTCGTCTTGCTTCTAATCTGATAATTCGTCTCTTCTCCTCAATTATTTCACTCTGATTTCACCCTGATTACCAAATGATATGTTCCCACATATCAGACTATTTGACTCTCTGTTTGTTGCTTGTCTTGGACAAGTGCAGATGTACTCTATCCTGTTTTAGTTTCCAAAATGTTGTTTTTTTTTCACAAAATTGGTTAAAAAGATCAAAATCAACAATTTCTGTGTGAAACGGACATGTAAATTTTGATGCTGTTTAAATGGACGAAAATGTTGAAATAGCCAGGATGTAACCAGTTTCATCCTATCAATTTTCAAATGCTTTTTCATATTTTTAATTTATATCAGGATGCATCCAGTTTCATCCTTCCTCTTTTTTAAGTTTAAGCTACGATGAATCCAGTTTCATTCTTCCTATATTTATTTGTCCATTTCACCCACAATAATTTTTACTCGTCCATTTGAACCGTGTTTTAAAAATATTTGGACAAATGATCCATTTTCCGTTTTTTTTTTTTTCATTTTTTTAGTTGGTTTTTACCCTTCCTTTCCACTGAACTCGGTCTTTACTGGTTTGCCAACATATTTCTTCTCTCTTCTTAAAGCTCCTTTAGCACGTTCTGATGCACTTGTTGTTCTTTTGCTCACAGGGTGTGGTCCTTGTTACTTCCCGATGTAGGTGATTGACCGTGGGTGATCCAACAAGCTATTGGCCGAATTCCCTTTCAGTGCAATTTGGTGAAGGAGGTACGATCATTCATATCGGTTATCTCCTTCCAGCTGTGTTCTGAACCTTGTCCGGGAGAGGAACTATGGAAAAAATTTAAGCGAAATCATCATTGCCATATGAGGTCACCACCATATGACATCACCCATAGGCCATAGAGTAAAAGTCCTTGACCTTGTCTTGGATAAAGTGTACCACTAGGATCTCTTTTTTAACTTTGATTCGTAGCTCACATTTGGGATGCTCAGTTTGTATGGGTCCCCCCAATTTAAACTCTGGTAAAGATTACATGGATCCTATTTCTTTACTAATCTTTCGGATTAGTTAAAATCGTTCCCAATGAAATAATAAAATTGGTAAAGCATTTTTTACGCATGATTAATGAAAACTCTTACGTAGATCAAGTGGTATGGTATGAAGTTAGAAGGATCTCTCTTGTAACTTTGATTCATGGCTCACAGTTGGGTGCACATTTTGTATGGATCCCCCCTAATTTGAATTTTGGTACCATGTGGTAGAGGTGTAAATTGGGCTGTGCCAACACGAGTACAGCCCAACACAACACTCTAAAACACGAGCCCGACTCAGCCGAGCACGTGATTTAGCATAGCACGGTCCAACACGTTAGTTTTATGGGTTGTGCTGGGCTAGTCTAATCGGCACAGTAGCACAGCACAATACGCGGCACGGATAAGCACGTGACCCAGCCCAGCACATCACGTTAAGAAAGCACATCATAGTATGCACAAATACACCATAAAACAAGGCATAATACATCATATTTCTTGTATATTTCACAAAAGAGTCACTATTCTAGCTAGTTTTTGACATTTTATGTTGGCTTATTTATAACAACACATATAATACCTTAATATTTGGAAAATATATTTCAATATCGTTGTTATAATGTCGTCAACTATATTTGACTAGAACATTATTTTACATAACAATAATTTAATTTTATATTTGATGGACTATTTCTTTTTATTGAATAAACTTGTTAATTTTACTTGAAATAATTTCAAATGATATGTTGTCTATTTAAATTCTCGTGATAATGTCCGACTTAATATATACATTAAGTGATTTCAAATTGTTTATAGCACGTGTGCCAGCACGGCACGGCACAACACGTTTATTCGTGTGTTGTTCCCGTGAGCTGTGTTATGCCTAGTTTTTGACTAGTAAAGCACAGCACGGCACAACACATTTAAATTGTTGGCACAACACAGCATGGCACGTGAAACACGCGACTTCGTGTGTTGGGTTGTGCCGGGCCGGCACGTTTTACACCTCTACCATGTGGTATGCTTTGCTTTTTAGTCTGTACACAATTTATTTTATATTTTTATCCCAAATGAAATATCACAATTGGTAAAAAGTTGGCACGTAAAATTAACAATTTTTTGTATTACACGTTATATTGTCAGAATTTTTTTAAAAATCATTCCAAATAAAATATCACAATTGGTAAAGAATTTTGTACATATAATTAACAAAAACTCTTAACATACTTCATTTTTTTTCCTTCAAATTAAGCATCCTAAATAGGCTTCAATATTTAGAGCCTCCTTAATTTCATCAAAATAACAGCACCACAGGCCTGCCAACATATCCAGTTAAGGATAAGAAAAAGGCTCCAATGTTGATGTAATTCAACATGATACGATTATTTTGTACAATATTTCTTGAGTTTAAGGTTTTTTTCTTTCTTTTAATCTCCCATAGATACAGAGTATCTCTCATTTTAGATTCAAAACACGTCGAATAAAAAACCAAGTTTCACAAATTATGCAATGGTGATTTATTTTTCATGTATGTATATTTACAAAAATTAATCGGGGTCCACAAGGAAAGACGGAAATATGCCATCTTGAAGTAATTTTGAAAACATCACGCCCGATAGCTTTTGCCACTGGCTATTTTGCTTACGAGTAATTAGTGTTAGTTGTGCTATTAATTAATGATATAACTAAAAATAAAAAATAAGAAAAGCTAAAGTTTTGGAAAACTTTTGGGTTAAAGAACAATAGGCGGATATAGCATTTACACGACGGCCTATTGTTCTTGATTTTTGTGAAGCTTTTCGTCCGTGAAGAACATTAACCCCTCATTGACAAGCGTTGTTAGTTTTATGGCCGATTGTACACAATCCGCAGATGAAAATAAGTATACCTTCCAATTATAGGTTATAAATAAACTCTGAAAATCTTACACAAAAATTGACAGGCCATGTACACTTCATTATATTTGCGAATGTGTACAATCGTCCATCAAATGAAAAACTTCTACCGATTCTGTGTATGATTTCTAGAGGTTTATATAACAAAGAATCGACATATATACTTTATTTCATCTGTTGATTGCGTACAATCAGCCATAAAAATAAATATCAAGAACAATCGGTTGTTTAAATGCATGTGTCAGTTGATTAATCTTGAAATCATAAGGTTTAAATTTCAAAACTTTTCCGAAAATGTTGGTTTGGAAAGAAAAAACAATGTACGTAAAATAAATAAAAAAAATCTAATTTTTGTTGAGAAAAATGGAAATTAATTGTTTAGACACATTGTATTCCTCTCTACTTCCCTAGGTGAGAGCAAAATCTGTGGGCCTCCAATAATTGTTTAGGGCCAATTTAGACAAAAAGAATTGGTATCGAAAAACTGAAGGGATATGTAGATTTTTGGACCCTACTACTTGTGATCGGTGTTGTATTTGGGTTCTAAATTAGAGTTTGGGTCCCAGGACCGCAATTGACCAGTTTCACAGTTAGGACCAACTAAAACTATTTTTTGATATATTCGCTAACTCTGCCATGTATTTTATGTTAGACACCTATACGATTGAAATTGTGTGTGAAGGGAAGGCGGAGATTAAAAACACTATCTACCAAAACCCTAAGTCATTGTCTCTTCCCGACACTTTTCTTTTCTTTTCTTTGTTGCGTCTCCAACCCTTTCTAATCTCTGTTGATTTTTCAGGTTCGTTAATTCTTTTTCTCTGTTTTTTTTCTCGAAAAATGAGTCTTCTTTTGTCAAAAAAATAGATGAAGGATTTCGATTGTTTGGCTTCTAGAAATGGATAAAGTTGCTTTAGTTAGACGACTGTTAAGGAGGCCTTGTATGTGATCACAAATGTAATCATGTTAGTCACGATTTATGTCACAAAATTTTCATTTTCATCTTTATTTTTTTTATTTTTTATTTTGATTCGATCAATTTTGATGTCTTTTCCTCAAATTTTCAATCCAATTCAAACAATACTGGTATGATAGTCATAATTTTGTTCCAATGATTCGAAACTATTGTAACAACCTAGTTTTTGTTGAGAGAAATGAAAATTGATTGTTTAGACACCTCGTATTACTCTCTACTTCCCTAGGTGAGAGCAAAATCTGTAGGCCTCAAATAATTGTTTAGGGCTAATTTAGACAAAAAAATAATTTGGTATCGAAAAACAGAAGGGATATGTATATTTTTGGACCCTACTACTCGTGATCGGTGTTGTATTTGGGTTCTAAAAATTTCGAAATTAGAGTTTGGGTCCCAGGACCGCAATTGACCAGTTTCACAGTTAGGACCAACTAAAACTAGTTTTTGATATATTCACTAACTCTGCCATGTATTTTATGTTAGACGCCTATACGATTGAAATTGTGTATGAAGGGAAGGCTGAGATTAAAAACACTATCTACTAAAACCCCAAGTCATTGTATCTTCCCGACACTTTTCTTTTTTTTTCTTTGCTCCGTCTCCAACCCTTTCTATTCTCTACTGATTTTTCAGGTTCGTTAATTCTTTTTCTCTATTTTTTTTCCTGAAAAATGGGTCTTCTTTTGTCAAAAAATGAGTGAAGGATTTCGATTGTTTGGCTTTTAGAAATGGATAAAGTTGCTTTAGTTAGACGACTGTTAAGGAGGCCTTGTATGTGATCACAAATGTAATCATGTTAGTCACGAATCATGTCACATAATTTTCATTTTCATTTTCATCTTTATTTTTATTTTATTTTTATTTTATTTTTATTTTGACGTTTTTTCCTCAAATTTTTAATCCAATTCAAACAATACTGGTATGATAGTCATCAATTTCGTTCCAATGATTCGAAACTATTGTAACAACCTAGTTTTTGTTGAGAGAAATGAAAATTGATTGTTTAGACACCTCGTATTCCTCTCTACTTCCCTAGGTGAGAGCAAAATCTGTAGGCCTCAAATAATTGTTTAGGGCTAATTTAGACAAAAAAATAATTTGGTATCGAAAAACTGAAGGGATATGTATATTTTTGGACCCTACTACTCGTGATCGGTGTTGTATTTGGGTTCTAAAAAGTTCGAAATTAGAGTTTGGGTCCCAGGACCGCAATTGACCAGTTTCACACTTAGGACCAACTAATACTAGTTTTTGATATATTCACTAAATCTGCCATGTATTTTCTGTTAGACGCCTATACGATTGAAATTGTGTATGAAGGGAAGGCTGAGATTGAAAACACTATCTACCAAAACCCCAAGTCATTGTATCTTCCCGATACTTTTCTTTTCTTTTCTTTGCTGCGTCTCCAACCCTTTCTATTATCTACTGATTTTTCAGGTTCGTTAATTCTTTTTCTCTATTTTTTTTCCTGAAAAATGAGTCTTCTTTTATCAAAAAATGGGTGAAGGATTTCGATTGTTTGGCTTCTAGAAATGGATAAAGTTGCTTTAGTTAGACGACTGTTAAGGAGGCCTTGTATGTGATCACATATGTAATCATGTTAGTCACGATTTATGTCACAAAATTTTCATCTTTATTTTTTTTTATTTTTCTTTGATTCGATTAATTTTGACGTTTTTTCCTCAAATTTTCAATCCAATTCAAACAATACTGGTATGATAGTCATCAATTTCGTTCCAATGATTCGAAACTATTGTAACAACCTAGAATTGAACCAAGCAGGAGTTCCTTAGCCCATCAACATTACATTTACAGTAACTACATCTACCATAATCTTATATGGAGTTAGCAAAATAAATAGAGTTACTTTCTTGAATTGATAGTTCAAGAAATCATATAATCAAAAGACAAAAAACATCAATGATATACCGAGTCTGACATTAGTTATATTTCTAGAAATCAAATTCAAAGACAAAAAAAAATCATCCATCATAGCGTTTGCAGGATCAACCAAAGGATGTCCAACACCATAAACCATAATGGCAAGTCCTCCAACTTCGTATTTGAAATTCGCATCAAATTCATCTATCATGGAATCAATTGGAGAGTGTCTACTAGGAAATTGTAGGCTACTTTTTGTAACTGGTCATGCACAAATACCAATGGTACTATTTGATCGAGCATCGTAGAGAACTAACAACAATCAAATCTGAATAAGGAGGAAATATTTATTACTTACTTCTTTCACCGCTGCAAGGGATGGGAGTGAAACATGCCACTGCTGCAAGAGATGGGAGTGAAACTCAGAAGTTAGGGTAATTAGTAACATGCAGGAATTACCATATAACCCCGATCCGATATTATCAACGTATCAGTACAACCGACAAATCGGTCTATATCGGCCGATATGACCCTTTTTATCGCTTAACCTTTGTATCGCCGATATTTTTGATATCATATAGTTTTTTTTCCGAAATCCGATAAAAACCTACAATATCGACATGTACAATCGATATTAACTACCTTTCTTCTAGGATAATTGGTTCTAAATAATTTGGGAGATACACGAAGAATACATATCAGGAAAATTATAAAGTAAATATATAAAAGCTTTACTAAGATTTAAAGTTATAACCGAAATAAGAAACTAAGGTGCATGATCATCTCAAAAAAGTTATGGTAATATTTCTTCTCCCCTTGTTTTCTGAAATATTGCTCCATTTTATTCTTGTTGGGCAACAATGAATCCCAAAAAAGAAAGGAAATATTTTCGCTAATTTGAGCGCCCAAAAACACCATAAATTGCCATTTAACATTATTATTATTATTTCCATGAAGGTGGAAGATAGTAGACTTGAAATATCCCTCAAATAAAATAGTTAGAGAAAATATAACAAAGTACCTCCTGTCATAATCCTATATTTGTCAATCCACCGGATCGGTATATTCTTGTACTACATTAATTCTACAACAATCGCTATAGTAGAGGATGAATTAATATATGGGAGCTATACTGTACAATAATATTAAGGAATTAGCAAAGACGGTGAGAAGAGAAAGTAGGGACATAAACTAAAATGAAGGTTTCATTTCTCTTCTTAGTTTCATACACCATTCTTTTTAGTAAATTTTCAATCCACATAACCTAATACCACGCACAACACCATATTTATAGAGGATACATAAACTCTAGGATTACCGAAAATCTCACCGACATATGCAAACAATATTGCGCATTTTATATCTTTATAATCCCAATGCTAGAATATTTAAACAGTTGTCATACGGTTCCTCTCGGGAATATTTGCGGGACACAAATCGGTGAGTCTAGAACTTTTCTGTTTATATGTTAGGTTGCATGACTAGATAAAGTATAAAAATGCCACATATACACACACATGGCACTAGTCAAGCTTTCAAGGGCTCATCATTATAATCTTTGTGTTATGTTAGAGATTTACTTGTTTCTAACGACTCGAACTAAGTTAGCAGGTGTATTCGTGAGAATTCGATTGGCTTAATGGTGGATTATCCACCAAAACCATATATTCACATAACACACCCTGTTGGACCACTATTCCAAATATGTTGTCTCGTGAAACCTTGCCAGATAAAGTCCATATGGGATAAAAACTTTCAGCGAAAAGGATGCAACAATTCAAGTTTTGGTGACCGTCGTGAACAAGTTACCTTGTGAGTTCTGGGCGCTGGAAACTCACAACGATATTAACGATGCTGCTTATTTTGCTCGGTAAAACCTTCTTTGGAAAAACTGCGTGTGGCTAAAACTTGAGCCAAATTCATACGGGGAAATACTTGATAACCGCATCTCATAAAACTCTATGGATATGCATGGTTTTAGATATGCATATTTTTAGATAATAATAAACTCGCCAGGAAAAACTCAGAGGGACAAAAACCTGAACGTAGGAAAACATGATCACTCAAAATAATAATAAACCCACAGGTGTTGCCTCGTTAAAACCTTTCTCGAAAATTCCCAGAAAAATAAAAATCATTACAAAAGAAATATAATACAACATTTTAAACTGCGGATATCAGTGGATTCATATGCCTCGTTAAAACCTTGACAAAGAAAACCCAGTGCGAAAAACCTTGACTAAGGAAAAAGAATACAAATCATAAGAGTCCATATTGTCCAATATCCAAAGTCTTACATGGCTTAACTCACGATGAGTATCCTGATAATACTACATAAAGATCATGTCTTATCTTTTCATGTCTTCAACGAAATCTTTTACTCGAGAAACTCGGACAAACTTTCTCTTTGGGAAATTTCTTAAGATCATTTGATTGTGTTAGCTTTTTATACCCCACTAGTTTACTTTGAAAAATCATAACCGATCGGAGGAAGAAAAAATATCCATTACTACCAGACTACCAACCAAGAGAATAATTAGTTGCTTTAAAAAATGTGTTAAAAATCAAAACTTGAACAACCTAATCAATTCTCTATGTGGGAGATATTCTGCGATATTTTATACAAAAGATCAAGCACAGTGGTACCACAAAGATGAGAAAGTTTTCTTTGGGCCAACGTCTCGATATTGGTGTTGGATAGAACCAAACATACAATGTTTACTATAAAAACAATATTGATTTAAAATATTCTAGCTATTGTACAATTCACACATCTTTCATGCAATACAAATTAACCATAGAGTGATACATATCATTTATTGAGATGTAAACCGATCAATCTTAAACGTAAGAGATCTGAAAATTGTAATTGTGCCAGTTTGTTCGTTTAAACCTGTCTAAACCTTTAGGATTGACGAAATTAATAGACTGCCAAATACCATGCACAATCAACAGGTTAATATTTTTTTTACCGTGATTTTCATCTCAAACTCTTGCTTTAAGCATTTTTGTACTTTGTAGAAATCTTTAGGGGATTCAATAAAGTAGATATATCATACATTAAATCTAGTAAATGTATACTATATGAGCATATAAAATGGTACATATATAGCTATATAATATAAGCATTCACTTAAACGATTGACCATATTCTTCCAAATCAATTCAAATTATACAAGGTTCTATAAGTTTTAGTAGACGCATAGGACATGGTAACTATATTGATAGACAAAAACCTTCAGGAATTTACATGTAGTTATCTATATTTAGTCTTTCATACAGATGGGTAGTAACCACATCCATTAGATACACCTCGAGTCCTTGAAAGACTGCCATACTAATACCAAAGAGGTAATTGCATCCATATGTGGAATATGTTTCAAATTTCTATGAAATACTTTATGTCGCATATTATGCATATTGGTTGATTTTATTTTTTCACTGTTAGGGCATTGCTCATTCGAACTCACAAGTGTTGCTATCTCAAGCTTGTTTGTCAAGTTTAGTTCCCAAAACTATAAGTCTTGATTTCTAGTCTACTTATAGCTAAGTCTCAGATTAGGATAGAAAGTGTAGTTGAGCCTTAGACTTCACGACGTTCATCGATTGAAAACGAAGAATTACTAAGGGCAGCTTGTGGAACTTCATCAACAAAAGGTATGTGGAGACTTGAACTCATCTATCACTCAAAAGTCCATCTACTCTATCTCCTATTTGAGACAAAAGTCGTATAGCTATGTAGACTTCGATTATATACATTTGATATTTCGAGTTAAGTTTAACTCGCTTACATATTTCTCGAAATATGTATTGGTAAGCTTTCGCTTAAACCAAGTTCATCTTATATTCTTGACGAAAGTCAAAAGATGAACATGTGAAAATCGCCTGTTAACATCTTATATGATTTGTGTGAGACTGTCATTTGGTGTAGACTCGGAATGTTTCATATTGATCATTCGATCACTTGAAAATTGCTTTGAAGATAATATTTTATGTGAGATAGCTATTCCCGTCTTCTAAGAATGTTTCAATGATTGAAATGGGAGATTACAACAACTAACCATTAATTGGATATAGAACAGTATGCGTACTTGTATGCTAACTGTTGCAAGTTATTCCAAGTCGGAGAACCATAGAACAGTATGCATACTTGTATGCTAATTGTATGCGTATTGGTTTGTTAGTTGAAGTCCGGGAACTTAGTATGGAGACCCGTATGCGTACCGGCGTAAGTTCAAGTCCGGGAATTCAACTGAGTTTGGTGGTGTACGACAGTATACGTACCCGTTCGCATACTGGCGAACCCAGACCAAATATGGCTACTTAGGTATAGGTACCCGTTTGCATAATTGAGTGGGTTATGTTCTAAAATCGGTTTGTTCATGAACTAATACATTTATAAATTAAGGAATGCAATCTTTTGCAAACCGTGGATATAATGTTCATGAATTGGTTCGAGTGAATCAAAATCGATTTTGCTTCAATTGTGTCTTGTATGCTTCTATGAGAATATAAAAAATTGAACAACTCTATAACTAGTTTCATTTTAGTGATTTGAACTAGTTCTGTTAAGATGAACAAGTTTGATATGAAAGTGTTCATATGAATAACTTCAGTTAAATATTGTTGAGCCAACAAGGTGTACACATTTAGGTACAGTTACTCATATCTAAATGAAGTCACTTTTCATTTGTGTGTAACAAGCTAAGTTCGATCTAACGGTTGAAATATACTAGCTTGAGTCTAATCAGGTTTTCATCTAACGATGAATATTGAATGCTTTGTTACCAAGGTAACATTGATTGCAAACCCTGATTTGAAGACTATATAAGAGAGAACTATGGCAACTGGGAAACCTAATCCCTACACCTCTTGTGTGATACAAGTTGCGACTAGAGTCAATTCTCCTTTAACCTAGGTTTTTCTTGAAACCATTGTAGGTGATCGAATTTTATATAGTGGTAAGAAGGTTGTCGTTCTCTCGGACTTTTTTGAATTGATTCTAGGCTTAAATATAAAAATACTAAAAATAAGAAATTATATACAAAATATGTCACAGGAAGAAGAATTTACTGGGACTCGGGATTCCACTGCTTTTCATGTTCATGGGGTTCATAAATTAATCCTAGACATTTATAGTTCAAAACAAAAGAAACAATAACTCTATTCTTTCCCAAAGTAGGTTTCATAAAACATTAGTTGTAAGTTGTGAGCATGACGCATCAAAAGTAATTAAAACCAAGCATGCGACATCAAACAAAATAACAAATAATTAATAGAAATCATAAAACAATTAAATTCTATGCAAATAGTTACAAAAGAATTATTTTAATTACCCCATGAACGAAACACAGCCTCCTCCGTCATCCCAGTGATGGGCCTAGCTCCGTATGGTGAAAACACACTTAAAGAAATTTTTCATTGCTCAAAAAGGTGTTTACAAATGATGGAAAAGGTGAGAAATAATTAAAACCGGGTTTGTAACAATTATATTTGTTACAAACCAAACTGTTACAGAGAACGATAAATATGAAGCGTCGCTGGCACTGTAGCAATACGATTGTCTTCTGTGGTCTAATATTCTGTGTTCTTCTTCACCAGCAAAACTGGTTCATCTCTGCAACTTGATTTTTCTCCATCCTCAACCCTCTATTCGCTCCCCTATCACTCCATATCTCCTCTGCTTCTCTACGTACACCTTAAATAGCCTCCCAGAACCGAAAACAATCCTCCATAACTCCAGCAAATCTTCCATTACTCAGTATTGAAGAAAAATATTCTCGGGAATATTTTCTTCCCCTGTTTCACGAGATTCCGCGTATCTTCCTCTTTGATCGAATTGAAAGCACTTACCAACCCTGTTGTAGTATAACAGGCTGGTATATATCCAAAACAAGAGAAAATCCGACCAAATATCCATGAGTTTAATGGAGAATATCTTCCCATGCACGTACGCCTCTGTCTACTCAACACAAGAATCTAGCCAATTTTATCCGACAAAATAAGCCATACCATGTCTGTTAAGACCAGTCACATCATCCCAACAATTCTCAGCCATTGAGTCTCTCTAAAATGTCTTCAAATCTCGAACAAAAAATTCTGCAGGTGAGAAACAAGTTTCCTGCCAAAATTCAGTTTCAAATGAGGAATATGATGGTTGCCCCCTATCCAGAGTATGGGCGCCTTTAACAACTGGGTTATCTGGGGGTGCCCTTATCCAAAATGAGGGTGCCTTTAGTACTTTTCCGGGGGTGCCCCGAGCAACTTTTCGAGCCGAATTTTCCAAAAATGTTTATTTCCCAAAAATACCTACAAACACATAAAACACCATAATAAGTACGAAATCGAGTACTAACAATACAAAACATTGAGGATAAATTAGACACAAAAATATGTCTATTAAATACCCCCAAACTTATTATTTGTTAGTCCTCGAGCAAAAATAATCTAGAAAAATAAAATCCTAACTCGCTAGGTGGCCCTAGCGACCGAGATATAGTCTCGGGAGGGTTTACCAGAGGTGTACCCACAAAACCATTACTCCAGACCTTAGCTATCTACGCAGAACCTTGGAAGGCACTAAAGAATCTCCTTGGTTGGCATACAAACATTGACTATAGGAGGAAGTACCCTGATGCGAAATTCCAATTGATGTACACGAGTTTGCACTCAACATACTATAATTCATATATAAGTGACAGAGCTCTACTCAGGTAGTTTCTAGACATCATAGCCGGAGTCAACCAATCACATGGAAAGATTAAGAAGATGGATAAAGAGAAAATAGATGGTTTAAAGTGAACGGTGTTTCCCATATCTGTCTGAAGGCCTCTTCCAAGATGAACCTATCCTAATGGACTGAGATATCGGTCTGACTAATATCAACAAAACTGGAAAATACAAGGGAACCAGGGGTCGATAAACCCAACTCTAGGTCAACACAACTGGCATATACAAGGGCACCAGTGGTCGACTTTATTGAATTTATTCCGGTTGGTCTGATGGTCTGGTCTCCATTTTTTTTTGTTTGTTTGTGGTATCTCAATCACTCTATTTCACCCTAGCAATGGTAACAACTTGAATCGTGTGCCCCACCAAATCACTTAAAAAAATAAAAACAGAAGGAGTAGGATTCAACGAGATATGGCGAAACTACCATTTTTTTTAATTCTAACACCTGAGCTCTGTGCTTTTATGAATAGACTCTTTAGATGTTTCCATCTAATCATATTGGTTCCTCAACTCCTACAACCAAGATGTTCCCATCCACTTAGATTGGTTAGTGTCATCCTTAATAAACATAAATTTCTAGGCTCTGGAGTTTATTTATTGCAACTAAAAAGTTTCTCCCGTACCCCCAAACTTAAATCTAACATTGTCCTCAATGTTCTAAAGATAAAATTAAAAGCATGAACAAGGAGAAACTGTTACCACTCGAAGCAAAAGAGTTAAGGAAAGATATTACCGTGTTGCATGAGATTGGGTTACCTCCCAAGAAGTGCTAAATTTAAAGTCTTCAGCCAGACATCGGAAAGAATTAATCACCTCATAGAATCATAAAGAAGTAGCCGGAATAACTGTGGGTCATCTGGATCAAAAAGTGCTAACCACAAGAAGAGGAAACTACAACAAACCAAGAAGACATCGAACATACCCTTGTTTAAGACAACTACATCTAGTTGTGGTTCAGGTTCAGGCTCTATAAAAGGGTCTAAATAAAAAGATTTTATCGGTTGGATTTCCTCAAAGGCATTCTGAAGATCAGGCTGAAGTGTCTGGAAATACTCAATTAAGAACTTAGAAGCGCTAAACAAAATCCTGAATAATTGGGGATCCTCTAAGTCAATCAGATTTGACTCACACAGCTGACCACAATGAAAGAGGTGGTCTTGCTTAAGAAAATGTGTCGACCCTATTTTCCTAAAGTAATTAGGTTTAGTCTCAAAACGTAATAACCGACACATCTGAAAATCATATGTTCCCACAATTGGAAGAAAAGTTTTTGGTGGGAAAACGAAGTCAATCTTGGTATCATATCCTGGGTTAATCACATCAACCAGAGGATGGGTTTCTAACAACTGAGCTCTCTTATGGACACAACTAGGTTCAAGAAAAAGTGTATGAAGATAATCTTGTAAGATGGTTGAGGCAAAAATGTCAAGTCCTACACGAGGGAACTTTCTAAGAGT
Organism: Papaver somniferum; assembly: GCF_003573695.1. Taxonomy (NCBI): domain Eukaryota; kingdom Viridiplantae; phylum Streptophyta; class Magnoliopsida; order Ranunculales; family Papaveraceae; genus Papaver; species Papaver somniferum. The sequence continues at coordinate 42,948,859 of NC_039360.1, read as the reverse complement.
TAAAGGTAAGGCACCAGGAAAGTGATAATCACCCTCAAACTTAGAGTTTTCAGTGTCTCTAGGTATACTAGTCACAATTTCCCTAATTTCTAAATCATTAGATTCGTGAAAATGGTCAATTGATTCTTCTAAGTTGTAATCAGGTGTATCCTCACTCATTTTTACGAGTTCACTTTTTTTGTCTAAGACTGTTGTTTCTAAATCGCTAGACTCGAAATAAACTCATTCCTCTAAACCATCATCACAATCATATAAAGGATTATCAGAGAAAGTTTCTAGTAAAGGCTCATTAACTAAGGTGTTAATCAAAGTTACTTCCTCCGATTCACTGATAGGCACATCTAACAATGGATTATCCAACACACTGCAGGCTAAAGGATCATGAACTACATCGTCTAAAACGGTGGTATCCCTAGTTAAATCCTCATTCTTTTGAATAGGTGAATAATTATTAAAATTATTTGGATTTGTACTAGAAACAAAACTATCTTTATAAAGCTCAATCGGAGTAACAAATTCCTGATCACTATGCATACATATTTCATGTTCTTCATCAATACTATCCTCATCGTAATCATCATTATAATAACATGAAAATGATCGAACCTCATCTAAACAAGTAGTCTTACCAATTCTAACCTCTTCATCTTGATTATTATAAAAATTATCCTCATTTTCACGGGTGATATAGGAAAGAATATATTGGCAATCACGAGTAATTCGAGCTTCTCTTTCTTCCATCTCTAATCCAAGCCTACGTGTTGACTCAGCAAACTCACGTGTTGACTCAGTTAACTTACATGTTGACTCAGCTAACTTCATGAGGGTATCTTCTAAAGAAGTTTCACTCATTTTTACCGTTCTTTCTTCCATAACTAAGTTATTTGTATCCGCTAACTTATGTGTCGACTCAAGTAACTTACGTGTTGACTCAAGTATCTTACGTGCTTCATCTAGAGGAGAGGAATTATAAGAATCTTGCTTGTATGACCGGTGGTCATGCTGATAATAATTAGGATCACCATGGTATGACCCATAACCTTCAAAATTTTGGTGTTCCCAACCACTATTCACACTATGGTCATAAAAAGAATAATGTTCATGTTGCTCAGTCGAATAATCATTGTCTTGGCTATACCAGTTCGACACCCTAACTGCAAGGGAATTCTAAACAAACACAAAGAAGGCTGACTCGACCACAACAAGCCTATTTTATTTAGCAAACAAAAAGCATGATGACTCCCTTAGATTGTTTCTAGACCATCTTTTATTCTTTCGAAAAGGAATTCGTTACAATCTGAGCAAACCTCTCTGGAATCAATCCGAGTTAAAGTAAGTTGAATAAAGACGAGGGAATCTCAGTGGAGCTTTGATACCCAAGGCCTCATCGGCATTACAAGGTGGCGTATTCAACTCACAGAAACCATCATGAACTTTAAAGTATGCTCAAAAGAGTAATCAATATTTTGCGAACGACTTTCCTAATAAGCTCGTTACCCTATCGGTCTCGTTCTAGTCCAAATTTTAAGTCTTAGGTTCGCGTAGGATACGTGTTCCTAAGGCGGGAAAGAAGGAAACGGTGATGAAATCCGAGTCCTTATCTTGATTTGGCCAGGCCTTTCCCTTTACTATAAAATTAAATCCGATTCAGGTCCTCAATATATATGCATATGAAATCATCCAGTAAACCCGCTGACAAGGGATTCGCGGGTGTTTAGAATTCTTACCTCCCGTTCCAGACGGGGGATGAACCGTTGAAGTCGACTCGGGCCACGATACCTATGTCATGTACGAACCCAAGGGGCCGAGGCGATATCGTAATCGTCGTCCTTCTCTGCAAACAGTTTATTTAAAACTACCCTTTCGTAGGGTTTTTAAAATAAAGTCCAATGTTCAATGTCCAAAAGAATAGAAGAAAAAAAATGTCCAAAAATAAAATATTACAAAAATAAAAACCTTAATTACAGTTTCTAAAAAATAAAAATAAAATTATTTACAAAATCTTCTTATTCACTCCTTTTGTATTTCTCTTTTCTTTCCTTTTTTGTCTTTTCCTTTCTTTTCAGCACTTTCTTTTTCCTTTAGCTTAGCTCCAAATCTGAAAGCAAATAAAAATACCAAAACGCGTAAAAAAGAACAAATAAAATTAAAACCTAAAAACAAATCTATAAACAAATCCGCATCGGCGACGCCAAAAATTGATCGAATTTTATATAGTGGTAAGAAGGTTGTCGTTCTCTCGGACTTTGTCGAATTGATTCTAGGCTTAAATATAAAAATACTAAAAAATAACAAATTATATACAAAATATGTCACGGGATGAAGAATTTGCTGGGACTCGGGATTCCACAACTTTTCATGTTCATGGGGTTCATAAATTAATCCTACACATTTATAGCTCAAAACAAAAGAAACAATAACTCTATTCTTTGCCAAAGTAGATTTCATAAAACATTAGTTGTAAGTTGTGAGCATGACGCATCAAAAGTAATTAAAACCAAGCATGCGACATCAAACAAAATAACAAATAATTAATAGAAATCATAAAACAATTAAATTCGATGTAAATAGTTATAAAAGAATTATTTTAATTACCACATGAACGAAACACAGACTCCTCCGTCGTCCCAGTGATGGGTCTAGCTCCGCATGGTGAAAACACACTCAAAGGAATTTTTCATTGCTCAAAAAGTTATTTACAAATAATGGAAAAGGTGAGAAATAACTAAAACCGGGTTTGTAACAATTATATTTGTTACAAACCAAACTGTTATAGAGAACGATAAATATGAAGTGTTGCTGGCACTGTAGCAATACGACTGTCTTCTGTGGTTTAATGTTCTTCGTCTTCTTCTTTACCAGCAAAACTGGTTCGTCTCTGAACTTGATTTTTATCCATCCTCAACCCTCTATTCGCTCCCCTATCACTTCATATCTCCTCTGCTTCTCTACGTACACCTTAAATAACCTCCCAAAACCGAATATAATCCTCCATAACTCCAGCAAATCTTCCATTACTCAGTATTGAAGAAAAATATTCTCGGGAATATTTTCTTCCCCTGTTTCACGAGATTCCGCGTATCTTCCTCTTTGATCGAATTGAAAGCACTTACCAACCCTGTTGTAGTATAACAGGCTGGTATATATCCAAAACAAGAGAAAATCCGACCAAATATCCATGAGTTTAATGGAGAATATCTTCCCATGCACGTACGCCTATGTCTACTCAACCCAAGAATCTAGCCAATTTTATCCGACAAAATAATCCATACCATGTCTGTTAAGACCAGTCACATCATCCCAACAATTCTCAGCCATTGAGTCTCTCTAAAATGTCTTCAAATCTCGAACAAAAAATTCTGCAGGTGAGAAACAAGTTTCCTGCCAAAATTCAGTTTCAAATGAGGAAGATGATGGTTGCCCCCTATCCAGAGTATGGGCGCCTTTAACAACTGGGTTATCTGAGGGTGCCCTTATCCAAAATGAGGGTGCCTTTAGTACTTTTCCGGTGGTGACCCGAGCAACTTTTTGAGCCGAATTTTCCAAAAATGTTTATTTTCCAAAAATACCTACAAACAAATAAAATACCATAATAAGTACGAAATCGAGTACCAACAATACAGAACATTGAGGACAAATTAGACATAAAAATATGTCTATCAGTAGGTTAACGTTTTAAAGACTTCATTGGGATTGTGAAGCCAGACCCAACTATTTTCTCTATAGTTGCATGTTGTGATCTTGCTTTGTTCTATCGTATTGAGAACTATCTTGTCACAGATTTGCTCGAGACTTAATCTCTGATAGGCAAGATAAAAAGTAGTCACAAACATCTTCTTCTCATCGTTTGTGATTCCACAATATCTTGTTTTGATACCATAAAATTAAGATTATTGTGAGGTGATTGATATTACTAGTATATTCTTCGGGAATATAAGTCCGGTGTATCAATTGGTTCTTGTTCACCTTGATTTATCAAAAGAAAGAACAAAACTCATAGGTATTTCTGTAGGAGACATATTTATCTATTCAATAGACTTTTCTGTGTGAGATAGATTGGTTTATCAAGTCTTAGACTTTGGGTCGTACTACGTTAATTCTACATCGATTGCTATAGTAGAGAATGAATTAATATACGGGTGCCATACTATAAAATAATATTTATAAATTGACGAAGACTGTGATAAGAGCAACTAGGGACATAAAATAAAATGAAGGTTTCATTTCTCTTCTTAGTTTCGTACACCATTCTTCTTATTAAATTTTCAATCCATATTACTTAATACCACGCACAACACCATATTTATAGAGGATACGAAAACTCTAGGTTTATCGAGAATCTAACCGACAGAGGCAGACAATATGGACCATTTTATATATTTATAATCCCAATGATATAACCTTTAAACAATTGTCGTACGATTCCTCTTGGGAATATTTGCGGGACAAAAATCGGTGAGTCTATAACTTTTCTGTTTATAGGTTAGGTTGCATGACTAGATAAAGTATAAAGATGCCACATATGCACACACATGGCACTAGTCAAGCTTGCAAGTGCTCATCATTATCTGCTTTGTGTTATGTTAGAGATTTACTTGTTTCTACCCACTCGAACTAAGTTAGCAGGTGTCTTCGTGAGAATTCGATTGGCTTAATGATGGGTTATTCACCAAAACCATATATTCACATAACACTCCCCGTTGTACCACTATTCCAAATATGTTGTCTCGTGAAACCTTGCCAGATAAAGTCCAGCTGGGATAAAAAATTTCCAACGAAAAGGATGCAACACTTCAAGTTTTGGTGACTGTCGTGATCATGTTACCTTGATTAAAATTTGCCAAGAAAAACACTTGGAAAAATCTGGACGTTGGAAACTCACAACGATATTAACGATGCTGCTTATTTTGCTTAGTTAAAACCTTCTTTGGAAAAACTGCGTGTGGCTAAAACCTGAACCAAATTCATACTGCGAAATAATTGATAACCGCAACTTATAAAACTCTATGGATATGCATATTTTTAGGTAATACTACCTCCGTCCCTTAGTTATAGAGTAAGTCACTTAATAGTGGGACGGAGGGAGTATCACGTCCTATGATTGTTATCTCATTAAAAAACTCGCCAGCAAAAATTCAAAGGGACGAAAACCTGAACGTAGGAAAACATGAGCACTCAAAATAATAATAAACCCACATATGTTGCCTCGTTAAAACCTTTCTCGAAAATTCCCCCAAAAAATAAAAATCAAGACAAAAGAAATATAATACAACATTTCAAACTGCGGATATCAGTGGATTCATATGCCTCGTTAAAACCTTGTCAAAGAAAAACCAGTGCAAAAAACCTTGACTAAGGAAAAAGAATATAAAGCATAAGAGTCCATATTGTCCAATATCCAAAGTATTACATGGATTCACTCCCGATGAGTAGCCAGATAATACTACATAAAGATCATGTCTTATCTTTTCATGTCTTCAACAAAATCTTTTACTCGAGAAACTCGGCCAAACTTTCTCTCTGGGAAATTTCTTAAGATCATTTGATTGTTATAGCTTTTTATACTCCACTAATTTACTTTGAACAATCATAATCGATCGGAGAAAGAATAAATATCCTTTACTACCAGACTACCAGCCAAGAGAATAATTAGTTGCTTTACCAAATGTGTTAAAAATCAAAACTTGAACAACCTAATTAGTGTAGGAGATATTCTGTGATAATTTATACAAAAGATCAAGCATAGTGGTACCACAAAGATGAGAAAGTTTTCTTCGGACTAACGTCTCGATATTGGTGTTGGATATAACCAAACATACAACGTTTACTACAAAAACAATATTGATTTAAAATATTCCAGTTATTGTACATTTCACATATCTTTCGTGTAATACAAATTAACTATAGAATGATACATATCATTTATTGAGATGTAAACCGATCAATCTTAAACGTAAGAGATCTGAAAATTGTAATTGTGCCAATTTGTCCGTTTAAACATGTCTAAACCTTTAGGATTGACGAAATTAATAGACTGCCAAATACCATGCACAATCAACAGATTGATTTGTTTTTTTACCGTGATATTCGTCTAAAATTCTTGCTTTAAGCATTTTTGTACTTTGTAGAACTCTTTAGGGGTTTCAGTAAAGTAGATATAGCATACATTAAATCTAGTAAACGTATAGTTTATGAGCATATAAAATGGTGCATATATAGTTTGATAATATAAGAATTCACTTAAACGATTGACCATACTCTTCCAAATCATTTCAAACTATACAGAGGTTCTATAAGTTTTAGTAAACGCATAGGACATGGTAATTATATTGATAGATAAAAACCTTCAGGAATTTACATGTAGTTATCTGTATCTAGTCTTTCATACAGATGGGTAGTAACCATATCCATTAGATACACCTCGAGTCCTTGAAAGACTGCCATACTAATACCAAAGAGGTAATTGCATCCATATATGGAATATGTTTCAAATTTCTGTGAAATACTTTGTGTCGCATATTATGAATATTGGTTAATTTCATTTTCTCACTATTAGGGCACTGCTCGTTCGAACTCGCAAGCGTTTCTATCTCAAGCTTGTTTGTCAAGTTTAGTTTCCAAAACTATAAGTCTTGATTTCTAGTATACTTATAACTATGTCTCGGATTAGGATAGAAAGTGTAGTTGAGCTTTAGACTTCATGGCATTCATCGATTGAAAACGAAGAACTACTAAGGGGATCTTGTGGAACTTCATCAACAAAAGGTATTGGGGACTTGAACTTATCTATCACTCAAAAGTTAACCTACTTTATCTCCTATTTGGGATAAAAGTCGTATAGCTGTATAGACTTCGATTATACACATTTGATATTTTGAGCTGAGTTTAACTCGCTTACTTATTTCTCGAAATACGTGTTGGTAAGCTTTCGCTTTAACCAAGTTCATCTTATATTCTGGACGAAAGTAAAAAGATGATCATGTGAAAATCTCTTGTTAACATTTTATGTTGTGTGAGACAGTCATTTGGTGTAGACTCGGAATGTTTCATATTGATCATTCGATCACTTGAAAATTGCTTTGAAGATAATAGTTTGTGTGAGACAACTATTCTCGCCTTCTAAGAATATTTCAATGATTGAAATGGTAGATTATAACAATTAACCATTAATTGGATATAACACAGTATGCGTACTTGTATGCTAACTAATGCAAGTTATTCCAAGTACGGGAACCATAGTATGCATACCCGCATGCGTACCGGCGTAAGTTAAAGTCCGGGAATTCAACTGAGTTTGGTGGTGTACGACAGTATGTGTACCCGTTCGCATACTGGCGAGCCCAGACGAAATCCGGCTACTTAGGTATGTGTATCCGTTTGCATACTTGAGTGGGTTATGTTCTAAAAATCGGTTTGTTCATGAAATAATACATTTATAAATTAATGAATGCAATATTTTGCAAACCGTGGATATAATGTTCATGAATTGGTTCGAGTGAATCAAAATCGATTTCGCTTGAATTGTGTCTTGTATACTTCTATGAGAATATAAACAATTGAACAAATCTATAACTAGTTTCATTTGAGTCATTTGAACTAGTTGTGTTAAGATGAACAAGGTTGATATGAAAGTATTCAAATGGATAACTTCAATTAAATATTGTTGAGCCAACAAGATGTACACATTTAAGAACGGTTACTCATATCTAAATGAAGTCACTTTTCATTTGTGTGTAACAAGCTAAGTTTGATTTAAGGTTGAAATATATTAGCTTGCATCTAATTATGTTTTCATCTAATGGTGAATATTGAATGCTTTGTTACCAAGGTAACAATGATTGCAAACCTTGATTTGAAGAATATATAAGGGAGAACTCTAGCAACTGGGAAACCTAATCCCCACACCTCTTTTGTGATACTAGTTGCGACTAGAGTCGATTCTCCTTTAACCTAGGTTTTTTCTAAAACCATTATAGGTTAACGTTTTAAAGACTTCATTGGGATTGTGAAGCAAGACCCAACTATTTTCTCTGTAATTGCATGTTCTGATTCTTCTTTGTTCTATCGTATTGAGTACTATCTTCTCACAGATTTTCTCGAGATTTAATCTCTGATAGGCAAGATAAAAAGTAGTCACAAACATATTCTTCTCATCGTTTGTGATTCCACAATACCTTGTTTCGCTACCATACGATTAAGATTATTGTGAGGTGATTTATATTACTAGGATATTCTTCGGGAATATAAGTCTGGTGTATCAATTGGTTCCTGTTCACCTTGATTTCTCGAAAGACAGAACAAAACTCATAGGTATTTCTGTGGGAGACAAATTTATCTATTCAACAGACTTTTCTGTGTGAGACATATTGGTTTATCAAGTCTTCGACTTTGGTTCGTACTACATTAATTCTACAGTAATTGATACAGTAGAGGATGAATTAATATATGGGCGCTATACTATATAATAATATTAAGGAATTAACGAAGACTGTGAGAAGAGCAAGTAGGATTGACGAAATTAATAGACTGCCAAATACCATGCACAATCAACAGGTTGAATATTTTTTTTACCGTTTTTCATCTCAAACTCTTGCTTTAAGCATTTTTGTACTTTGTAGAACTATTTAGGGGTTTCAATAAAGTATATATAGCATACATTAAATCTAGTAAATGCATAGTTTATGAGCATATAAAATGGTGCATATATAGTTGGATAATATAAGCATTCACTTAAACAATTGACCATAATCTTTCAAATCATTTCAAACTATACAGAGGTTTTATAAGTTTTAATAAACACATAGGACATGGTAATTATATTGATAGATAAAAACCTTCAGGAATTTACATGTAGTTATCTATATCTAGTCTTTCATACAGATGGGTAGTAACCATATCCCTTAGATATACCTCGAGTCCTTGAAAGAATGCCATACTAATACCAAAGAGGTAATTGCATTCATATATGGAATATGTTTCAAATTTCTGTGAAATACTTTGTGTCTCATATTATGAATATTAGTTAATTTCATTTTTTCACTGTTAGGGCACTGTTCGGTCGAACTCGCAAGCGTTGCTATCTCAAGCTTGTTTGTCAAGTTTATTTGACAAAACTATAAGTCTTTATTTCTAGTCTACTTATAGCTGTGTCTCGGATTAGGATAGAAAGTGTAGTTGAGCTTTAGACTTCACGGAGTTCATCGATTGAAAACGAAGAACTACTAAGGGAAGCTTGCGGAACTTCATCAACAAAAGGTATGTGGAGAATTGAACTCATCTATCACTCAAAAGTCTATATACTTTATCTCCTATTTGAGAAAAAAATTGTATAGCTATATAGACTTCGATTATACACATTTGATATTTCGAGCTGAATTTAACTCGCTTACATATTTCTCGAATGTGTTGGTAAGCTTTCGCTTTAACCAAGTTCATCTTATATTCTTGACGAAAGTCAAAAGATGATCATGTGAAAATTGCCTGTTAACATCTTATATGATTTGTGTGAGACAGCTATTCCTGTCTTCTAAGAATGTTTCAATGATTGAAATGGTAGATTAAAACAATTAACCATTAATTGGATACAACACAGTATGCGTACTTGTATGCTAACTAATGTAAGTTATTCCAAGTCCGTGAACCATAGTATGCATACCCGTGTCATATAATTGACAATCTTGGCTCAAAAGGTCTCTACCAACGGTTAAGGGGCATCCAGTTTAGACTTTTGGTTAAGGGGCAGCCTGTTTAGCCGTTAATCAAACATTAATCTTTTTATTTTGAATTTCCATTTTAGTTGATTCGCACATGTGCTTCACACACGTGCTGTCTTTTGTGAGTGGGTTTAACTTCTGTGGATTGGTCCTTGTTCGACCTATGTTGAAAATTAAATCTAAAACTTCTTTCTCTCTCATTTGCTTCCTACCCCAAATCTGATCTCTACCCTAGAGATCCTGAGTTTCTTCTGAGCTAATTTGTAGTGTAGATCACTACAATTGGTATCAGAGCACTCGATCCGAGTGTTCTGGTGAAGTTATGGTAACCCAGAAGGAATTCGACGCTTTAAATAAGCGTGTTAATGAATTATCCAGGAATCAAATTGAAGGATTCAAAGATCTCATCAAGAAGATCGATGATGCTCAGAACACACTTTCCCCGGTGTTGTTAGCAGGACTAGGAAGCCTACTTGATTCTAAGATGTCGTCTCTGGAAGAGAAATTTCTAAATCAACAAACATCAGGTGATGGGTTACTAGAGACTCCCTTCCAACAGCAAAACAATTCGAAAAGCGGAGGTAATCACAATATCTTGTCTAATCAATTTTCGAATACTCACAAGCCCAAATTAGATTTCCCTAAATTTGATGGGAACAATCCTAGATCCTGGATTCATAAATGTAACAAGTTTTTTCAACTATATTTAATGGATGAGGAGCAGAAAGTCATGGTCGCCTCTCTTCACTTAGAAGGAAAAGCTGATGTGTGGTTTCATGACTATCAAGTAAGTAGGGAGGTGATCCTGTGGGGAGACTTTTGCAGTGATGTCAATTTTAGGTTTCAAGAGCTCGGACATGATGATGTGGTGGGGGAGTTCAACAAGCTTTGTCAAGAAGGCACTGTGCTGGAGTACCAAGAACTTTTTGAGGAGATCAAGGCCTTAATTATTGCTAATAATAGATACTTAAATGAAGCCTATTTCACTTCAATCTTTGTTAGTGGAATCAAGAAATAAATCAAGATGGCAGTCCAAATGCATTCACCCTCAACACTCACACAAGCCATGTACTTAGCAAGGATGCAGGAAGCAGTATTAGAGAGGACTGTTAGGAAGGCAAAATTTGTTTCAAGACTTCCTCGACCCCCAATGGGTAGTAGCATCTCTAAAAGCTTTGTGACTCCACCAAAGTCTAACTCACCATCACCCACCAGTAGTGGCAGCCTTAAACTACCCCCCATTAAAAAGTTAACCTATGCTCAGATGAGGGCAAGAAGGGAGAAAAGGTTTGTGTTATAATTGTGATGAAAAGTTTGAGACTGGACACAGATGTATTAAACAACAGCTATACATGTTGGTTGGATATGAGGAAGGATCAGCTAATTCAGAAGAGGAATCCCCTGGTAGTTCTCCAGTCATACAAGAACTATAGGAAGAGGTGGAGATCTCCCTACATGCCTTATCTGGTAATGTTTCTCACAACACAATTAAAATTAAAGGTGTTACTAAGAATAAAAAGGAATTCAATGTCTTGATTGATAGTGGAAGCACACATAGTTTCATTGACCCTGAAATGGCAAGACTCAGTGGAGCCTTGGTAGAACCCACTGTAGCTTTACATGTAGCTGTGGCAGATGGTAACAAGGTACTCAGTGATGACAAATGTCCTCAGTTTAGCTGGAACATGCAGGGAAATAAATTTTCCTTTGATGTCAGAGTCTTAGATTTGGGTGGATGTGAGATGGTGTTGGAATAGACTTGATGAGGACTATAAGTCCTGTGAAATTTGATTTCAAGAAGATGACAGTGTCCTTCAAACTGGGGGGGTAAGGATATTGAGATTAAGGGGCTTACTGAAGGCATCAGAATTTTATCTATGTCAGTGAGTGCTTGTCAGAAGTACTTCAAAAAGAACAAAAGAGGTATGGCAGGGCAACTATTTTGCATAACAGCCATAAAGCCCCACCCTGAAACACCAGAAGTCCTAGAACCCATACTCACCAAATATACTTCAATATTCAAAGAACCAGCTTCATTGCCACCTGAAAGATCTCATGACCATCATATACCCCTACAACCAAACTATACACCACCTAACCAAAGACCTTATAGAATTCCCTATATTCAAAAAGAAGTGGTTGAAAAGTTGGTTGAATAAATGCTTAAGTCAGGGGTGATCAAACCCAGTCACAACCCTTTTTCTTCCCCAATTTTACTAGTTAAAAAGAAGGATGGGAGCTGGAGGTTCTGTTGTTGATTATAGAAAAGTTAATGAGATCACTTTCAAAGACAAGTACCCCATTCCAGTCATTGAAGAACTATTAGATGAGTTAAAAGAATCATTTGTGTTTTTTAAAATTGACTTGAGAGTAGGGTACCACCAGATTAGGGTGTCACCTAAGGAAACTCAGAAGACTTCTTTCAAAACACACAAAGGGAACTATGAATTCTTAGTCATTCCTTTTGGATTGACTAATGCTCCAGCCAGTTTTCAAGCCTTGATGAATGATGTGTTTAAGCCCTACTTAAGGAAGTTCATACTAGTATTCTTTGATGACATACTAGTCTACAGTCCAAATATGGAGACTCATCAATAACATCTACAACTTACTCTAGAAACTATGTAGAATAACCAACTATATGCAAAGCTCAGCAAATGCTCACTTGGCCAGGACAGGTTGGAGTACTTAAGGCACATCATATCAGGTGAGGGGGTAGCTGCTGATCCCACCAAGGTAGATTGCATGGTGAAATGGCCTACTCCTATAACGATTAAAGACCTAAGGGGTTTTTTAGGCCTAACATGGTACTATAGGAAGTTTGTGAGGAATTACGGACTCATTTCCAAGCCATTGACTGATTTATTGAAGAAGAATTATTTCTAGTGGAATGACTCATCTCAGCTAGCCTTTCAAAAGATTAAGGATGCTGTCACTTCCACACCAGTCTTGGTATTGCCAGACTTTAGCAAACCCTTTGAAATCTCAACTGATGCCTGTGATACTAGAGTGGGAGAAGTGCTCATTCAAGGGGGAAGACCTATAGCCTACTTCAGCAAAGGAATGAGACCCAAATTCTTGGCTATGTCTACCTATGAGAAAAAATTTATGACAGTGGTAATGGCTGTGTCAAAGTGGGGATCTTACTTCTTTGGAACCAAATTCACCATCTTCACAGACCACCAAAGTATTAAATACTTCATGGAGCAAAGAATTCACTCACTACTTCAGCAGAAATGGCTAGCCAAGTTGTTGGGCTATGATTATGAGCTAAAGTATAAAAAAGGGACTGAGAACCAAGTAGCTGATGCCTTATCCAGAGTCCACTCAGAAGAAAAACCCTCATGCCAGAATCTAATACAACTATAGCCTGAGTGGTTCACAGAAATTCAACACAGTTATGAGGAAGATAATCATGCAAGGGACCTCATTCCCAAATTAACTATACATGAAGGAGTTGTGGAAAACTATTCTTATCAGCAAGGAGTGTTGATATATAAGGGAAGACTCTATATTGGACAACATGGTGGATTAAGACAGAAAGTTATTCTGTCCACTCATTCTTCACCCATTGGGAGGCATTCTGGGACACAGGCCACTTACTAGAGAGCTAAGCTGTATTTCCTTTGGATAGGAATGCACAAGGATATTAGAAGCTTTGTCCAAGCTTGTGATGTATGCCAACGACACAAGGGTTTTAACACCAGTCCAGCAGGCTTACTTCAACCACTGCCCATTCCAGAGCAATCTTGGGAACACATCATCATGGATTTCATTTCTGGCCTCCCAAAATCTGAAGGCAGGGAGGTTATACTGGTGGTGGTAGACAGACTAACTAAATTCAGCCATTTTATTCCATTAAGCCATCCCTATACTGCATCTTCAGTGTCAAAGGTATTTATTTACATTGTGTTTAAACTCCATGGCCTTCCTAAATCTATTGTGTCAGACAGGGATGCAATTTTTCTGGGCAACTTCTGGCAAGCCCTTTTTGCTAGACTAGGTTCTGCATTACATATGAGCACAACTTATCACCCTTAAACTGATGGGCCGACTGAAAGGGTGAATGCCTGTTTGGAATCTTATTTAAAGTACATGACTAGCTTTAAACCCAGCAAGTGGGTTAGTTGGCTGCCCTTGGCTCAATGGTGGTACAACACCAGTTACCACACAAGCCTCAAGCTCACTCCATTTGAAGCCTTGTATGGGTATGCACCACCACAGTTTGGTGTCACTTCAGCAACACAAGGAGTTCACCCTGTTGTCGATGACTACATAGAGCCAAGACAGTCTATGAAGCAGCTATTGAAAGGGGCTCTTGAGGAATCTCAACACAGAAGCAAAAGCCAAGCTGACAAGGGAAGGACAGAGAGGTAATTTTCTGTTGGTGACTGGGTGTATCTGAGACTACAACATTATAGACAGACCTCAGTCCAACTGAGAAAGAACCTCAAGCTCTCAGCAAAATTCTTTGGGCCATACCAGGTTGAGGCAAAAATTGGACAGGTAGCTTATAGCTGAAACTCCCAGCTGACTCCAAAATCCACCAAACTTTCCATGTCTCTAAGCTGAAGCCTAAACTTGGGGAAGGGATCTTGCCACAGACAGCTCTGCCTCAACTATCTAAAGATGGGGAGATGAAGGTAAGACCCTTACAGGTGTTTGACACAAGGATTATCAAGAAGAACAACTGTGCAATTGAGCAAGTTCTGTTTCAGTGAGAGGGATGAAAGATTCTTAGGCCACTTGGGAAGAAAAGCTAGCCATTGAGGCGCAATTTCCAGAGGTGATTCTTGAGGACAAGAATCTAAAGAAGGGAGAGCATTTGTCATAGAATTGACAATCTTGGCTCAAAAGGACTCTACCAGCGGTTAAGGGGCATAAAGTTTAGACTTTTGGTTAAGGGGCAGCCTGTTTAGCCGTTAATCAAACATTAATCTGTTTATTTTGAATTTCCGTTTAGTTGATTCGCACGTGTGCTTCACACATGTGCTGTCTTTTGTGAGTGGGTTTAACTTCTGTGGATTGGTCTTTGTTCGACCTATGTTGAAAATTAAATCTAAAACTTCTTTCTCTCTCATTTGCTTCCTCCCCCAAATCTGATCTCTACCTTTAGAGATCCTGAGTTGTTTCTGAGCTAATTTGTAGTATAGATCACTACAACCTGCATGTGTATTGGTTTGTTAGTTGAAGTCCGCGAACTTAGTACGCATACCCGTCTGCGTGCCGGCGTAAGTTTAATTCCAGGAATTCAACTGAGTTTGGTGGTGTACGAAAGTACGCGTACCCGTTTGCATACTGGCGAGCCCAAACCAAATAAGGCTACTTAGGTATGTGTATCGGTTTGCATACTTGAGTGGGTTATGTTCTAAAATCGGTTTGTTCATGAACAAATACATTTATAAATTAAGGAATGCAGTCTTTTGCAAACCGTGGATATAGTGTTCATTAATTGGTTCGAGTGAATCAAAATCGATTTTGCTTGAATTGTGTCTTGTATACTTCTATGATAATATAAACAATTGAAAAACTCTATAACTAGTTTCATTTGAGTCATTTGAACTAGTTGTGTTAAGATGAACAAGGTTGATATGAAAGTATTCAAATGGATAAATTCAATTAAATATTGTTGAGCCAACAAGATGTACACGTTTAGGCACGATTACTCATATCTAAATGAAGTCACTTTTCATTTGTGTGTAACAAGCTAAGTTCGATCTAAGTTTGAAATATATTAGCTTGAGTCTAATCATGTTTTCATCTAACGGTGAATATTGAATGCTTTGTTACCAAGGTAATATTGATTGCAAACCCTGATTTGAAGACTATATAAGGGAGAACTCTAGCAACTGGGAAACCTAATCCCCACACCTCCTGTGTGACTAGAATCGATTCTCCTTTAACTTAGGTTTTTCTTAAAACCATTATATGTTAACGTTTTAAAGACTTCATTGGGATTGTGAAGTCAGGCCCAACTATTTTCTCTGTAGTTGCATGTTCTGATTCTTGTTTTTTCTATCATATTGAGTACTATCTTCTCACAGATGTGCTCGAGATTTAATCTCTGATAGGCAAGATAAAAAGTAGTCACAAACATATTCTTCTCATCGTTTGTGATTCCACAATATCTTGTTTCGCTACCATACGATTAAGATTATTGTGAGGTGATTGATATTACTAGGCTATTCTTCGGGAATATAAGTCCGATGTATTAATTGGTTCCTGATCACCTTGAATTATCAAAATACGGAGCAAAACTCATAGGTATTTCTGTGGGAGACATATTTATCTATTCAATAGACTTTTCCGTATGAGACATATTGGTTTATCAAGTCTTCGACTTTGGGTCGTACTACATTAATTCTACAGTAACTGATATAGTAGATGATGAATTAATATATGGGCGCTATACTATAAAATAATATTAAGGAAAGAACGAAGACTTTGAGAAGAGAAAGTAGGGACATAATCTAAAATGAAGGTTTCATTTCTATTCTTAATTTCGTACGCCATTCTTCTTATTAAATTTTCAATCCACATTATCTAATACCACGCACAACACCATATTTATTGAGGATATGAAAATTCTAGGTTTACCGAGAATCTAACCGACAGAGGAAAACAATATGGCCCATTTTATATCTTTATAATTACAATGATAGAACCTTTAAACAATTGTTGTACGATTCCTCTCGGGAATATTTGCGGGAAAAAAATCGGTGAGTTTAGAACTTTTCTGTTTATAGGTTAGGTTGCATGACTAGATAAAGTATAAAGATGCCACATATACACACACATGGCACTAGTCAATCTTGCAAGGGCTCATCATTATCTGCTTTGTGTTATGTTAGATATTTACTTGTTTCTAACTACTCGAACTAAGTTAGCAGGTGTCTTCATGAAAATTCGATTGGCTTAATGTTGGGTTATTCACCAAAACCATATATTCACATAACACTCCCCGTTGGACCACTATTCCAAATATGTTGTCTCGTGAAACCTTGCCAGATAAAGTCCAGATAGGATACAAATTTCCAACGAAAAGGATGCAACGCTTCAAGTTTTGGTGACCGTCGTGAACATGTTACCTTGATTAAAATTTTCCAAGAAAAACCATTGGAAAAATCTAGACGCTGGAAACTCACAATGATATTAACGATGCTGCTTATTTTGCTTCGTTAATCACTTGTTTGGAAAAACTGTGTGTGGATAAAACCTGAACCAGATTCATACGGGGAAATACTTGATAACCGCATCTCATAAAACTCTATGGATATGCATATTTTTAGATAAGATCACGTCCTAAGTTTGTTATCTCATTAAAAAACTCGCCAGGAAAAACTAAGAGGGAAAAAAACCTGAACGTAGGAAAACATGAGCACTCAAAATAATAATAAACCCCACAGATGTTGCTTCGTTAAAACCTTTCTCGAAAATTCCTCCGATAAATAAAAATCAGGACAAAAGAAATATAATAAAAAAATTTAAATTGTGGATATCAGTGGATTCATATGCCTCGTTAAAACCTTGTCAAAGAAAACCCAGTGCGAAAAACCTTGACTAAGGAAAAAGTATACAAAGCATAAGAGTCCATATTGTCCAATATCCAAAGTCTTACATGGTTTAACTCCCGATGAGTAGCCTGATAATACTACATAAATATCATGTCTTATCTTTTCATGTCTTCAACGAAATTTTTTACTCGAGAAACTCGGCCAAACTCTCTCTCTGGAAAATTTCTTAAGATCAATTGATTGTCATAGCTTTTTATACCCCACTAATTTACTTTGAACAATCATAACCGATCGGAGAAAGAAAAAATATCCTTTACTACCAGACTACCAGCCAAGAGAATAATTACTTGCTTTAACAAATATGTTAAAAATCAAAACTTGAACAACCTAATTAGTGTAGGAGATATTCTGGGATATTTTATACAAAAGATCAAGCATAGTGTACCACAAAGATGAGAAAGTTTTCTTCGGACCAACATCTCGATATTGGTGTTGGATAGAACCAAACATTCATGTTTACTACAAAAAAAATATTGATTTAAAATATTTTATTTATTATACAATTCACACATCTTTCGTGTAATACAAATTAACCATAGAGTGATACATATCATTTATTGAGATGTAAACCGATCAATCTTAAACGTAAGAGATCTGAAAATTGTAATTGTGCCAGTTTGTCCGTTTAAACATGTCTAAACCTTTAGGATTGATGAAATTAATAGACTTCTAAATACCATGCACAATCAACAGGTTGATATTTTTTTACCGTGATTTTCATCTCAAACTCTTGCTTTATGCATTTTTGTACTTTGTAGAAATATTTAGGGGTTTCAATAAAGTAGCTACATCATACATTAGATCTAATAAACGCACAGTTTATGAGCATATAAAATGGTGCATATATAGCTGGATAATATAAGCATTCACTTAAACGATTGACCATATTCTTCCAAATCATTTCAAACTATACAAGGTTCTATAAGTTTTAGTAAACGTATAGGACATGGTAATTATATTGATGGATAAAAACCTTCAGGAATTTAGATGTAGTTATCTGTATCTAGTCTTTCATACAGATAGGTAGTAACCACATCCATTAGATACACCTCGAGTCCTTGAAAGACTTCCATACTAATACCAAAGAGGTAATTGCATCCATATGTGGAATATGTTTCAAATTTCTTTGAAATACTTTGTGTCGCATATTATGCACATTGGTTGATTTCATTTTCTAACTGTTAGGGCACTGCTCGGTCGAACTCGCAAGCGTTGCTATCTCAAGCTTGTTTGTCAAGTTTAGTTTCCAAAACTATAAGTACTGATTTCTAGTCTACTTATAGCTATGTCTCGGATTAGGATAGAAAGTGTTGTTGAGCTTTAGACTTCACGGCGTTCATCGATTGAAAAAGAAGAACTACTAAGGGGAGCTTTTGGAACTTCATCAACAAAAGGTATGCCGAGACTTAAACTCATCTATTACTCAAAAGTCTATCTACTCTATCTCCTATTTGAGACAAAAGTCGTATAGATATAAAGACTTCGATTATACAAATTTGATATTTCGAGCTGAGTTTAACTCACTTACATATTTCGAGAAATATGTGTTGGTAAGCTTTCTCTTAAACCAAGTTCATATTATATTCTTGACGAAAGTCAAAAGATGATCATGTGAAAATTTCCTGTTAACATCTTATATGATTTGTGTGAGACAGTCATTTGGTGTAGACTCGGAATATTTCATATTGATCATTCGATCACTTGAAAATTGCTTTGAAGATAATAGTTTGTGTTAGATAGCTACTCCCGTCTTCTAAGAATGTTTCAATGATTGAAATGGGAAATTAGAACAATTAACCATTAATTGGATGTAACACAGTATGCGCACTTGTATGCTAACTGTTGCAAGTTATACCAAGGCCGGGAACCATGGTATGCATACCCGTATACCGACGTAAGTTCAAGTCTGGGAATTCAACTGAGTTTGGTGGTGCACGACAGTATGCGTACCCGTTCGCATACTGGCGAGCCCAAAGCAAATCTGGCTACTTAGGTATGTGTATCCGTTTGCATACTTGAGTGGGTTATATTCTAAAATCGGTTTGTTCATGAACTAATACATTTATAAATTAAGGAATTCAATCTTTTGTGTACCGTGGATATAATGTTCATGAATTGGTTCGAGTGAATCAAAATCAATTTTGCTTGAATTGTGTCTTGTATACTTTTATGAGAATATAAACAATTGGACAACTCTATAATTAGTTGTGTTAAGATGAACAAGGTTGATATGAAAGTGTCCAAATGGATAACTTCAATTAAATATTGTTGAGCCAAAAAGATGTACACATTTAGGCACAGTTACTCATATCTAAATGAAATCACTTTTCATTTGTGTGTAACAAGCTAAGTTCGATCTAAGGTTGAAATATATTTGAAAAAGCGGGGGTCTAACAACCTCACCCAATATTTCGATTAGCAATCTGTATGGACTAACTCAAATATACTTTCTAGAGAATCAACTAGACAGTCAGACTCAATCTAGATAAAAGTATATCAAAGAGTTAATATCTCAATCTCTCGATTTGATCTTTACTCAAGCAAATGGAAATCTGCGAGTCTTTATCAAATACTAGAGCGATAAACTTGGATGGTACCATAGACTAATATCCAAGTGACAATCAATTTAAATCAACAACCAAAGGTTGGATATTCTAATTGATTGATCTTAACGTACAACCTGTGATATTTCAATTATATAACAAAATATAATGCGGAATAGAAATAACACATATACCAAAAATTTTGTTAACGAGGAAACCGGAAATGCAGAAAAACCCCGTGACCTAGTCCAGATTGAACACCACATTGTATTAAGCCGCTACAGACACTAGCCTACTACAAACTAACTTCAGTCTGGACTGTAGTTGAACCCTAATCAATATCACACTGATTCAAGGTATAATTGCGCTCCTTACGTCTCTGATCCCATAAGGATACTACGCACTTGATTCCCTTAGATGGTCTCACCCACAACCAAGAGTTGTTAAGACCCAAAGTCGAAGACTTTAATAAACAAATCTGTATCACATAGAAAAGTCTACGATGATAGATAAATCTGTCTCCCACAGATAAACCTAAGAGTTTTGTTCCGTCTTTTGATAAAATCAAGGTGAACAGGAACCAATTGATAACCCGGACTTATATTCCCGAATAACAGCTTAGAGTTATCAATCACCTCATAATAATCTAAATCGTATGGTAGCGAAACTAGATATTGCGGAATCACAAACGATGAGACGAAGATGTTTGTGATTTCTTTTTATCTTGCCCTATCGGATATATAATCTCAAGATTATTAAATTGAAGTCGTACGATAGGAAATGGCAAGATCCAATCGCTCAACTACAAGAGAAGTAGTTTCATCTGGCTTCACAATCCCAATGAAGTTTTTCAGTCGTTAACCTACAGGGTCTCGAGAAGAAACCTGAGGTTAAAAGAGAATCGACTCTAGCAAAACCAACTAGTATCACACAAGAGGTGTGGGAATTAGTTTTTCCAGTTGCTAGATGTCTCCTTTATATACTTTTCAAATCAGGGTTTGCAATCCAAGTTACCTTGGTAACAAAGTATTCAATATTCATCGTTAGATGAAAAACCTGATTTAACCAAGCTAATATCTTTCAACTGTTAGATCGAAACTTAGCTTGTCACACACAAATGAAATTTATTTCATTTAGGTTTGAGTAACCGGACCTAAACGTGTACACTTAGTTGGTTCACAAATAGTTAACCAATGGTTAGCCATATGAGTATTTCCATGTTAAGCATATTCATCTTTTTCACATAACTAGCTCAAATGACTCATAAGAACTAGTTGAAGAGTTGTTTAATTGCTTAGGTCTTTATGAATATACACAATTGAAACAAAATCGGTTTCATTCACTTGAATCAATTCATGAACAATATAGCCCGGTTTGCACAGATTGTATTCCTTATTGATTTATTGTTTAAGTTCATGAACTTCCGATTTGAGAAATATAACCAACTTGGGTACGTGCACCAGTACATGTACCATATCTACCGGATTTGAGTTTAGAAACTCAGCAGAAATTTTCGTTTCGAAAACTTCCGTGGGTACGCGTATGGGTATGCGTACCTAAGATGACTGGTTTAATAGTTTGCAAACTTACAAACTCGGCAAAACTTTTCGGTTCGAAAACCTCCGCTGGTACGCGTACGGGTACGCGTATCCAACTTGTCTCCTTCACCAATACCGTATGCACACATATGGACACACTTGGTTTCCGGCACATGGATTTATATACTAATGTGCGAACACACTATATATGCTTATATCCATAGTTGGTTACGTAATATCAACTCTACATTTTAATCATTGAAACATTTTTCTATAATGTTATAACAGTAGTTATTCACAACTATCGTCATCAAAGCTATTTTTAAGATTGAAACGTCATCATGACTTTCGTCACGGGTTAAGATGAAAAGTGGTTAAAGCAAAATCTTACCAACACATATTTCGAGAAAAAGATAGGCGAGTAAACTCGGCTCGAAATAAAAAATGTGTATGTATGAAAACTATCATACTTATACGACTTTGTCTTAAGAGTAGGAGATAGAGTAGATAGACTTTTGAGTGATAAATAAGTTCAAGTCTCCACATACCTTTTAGTCGGATGAAGTTTCACTAGTTCTTTGAGTAGTTCTTCGTCTTCGTAAGGTGATCTCCATGGAGTCTGGAGATCAACTACACTAAACTGTCCTAAACCGAGACTTAACTATAAGTAGTCCAGAAATCAAGACATATAGTTTTGACAAATAAACTTGACAAACATGCTTGAGATAGAAACGCATGCGAGTTCGACCAAGCAATGCTCTAACAATCTCCCCCTTTGTCAATTTTAATGGCAAAACTATCAATACATATGGATTACAAAATAAATAAAACTTTGTAGCTTCTCGTCCACATGCTTGATCTCCTTGGTGCTTCAACATTACTCGAAAACTTCATCTTTTCCAAGTACTCCCATGATTCCATAGATGTTCAATTCAGCATCATAGCTGTTGAAGATCGGTAGCCATAACAATGAGAAAACAAAAGTTCTCGATCATTGTTATACAATGTCATAGTATTATTACACAGTATTAAAGTTCTTGTGTCACAACTTCGACAACAATACTATGGTGATATGTATCACTCCCCCTTAGTCAATACTTTCATCTCAACATGAAAACCAATCCCCCTTACATAATGATCCGTAAAACACGTAAACCATATGTATTTGTAGTTTGAACTACATGTTAATTCTCCCCCTTTTTGTCAATAAATTTGGCAAAGGTACGAAAGAGGGATCCTAATGAAATTTCCACGAAGATGCTTCAAGACCAAAGAAAAGTACATATCAATTTGTTTAGATGCAATCATAAAGCCGAAGCTAAATGCATTCATCAAGGAGTTTGTAAAGATACAAGATAACCCCTAAAATATTCCACAACCACACTCCCCACAAAGATATGGAAATTAAGCGCAAGTTCAAAAGAACTCTCCCCCATTTGATGTCATTCCCGAAAGAACAACAAGAGCGACCTTACTTTTACAAGAAAAGAAGGATTTCTTTGGACACCAAAACCCACAAAATGATTTTGTATCCAAAAATTCTCAATCAAACTAATCACAAGAGAACCTATGATTAATTTAATCGGAATACTCAACCAAATTAATCACAAAGGAATCTATGATTTGTTTAGTTGGAAATGCTCGCATAAGAAAACTTACGGAGCCGCACAGTATATACATAAAATATGGATCAGGGAAGATCAATACTGCGGAATATACAAAGATTCATTCTATCTTCATCACTATTTGCACAATGACATACTGTTTACGAGTAAAAACTGTTTCTGCTGGTTTTGGTAAATTTGGGTGTGTGGATGAGAAATAAATCTAAACCTAAAACAAATGCAATGCACAGGAGTACTTTAGATTCGAGAGATCAATATGTACAATCCTGGCCTAAACCAAGAAATGTCCGTCCCAGTCTTGCTTCGGTCACAAAGTGAAGGAGAAGGGTTGGTCTTAGTGAGGGAAGCAAAGAAGGTGTTGAGACCAGAATGGTTAATTCTGAAGGTGTGGTTATTTTATGACTTATATCAGAATTTGGAACTGGCTTGCGGAATGAAAGCTATCAGTTCTTTGGTATTTTTCTGGATACTGTGTTGTTATTCTCACCAAAACTTGTTGTTTTGTGGAAATAGGTAAAACCTATTTATAATAGTCATATTGAACGCACCCTGATCTCGTAGAAAGGGGAGAGATTGAGTAATGGAGAAGTGGGATCATGTGTAAATGCCAAAGACCACGTTCCCACCATGTAGGAAACTGGTTAGTTACACCCACTATTTCTTACTGTCACTAACTGCCCTGCTTTTTGACACTTTCTTACAATGGGCGTGTTGCACGCCGCACGCTGTAAACCGCCAGACCAATACCCTAATGAGCATCCCCCATTTTGTGACGTATTTGATGTCTCGAGTGTTTTCATGGAAAACGTGTAGCATATTGCTATATGTGGCAAGTCAAATTTAGGAGACTTGCCACAGGAGAATAACACGTGATGCTATTTGGCTTGTCCTGGTTGGTCACCCAAAACATTCCACAGGCCTGTCAATTCTGTGGCGAATTTGGACGGCTAAGACCGTAACTCATGAGAAAGGGTGGCCATTCATTATGGCCACATTCTGTTGGCGCCTGATGGTAGTACAGTGGCGTCATTGGCACATGCCAATGGCGTAGTGGCATATAGAGGCATGCCAGTGGCGCATGGCGTAGCCATGGCAACTATTTTGGCATATTGGTGTTAGACCCAAATATGGCTCCGGTAACATTGTCCCTGTTGTTACATCAAACTTTAAGTCCTTAGGAGAATTACCTGACTTAGTTGGCGTGGCAACTTTAGCTAAATTAGGGTTTGGCATATCGAAACCCTAATTAGTGCGTGTGGCATGGCCGCGGCATGGTGGTACTTTATACAATTGGTGCCATGGCCACATTAAAGGAATTATGGCAGGTCATAACATGAAATAACTACAGGCGCAAGGATGGCCACGGGTGGTTATAGAATGGCGCCATTTCTAGGGTTTGGCGTGTCCCACATGGCTCATGGCATGTTATAGGGCCAAAGTGGCGTAATTGGGCCACGACTGGAAATTAGGGTTACGACTAACGCCGCTAAGGCAGAGCCGTGTTTGGAATACCCTAATTGGAACATGTTATGGCGTTCGGACACGAACAAGAAATGGTTAGCACATTGGCGCGCTATTTATTGTAAGTTGCCACGTTCGGCATGCTTCCGTGGAAAAGTGGCACGTTTGGCATGCCGATTAGTGTTTTGGCGAGGCATGGCATGTTTGGCATGTCACTAATATGCCGGAGTGGAATGGCACGTTTGGCATGCCAATTAGCGTATTGGCGCAACTTTGGAAAGCGACTATCTGGCGCAACTTTGCCTCTTTTGATACTGTGGAAGGTTTAGGGCGACCTGATTCGTCGATTAAAAGATAGGTCGGCCAAGGATGGGTGTGGCCACACTTCCAGTGTGCGTGTGGCGGATTTAGAGCGACCTGATTGGTCGATAGGAAATAGGGCCGACAAGTATGGGACCATCCACAACTAATGTGCATGTGGCGGGAATAGGGGCCGGTTCGAGCAGCATGGGGTGTGGCCACTTGCAAGTGGCGCCGACTGGCCTGTGGCATGGTCACACCTCCTTTTGTTGCTGCTCCTATTATGCGGCTCATTTTATTCCTTTTTTTTCTGATTGTGAGTAGGATTTTGCACCTACTAATCCATGGCGGATTAATTGCCTAGTTCGCCTAGGCTTAATTTCGACATGCAAGGTCTAATATACTGCGCAGGGCGCAAAACCCTAATTTTTGCAAATTAGTCAGGGTAATATCTGAATGTGTGAATTATCACAAAATTGATTGAATTCTATGTGTTGACACAGTGTTCTTTAAGTTCATTGTTAGAGAGCAGTATGCTTTCCGATTGAATACTTTATGTAAGGACCTTACCCATAATACTTGGAAATTCGTGTTACTCTGCTGCGAGTGAACACATTGTCATGCCATATCAATATTAAGGGTTCATCCGGGGAACATAGCACACATAGCATTCAAAGAAACTTATATTAATTGAATAATACAGGCAAGGTGCCAAAATTTATAGAATATCTGGGATTGTTGCTACATGCACCATTCTGGATAAATTTCATGTGAATATATGTTGCTCAATAAATGCGCCAGTGAAGATGTTGAACACTCATCACTTTTACATGGATCCGTTTCTTTGCAGAGTGACGGCACATTAAATGCAGGGTTTTACAAATTTAACCCTGAACTAAAAACCACCATCAACACATACAATAGACATAATCTTTGTAAACAAAAGATTTTAACCTATCTTCCATCAAATAATTGACATAATAGGCTTAACTTTTGTTTGTCAAAAGTTCATCGATCTTGTATCAACACATGCATATTGACATATGAAAGAGATAACTTTTGACATCGTATGGGACAATAATAGTTCACGGACGCAAACACACATATCCCATAAAATATTGCAGTATATAAAACCATAAAGATTAATACTACAAACATCATCTTCCAAATCACTTTAGAATTTAAATAAATAAATATTGCAAGATGAAAACGTTGGACATAGCTATGTGTACTCACAATAATGGCTATTCCAAACCCTAGTTATCCTTCTTAAACAAAAACAAGAATAAAAATTCTTTTAAGAAGTTTTACTAGACATTCAGATCTTTGAAAAATTCCTTATCGTCCCCGAACTACTTTTCGTTAACATCCATTGGTACGTATGGTTCATGGAGGAAGGAGTCAATACCAATAAACCGTCTTGGTTGATGATATCGAACCAGGGCCTTCTGAATTTCTAACGATCTTAAAACACAAGCCTTTATTTGTTGAGTCTCTTTTCTTGCCAGCTTCAACTCTTCAAGAACATCATAAAACTTCTGAGAATTAGAAGGAACTGCTCCTGGCATCCTCACATTCCTTCTTTTTATTTTCAAAGTTGGAGACACAGGAGATTTCTCTTTTTCCTTGGTGATTGATGGCTTAACAATCATATTGATATCTTTTCCTTCAGAAGACATGATGCTTGGAGTACTCTTATGCAACCGTTTTTTTTTTCGTAAGAGGAATTCACAATCTCAACAAGCAGTCTTAAGATATAAAGAGTATCAGAGAAGGAAAAAGGAATGTAGGGTTTCAAAACCTTTAAACAGGTTTGTACACGTCCAACTCACAAACCTATAAAGAGTATAATTATCAATAATAACCCTCTTCTTTTGGCAAAACGGTCCTTTCCAATATCAACAGTGATATGGAGGAATTCCAAAAACCAAACAACACAAAGCTAAAAACAAAACTGAATTCTTAGATCATGTGGTGTGCAAGATCTTGTCTCTTTTGAACCGGTACATGAGACAAGATGCACCTGACAACACAATCAAGTTGTGTTGTGGTGAACAATAATTTGTCCACCATGACCCTTTTGGTTGGAATTCATGGAACCCTGCCTTTCCTTATGTTTAGACCATGTTTTCTTCTCTATTGGTCTAAAACTATCTTTGGAAACTAATTTCTTCGATGAAGATAAGATCTTACATACCTCAGCTTTTTTCTCCGTTAATTTAAGCTTGGTAGCTAGACGATCTGCTCTTCGCTGAAGCTTGTTGACATATCTCATCTTGTGTTTGTACTTGAAACACTTTGAAAGTTCATGACCCTTGAGAGAACAATAGGAGCATGTCAATGTATAAGATAATTCAGGCGCCTGTGAAGTGCAAGCTGATAGGCACAAAGTAGATCCCGAAACATTAAACATAGATTTTCCAAAAGAAGGGTCAATTGATTCTTCCATCTTGATTGGGTTTTCTTGTAAAAGATTATCAAGATTGATGTATGTATTGCTACAATTATCAAAATCAATATTTTCACATAGAAGAGCAACACTTGACTTTTTGTCTTCATCAGAATCATAATTGTCAGACATCTCATCAAATGTCGCTGCAAGACCTTTGTTCCCAGTGTATTTTCTACGATTTGGGAATTCGTTTGCAAAATGACCAAAACCCTTACACTTAAAGCACTGAGGAATATCCTTGTCATCAGTTTCATCAGCGTCCCTGTTTTTAGGAGGAATACGATTATGAGGTTTAACTGATGCCTGTGTCTTATCTCTGGAGAACCGTTTACTTCTCCTCAACAGAAGATCCCTAAACTGTCTTGTGATCATCGAGACCGATTTTTCAAGATCTTCATATGATGAATCTGTCTCAGAGTAATCATCTTCAGAGATATACACATTTTTACTTTTATCAAGTAATTTTGTATCTTTTAGTGCTTTGAACGCCACATCCTTGGATTTGGACGAGTGTTCATGATCAAATATCTTTAGCTTCCCAACCAAGGTATTTCTGGAGATGGTATCAAGGTTATTTTCCTCAACGATGTCATGCTTCTTAGAATCGTATCTAGATGGCAGCGATCTGAGAATTTTTATCATAATGTCCTTTTCAGGATTAGTCTTACCCAATGCAAAAGATGCATTAACAATTTCAGACACTTTGTGAGTAAACTCATCAAATGAATCTTCATCTGACATACGAAGGTTTTCCCAATCGAAATTTAGGTTTTGAAGCCTGGCTTCCTTTTCACCGGTATTTCCTTCGAATACGGTTTCTAAGATATCCCACGCATCTTTAGACCTAGTGCAATTTGACACATGGTGCTGAAGATTTTGGGTAATGGCTTGTATGCTGGCATTCAAACCGCCGGAGTTTTGCTTTGTAGCACATATCTCAGCAGCATCGTATTCGCCAATATTTTTTGGAACAGTAGCGTTACCTATTGCCACAACAGGAGCATCATAGCCATTAACTACATATACCCATGATTGAAAATCACGTGCTTGAAGAAAAGCTCGCATAACAATTTTCCACCATAAGTAATTTGAGCCATCGAAGACTAGTGGTACGTTAATAGAGATAACACCTTTGTCCATAGAGTCAGATCGCTACAAACACAGACTTTTGAGGTCTTGAACGTGTTTGCCTGCTCTGATACAAATTGGAAAAGCGGGGGTCTAACAACCTCACCAAATATTTCGATTATCAATCTGTAAGGACTAACTCCAATATACTTTCTAGAGAATCAACTAGACAGTCAGACTCAATCTAGATAAAAGTATATCAAATAGTTAATATCCTAATCTCTCGATTTGATCTTTACTCAAGCAAATGGAAATCTGCGATTCTTTATCAAATACTAGAGAGATAAACTTGGATGGTACCAAAGACCAAATCCAAGTGACAATCAATTTAAATCAACAACCAAAGGTTGGATATTCTAATTAATTGATCTTAACGCACAACCTGTGATATTTCAATTATATAACAAAATACAATGCGGAATAGAAATAACACAGACACCAGAAATTTTGTTAACGACGAAACCGCAAAGGCAGAAAAACCCCGGGACCTAGTCCAGATTGAACACCACACTGTATTAAGCCGCTACAGACACTACCCTACTACAAACTAACTTCGGTATGTACTGTAGTTGTACCCTAATCAATATCACACAGATTCAAGGTACAATTATGCTCCTTACGTTTCTGATCCCAGCAGGATACTATGCACTTGATTCCCTTAGCTGATCTCATCCATAGCCAACTGTTTCTACGACCCAAAGTCGAAGACTTTAATAAAAAATCTGTATCACACAGAAAAGTATACGATGATAGATAAATTTGTTTCCCACAGATAAACCTAAGAGTTTTGTTTCGTCTTTTGATAAAATCAAGGTGAACAGGAACCAATTGATAACTCGGACTTATATCCCGAAAAACATCCTAGAATTATCAATCACCTCACAATAATCTAAATCGTATGGTAGGGAAACTAGATATTGCGGAATCACAAACGATGAGACGAAGATGTTTGTGATTTCTTTTTATCTTTCCCTATCGGAGATATAATCTCATGTCAACTATTCAATTGAACTCGTACGATAGAAAATTGCAAGATCAGATCGCTTAACTACAAGAGGAGTAGTTTTGTCTGGCTTCACAATCCCAATGAAGTATTTCAGTCGTTAACCTACAGGGTCTCGAGAATAAACCTAAGGTTAAAGGAGAATCGATTCTAGCAAAACCAACTAGTATCACACAAGAGGTGTGGGGATTAGTTTTTCCAGTTGCTAGATGTCTCCTTTATATAGTTTCAAATCATGGTTTGCAATCCAAGTTACTTTGGTAACAAAGCATTCAATATTCACAGTTAGATGAAAAACCTGAATTAACCAAGCTAATATCTTTCAACCGTTAGATCGAAACTTAGCATGTCACACACAAATGAAATGTATTTCATTTAAGTTTGAGTAATCGTACCTAAACATGAACACTTAGTTGGTTCACAAATAGTTAACCAATGGTTAGCCATATGAGTACTTCCATATTAACCATATTCATCTTCTTCACATAACTAGCTCAAATGACTCATACGAACTAGTTGAAGAGTTGTTCAATTGCTTAGGTCTTTATGAATAGACACAATTCTAACAAAATCGGCTTGATTAACTTGAATCAATTCATGAACAATATAGCCACGGTTTGCAGAGATTGCATTCCTTATTTATTTATTGTTTAAGTTCATGAGCATCCGATTTGAGAAAAATAACCAGCTTGGGTACGCGTACGAGTACGTGTATCATAGCTACCGGATTTGAGTTTAGAAACTCAACAAAAATTTTGGGTTCGAAAACTTCCGTGGGTACGCATACCCGGTTTAATAGTTTGCAAATTTACAAACTCAGCAGAAATTTTGAATTCGAAAACTTCCGATGGTACGCGTACCCAACCTGTCTCCTTCACCAATACCGTATGCACACATATGCACACACTTGGTTTCTGGCACATGGATTTATACACTAATGTGCGAACACACTATATATGCTTATATCCATAGTTGGTTACGTAATCTCAACTCTACATTTCAATTATTGAAACATTCTTCTATAATGTTATAACAGTCGTTATTCACAACTATCGTCATCAAAGCTATTTTTAATATTGAAACGTCATCATGAGTTTCGTCACGGGTTAAGATGAAAAGTGATTAAAGCGAAAGCTTACCAACACATATTTCGAGAAAAAGATAGGCGAGTAAACTCGGCTCGAAATAGCAAATGTGTATGTATGAAAACTATCATACTTATACAAATTTGTCTCAAGAGTAGGAGATAGAGTAGATAGACTTTTGAGTGATAGATAAGTTCAAGTCTCCACATACCTTTTAGTCGGATGAAATTCCACTGGTTCCTTGAGTAGTTCTTCGTCTTCGTAAGGTGATCGCCATGGAGTCTGGAGCTCAACTACACTAAACTGTCCTAAACCGAGACTTAGCTATAAGTAGTCTAGAAATCAAGACATATAGTTTTGACAACTAAACTTGACAAACATGCTTGAGATAGCAACGCATGCGAGTTCGACCGAGCAATGCTTTAACAATAATAGCTTGAGTCTCAAGATAGGAGATAGAGTAGGTAGACTTTTGTGTATAATCAAAGTCTATATAGAAAAACGACTTTTTTCTCAAGATAGGAGATAGAGTAGATACACTTTTGAGTGATAGATAAGTTCAAGTCTCGATATACCTTTTAGTCGATGAAGTTCCACAGTTCCTTGAGTAGTTCTTCGTCTTTGTATGATGATCGCCATGGAGTATTGAGCTCAACTACACTTTCTATCGTAGTCCGAGACTTAGCTATAAGTAGATTAGAAATCAAGACTTATAGTTTTGATCACTAACATTGACAAACATGCTTGAGATAGAAACGCATGCGACTTCGACCGATCAGTGCTCTAACATGGATAACTTCAATTAAATATTGTTGAGCCAACGAGGTGTACATGTTTAGGCATAATTACTCATATCTAAATAAAGTCACTTTTCATTTGTATGTAACAATCTAAGTTCGATCTAACAGTGGAAATATATTAGCTTGAGTCTAATCAAATTTTCATATAACAGTAAATATTGAATGCTTTGTTACCAAGGTAACATTGATTGCAAACCCTGATTTGAAGACTATATAAGGGCGAACTCTAGCAACTGGGAAACCTAATCCCCACACCTCATGTGTGATACTAGTTGCGACTAGAGTTGATTATCCTTTAACCTAAGTTTTTCTTAAAACCATTATAGGTTAACGACTTAAATACTTCATTGGAATTGTGAATCCAGACCCAACTATTTTATCTGTATTTGCGTGTTCTGATCTTGCTTTGCTCTATCGTATTGAGTACTATCTTCTCTAAGATTTGCTCGAGATTTAATCTTCATAGGGAAAATAAAAAGTAGTCACAAACATCTTCTTTTCATCGTTTGTGATTACACAATATCTTGTATCGCTACCATACCACTAAGATTATTGTGAGGTGATTGATATTACTAGACTAATCTTTGGGAATATAAATCTGGTGTATCAATTGGTTCCTGTTCACCTTGATTTATCAAAAGACGGAACAAAACTCATAGGTATTTCTGTGGGAGACAGATTTATCTATTCAAAAGAGTTTACTGTGTGATACAAAATTGTTTATCAAGTCTTCGACTTTGGGTCGTAGAAACTCTTAGTTGTGGGTGAGATCAGCTAAGGGAAACAAGTGTGTAGAGCACTGCTGGGATTCAGAGGCGTAAGGAATGCGACTATACCTTGATCAGTGTGGGATTGGTTAGGGCTCAACTACATTCCAGTCCGAAGTTAACTTGTAGTAGGTTAGTGTCTATAGCGGCTTAATACAGTGTGGTGATCAAATCTGGACTAGGTCCCGTGTTTTTTTTTTTTGCATTTGGGGTTTCCTCTTTAACAAAACTTCTCGTGTCTGTGTTATTTCTTTTCCGCATTATATCTATTTATATAATTGAAATATCACAGGTTGTGCATGGTTCAATCAATTATATAATCCAACCTTTGGTTGTTGATATAAATTGATTGACACTTGAACATTGGTCCTTGGTACCTTTCAAGTTGTTTCTCATAATAATCAGGCTCACGGATTCTATCTGTTTGATTTGTTGATTACATTGAAAAATATAGATACAACTCTTGGATATATTTCCATTGATTAAGTATGACTGTCTAGTTGATTCTCTTGGAATCATATTGGATTTTGTCCATGCAGATTGCCTAAACGAAATATTGGGCGTGGTTGTTAGACCCACGCTTTTTCACTTACCATGCGGAAACACCCATATGTATAAAATATTCATAATATTATTCGGTGTCAGGACTGCAACCATCCACATGTGGCCAAGAGTAGCTCACATTCGGGTTGCGGTTCCAAATCCATACATTTTATTATGCGGCTTATATATCTTCTTTGCAATTCAACAAATTATTTCCTTGACAGAATTCCCATATAGAGAGTGATTTAACACCAACGTCAACTATGCCATTATTATCAGTGGACATTTTGACTATGTCACGAATAATCATTGTATCACAATCACAAATCTCTTTGTTTCACGCGTGCCTTATGAGAGTCCCTTCATTTTGAGGTTCCATAGATTTTGCATAGACATTCTCTTATTAGGAGAACTATACTTAGAGAAAATAGATATTCCTTTGATAGTCTTTTATAGAGCTATATCTTCCAATGACTGTAATTGGTTCTTTCTCTTTATAACAAAATAAAATATTTTGAATCAACTTGTCATCCACATTGTCGTGTGTTTTAAATGACATATTAGCTGCTTCAAACAAAGATTCTCAAGAAACAACTTGTTTTTCATTTAACAAAAATATCAAATGTGATGGACCTTTGGACTTCCAATGAACCGAGTTTCAGCGCACTTAGGGTGGTAGCCGCCCGACAACGCATGCTTTATCAAACGGGTGAAGGATGATCAATCATACTATTTGTGTTTGTTTTACCGAGACAGTCATTCAGATAAGGGTTGGTTCTTAGAAATAAAACAAAGCAGTGAAATCTATATCTAATAACACAAGCGCTTGTAATCATCATGATATCCAAAACCTGCAATTTATTTCCCTAGCACTTACTCACAAGTTAAGATACATATATGTACTTCTACAAAAATTCATGAACATCAAAACTCATAAAATAATAGGTAAGAAAAAATATAAGAACCTTTAATTTTTTTTCTCTTCTTTCGGACATTATATTGAAAAGAATGTGGGCATCTTGTTGTTGGTGTAAAGGTGAGTTTGTTGTGGTACATCTATCCTCTAATTAAAGATCTTTTTCCCTGAAAACTCAAATTTTTAGACAACTAACCTTTCTAATCAAACCAGGATTGCAAAATTATGCTTCAAGCCATAACCATTCATCCACAAAATTGACGGCAACAACCATATTCCTAGCTGTTTTCACGGCTTAAACCAAGTATTTTCTAACTGATTATTTTTCCGGCAAAAAGAAAACTTATATTATACTCTAAATCGATCTCAATATCAATTATGTCTTTAACTTTTAAGAACGTGTAAAATCACCATAGAAGAGAAAGAAAAACAAACGAATAAGAGAAAAATTATAACCCCATTACTTTCCCCCAAATTTCATATATTAATTTTAATAAAAAAATTTCTCCAATGTATGCCCTTGATGAGTCCAATGGTTGACACATGTATGGTGAGGTATCCAATTGTATGAATCACTATTATGACACCCAAGGGTTTCAACTGAGGATGATTTTCTTTATCAAGGTATAACATTTTTAGTTTTTAGGCAACCTAAAAGTGTTAAAGCACTTGACTGTTAGAGTTTTAGGCACTGTGAGTGCGTAATTTGACTAATGGGTTCGCTTAAATCCGAGAAAAAGGTACGGATTATCACACCATTAACCCCTTCAAAACTTCTTCTTGAAGTTCAAAATAAAACCATAAGTAAAGAGAATTACTTGTAGTCACCGCAGTAGCAGAACATGACTGAATTCCAAACACACGGTTTCATTTGAACCAGAACAGCTCTCATACTAATTCTGACGGACTGGAAAATATGGACTTCTAACGAACCGGGTTTTGGCCTACTTGACAAGTTCTAACTTTCTGATGCACCACTCGAGAAATTATTTTTTAAAAAAATTGGACTAATTTTATTTTTACCAAGCAAATGTTCATTGGTTATTATATTCCAAAACACTTCGTAAGTAGACAAACACGATTTTCATTCGAAGGGTCATTGAATCCATCAAACTGCTTTACAATGTTAAATATCACTGCTGATATTTATTTGAGAAAAACAAATGATATGAATCACCTTGTGTAGGTGAAAATCATCTCTAAGCGAACACCAATGTTCAGAAACTAAGATTCTGCTGAACAAAAACCTCACTTAAGCATCTTTTATTTGTCAGGATAGTTCTGGATACCAGCCACTGTTACGGAAATAGTCTTACATCTAGCCACCGAGGTGGTGGGTGCTAGCCTACCCGATGACGCACGCTGTATTAAACAGGTGAGGGATGATCAGTCCAAGTGTCTGTCTATGTTACAGTAACTTTCTTTCGGGTAGAGGTTATTCTTAGGAATAAAACGAAGCAGTAGAATCCATATTTAGTAACACAATCACTTGTAATCATCGTGATATCGGACTCCTACAATTTATTTCCCAAGCGCTTACTCACATGTTAAGTTATATGTATGTACTCTACAAAAATTCAGGAATTCAAAACTCATAAAACAAATATGTAAGGAATGACATATGAACCTTTAACTACTTTTTTCTTCTTTCAGCCATTTTTTTGAACAAAATGTGGGCATCTTGTTGTTGGTGAAAAGATGAGTTGTGTCTAGCCACAAATTGCACTTTTCCTTCCTTGAAAACTCAAATTGGTAGACAACCCAACTTTTCTAATCAAACTAGGATTCCAAAACTACGCTTCAAGCCATAACCATTCATTTACTAAAATTGATGACAACAACCCTATTACTAGCTGTTTTCATGGCTTAAACCAACTGTTTTCTCACTAATTTTTTCCAGCCAAAATAAATAAATTCATATTAGACTCTATACCGATCTCAATTTTCAATCATACTTTTAATTTTTAAGAAAGTGTAAAATCACCATAGAAGAGAAAGGAAAAACAAAAGAAGAAGAGAAAAATGATAACCCCATTACTTTCACCCAAATCTCATGTATTAGTTTCAACATAAAAATATCTCCAATGCATTCCCTTGACGGGTCCAATGGTTGACACATGTACGATGAGGTGTTCAATTGCATGGATCATTATTATGGCACACATGGGTTTCAATTAAGGTTGAATTTCTTTATCAAGGTAAATAATTTTTTTTCTAGGCATCCTGAAAGTGCTAAAAACACTTGACTATTAGAGTTTTACGCACTCTGGGTGCGTAATTTGACTTATGGGTTCACTTAAATCCGAGAAAAAGGTATCGAGCATCACATCAAAACTTGTACATGTGTTTTACTGCTGAAAACATCAAGATGATCAGATACATTATGGTTTATCTTTGTGTAAACCAGGATACTTCATAGGGATTTCAAGGCGATATACTTTTCTCCCCTAAACAATGAGAATACTTTCTCATCAAATTTGCAGATGTTGTAGTAGTAACAACAACAATGAACATATCACGTCCCAAACAGAAACATGGCGCAATGGTTTCATGAGTAATAGTTCAAAATGCTTTATTAATGAACCAACAAAACAATTTATTGAATGCATAATCATAATAGAATACTCACCATCAATGCCCATAGCATCACCAGAATGATAAACATCAATAACTGACTAACAAAAGTTGCATTCACGCGAATATAAAAACATAGTTATCATTCAGGTGATATGTCGATTCATTTATGATCACAAGACTATACTTCGATCAACCTGATCAAGTATCTACGGAAAATCGTTATCATGGGTGTCGATGTACAACAAGCGACCTTCATTCTCTCATTATGCTTTCTTATAAGCATCAAATTTTGAACTAAATTCGTGGATGTTTGGACCAGGGAGAGGGTACTAAGTACACCACCAACCTTTTTGTTCGGAAACTTGTATGGACGAAACCCAATACAATTTCAAGTGGATCAAAATTAAAGATCCTCGAAAAATATGTATATAGAGTTTTGCATTTGTCCTCCATAATCAATATGTCTAGACACAATCCTTGAACCTGATTATGTAGAAGAGTTCTCGGTCGTATCCAAATCAAGAGGATCCAAATTTTAACAAGTATGAAACTTGCGATCTATCTTTCAGGATACGAATTCAACAAGAACAAGTCATGTTAATGATTATAATTAATATGTACTTAAACTACCTAAATTGATTATGTATTACTTGTATTATTCCTATTATAAAGATAAAATTATATGACGCAGAAGAGAAAAATCACAAGACACCAGAAGTTTTGTTAACGAGGAAAACTACACTTGCAGAAAAACCCAGGAACTCGTCCAACTTTGAACACCAAATTGTATTAAGACGCAAAAAAAAATAGCGTACTATTAGATTTCGACTGGAATGTAACTGAGACTGAATTAACATCAAAACAAGTTACCTGCAGTCGTTCTCCTTACATCTCTTGAATATCGCAAGTCTACGCAATTGATTCCCGACGTCATTTAAAACTTAAGAGTGTAGATGGGAAAAAACGATTTGCTGGTTTTTAGGGAATCGAGGAGATGACCGTGCGGAGGAGACTCCTTGAACCGAGAAAATGCTCAACCTCACACAGATGCACTGCAAGAATGGAGTGCTTTAAGTTATAGAGATCAATCTGTAGGACTCCGGTCTAAACCAAGACAATGGCCGTTCCAGAGTCAATTCAGTCACAAGAGAGGATGGGTCGATCTGTAGGAGGGAAGCTGAGAAATGTGTGAGATCAATGGTGATCGAGATTGTAGGTGTGTTGTGTATTCTGCGTAAGAAATTTCTGAATGATTGAATTTACTCAGTTAAGAGTGATTGCTCAGACGATGAGTTCGTTTAGAAGAAAGATTGTCTGTCTGAACTTGTCGAGAAATTCTTGTCTGTTTCAATCATGATTCATAGGCCTTTTATATTGCTGGAATTGCAAACACCTTGATCCCATGAAGTGTGACAGTTGCTGAAGTCAAAGAGTGGGGAAGTGGTAAGTCGTGTCAAAATCAGTTACTCATCGTGCGGAGACTTGGTTGATTTCCCACCTACTAGTTTGCTAACTCCTCCAACTGATTGCACGACTTGCTCACATTCTCGTCGTGTTTATGAATACATGTGTCGTAGACCGCCAGAACAAAACCCTAGTTAATATCCCCCATGTGACACGATTGACATCTCGTGATTGTGGAGTCAGTTGCTGACTTTATGGGACGATGAGTCCTTGTATTGTTGAGTCGAACGTGATTTGCAAATGTTTTGAGACTCATGAATTGAACATGTCTGCTGAGACAAAAGTATATTGTCGAATGAATGTTGATAACTTAAGGTGAGTAAATGTTGTTGAATTGTTGAATATTGATAGCTGAACCAATATTCCTTAGTCTGATAAGATAAAATATTAAATTAAGACACTGGCAGCTAGACCGAGCATAATAAAAAAGTGTTGATCATGGTATCATCATGACGAGTCGACCATGTAACGCCCAGATGCTCAAATGAGCAAAATACCAAAGTCTCCTGAAGACCAGTTGGTGAAAGGATGATTAAATGCTGGTTTAATCATTTATTGAGATAATGCTTGTGTGAGCGCTAGGTAGTAAAACCTGATTATGGAGAGATGAGGGACCGACAAAGGGGTCATGGGACCGGCTCTTGGTGGTCGTGGGACCAGATGATGGTCGTTTGATCAAACTCCCAATTGTTTGAGAAGAGTTTGGACCTAATGTGAGCAATTGAGCAAATTAGGTCAAAATTGTTAAAACACGTGGGACTGGCTCTTTGAAAGCCTCATGGCTAGCCTTGGTCGGTCAAGGAGACATGTCCGTGTCACCATAATGTCTGTGTCTCAGTCCTGAGAGTTTCGATATTTTCTGATGCGCGTTTGAGCAACATTTTGAGAAAATATGAAGGATTCAGGGTTTTGCTGAAACTGGGGAATCTTCATGAGGTGATGAAAAATAATTAATAAAATAGGAAATTGCAAGGTGTGGGACCGGCCACGGATAGGGCATGGCCGGCTAGCTAG
Source organism: Papaver somniferum (assembly GCF_003573695.1). Taxonomy (NCBI): domain Eukaryota; kingdom Viridiplantae; phylum Streptophyta; class Magnoliopsida; order Ranunculales; family Papaveraceae; genus Papaver; species Papaver somniferum. The sequence continues at coordinate 42,910,356 of NC_039360.1, read as the reverse complement.
CAAGCTCGGTCCTGCAACACCTTTTCCAATTTTATGTATTTTCCCTGATGTGAGCGAAATACCATAAAACTGAGGAATTTCATGAGATCAAGGAATTTCCATGAGATTATGGACATAATAATAATAAAATAGGGACTCATGAAGTGTGGGACCGACTATTGCTAAGTCATGACCGGCCGTCCAGTGAGCACGGTCGCATGGCATTTTCCCTAATTTTATATTATTTTCATGACTTTAGGGAAATATCATGAAATCAAGGAGTTTGTTGAAACTAAGGATTTTCCTTGAAGTGAAGGAGTTTCCATGGGATGAGGGAAACAAATAATATTAAAATAATGAGTCAAGAGCGTGTGGGACCGGCAGCGGCTAGGGCATGTCCGGCCGGCCAATGAGCCCGGTCTCGTGCGTTTTCTCCTTAATTTTACATAATTTTCATGAGGTTAGGGAAATATCATGAAATCAGAGAATTTTCATGAGATGAGGGAAATAATAAAATAATAAGGAACCATGAGGTGTGGGACCGGCCACGGTTAGGGCATGGCCGGCTGGCTAGCAAGCTCGGTCGCACGACACCTTTCATTATTTTTATTATTTCTTTGACATGAGGAAACACCATGAGATTAGGGAGTTTCATTGAGACGAAGGATATTTGCTCAAATGAAAAGACTTTCATGAGATCAGGGAAAAATAATAAAACATGATAAAATATGAAATTAGGCGGGGGAGTGGCCACGACATGACTGGCCGGCCGGTGACCCGGTCCCCTAGCGCCTTTGCCAATTTTTTTTTTTATTTTCCATCCCATTTTGCATAGGTTCATCGTTGCTTCGTGTTTTGGAATGCTCGTTTGTGCATTCAGGTGCTCGTTTGTGCATTATTGCTGAGTACACTTGCACCGTTTTAGTCGGGGCTTACTCGATAGCTGCTCAGATCCCCGTATGTTGAACATTTATCACTAACCCGTGGAATTCTGCTGGCAAGAACCACGGATTGAAGTGACGAAATGTTACGAAGAATCGTAGAATATTGTTGAATATTCAGTTAACGATTAGAGATAATTAATTGATGGCTCTATACTAGCAGGCATGCTGTCTAGGAGCATTAATTATTCAAGATTGAGCGATATGAGCTTGTTGAAGCGTCATATTTATTATGTATAGTATAGTCAGGGAAAACACGTTGTTGCATCCTGAAGACGTTATCGCTCTATACTAGCAGGCAATATGTCTAGGAGTCGTCCAATCATAATGATTTTATACACATGTCTTTTATACAGTCAGGTAAAACATTGTTACATTCTGAAGACGTTATCGCTCTATACTAGCAGGAAAGCTGTCTAGGAGCCTGTAAAGACCCACAAGTTTGTCAACGCTATTAAACCGATCAAGTGTCCAGTTAGCCGATAATAACTCGATTAGTTTAACAGGAACGATAATTAATATAAATTAATCTAACAACGATCTAGATACGAAACTAGTACCATCGGTTAGATCTCGAAAATTTATGTGAAATAGACTACTCGAGCGTGTAATTCGGATATCGGACGAAGAAGAATACATCAAGACAATATAAAGGGTAAAATCGTCATTTCAGGAAAAAGCACTTTTGATGTAACACGGACACGTTGTAGCTGCCTGTCCTAGTAATTCCTTTTCCTTATCTTCATCTAATCGAGCCGAGAGAATCATTTTCTCTTATTCTTCTCTTTCTTTCTTCTTCTTCGGTTCTTCTTCTTCTGTGAGTTTGAGAATCAAATTTATGATTTTGATATTGAAATAAGATTGATAAATGTCAACGATGAGTTGTTGGTGGTGAATATTATCTATAGTTGATTTAGAATCGAAGGAGAAAGTAAATCAGTGAGTTAGGGTTTCTGTTATTTGGTTTAAGCTTGATTTGAGATAACAATTAGAGATGTGTTTCGAGAGTTTGGATGGAATAAGAAGATTGTTGTGTCAAGAAGGTTAGGTTTCGGAGAAGAAGAGTAATTTGATAATTAGGGTTTTTGCATATTTTATTGGAATTCGAATTGAGAGAGGATTGAGAGGAATTGGATAGATTATAAGATGGGCTTGATAGAGTTGCAGATTTGGATTGATGATTTGAAGTCGAATTAAATAATAGAGTATTTAGAATTACTTTTAAGGTTTTTATGAGAATAAGTATTTGATATGGGGCTTGTGAGATGAAGACTAGGGCGTGATTCTGTTAATAAGAAGGTGGTGGATCTATTGCTGGTGTTGATTCAAGACTCGGGAGAAAATTGTAAGTTGAATTTTAATTTCTGAGGTTAATTCTGAATGTTTTATAAAAATAATTTGATTCAGTTAATTATTGATGGGTTTTCTTTTGTTTAGAGTAGAGATGGTTGCATGTGATTTAATTTGGTATCTTAAGGAATTGTGAAAGAATATCATAGTCCCTGAGTTGGAAATTGTTGATGAAGAAGATGTATTGAGTTAACTGAATGGAAGGAATTGAAATAAGGGAAATGAAATGAAATTTTCATATGAGTCGGGGTTTGTTCATAATTAAGCATAGAAGATATGATATTGTAGGATGTTGAACTACATGGAACATGAAGTGAATGTTATTGTTGAGTTTTGTAGTAATTGAAGTTTGATTGTGACCCTGAAATGGAGTCTGGGGTGACAGTTAAGTGGTGGTGATGTTATTGAATCTTGTGGAGGGTAGTGTTACTTGTGGTTCTAGTGGAGCTGTAGATTCATTTGTACTGGAATGGAGGTCTGGTGGTGTATCTGAATAGTTGTGTGCGTGTTAAAAATGGAGATACTATAACTTGATCAATACAAGATATTGGAGATAAATATGTTGATTATGAAAGAGGTATGGTTAGGTTGCTATGGTGGTTGAGAGAACTATTCAAATGAAGCCTAGTGGTGTTGTTGGTATTATGAAATGCAAGGTGAATGTAAATAAACTAAGTAGATGTATGAACAAAGTATGAATTAAAGATATTTATATCTTGAGTTACAGAAGAATTGAGATTTGGAAATGTGGATGCAGGTTAAGAAGAATGGAAGTTAAACTGTTGCTTCTAGTGGTGACTTAATGGATTCCAGGGATGTTGAGGCAGTGTATACAGGACAAGGAAGAAACTAATATGATAATGAAACAAAACTCAGGTTAGGTGGTTGAAGTGTTGTACATTTGGCTGTGTTGAAGATAAATGATGTACAATGGATGTGAATTTGTTGTAAAGATGATGTTGTAGTTAGGGTGAGAATGTGGTGTGTGAGGGAAAAGAAATATGAGGGTTTATTGGTTACAAATGTGGTCATAGATGTAGTTGTATGGCTTGATGGCAGTCTCTATGATGCTTGCCTCTTCTACCTGAAAGTAATTTGGATTTGTATTTGAGAATGAATTATTATTATGAAGTTTCTTTTGAGAACATTTATTGTTGAATTATAGATGTAGTTTGGTGAAAACGTGTTAAATAGTCGAGTAGAACTGAATGATAAAATAAAGAAGGTGTTGTAGGAAATGAAGTCTGAAATATGAGTTTAAGACCTATTAGTCATCTCAGTCAGTTTAGCTGACTCATTGTGTTCAGCTGACTTAGTGTATCTTACTGAGTTAACTCGTTAACTAGTACTGACTCAGTGAACCTTGACTGAGTCAGTTCCTTGACCATTTGACAAGGACCTTGACTTGACTTGGACGTTGACTGTTAGTTGACCCTTGACCGTTAGTTCTACCGTTAGTCACTGTTAGTTGACTTTGGTGGACTTATGTCAGTTTTCTTAGTTAGATGTTTTGGACCTCTTGTGGTCTGAATTGGACTTTGGTTTCTTCTACAAAGTTATAGATACGCAAAAGACTTAGCTATTGGACTATAAAACCAACCCAGTTGGATTAGTAAACTCTTGGTTATATTAAAGGTAGATAATGAGATACCATAATGGGTTTAGAACCATTAGATAGACTTGTGTGAATTTTGTATGAGCCATTTTGTCTAGATTCTTAGAGTTTTTGTGTGATTAACAGTTAGTCTATATTAACAACGATCAATTCAAAGGACGAACAAGTGGATCATGGATCTCGAGGTAGGAGTGTCTTGTCATCAAAAGAGGTGGGAATACATTTGACTCTTTTGTAAGCATTATTTTTGCTTTTACAAAAGTTTATGCTTAACAAACTCATGCATTGTCTGTTCGTGCATACCATGCTTTGTTTAAACTGCATTATGACAATTCTGTTGATTCTATGAATCTTTCCACGAATTGGAAAGGACTTGTAATGTTTTATTTGTCATTATAAATTGTTATAGGAAATGAGAATTTCCACTTGTAGTATATAAGATATGCTCCTTCACATTTATACCTACATGAATTCTGTTTTTATGCTTAGAGTGGGTCACCATGGTCTTGGTGATATCAATAGCTATTGAGTGTGGTTAGCACGAATATTATACATTTTTTAAAGCAGGAGTTTGTCCATATACATGTTTGTACATTTCAGTGACTTGGTCACTTATTTTAATGTTTGGGAAAACATTATTGTTTTCCAAATCTTGCCATGATTACTTGAAAGTTAAATTTTATTCCTACTGGGCACCCCTTTTAGGGATGATGTGCTCACCCATTCCCACTTACAGTTTCAGAGACACATCAGAGTTGCACAGCAAAAGCTTCAAGTGTTGAGTTCGCTAGTTGATTAACTTCTGCTATGTTTATTATGTTGTATATTTTATTTGTAAACCAAATGGTAATTGTTATGTATCACGTGAGAGGAGTTCTTGTATATAAATTTCAGAGCGGGGCTAGTTTTGGGTTAAGTTTTGTAGAAGATTTCTTAATTGAATGTTTAAGTAAATGATTTAGATTCTTAGTGCCTCTTTATTTAGTTAATCTCTTGGATTAGTCAGCTGCTAGCTTTGGGGGCGCTACAGTGTTGGTATCAGAGCTCGCTATTAGATCTTATATGGTAAAGGATAGAATTAGCCATTGCCAGGTAATGAAATAGACTAGTTTAGAACTGGGTTGGGTTTGTGAGATAAATCTTAATCACTAAAAGCTATCAATTATTAAAAGATTTATTTGATTGATTGATTTGTTTGGTCGTTTGTTTGTGTATGTAATGAAGTAAAAATCGTAGGGTACACCAGTAATTTTAGCTAATAAAGGTTTGGGAATAATCAGTCTAAAAAGTGTGGACACGTACATAATCCAATACTATAAAAATAGTGAGATTAGTATTGTTGATAAATCCTTAAAGTCACAAAGAAACTTAATTGAACATCTTGGCTTATACGTGGAATCAACAATTTATAATTACACAAATGTTAACAATATTTTTGGAATTATACATGAAAATATTATAAGAGTAGTTAGAATAATAGTTTGACCATTAATATTAGTAACAAAAATATTATAACAGTAATTATAGATGATCATAAAAGTAATAATAATTTTAATAAAGTAATGATTAGCATTTATCAATTAGTGTCATATTGAACTTAGCTTAACTAAAATTTCAATAAAAACATATAACGATGAAAATAATAAATTATAAACTATGGAAAATTTATAGAGCTTATCTACGATTAAATTTTGTAAATTAAACTAGTGACAAATTAGAAATAAATATTTTGCGTTTAAACTAGATAATTAATATAATATTTATTAGGCGTTAGACGTAAGAAGGTGAGGATATAATGCATAAAATAAAAAGACTCAACTTGTTAATAATCTTGTACCGAATTATCATTAGTCTAACAAATGATCATGTAAATATTTAAAATGAAACAAATAGATATAAAGTAGTAATAATAGTATTCGGATGTTTAGTGTAAGATTATAATTAAAAGAAAATAAATTCATATATTAATAGGATACTTTACAGTAATAGCAAAATCTAAAGACTATTAGAGTATATTATAATTTTATGCAGACTCAAATTTAGATCATATTAAGTTACCAACGTCAAAATTTAATAAGATATAGTATATGGATTCAATCAGAATGAATAAAATCTGTTATATCAATCTCTATGTAAACGTAGAATTATATTTACAAGATGAAGGCTTAGTGTATCAGCCGGACTATCAACTTATAAATAATGAGAATAATAATACAGTTAATAATAGTATGCAAATAATTAGGCTGGTAGTAAAATTTATAATAGATAATTTTGGGAAAATTTATATATGGTGTTACATTGAAGTTAAAATGATGAAATATTATAAATTGGCGTGAAAATCGAATTGGGATTATTTAATAAATAAATAAATAAATTTAGATGACTAAATTGCTTAAATTGATGTGAACTATTTATATATTCTGCAAAGTAAATTTATCAGACTTACATCAGTTACGATAAAAGTGTAGATACTAATTAATCTTAAATTAATTAATACTTAGTTAATCGTAATAAGTTGTATTTAGTTAATCCAGCACTGAGGAATAAGAAAGGTTGTGTTTTTTCTGTTCGTAGGAAGGCATTGTTGGGCTTGGCCAACCTTGACAGGGCAACTGCATTCAGAGATGACCGATCATAGAAATTTGTTATGATTTTAGAAAATCGATAATAATAAATTCAATTAGAAAGATCCGTAGAAATCTCCCTTATAATTAGAGACATATATTTTATAGAAAGTAGTGTAAGGAGCTTAAAGACTCAAACTTATAGTTTTCCATTAGATAAATTAATATAAGAAAATTTAGACTTCACTATTTGATAGAACTTAAATCAGCGTAATTGAACTTGGAGCCACAAATTTTAGTTATAGAAAGCCATATAGGTTTGTGCTTTGTTTTATATTGTTTGCGCTTAGACAAGAAATAAGATTATTCTATAAGGTGAGAGTTTTTGAAGACCAGAAGGATGGTTTATTTTCGAGGACGAAAATGAATAAGGTGGGGAGAATGTAAAGACCCGCAAGTTTGTCAACGCTATTAGACCGATCAAGTGTCTAGTTAGCTGATAATAACTCGATTAGTTTAACACGAAGGATAATTAATAGGAATTAATCTAACAACGATCTAGATAAGAAACTAGTACCATCGGTTAGATCTCGAAAAGTTATGCGAAATAGACTACTCGAGCATGTCATTCGGATATCGGACGAAGAAGAATACATCAGGACAATATAAAGGGTAAAATCGTCATTTCAGGAAAAAATCACTTTTGATGTAACACGGACACGTTGTATCTGCCTGTCCTAGTAATTCCTTTACCTTATCTTCATCTAATCGAGCCGAGAGAATCATTTTCTCTTATTCTTGTCTTTCTTTCTTCTCTTTCTTCTTCTTCGGCTCTTATTCTTCTGTGAGTTTGAGAATCAATTATGATTTTGATATTGAAATAAGATTGATAAAGATCGACGATGAGTTGTTGGTGGTGAAGATTATCTGTAGTTGATTCAGATCGAAGAAGAAAGTAAATCAGTGAGTTAGGGTTTCTGTTATTTGGTTTAAGCTTGATTTGAGATAACAATTGAAGATGGGTTTCGAGAGTTTGGATGGAATAAGAAGATTTTTGTGTCAAGAAGGTTAGGTTTCAGAGAAGAAGAGTAATTTGATAATTAGGGTTTCTGCATATTTTATTGGAATTCGAATTGAGAGGAATTGGATAGATTATAAGATGGGCTTGATAGAGTTGAAGATTTGGATTGATAATTTGAAGTCGAATTAGATAATAGAGTATTTAGAATACTTTTAAGGTTTTTATGAGAATAAGTATTTAAGATGGGGACTGTGAGGTGAAGACTAGGGCGTGATTCTGTTAATAAAAAGGTGGTGGATCTATTGCTGGTGTTGATTCAAGACTCGGGAGAAAATTGTAATTTGAATTTGAATTTCTGAGGTTAATTCTGAATTTTTTAGAAAAATGATTTGATTCAGTTAATTATTGATGGGTTTTCTTTTGTTTAGAGTAGAGATGGTTGCATGTGATTTAATTTGGTATCTTAAAGAATTGTGAAAGAATATCATGGTTCCTGAGTTGGAAATTATTGATGAGAAGAAGATGTATTGAGTTAACTGAATGGAAGGAACTGAAATAAGGGCAATAAAATGAAATTGTCATATTAGTCGGGGTTTGTTCATAATTAAGCATAGAAGATATGATATTGCAGGATGTTGAACTACATGGAACATGAAGTGGATGTTATTGTTGAGTTCTGTAGTAATTGAAGTTTGATTGTGACTCTAAAATGGAGTCTGGGTGACAGTTAAGTGGTGGTGATGTTATTGAATCTGGTGGAGGGTTGTGTTACTTGTGTTTCTAGTGGAGCTGTAGATTCATTTGTGCTGGAATGGAGGTATGGTGGTGTATCTGAATGGTTTTGTGTGTGTTAAAACTGGATATGCTATAGCTTGATCAATACAAGATATTGGAGATAAAGATGTTGATTATGCAAGAGGTATGGTTAGGTTGCTATGGTGGTTGAGAGAACTGTTCAAATGAAGCCTAGTGGTGTTGTTGGTATTATGAAATGCAAGGTGAATGTAAATAAACTAAGTAGATGTATGAACAGAGTATGGATTAAAGATATTTATATCTTGAGTTACAGAAGACTTGAGATTGGGAAATGTAGATGCAGGTTAAGAAGAATGGGAGTTAAACTGTTGCTGCCAGTGGTGACTTAATGGATTCCAGGGAAGTTGAGGCAGTGTATACAGGACAAGGAAGAAACTAATATGATAATGAAACATAATTCAGGTTAGGTGGTTAAAGTGTTGTACATTTGGTTGTGTTGAAGATAAATGATGTACAATGGATGTGAATTTGTTGTAAAGCTGATGTTGTAGTTAGGGTGAGAATGTGGTGTGTGAGGGAAAAGAAATATGAGGTTTTATTGGTTACAGATGTGGTCATAGATGTAGTTGTATGGCTTGATGGCAGTATCTATGAATGCTTGCTTCTTCTACCTAAAGGTAATTTGGATTTGTATTTGAGAATGAATTATGAAGTTTCTTTTGAAAACATTTATTGTTGAATTATAGATGTAGTTTGGTGAAAACGTGTTAAATATTCTAGTAGAACTGAATGATAAAAGAAAGGTGTTGTAGGAAATGAAGTCTGAAATATGAGTTTAAGACCTATTAGTCATCCCATTCAGTTTAGATGACTCATTGTGTTCAGCTGACTTAGTGTATCTGATTAAGTTAACTCGTTAACCAGTACTGACTCAGTGAACCTTGACTGAGTCAGTTCCTTGACCATTTCACCAGGACCTTGACTTGACTTGGACGATGACTATTAGTTGACCCTTGACCGTTTTTTCGAACATTTGTGACTTTTAGTTGACTTTGGTGGACTTGGTCTTATGTCAGTTTTCTTAGTTAGATATTTTGGACCTCTTTTGGTCTGAATTGGACTTTGGTTTCTTGTAAAAAGTTATAGATACTCAAAAGACTTAGCTATTGGACTATAGAACCAACCTAATTGGATTAGTAAACTCTTGGTTATGTTAAAGGTAGATAATGAGATACCACAATGGGTTTAGAACCATTAGATAGACTTGTATGATTTTTGTATGAGCCATTTTGGCTAGATTCTTATAGTTCTTGTGTAATTAACAGTTAGTCTATATTAACAACGATCGATTCAAAGGACGAACCAGTGGATCGTGGATATCGAGGTAGGCGTGGCTTGTCATCAAAAGAGGTGGGAATACATTTGACTCTTTTGTAACCATTATTGTTGCTTTTACAAAAGTTTATGCTTAACAAACTCATGCATTGCATGTTCGTGCATTCCGTGGTTTGTTTAAATTGCATTATGATAATTCTGTTGATTCTATGAATGTTTTCACGATTTGGAAAGGACTTGTAATGTTTTATTTGTCATTATAATTTTTTATGGGAAATGCGAATTTCCACTTGTAGTATATAGGATACGCTCCTTCACATTTATACCTACATGAATTCTGTTTTTATGCTTAGAGTCGGTCACCGTGGTCTTGGTGATATCAATAGCTATTGAGTTTGGTTAGCACGAATATTATACATTGTTTGAAGAAGGAGTTTGTCCATATACATGTTTGTCTATTTCAGTGACTTGGTCACTTTTTTTTAATGTTTGGGAAAACATTATTGTTTTCCAAATCTTGCCATGATTACTTGAAAGTTAAATGTTATTCCTAGTGGGCACCCCTTTTAGGGATGATGTGCTCACCCATTCCCACTTTCAGTTTCAGAGACAAGTCAGAGTTGCGCAGCGAAAGCTTCAAGTGTTGAGTTCGCTAGTTGATTAACTTCTGCTATGTTTATTATGTTATATATTTTATTTTTGTAAACCAAATGATTATTGTTATGTATCACATGAGAGGAGTTCTTGTATATAAATTTCAGAGCGGGGCTAGTTTTGGGTTAAGTTTTGTAGCAGATTTCTTAATTGAATGTTTAAGTAAATGATTTAGATTCTTAGTGCCTCTTTATTTAGTTAATATATTGGATTGGTCACCTGCTAGCTTTGGGAGCGCTACAGAGCCGTCCAATCGTTCGATTCTGTATAAAAGTGATTACTGAAATTGCTCAGTATTCATGAGATATGCCGTTTTCTCAGTTGAGAGACTGCACATCTGCATATGCTCTAAGAGACAGTATTCTCAGTCAGAGGTTCTTGCGGCATGAACTTTCATGCTTCAATGAGAGACATGCTCCTCAATACTCATCTGATTGCTGGATCAGGAGTATGTACAATTGTGGTTTTACGATTTTATACTTTGTCGAAAATCCACCATCTACATTAAGTCCCCTGCTTAGTGAGGGACAGTCATGTTCCTCAGTCAGCACTGGATGGTGATTTTCTAGTCATAAACGAAATAACTAATTGAACTTAGTCGTAAGATAAGATGTTACCGGATTTTCGATTGTACGAGCGAACCATGACTTGAACGAAAGATCCCAGTGGAGTGATAGAGCATTATCTAACGAGCGTAAAGTGGTGCAGCACCGCTGATTTTGTGATGGAACCTTGGTCGGTTTAGGATTCACGGATCCGGGCCCAAAAAAGGAATCCGTTTTAGCGTGGACGTTCGTTCGTTCGTTAGTCTAAGAAACAAACAAAATAGACCTGAGTCTAAAGATAAAAATTTTGTCTATGAGCTTTCACGAAAAACAAAATTTTATTTTTTAAATACGTGAGATTTCACAAAGTGGAATAAACTCTCGTTTCAAAGGTGGATGCTCGTACGAGAGATTTTTTTTTGAACAGACGTGCGTCTGTTAGTAATAAAACTTTGTTTATGAGCTTTCATGAAATTTTTTTATCTTCGAGCTTTCAGAAATCTTTGCAAATATACTCTCGCTTCAAAGACAGATGCTCGCGCGAGGGAGCAAAAACATATATATATGTTATTTTTCAAACTTACGTGAGTTTCACGTCAAATATATATATTTTTGTAAAACCAATGTTTTGATTTTGAACAACTGTTGAAAGTAGACAATTATACATGGTGAAATAATGTTTGTATGTAAGTTTTCACAATTGTAGAATGGACGTTTGTCCAATTTTTGAAAAACCAGTGGATGTTAAAATTCACGTGGGTTGTTCACGATTTATGAAAATCAAGTCATGATTTTGAATAATGAATTTTGCTCGTCTTTGCAGGTTTGAAGGAACGAGCAAGTTTTCGAAATTCTGACATTATAATCACTACAGCTAGTGAAATTGTAAATAGGTAAGAGTTGGATTGTTACCATTTTTGTTGCGTGTTTGTTATCAGTATATCCATGATTCCATGTCTTTCGCCTCAGATAGTGGTGACTTATGGTTACAACCACCCTTTTGGCTCTTCCGGCGAATACTCCAGAAATATCTAAGTCAAAGATGAAGACTTCTGCAGATGTTCATGCCGAGGTGAATCAACTTTTCAGAGACGCTGGAAAGATGGTACTTTGTATGTCTCTCGATCATCTGGGAGTCATCCCTTATCAGTAGAAGCACCGCCGACTTCAGCAAATGAGACTATCGGCTGGAGATGAAGTCAGGATTTGCGTTGATGGTGTGGATCCTGATTCATATGTAGATGAACGAAGAATTTCGTCATAATTCGTCATCAGAAAATTCAGAAGTCGGCCTTTCAGTAAAAATGTTGTAGAATCTTCGTTCGATGTCAGATTTCCCGGTCTACCCATGTTTTTTCATCCTCAGAATATTTCTAAGCATTAAAATAGAAGCTTTTCGATTTTTGAGCATGTTTAGGGGCCGAAATAGGCGAAACAGTAAACTTCCAGGAGATTCCCAGAAAATTTTCAGCTGATATGTAGTCCAATGTTTCGACCGCATCTCTTTGCTCGTTCATCCAATTAAAATGAATTTTGGGTATGCTATAGAGGACATCCATACGAAGATAATGGTATATGAACCATCTCTAGATTCTTCACCAATTTCTCCCAGATCGCTTCTTTGTGCAGGACAGTGTAAAACCATCTCAGACGAGCTTGTTTTAAAACATTCTTGTTGTGTCTTTGGACCATTCTCTTGTATCTTGAACGGTTGGTGAAGTATTTAAATGTCATTGATTCATTTAAGATAAGTACCCCTTGATTGATACATGAGAATGGTGCTTGCAGCCATCTTGTTTCTGTCGGTCGTAGAAACATCACTTCTGGAACCCTGGTCACGAAACCATAACTGAGGTTGTTCTCAAGAGGGGGTGGTGTAATGACTATGGTTTCATGTCCCGGTGGTAGCATTATTTTTATGATGAATGATTGTCACATGAGAGTCTGGTGCCACGGGTCTTGGACTGTGAAACTGATCGTCATGATCAGTGGACCGTCAGTCCCCAGTATTTTGTTAAATTTCTCCTTTTCGTTTTCTCTTCTTCTGGAAAGACTTGGATAGAGGACCCATCTATAAAAATTAATGTAAAGACCTAGGTGGTCGAAGTTGGAGGTACCTTGATGAAGTACTTAGTGGAAAGACCTGGTGGACACCGATCGACTGTGGAAGTTATGAATCCCGTCTAAGAATTGATGTTTGCATGTTGTACGCTCTGGAAGCTGTAGGAACCTCATACGACGTCAGAATTCGGTGCTTGACCCCAAATTTTGAAGATAAGAGACTGAGTTATCACATTAGAAAAGATTCACTCAATTTGGAGTTGTATAGGTCAGCCAACAAAGCGTGCACATTTGTAATTTGTAATCCCATACAAATGTTTCAGATTTCGTAGACCTGACGGCAAAGGCCATATCTTTCAGCTCGTATGTCCGATTGATGCGCCCTTTTGGAAATTTCATTAGGATACCGTTCTTGTACCTTTGCCAATTTTATTGACAAAAAGGGGTAGAATTAATATGTAGTTCACACTACAAATACATATGGTCACTACAAATACATATGGTTTTCGGATCATTATGTAAGGGGGAGTGGTTTCCATGTGAGATGGAGTATTGACTAAGGGGGAGTGACATATCACCATAGTATTGTTGTTAAAGTTGTGATACAATTGAACTTTGACGTCGTGTAATGATACTATGACACTGTATAACAATGATTGAGAACTCTTGTTTTCTCGTTGTTATAGCTACATATTTTCAACAACGATGATGCTAAACTTACAACCTTTGGGATCATTGGAGTACTTGGAAGTGACGAAGATTTCGTGTAATGTTGAAGATTAGGCATGTGGAATAGGATCTACAAAATTTTATTTATATATTTTTTGTATTCCATATGTATTGATAGTTTTGTCACTAAAATTGACAAAGGGGGAGATTGTTAGAGAATTGCTCGATCGAACTCGCATCCGTTGCTATCTCAAGCATGTTTGTCAATGTTAGTGATCAAAACTATAAGTCTTGATTTCTAGTCTACTATAGCTAAGGTCTTGGACTAGGATAGAAAGTGTAGTTGAGCTCAAGAACTCCATGGAAATCATCATACAAGACGAAGGATTACTAAAGGAACTGGTGGATCTTCATCGACTAAAAGGTATGTGCAGACTTGAACTTATCTATCATTCAAAAGTATATTTATCTCCTATCTTGAGACAAAATTCGTTTTGCTATATAGACTTAGATTATACATATTTGGTATTTCGACCCGAGTTTACCTCGTCTATCTATTTATCAAAATATGTGTTAGTAAAGCTTTCGCTTTAGCCAAGTTCATCTTTACCTAGTGACGAAAGTCATGTTATGTTTCAATTACTTTGAAAATTGATCCGACGAAAATGGTTTGTGAATAACAACTATACAACGTCCTATGAGAATGTTTCAATGATTGAAATGAGAGTTTAGACTATATAACCATTTGGAGGATATACGAATTTTTGTGGAAACACATATATGTATAATTCCTTATTGCTTGAACCGAAGTTTGCGAACTTTGTTGATCAAGTGAACCGGAGAAGTGCATGAGCTAAGTCCGCGAACTTGAGTAGGTTATGTGTAAAAATGATGTTTAGTGAACTTATATTTATAAACTAAGGAATGAAATTCAAAACCATGGCTATAGAGTTCATGAACCGATTCATGTGAATCAAATCGTTTTTGCTTCAATTGTGTCTTGTGTAGTACATGAGATTTCCTTGCAATTGAACAACTCTCTAACTAGTTCATTTGAGTCATTTGAACTAGTTATGGTCAAGAAGAATATGGTTGATATGAAAGTGATCATATGGCTAACCATTTGGTTAACTATTGTTGAACCAACTAATGTACAAGTTTGGGTACGGTTACACAAGCCCAGGAACGTGTATTTCATTTGTGTATAACAAGCTATGTTTTCGATCTAACGGTTGATAAATATTAGCTTGAATCTAATCAGGTTTTCATCTAACGGTGAATATTGAATGCTTTGTTACCAAGCTAACATTGATTGCAAACCCTGATTTGAAAGATTATATAATGGAGAACTCTAGCAACTGGGAAAACTAATCCCCACACATTCTATGTGATACTAGTTGTGCTAAGCTAGAGTCGATTCTACTTTAACCTTTGGTTTCTTCTTCTAAACCAGGTTAACGACTTAAAGACTTCATTGGGATTGTGAATCCAGACCGATACTACTTTTCTTGTAGTTGTGTGATCTGATCTTGCTGTTTCTATCGTACGAGAGTATAACTATAATAATTGGCTTGAGATTTCTATCTCCGATAGGCAAGATAAAAAGTAATCACAAACATCTTCGTCTCATCGTTTGTGATTCCACAATATATTTTTTAGCTGCGTCGATTAATACTATTGTGAGGTGATTGATAATACTAGGCTGTTCTTCGGGAATATAACACCGGTTTATCAATTAGTTCTTGTTCACCTTAATTTATCAAAATACGGAATAAAACTCATAGGTATATTCTTGGGAGACAGATTTATCTATTATCGTAGACTTTTCTGTGTGATACAGATCGTTTAGTAAAGTCTTCGACTTTGGGTCGTAGCAACTCTTAGTTGTAGGTGAGATCAGCTAAGTGAATCAAGTACGTAGTATCCTGCTGGGATCAGAGACGTAGGAGCATAACTGTACCTTGGATCAGTGTGAGATTGGTTGGGGTTCAACTACAGTCCAAACCGAAGTTAGTTTGGAGTAGGCTAGTTTCTGTAGCGGCTTAATACAATATGTTTTCAATCTGGACTAGGTCCTAGAGTATTTCTGCATTTGCGGTTTCCTCGTTAACAAAATTTCTGGTGTCGGTGTTATTTCTTTTCCGCATTATATTTGTTTATATAATTGAAATAATACAGGTTGTGCGTTGTTCAATCAATTAGAATATCCGACCTTTTGCTTGTTGATTTTAATATATTTACATTAGGATATTGGTATTTGGTACCATCCAAGTTTATCTCTCTTGTATTTAAATTGAGACTCGTAGTTTGCTTGAGTAAGATTTGAATCGAGAGATAGAGATAAAAACTCTTTGATATACTTTTTGTCTAGATTGAGTCTGACTGTCTAGTTGATTCCCTAGAAAGTATATTGGAGTTTGTCCATACTGATTTCTAAGCGAAATATTGGGTGTGGTTGTTAGACCCCCGCTTTTTCATTTGGTATCAGAGCAGGCAAGCACGTTTAATACCTGAAAAGTCTGTGTTTGTGGCAATCTGAGTCTGAGGACAAAGTCTCTCTTACGCATAACTAGATGTCTCCTGAAGCTTTCGACTATGCCAAGTGTCTTGGAAACACCTGAAAGGGTTACTCCTTAGTTGATTCTTCCGAATCCCGAGGTAGAAAGATTTTTCCATCCGATGTTGACATGTCTTCTTCTCATGAGGCATGTGACACTCTGGCAAAGGCTGAAAAGGAGCTCACCAGAATTTCAAAAAACTCTGCTGAAACTATTGATTTTCAAAATCATGATTAGCTTATTGATGAATTTGAAAAGTCTCTTGATCTAGAACATGATCTCTATAGCATCATTTAGTCCTTCTCTAAGAATATTGAAAAACTTCTCCAAGAAACTACTCTACAGTGTGAAAAGATTAGTGTTCTTGAGGATATTGTTAAGGAAGACTCAATTAGAGAAAAACGTTTGATCGAGACGCATTCATCAAATCTTAACAGACTTATTATCGAAAAAGAGAAACTAAGTGCATCTCTTACTCTGGCCCATGAACAGTGCAGATCCTTGGAAAAGGGAAACTCTGTATTGAGGAGAAATTCTTCTGTACAAACTAATTCTCATGAATTACAGTACATGACGAAATGTTTTCCAGAAGAAGATTGTGTCAAGAAAAGTTTACATAACTTACAATCTTCTCATATGGCTATAAAGTTAAAACAGGTGCCAGTTTTCTCCTCCACGAACCTGTATTTTCTGTGGGAAAAAGAATCACTATGCTATCCATTGTTTTGGCAGAAGGAAACAAAATTCTAAACTTCATAATTTTCTTCTTCCCACTGTCAATGGAATAAATAGTCAGTCGACTACTGCAGTGAATCGCATGCCTACAGAAAATAATAAATCTTATAAAAATGATCTCTATTTTAGAAATCATCACAGGGAACAAGTTCATCTCAATGGCATAAACTCTTGTGCCACTAATGAACACATTCCTTGTGTTTATAAGAACAAGTCTGGAAAATCTAAGTCTAGAAAATGGATCCCTATCTATTCTGATCTTCTTGTGCCAATTGCAAAAGGACCTAGATTTATTCCTCAGAGAAAGCCTTCTGAAGGATATGTTTCTCAAGCTGTGTATTTTTCTTATGGGATGAATGTCAACCTAAGAAAAACGAAGAACACAAGGATCAAGCTGTTAGATGACATGTACAACTCAATTCTCAATGATCATAGTGGGATTAATTCTCACTCTACCACCTGATTCCAGGTATTTTTTTTCCTTGTTCCTAACTTGAGAGGTGCAAGTACAATAATTGAGAATTACTCAGGTATGTTGTATATCTTTTCTGTTTAAGTTTTTTTTCCTTTTTGTGTGCTGACGGTCCACAAACGTTCGCGTCCTCCTCTTATGAGTTCATAGGGTTTCCAAAACAAGAGTTTCCTTCTCCTGTTTACACACATATATATTTCTCTATATTTTGTTTTTCCATCCCTAACAAAAATTATATGGAGAACTCTGCAAAATCTCAAGAGATTGTGCATCTTGATGTGGAGGAAGACGTTCAAGGACATGAGTCAATTCAAGAGATGGTTCTACATAAGATGCTTGAAAGAAAGGATCATGAATCCTGGATTGATGATTCCATCAAGGATTTAACCCGTTTTTAGAACGATTCAAAGGTCGAGTTTGCAAACCTTCAACTGCAAATAAACGAACTATTGGATGGTCAGGCAAGAATCCTTGCTAATCAGAATCTTCTGATACGAAATCAAAAGAAACTTATCATGGATTGCGACAAGGATAGACATCTTGCTCGGGTTGTTGATTGATAGACGCATTTATGTGTCTATTTTGTTCTCAATATTCTGTATTGTTAGACTCGATTAAGTACTTATTGTGTTATTTTGTGTTTTTGTAGATGTTTTTAGAGAAATAAGCCTTTGCGGCGAAATGAGCTCAAAAAAGTGATGATTTACACCCCGGAGAAAAGTACTAAAGGCACCCCAGAAATGCACCGGAAGCGTCCCAGAAATGTACCGGAGGAACCCAGAAAAATTACTATTTCCACCCCAAAATTACTATTTCCACCCCAATTGCTAAAGGGACACCCGTACAGGATTAGGGGGACACTTTTCTTCTCATAATTCAAATTTCATTTTTGGCGGGAAAATATATTCTCTCTCTGGCAGATTTTCAATCAACAAAATGAAGGTGTTGTGGTGCGATTCAATGGCTAAAAATTGGTAGGAAGATGTGATATAGCTTAAGGAATACAGTATGTGTGTCAGAATCGATCGAATTTGGCTAGAATCGGCTAAACAAGTCATCATCAGAGAACATGGCAGTCACGGGTTTGAGAGGATTTTTTGAGGGATTCGGACGTGTTATGATGATGCATGGAGGACTCTAGCACACTTTTGGACCGTGTAGAAGCTAAATAAGGGAGTATCAGAGGCTGTTTACGCGTGGAGAATCATTTCAGGGAAGAAAATATTCGGAAAATATTTTCTTTAAACACCGAGTAATGAAGATTATATGGAGTAATTGAGGGAGATTCAACGAGCTGTAGGTGTATAAATATGTTCCCTGGGAGTACTAGAGAGGCTGTCGAGAGTTGGGAGAAGAGAGGAGAGCCACAGACGCAGAAATCAAGAGTTTCAAACTCTGCTGCTGCTGCTGCTGCTGCTGATGAAGAACACCAAGACACGAAGAACGGACTCGCAGTAGCAGTCGTTTATCAACAGTGGAAATGACTCACGTCCGTGGGTCGTAGGTGTGGGTCGTAGCATTTCAGCGACAACAGCACCTCAGCTTTGTCGTTCATTTTGGACGCCTTCTGTGGGTCGCAGAATTCTGTTTTAGAACATTTACTTATCTTTCTCTTTATTGTAAACATCAATTGAGCTTAATAAAATATTTTGAGAGGTTTTCCAACATGATGAGTTAATTCCCTCGTAACCAAGGCAATGGAGGAAGCTATTCACGCAACATAAATGGGTAACTATTTCATTTAATTATATAATTCACCTAATCGCTGCTTTTGCAGAGTTTTAAATTGTTTGAATGATTGTCTTAATTATTTGTTATTCAGTTTGATAGGTTATGCTTGGTTTAATCTCTTGATAATCTATGCTTAAGGTTTACAAATAATATTTGAGAATTTGTATGATTGATAGTGAATTAAAGATAAAAGAGGACTTAAGAATTGAATAGAGTTTTGAAATATTTATCATTCAATCTTGCGTAGTAGTGGAATCTAGTGTCTTGGTTACCTCTCGCCCAAAATTGTTAATATTTTGTATATATATTTTTATAAGTCTAAAAAAATCCTTTACCTTCACAAGTCTTAGAGTTCGAACCTTTATTACTACAACCCCCATTAAATCATTAATCATTTTGGCGCCGCCGCCGGATTTGTGCTTAGGTAGAATTTTTTTTTTTTAGGTTTACTATTTTTTTTAGAATTATTTGTTCCTTTTTACTTTGTCTTTTTGTCTTTGATTTACAGGTTCGAAGTGGAGCACTAAGGACTTGGAGAGGAAAAAGCTTAAAGCGAAAAGCGAAAAGAGAAGAAAAAAGGACAATTTTAGGATTTAATTTTTAATTTTTTTTTTTAGAGTGTGTGAGGAAAACTGTAATTTTTTTATTTTGGACTTTCTTTTTTATTTGGACTTTACTGGACTTTGGACTTATTATTTTTTTAACCCTACGGAAGGGTATTATTAAAAAAAAAAAATTATATAAACTGTGTTGCAGGGAAGGACGACGATTACTATATCGTCTCGGCCCCTCGGGTTCGCACACGGCATAGGAGTCGTGGCCCGAGTCGACGACAACGGTTCATCGCCCGTCTGGTACGGGAGGTAAGTCCAATCGAAACACCCGCGAATCTCCTGCAAGCGGGTTACTGTCTGCCTTAAGGTGATAATTGTTTGAGGACGAACCGGACTGTTTTTATTTTCCTAGTAAAGGGCAAGGCCTGGCCTAAACAAGATAAGGGTTCGGATTTCATCACCGTTCTCTTCTTGCCCGCCTTAGGAAAACGAAACCGAACGCGAACCTAAGCTTAAAATTTGGAATAGAACGAGACCGATAGGGTAACGAGCTTAATAGGAAACTCGTTCGAAAAATATTGGTTGCTCTTTAAGCACACTCCAAAGTTCATGATGGTTTCTGTGAGTTGAATGCGTGACTGCGCCGCCTTGCGATAGCGGTGAGGCCTTGGGTATCAAAGCTCCACTGAGCTTCCCTCGCCTCAATTCAACTTACTTTGACTCGGATTGATTCCAGAGGGGTTTGCTCAAATTGCAACGAATTCCCTTTCGAAAGATAGAAGCTGGTCTAGAAACAATCTAAGTGGAGCCATCATGCTTTTTGTTTGCTAGAAATCTTTAGGTTTGTTTTGGTGGAGTCGAGTCGGCCTTGTTTGTGATTGTGTAGAATTCCCTTGCAATTAAGAATGTCGAACTGGTATGATAGAAGCCAATACAATGAGTATCGACCTGAATTTGAATATGGACATCATCAGTTTTATGACCATGGTGGGAATAGTAGTTGGGAACGCCAACCTTTTCAAGGTTATGGTTCATACCATAGTGAGCCCAATTACTATCCACACACGAATTGGTCTTACGAGCAAGAAAATCAGGAATATTATAGTACTAGTGATGCGTTTTTGGAAAATTACTTAAAAACTAGTCCTGATTATGACATTTCTAAACATGTTCAATCTCTAGAAGAAACCTACCAACAAATTCGAAGGGAGTATGAACGTGCAGTTAGTTCAAGAGAAGAGAGTACACAACGGTCTAAGATATTCAATGAGACTTGTGAAAGTATAAGTGTTACGCTCAGTGAAATTCAAGCACGTTTAGAGGAAGAAATGAACAGTTATCTAATGCTGCTCGAAATAATCTAATTTTCCAAAATAGTGTTTCCAATTCTACCCTTGATATAAATAGTGAATATTTGCCTAATTTAGAGGACGAGGTTAGAATAAAAGACACTACTTATTTAGATAAGGTTCAATCATTTTCGTACTATGATGATGAGGATAGCAGTGATGAAGAATCTGAAATATGTAGGCATAGTGATCAGGAGTCTAGTAATCCAATTGAGTTGTATAATGATTATATTATTTCTAGTTCAAATCCAAATAATTTTTATGATTATTCACCTATTCAAATGGACGAGGATTTGATTAGGGATACCACCGTTTTAGACGACGTAGTATTTCCTGTTTACGAAGCCGATAGTGGTTTAGAGGAACGGGTTCATTTCGAAAATACTGTTTTAGAGTCTAGCGACTTAGAAACAATAGTCTTGGAAGAAGAAGATAGACCCGTAGAGATGAGTAAAGATGCACTACCTGATAATAACTTAGAAGAATCTCTTGAATATTTTAAGGACTCTGAAGATACGGAAATTCAAGAAATAATTAGAGGTCTATCTAGAGACACTGAAAACTCTAAGTTTGGGGGTGATTATCACTTCCCTAGTGCCTTACCTTTAACTCTCAGAAAGTCCCTACACTTAGGACTTGATATCTGTGCCTCGACCATTTTACAAGATTACCTTCATACTCGTTTTCCCGAGCCTAATGATGTCCATGAAGGAGTTCAGTCGTTAGAAACCCATCCTCTGGTTGATGTGGTTTGCCCAGGCTATGATCCCCAGATTGACTTTGTTTTCCCACCAAATAGTTTTCTTCCAACTGTGGGAACGTTTATATTCCAAATGTGTCGAATATTAAGTTGTGAGACTAGACCTAAATGCTTTAGGAAATTAGAATCGACACATTTGCTTAAGAATGACCACTACTCTCATTGTGGTCAAATTTGTAAGTCAAATCTTATTGGCTTAGAGGATCCTCAGTTATTTAGGTTATTATTGTGCGCTTCTAAGATCATATTTGAGTTTTTCCAGACTCTAGGACCTAATAATTTGGATCCAACCTATGAGGAAATGCATCCGAGGAAAATATTTTATTTAGACCCTTTCATAGAACCTGAACCTGAACCACAATTAGATATAAATTTCTTAATCAAAAACTAGATAAGGGCATGTTATTCTTGTTCACTTTCTTGGGTTATTGTAGTTTCCTTTGGTCAGCTCTTTTTCGTTTTGAAGACCCACAGTTATTTCGACTGTTACTTTATGGTTTGAGTTGACTAATCCTTTCCTAAGTCTGGCTGAAGACTTTAAACTTAGCACTTCTTGGGAGGTAACCCAATATTCTTGCGACACGGTAATATCCTTCCTTATCTCTTTTGCTTCAAGTGGTAACAATTTCTCCTTGTTCATGCTTTTAGTTTCATCTTTAGAACATTGAGGACAATGTTAGATTTAAGTTTGGGGGTATGGGAGAAACTTTTTAGTTGCATAATAAATAAACTCCAGAGCCTAGAAATTTACGCCTATTAAGGATAGCACTAACCAATCTAAGTGGATGGAAACATTTTTGTTTTAGGAGTTGAGGAACCAATCTGACTAGATGGAAACATCTATAGAGTCTATTCATAAAAGCACAGAGCTCAGGTGTTAGAAATAACATGATAGTTTCGCCATATCTTGTCGAGTCCTTTTCACTTTCTATTTTTAGTTTTCGTTTATTTCAAGTGATTTGGTGGGGCACACGATTCAAGTTGTTACCTTTGCTAGGGTGAAATAGAGTGACTGAGTTACCTTTTCAAAAAAAAAAAAAAAATTATTATTAGACCGGACCAGTTAGACCAATCGGAATAAGTATTAACACTTGGATAGCAATATGCGTGTGTTCTCCCTGTTTCCGTCGCCTAAGCAAGCGTGGAATGCAGGACCCGTGGGAACTATCGTGTAATCTGCTGACAAGAAGCATGCGCTTGGATCCAAAAGATCTATTCATGCTGTTAAGTTAAAAAAAAAAAAAAAAAATGGTTATTGTTATGTGTAGTCAACTGCTGGTTCCCTTGTATTTGCCAGTTTGTTGATCTAAATTTAAGTTATTGACCACTGGTTCCCTTGTATATGCCAGTGTGTTAATATTAGTCAGACAGGTATCTCAGTCATTTAGGTTAGGTTCATCTTGGCAGAGGCCTTCAGACAGATATGGGAAACACCGTTCACTTTTCAACCATCTACATTTTTCTTTTTCCATCTTCTTAATCTTTTCATGTGATTAGTCTGACTCCGAGTATGATGTCCATCGTGAAACTATCTTAGTAGAGCTCTGTCACTTATATGAATTTTAGTATGCTTGAGTGCAAACTCGTGTACACCAATTGGAATTTCGCATCAGGGTTCTTCCTCTTAGAGTCAATAATTGTATGCCAACCAAGGAGGTTTTTTAGTGCTTTCCAAGGTTCTGCGTAGATAGCTAGGGTCTGGAGTATTGGTTTTTGTGGGTACACCTCTGATAAACCCACCCGAGATTAACTCGGTCACTTTTCAAGAATAAATTTTGCTCGAGGACTAGCAAATAATAAGTTTGGGGGTATTTGATAGACGCATTTATGTGTCTATTTTGTTCTCAATATTCTGTATTGTTAGACTCGATTAAGTACTTATTGTGTTATTTTGTGTTTTTGTAGATGTTTTTAGAGAAATAAGCCTTTGCGGCGAAATGAGCTCAAAAAAGTGATGATTTACACCCCGGAGAAAAGTACTAAAGGCACCCCAGAAATGCACCGGAAGCGTCCCAGAAATGTACCGGAGGAACCCAGAAAAATTACTATTTCCACCCCAAAATTACTATTTCCACCCCAATTGCTAAAGGGACACCCGTACAGGATTAGGGGGAGGACACTTTTCTTCTCCTAATTCAAATTTCATTTTTGGCGGGAAAATATATTCTCTCTCTGGCAGATTTTCAATCAACAAAATGAAGGTGTTGTGGTGCGATTCAATGGCTAAAAATTGGTAGGAAGATGTGATATAGCTTAAGGAATACAGTATGTGTGTCAGAATCGATCGAATTTGGCTAGAATCGGCTAAACAAGTCATCATCAGAGAACATGGCAGTCACGGGTTTGAGAGGATTTTTTGAGGGATTCGGACGTGTTATGATGATGCATGGAGGACTCTAGCACACTTTTGGACCGTGTAGAAGCTAAATAAGGGAGTATCAGAGGCTGTTTACGCGTGGAGAATCATTTCAGGGAAGAAAATATTCGGAAAATATTTTCTTTAAACACCGAGTAATGAAGATTATATGGAGTAATTGAGGGAGATTCAACGAGATGTAGGTGTATAAATATGTTCCCTGGGAGTACTAGAGAGGCTGTCGAGAGTTGGGAGAAGAGAGGAGAGCCACAGACGCAGAAATCAAGAGTTGATCAAACTCTGCTGCTGCTGCTGCTGCTGCTGATGAAGAACACCAAGACCACGAAGAACGGACTCGCAGTAGCAGTCGTTTATCAACAGTGGAAATGACTCACGTCCGTTGGTCGTAGGTGTGGGTCGTAGCATTTCAGCGACAACAGCACCTCAGCTTTGTCGTTCATTTTGGACGCCTTCTGTGGGTCGCAGAATTCTGTTTTAGAACATTTACTTATCTTTCTCTTTATTGTAAACATCAATTGAGCTTAATAAAATATTTTGAGAGGTTTTCCAACATGATGAGTTAATTCCCTCGTAACCAAGGCAATGGAGGAAGCTATTCACGCAACATAAATGGGTAACTATTTCATTTAATTATATAATTCACCTAATCGCTGCTTTTGCAGAGTTTTAAATTGTTTGAATGATTGTCTTAATTATTTGTTATTCAGTTTGATAGGTTATGCTTGGTTTAATCTCTTGATAATCTATGCTTAAGGTTTACAAATAATATTTGAGAATTTGTATGATTGATAGTGAATTAAAGATAAAAGAGGACTTAAGAATTGAATAGAGTTTTGAAATATTTATCATTCAATCTTGCGTAGTAGTGGAATCTAGTGTCTTGGTTACCTCTCGCCCAAAATTGTTAATATTTTGTATATATATTTTTATAAGTCTAAAAAAATCCTTTACCTTCACAAGTCTTAGAGTTCGAACCTTTATTACTACAACCCCCATTAAATCATTAATCATTGATCGTGAAGTTGGTGTTCTTACTCACGAACATGGTGTATCTACGGTCAAGAAGGTAAAGGAAATCAGTGACACCTTCTTTGATGGATTCATTGAAAGATATGAGATCCTCAGTGAACTCTGATTTTCTTTTTATTTTCCTAGTAAATCTTCTACTTTTCTTGTTTTGCTTAGAAAAATAACTAGAGTTTGGAGTAGCCATTATTGTGATTACACATAGCTATGTCCAACGTTTTCATCTTCATGTTTTTAGAATTATTGGTTTAAATTCTAAATGTGTTTGGAAGATGATTTTTGCAGTATTAATCTTTATGATTTCATAGATTGCAATATTGTTATGGGATATGTGCGTTTACGTCCTTGAACTTGATTGTCCCATACTTTGTCAAAAGTAAAGTCGTTCATAAGTTGATATGCATGTATTGATGAAAGAATGAATTGACTTTTGACAAATACAAAAGTTAAGCCTATTATGTAAATTATTGATGGAAGATAGGTTAAAATATTTCGTTTTCAAGGATTATGTCTATTGAATGTCATTGTGAAAATGGTGATGGAAAATAGAATGAGTCCTTGCTTATTCCACGATATAAGTTCGATCTTCGATCCACAATTTTTGTGTACATACTGTGTTGTTCCATAAGGTGTCTTATGTTGAGTTCTATCGACTGAGTCAGTGTTTTGACATAGTTGTTGTTCCATGAGATACTTTGTGTCGAGCATGAACAATTAAATTGATTACTTTTGTGATTAGTTTAGTTGTGTATTTCGATTAGATTAATTATGGGTTTTCTTGTGATTAATCTAATTGAGTTTTTTAAGTCTTCATAAGTTTACTTGTGTTGAGCATTTCCGATTAAGTTAATCATGGGTTCTCTTATGGTTAATTTAATTTAATATTTTGGATTCAAATTCATACTTTATGGGATTTGTTATATCCAAAGAAATCCTTCTTTTCTTTTTGAAATTAAGGTCGCTCTTGTTGTTCTTTCGGGAATGACATTTTATGGGGGAGAGTTCTTTTGAACTTGTGCTTAATTGCCAAATCTTTGTGGGGAGTGCGGCTGTGGAATATTATAGGGGTTATCTTGTATCTTTAAACTCCTTGATGAATGCATTTAGCTTCGGATTTATGATTCGATCTAAATAAGATAATATATGCTTTCTTTTGGTCATGAAATGTCTCTTTTGGAAATTTCATTAGGATCCCGTTCTTGTACCTTTGCCAATTTTATTGACAAAAAGAGGGAGAATTAATATGTAGTTCACACTACAAATACATATGGTCATTACAAATACATATGGTTTTCGGAGGGGAGTGGTTTCCATGTGAGATGGAGTATTGACTAAGGGGGAGTGACATATCACCATAGTATTGTTGTTAAAGTTGTGATACAATTGAACTTTGACGTCGTGTAATGATACTATGACACAGTATAACAATGATTGAGAACTCTTGTTTTCTCGTTGTTATAGCTACATATTTTCAACAACGATGATGCTAAACTTACAACCTTTGGGATCATTGGAGTACTTGGAAGTGACGAAGATTTCGTGTAATGTTGAAGATTAGGCATGTGGAATAGGATCTACAAAATTTTATTTATATATTTTTTGTACTCCATATGTATTGATAGTTTTGTCACTAAAATTGACAAAGGGGGAGATTGTTAGAGAATTGCTCGATCGAACTCGCATCCGTTGCTATCTCAAGCATGTTTGTCAATGTTAGTGATCAAAACTATAAGTCTTGATTTCTAGTCTACTATAGCTAAGGTCTTGGACTAGGATAGAAAGTGTAGTTGAGCTCAAGAACTCCATGGAAATCATCATACAAGACAAAGGATTACTAAAGGAACTGGTGGATCTTCATCGACTAAAAGGTATGTGCAGACTTGAACTTATCTATCATTCAAAAGTATATTTATCTCCTATCTTGAGACAAAAGTCGTTTTGCTATATAGACTTAGATTATACATATTTGGTATTTCGAGCCGAGTTTACCTCGTCTATCTATTTATCAAAATATGTGTTAGTAAAGCTTTCGCTTTAGCCAAGTTCATCTTTACCTAGTGATGAAAGTCATGTTATGTTTCAATTACTTTGAAAATTGATCCGACGAAAATGGTTTGTGAATAACAACTATACAACGTCCTATGAGAACGTTTCAATAATTGAAATGAGAGTTTAGACTATATAACCATTTGGAGGATATACGAATTTTTGTGGAAACACATATATGTATAATTCCTTATTGCTTGAACCGAAGTTTGCGAACTTTGTTGATCAAGTGAACCGGAGAAGTGCATGAGCTAAGTCCGCGAACTTGGGTAGGTTATGTGTAAAAATGATGTTTAGTGAACTTATATTTATAAACTAAGGAATGAAATTCAAAACCATGGCTATAGAGTTCATGAACCGATTCATGTGAATCAAATCGTTTTTGCTTCAATTGTGTCTTGTGTAGTACATGAGATTTCCTTGCAATTGAACAACTCTCTAACTAGTTCATTTGAGTCATTTGAACCAGTTATGGTCAAGAAGAATATGGTTGATATGAAAGTGATCATATGGCTAACCATTTGGTTAACTATTGTTGAACCAACTAACGTACAAGTTTGGGTACGGTTACACAAGCCCAAGAACGTGCATTTCATTTGTGTATAACAAGCTATGTTTTCGATCTAACGGTGAATATTGAATGCTTTGTTACCAAGCTAACATTGATTGCAAACCCTGATTTGAAAGATTATATAATGGAGAACTCTAGCAACTGGGAAAACTAATCCCCACACATTCTATGTGATACTAGTTGTGCTAAGCTAGAGTCGATTCTACTTTAACCTTTGGTTTCTTCTTCTAAACCAGGTTAACGACTTAAAGACTTCATTGGGATTGTGAATCCAGACCGATACTACTTTTCTTGTAGTTGTGTGATCTGATCTTGCTGTTTCTATCGTACGAGAGTATAACTATAATAATTGGCTTGAGATTTCTATCTCCGATAGGCAAGATAAAAAGTAATCACAAACATCTTCGTCTCATCGTTTGTGATTCCACAATATATTTTTTAGCTGCGTCGATTAAGACTATTGTGAGGTGATTGATAATACTAGGTTGTTCTTCGGAAATATAAGACCGGTTTATCAATTAGTTCTTGTTCACCTTGATTTATCAAAATACGGAACAAAACTCATAGGTATATCCGTGGGAGACAAATTTATCTATTATTGTAGATTTTTCTGTGTGATACAGATTCGTTTATTAAAGTCTTCGACTTTTGGTCGTAGCAACTCTTAGTTGTGGGTGAGATCAGCTAAGGGAATCAAGTACGTAGTATCCTGATGGGATCAGAGATGTAGGAGCATAATTGTACCTTGGATCACTGTGAGATTGGTTGGGGTTCAACTATAGTCCAGACTGAAGTTAGTTTGGAGTAGGCTAGTGTCTGTAGTGGCTTAATACAGTGTGTGTTCAAAAGAATCATGAATAATCAAGATTACAACTCATAATCATTCCAATCCGATGTAGGACTGGAATATATCTCGTGAGGGTGGGAATTACTTGTTAAAACAAGTTTTTGCTTATTCCTTAGGAAGGAAGAGTTATGCACATCACTCTTTTCCCTTACAATCACAGTTTTTAAGAACTTGATTGAAGATTTGCGCAAATCCCGCACTGTTCTAGAAATCACCTTTTGAGGAAAAGTGGATTTCACAGGAGATTTCTTCTTCTTCTTCTTCTTCTTATGCACACAGTGTTTAGCAGAGCAAGACTCCTTTTGATCATTCGTGCTAATATGAGCCTGATTTTTACACAAGGAAACCGAGAGTTTTCGTAACATCTTGTGTTTTTCTGTATCACCCTTGTTGTCAATATGACTAGAGAGTGATACATAGTCAGGTGATATTTGCTGACACAGCTTATGAGACACAGTCGGAGTTATTCGACATGTCATATAAGAATTACAATTGTGATTTTTAGCAAGGAGATTAAGAGAACTATCATAGATTTCATCCTCAGGAAAATAATCAAGAGTATTCATCCATGCTTTAGTTATCTTATTTACCTCAGTATATGGACCTTTGGAAGTATGAACACTTTTACAGCATACGAGACCAGTTTTGCTAGTACAGTTTTTCTGAGTTTTCTTATCCCCCTTTTTGATTGATCGAACTTCTTTTACTTTGTCTAATAATTTTCTTAAGATGTTGTGTAAACCTAGACAACATAGATATAAAGCAATTCTTTTTTTTCTTATAAATCACTTTAGGACAACGAGATTTTCCATCAGGAGTAGTATCATGACTACTAGACAAGTGATGTTTATCTTTTGATTTTAATTCGCGATCAAAGATTTTTAGTTTCCGACAAGCGTATTTCGCAAAAGAGTATCAAGGTTATTTCCCTCAATGATGGCATGTTTTTTAGATTCATATTTAAATGGCAGTGATCTGAGAATCTTCATCACAATTTCCCTTTCAGGAATAGTCCTACCCAATGCACGGGACGTATTAACAATTTCATACATTTTGTGATAAAATTCATCAAATGACTCTTCTTCTGCTATATGAAGGTTTTCCCAATCGGAGTTAAGGTTTTGAAGCCTAGCATCCTTTTCGCTGGAGTTACCTTCAAATACAGTTTCTAAAGTATCCCAAGCATATTTAGACGTGGATCATGAAGCCACATGGAGTCGATGATCTGGGGTAATTGCATGCATGATGGCATTCAAACCGTCGGAGTTTTGCTTTGCAGCAAACGACTCAACAACAGTATATGTACCGATGTTTTTAGGCATGGTAACATTTTCAACTATAACAACGGGAACCTCATAGACATTAACAACATATACCCATGATTGGAAATCACGCGATTGAATAAAAGTACGCATAGCAATTTTCCACCATAGGTAGTTTGAGCCATCGAAGACTGGTGGTACGTCTACTGAGATAGCACAACTGTCCATAGAGTAGGATCGCTACAAACACAGACTTGTAAGGTCTTAAACGTGTTTGCATGCTCTGATACCAATTGAAAAAGCGGGGGTCTAACAACACCACCCGATATTTCGCTTAACAATCTGTATGGAATAACTCCAATATACTTTGTTAGATAATCAACTAGACAGTCAGACTCAATCTAGATTAAAGTATATCGAGGAGTTAATATCTCTCTCTTGATTTGATCTTCACTCAAGATAATAACAATCAGAGAGTCTTTATCAAATACAAGGAATAACTTGGATGGTACCAAAGACCAATATCCAAGGATCGATCAATGACAATCAACAACCAAAGGTTGGATTACTCTAATTGATGATCTAAACGCACGGCCTGTATTATTTCAATTATAAAGATAAAACAATATAATGCGGAAATAGAAATAACACAGACACCAGAAATTTTGTTAACGAGGAAACCGCAAATGAAGAAAAACCCCGGGACCTAGTCCAGATTGAACACACACTGTATTAAGCCGCTACAGACACTAGACTACTCCAAACTAACTTCGGACTAGACTGTATTTGAACCCCAATCAGTCTACGACTGATCCAAGGTACAATTGTCCTCCATACGCCTCTGATCCCAGCAGGATACTGCGCACTTGATTCCATTAGATGATCTCACCCACAACTAAGAGTTGCTACGGCCCAAAGTCGAAAACTTAACAATAAAAAAATATGTCTCACACAGACAAGTCTATCAAAGGATCAATCTGTCTCCCACAGATAAACCCCTAAAAGATTTTGTTCCGTCTTTTGATAATAATCAAGGTGAACATGAACCAATTGATAATCCGGTCTTATATTCCCGAAGAACATCCAGAGTTATCAATCACCTCACAACAATCTTAATCGTACGGTAGCGAAACAAGATGTTGCGGAATCACAAACAATGAGACGAAGATGTTTGTGATTACTTTTTATATCTTGCCTATCGGAGATATCAATCTCAAGCCAATCAATCTGATTGTACTCGTATGATAGAATATGCAAGATCAGATCACACAACTACAATAAAAGTAGTATCGGTCTGGCTTCACAATCCCAATGAAGTCTTTAAGTCGTTAACCTGGTTTTAGAAGAATAAAACCAAATGTTAAAGGATAACCGACTCTAGTATGCAAACTAGTATCCCACGTGAGGTGTGGGATTAGTTTTGCACAGATACTAGAGTTCCCCTTATATAGTCTTTCAAATCATGGTTTGCAATTAAGTTACCTTGGTAACAAAGCAATCAATATTCACCGTTAGATGAAAACCTGATTTAGATTCAAGATAATATTTATCAACCGTTAGATCGAAAACTTAGCTTATTACACACACTTGACAATGCACGCTTCTAGGTTTGTTAACCGTACCCAAACGTATGCACTCGGTGGTTCAAAAATAGTTAACAAAAAGGTTAGCCATATGAGTATTCCATATCAACCACGTTCTTCTTCACCACAACTAGTTCAAATGACTTCAAATGAACTAGTTAGAGAATTATTCAATTGCAAGGAAATCTCATGTACTACACAATACACAATTGAATCAAAGATGATTTGATCCACTCGAATCGGTTCATGAACTTTTATAGCCATGGTTCGCAAACTACATTCCTTAGTCTTTTTAAGTTTAAGTTCAGAAATCATCTTCATATATATAACCTTCTTTCAAATCGGGTATGAGAACTTCGCTGGTTCATGGACTGGGTTCGCGGACTTAGTTTCACGCAAGTAGTTTGTCAACTCTAGCAAAAATTCTCGGGTTTGAGAACTTTGGAAGTTCGCGGACTTGGCTCACGCCATTCTTCCGGTTCTCTTGATTAACAAAGTTCGCAAACTTTGTTTCAAGGAATATGACTTATACATAAATGTGTTTCCACAACAATGCTTATGTCCACCATTGGTTATGTAATCTAAACTCTCATTTCAATCATTGAAACATTCTTAGAGGACGTTATATAGTTATTACACCATTTCTCGTCAAAGCAATTTTCAAGATGATTCAAACATATCATGATTTTCGTCACATGGTAAAGATAAAATTGGTTAAAGCAAAAATCTTACCAACTCGTATTTAGAGATATAGATAGGCGAGGTATACTCGGATCGAAATACCAAATGTGTATAATCAAAGTCTATATATATAGCATATGACTTCTTGTCTCAAAGAGTATGAGATAAAGTAGATAGACTTTTGAGTGATAGATAAGTTCAAGTCTTCACATACCTTTTTGTCGAGAATTTCCACCGGTTCCTTGAGTAGTTCTTCTACTTGTATGATGAATCTCCATGAAGTCCTTGAACTCAACTACACTTTCTATCCTAGTCCGAGACTTAGCTATAATAGACTAGAAATCAAGACTTATAGTTTTGATCACTAACATTTACAAACATGCTTGAGATAGCAATGCATGCGAGTTCGACCGAGCAATGCTCTAATAATTGGGGTTCAACTACAGTCCAGAAATAAGTTAGTTTGTAGTAAGCTAGTGTCTGTAGCGGCTTAATACAATGTGTATTCAATTTGGACTAGGTCCCGAGGTTTTTATGCATTTGCGGTTTCCTCGTTAACAAAATTTTGGTGTCTATGTTATTTCTTTTCCGCATTATATTTTGTTATATAATTGAAATATCACAGGTTGTGCGTTAAGATCAATCAATTAGAATATCCAACCTTTGGTTGTTGATTTACATTGATTGACACTTGAACATTGGTCTTTGGTACCATTCAAGTTATTTCACATAATAATCAGGCTCACGGATTTCTATCTGTTCGATTTGCTTATTACATTGTGAAATAGAGATATTAGAACTCTTTGATATACTTTATTAAGATTGAGTCTAGTTGATTCTCTTGAAATTATATTGGAGTTAGTCCATACAGATTTCTAATCGAAATATTGGGTGTGGTTGTTGTACCCCCGCTTTTTCACTTTGAATACTTATCTTCCTAGCTCTTTTCAGCACTTTGTAGCTCCTTTTTGAATGATTCACCTATTAGAGGCAAATAAGAGAAAACAATAGTAATAATACGAATACATGCAAGAATAATAGCTAAAACAAGTATGGAATGGATACTAAAATCATATGAATTATGAACTTATCAAATTCTCACACTTAGCTTTTGCTAGTTCTCGAGCAAACTAAATAATACTAATCGTACAACAACTCCATCTCATTGAGAAAACGGTTACACTTAGCATGTATAACAAGCCTTTAAACCCCTAGGTGTCCCTAGTGGACGAGTTATAGTCTCGTGAGGGCTTACAAGAGGTATACCCACAAAACCTACTCCAATCTCTCACCTTGGAAGAACCACTAAGGATAGACACAAAATAGTAGATAAATAATAAGCCTACATAAGTTCTTTAGCTGCAAACATCCCACATACATTCCAATCATCACACATAAGCAATTACTTACGTGTGACATTCAACCTGATTGCAAAACTTTACTAAGATAGTCATCGTACTTGTTGCAACGCTTGCCACAACACTCGCATACTAAAATCACATGGATAGATAAGAAAATGGAAATAGAAAAGTTAAAGATGTTACCCACAATACTTGTATGAATATCGTCAAAGGATTCTTATTTGTAGCGAAATAGTTGAGAGAAGCACCCATTTAACTCGACCACATAATTAGATACTCTATGCGCATGTTCCTTTTTCAGCAAGTATGTGATAGTTGCCTTGGATCCTGCATTCCACGCTTGTTTAGGCGACGAAGACAGGGACAATGTTTCACACATACTGCTATCAAAGTGTCGAGAACCTCATCAATAGTCTTTTTGATAATGATGATAGGGTTTTTTATTTTCATCGACTTCATGACTACTCCGAAATTCCGGACTTATCGTAGAATTATTAATGTCGATAAAAGAAGAGGAGCCTTATATAATTTTTTTTTTTCCGGCTCACTCTTTATGAGTGTAAGACAATTGTCTTATGGATCTTTTGTATACTCAACCAATGATTACCTTTCTAAAACATCCACGACAGTACTAGGATCTCACCAAATCATTATAGAGAAACATATTGTAGATGAGGAAAAACGATTTGCTGGTTTTTACGGAATTGAGGAGCTGACCGTGCGGAGACATATTGAACCGAGCAAATGCTCAACCTCACATAGATGCACTGCAATAAGGGAGTGCTTTAAGTTTGAGAGATCAATTTGTAGGACTCCGGCCTAA
The DNA here is from genome assembly GCF_003573695.1 of Papaver somniferum. Lineage (NCBI taxonomy): Eukaryota > Viridiplantae > Streptophyta > Magnoliopsida > Ranunculales > Papaveraceae > Papaver > Papaver somniferum. Next base: position 42,876,130 of record NC_039360.1, on the reverse strand, counting down.
ACCAAGACAATGGTCGTTCCAGAGTCAAATCGGTCACAAGAGAGGATGGGCTGATCTGTAGGAGGAAAGCTGAGAAATGTCTGAGATCAATGGTGATCGAGATTGTAGGTGTATTGTGTATTCTGCGTAAGAAAGTTCTGATTTATTGAATTTTACTCAGTTGAGAGTGATTTTTCAGACCATGAGTTCGTGTAGACGAAGGATTGTCTGTGTGAACTTGTCGAGAAATTCTTGTCCATTTCAATCATGATTCAGAGGCCTTTTATATTACTTAATTAAAAACACCATGATCCCGTGAAGTGTCACAGTTGCTGGAGTCAAAGAGTGGGGAAGTGGAAAATCGTGTTGAAACCAGTTGCTCATCGTGCGGAGACTTGGTTAACTTTCCACCCGCTACTTTGCTAACTCCTCCAACTGATTGCGCGACTTGCTCACATTCTCATCATGTGTATGAACACACGTGCCGTAGACCTCAAGACCAAAACCCTAGTTAATATCCCCCCATGTGATACGATTGATATCTCATGAATGTGGAGTCTGAAAGGCAGACGTGTATTTAGTTAGTCAGTTGCTGACTTTACGGGATTATGAGTCCTTGTATTGCTGAGTTGAACATAATTTGCAAATATTCTGAGACTCATGAATCGAACATGTCTGCTGAGACAGAAAATATCATTGTCGAATAAATGTTGATAACCTGAGCAAACTGTGCTGCTGAATCGTTGAATATTGATAGTTGAACCAATATTCCTTAGTATGAGCAAATGTTACTCATCTGATGAATTATTGAATATTGATAGTTGAACCAACATTCTTCAGCGTGAACAAATATTATCCATTTTAGTGAATGTTGCTCATTTGATGAATTGTTGAATATTAATAATTGAACCAATATTCTTTGGTGTGAGCAGATATTGCTCATTTGAACAAATGTTGCTCGTCTGAGAAAATGTTGATTTAAGATATTGGCATCCGAGCCAAGAATAATTATTAAAATGTTGACCACGGGATCAACGTATAATTGTTAATGTTTGAATATGCTCAGAATTATGTTTTTTGCAGAGCTCTGGAGTCGAAACCCTAATTTTGATCAATTGATGAATTGATGATTTATTGAAAACCGTTCATGATATGAAGGAGGGACCGGATACATGGGATGATGAATCGACCATGTATGCTCAAGTGAGCAAAATACCATAGTCTTTTGAAGACCAGTTGGTGAAAAGATGATTAAATGCTGGTTTAATCATTTATTAAAATAGTGCTTGTGTGAGCGTCAGGTAGTAAAACCTGATTATGGAGAGATGAGGCACCGACCAAGGGGGCATGAGACCGGCCCTTGGTGATCATGGGAACAACTGATGGTCGTTTGATCAAACTCCAAGTTTTTTGGGAAGAGTTTGGACCCAATATGAGCAATTGAGCAAATTAGGTCAAAATTGTTAAAACACGTGGGACCGGCTCTTTGCAAGCCTCAGGGACAGCCTTGGTCGGTCAAGGAGACATTCCTGTGTCACCATAATGTCCGTGTCTCAGTCCTAGGAGTTTCGATATTTTCTGATGTGCGTTTGAGCAACATTTTGAGAAAATATGAAGGATTCAGGGTTTTGCTGAAACTGGGGAATCTTCATGTGATGATGAAAAAATAATTAATAAAATAAGGAATTTCAAGGTGTGGGACCGGCCACGTCTAGGGCATGACCGGCCAGCTAGCAAGCTCGGTCCCGCAGCACCTTTCCCAATTTTATGTATTTTCCCTGATGTGAGGGAAATATCATGAAACTAAGGAATTTCATGAAGTTAAGGAATTTCCATGAGATTATGGAAATAATAATAATAAAATAGGGAGTCATGAAGTGTGGGACTGGCCATGTCCAAGGCATGACAGGCCGGCCAAAGATCCCGTCCTAAAGCACTTTCCCCAATTTTATAATATTTTTCATGATTTTAGGGAAATATCATAAAATCAATAGGTTTGTTGAAACCAAGGAATTTGTTGAAATAAGGGAGTTTCCATGAGATGAGGGAAACATAAAAAATAATAATAATAAAATAAGGGGATTGTGGGACTGGCTAGGGCATGACCGGACGGCTAGGACCCGATCCCACGAGTTTCCCTAATTTTACATGATTTTCATGACTTGAGGGAAATTTCATGAATTCAAGGAATTTTCATGGGATGAGGGAAATAATAATAAAATAATAAGGAGTCATGAGGTGTGGGATCGTCCACGGCTAGGGCATGGACGACCGGCTAGTGAGCCCGGTCCCATGACATCTTTCCTAATTTATTATTATTTATTTGATACGAGGAAACACCATGAGACTGGGGATTTTCCTTGAGACGAAGGAGATTTGCTCAAATGAAGGGGTTTTCATGAGATCAGGGAAAATAATAAAAATATGATAAAATATAAAATTGGACGTGGGACTGGCCACGACACGACCGGCCGGCCGGTGGACCTAGTCCCCCAGTGCCTCGATCAGTATTTTATTATTTATTATTTTCTTCCTATTTTGCATAGGTTCATCGTTCCTTCCTGTTTTGGAATGCTCGTTTGTGCATTAAGGTGCTCGTTTGTGCATTATTGTTGAGTACACTTGCACCATTTTGGTCGGGGCTTACTCGAGAGCTGCTCAGATGCCCGTAAGTTGAATATTTATCACTAACCCATGGAATTCTGTTGGGAAGAACCACAAATTGAAGTGTTGAAATATTACGACGAATCATAGAATATTGTTGAATATTCAGTTAACGATTATAGATAATTAACTGATGGCTCTATACTAGCAGGCATGCTGTCTATGAGCATTAATTATCTGAGAATTGAGAGATATGAGCTTGTTGAAACGTCATATCTCTCCTATATCGTCAGGGAAAACGTTGTTGCATCCTGAAGACGTTGTTGGTATATACTAGCAGGCATGTTGTCTAGGAGCCGTCAAATCTTTCGATTCTATATAGAAATAATTACTGATATTAATTGCTCAGTATTCATGAGATGTGTCGTTGCCTCAGATGAGAGACTACACATATACATATACTCTGAGAGACAGCCTTCTCAGTCAGATATTTTACGGCATGAGCTTTCATGCTTCAATGAGAGACATGAGCCTCAATACTCATCTGATTGCCGAATCAGGAGCATGTATAATTATGGTTTTACGATTTTAACCCTTATCGAAAATCCACCATCTACATCAAGTACCCTGCTTAGTGAGGGACAATCATGTTCCTCGGTCAACACTGAATGGTGATTTTCCAGTTACAGATAAAATAAGTAATTGAAATTAGTCATAAGATAAGACGTTACCGGATTTTGTCTGAATGAGCAATCCATGTTTTGAATGAAAACCCCAGTGGAATAATAGAGCGTCACCCAACGAGCATAAATTGGTGTAGAACCGCTGATTTAGTGGCGGAACCTTGCTCGGTTTAGGATTCACGGGACGAGCCCAAATAAGGAAATCCTTGTGAAATTAGGTTTTGGAAATAAAATTTGATATAAAAGGGATTAATCCTTTTTTTTTAATTATCTCCTCACGACCAACCACCACCCTCCTCTTTTAATCACCCTCACGTCCGATCTTAGAAGGAAGCAGGAGAGAGATCGCCGTAATTTTGCTGATCGCCGGCGCGGTCCGACCACCGTCCGGCCATACTCCGGCCGGCACCGACCAGGTAATTTTTTTGTTCTTGCTGATTTCATGAGTTGCTAATGCTTTGATCATGTTAAAATTTTATACATGTGTATATATGAGTGTGAGTTTTGTTGAAAAACCTTGTTTTATTTAACGTATGTTCGTTCGATCATTAGTTCAGGAGACTAGCAATAATCCCTAACCTGAGAGAGATTTTTCTTTTAAAATACACCTGTGTCCAGTGATAAATTTTTTTTTATGAGATTTCAAGGAAACCAAAACTTTATCTTAAAAGATGTGAGCTTTTCACAAAACCGAAAGAAACCTTTGTTTCAAAGAAAAACGATCATACGAAGGAAGAGATTTTTTTTTATTATGAGACCGTGACATATTACATAAAATATAATGCCATATATTTATTTACATGAGTTCGCTCACGTTAGATACAAAATTTGAAAATTTACGTGAGTTATTCACGTTAATTATTATTTCATAAAATCAAAACATGGGTTTTGAGTAACCCTCGAAATTAGACAATTTATTTATGATGAAATATTGTCTTGGTGTAAATTTCATAGCCCAGCTGTGGATGTTTGTACTATGAAAATTATGTTCATGATTTTATGAAAAATCAGTTTCGATTTTCAAATGATAATGCTTTGTTCGTTACTGTAGGTTTCAAAGAACGAACTAATTTGGAGTGTTAACTCTTATATCACAATTACCGTGTTAGTGATATTATAAAGAGGAAAGAGATAAGAATTACCATTTTTGTAGATGTCTGCATAAGTATTCTGCTGTCAGATTATATAACTCCATCATACTGTCGAAGTTTGCACCTTGTATGATGATACACTGAAGTAGAATGCTTTGTGAAAATTACATCTACTTCACAAGGATGTCTGACTCCCAGGAAAATGATGCCTCCAGAGACAATACATGTATGGATGAGACTTCTGCTGGTGAAGAAGAAGAAGAAACTCCTGGGCTCAAAAACGTTCCAAACATAGATGATGCATTTTTCGCGGTTCAACAGGGAACTGAAAAACGTCTTCAATCTCCAGCATTTCGCCTTTTGATAAATCCTAGAGAGGTCGTTCAGAAGAAACTGGTGACTCCTCGAGCAGCCATTCGATTTTGTCTTGAACGAGGACTTTTCCTTGCATCAATTATAAAATTCAAGCTTTCTCGACGGCATTTAGAAAAATTCTCTGGATGGGCGAGACACATGCTAGGTTTTCCTCGCGTTAGAGGCATGTTGGATAGAGCACAGGTGACCAGAGCTATCCAAGCATCTGGAGATTTTTTCATTTTTCATGACGCAAGAGGTATTGTAGCTCTACTTGCTCGATGGGGCATTCCAACTCACACCTTCATATGCAGATGGGGAGATTTTACTATTACCTTGGAGGATGTAGTTGCTTTGTTGCATCTACCGATCACAGGTAACTTCCCTGGAGAGCTTTCAACAGAGGAGATAGCAATTTCCAATATCTTGACAGCCGAGATTGAGAGTATTAATAAGGCGTCTGGAAAAGGTTGTTATGCCCACTGGTTAACACACTGGTGGCCACGAGATATTCCTCTTGACGAGCCTGATGGTATGTTATCTATTGCCGCTTTTTTGTGTTTATGGATGTGTAGGGACGTGTTTGAAGACATCGGAACTTTGCTAAAACCATTTGTAATTCCCTTTGCTATTAAGATGGTACAAGGTGAACAACTTCCCATAGGTAGTCTATTTCTTGGGTTCTTTGTACTCTAACCTGGATTCCTTGGTTATAGACTCCAGTGTTTCGAATGGCTTTATGAAGATTGAATACTACGCCAATATGATGTTTCTCCAGGCCTTGATGTGGGAACGCTTCAAGAGTTATGCACCTATTCCCCACAACATCTTGCAAGGGATGAATGCTGCTGATTCTCGCCGTATTTTTACTGAGAGGGATAATGCCAGGATTATGCTGGTCTATGAAGCAACCTCAATCCAAGACACGCTTCATTGATGTGTTAGACAATGAATCTGAGTTTCATTTCCGCCCCTGGGTGCTGATTCCTCCTTATGTTTCTCAGTTGCAAACTTTCAATACCGGAGAAAGTATGACTTTGAAATCTGGCGTTGACTTGAGCGATGGCGAAACATCTTTTACGTTGAGTTGTACTCCAGGTCACTTGATATCAACAATATATGGAGACTTTTCAGTAGAAGAATACAACATTGATAGAGCGGCTCTTCAGATGGGCATGGATCAATGCGTTCCAAAATTTCGAAGGAAGAAACCACTAGTGGAACAGCTTAAAGCCTGTTTAGATCACACACGTGTGGAAGGAGGTTCTTACTGGTTCCCTGGTTCTGAACGAATTACATATGTAACTCCAGGTTACATAGACTTCTGGGATCAGCAGATTGAGCGTTTACACGACTTCGTAATGGTTGGCCAACCTTTAATGAAAGAGCCTCCTTCTACTGATATGATTGCTTCTCTACCAATATTGAAACACATCTCCTGCGGCGATAAGCGAAAGACATCTCCAGTATGTTCACCGGTATGTATCTTTTTGCACATTCTTCATAAAATTAAAATAATTTCCTTTGATTATCACATAAATTTCTTTTTGCAGGACAGTCGTTCTGTGAGACCTCGTCTTGAAGTGAATTTCTCAGAAGCAGAAACAGTCATTCACTGTGGTGAAGGTAGGAACAAGAATTGTAAGTTGTTTCCTAACACCATAAAGTCCTCGGTTGTTTCTTTGGTGAGTTGTCAACACTTTTCCGCCGTGACTTCTTCTATCTACATTACCAGGATCATAAAACCAATATTTTTTATTTGGTTACAGAACTTTGCTTCGTCAAGTATTGACGGTCTTCAATTCTCTGCCGCTGGGCAGACAATTTCTGATTTGAGCGCTGAAGAAGAAAATGATGTGAGTACTCTTCCACATAGCCAAATATGATGCTTCATATATAAAATGTTAATTGTTTGAGAATATGTCCAGGAGGATGTCGTTATGGAAGTGGAGAGTGTTGATTCCCGTTCATCCTCGGAGAATAGAGATAAAGAAAATTCCCAGGGTTCGAAACCGAATGGAAGTAATGAGCCTCTTGATGCTGACACGGGCAATTCCGATTCCTTAAACGTTTCAGAGACCCCCCAAGTAAGTATTTCCCTTGAAATTTATACATAGAAGTATAAAATTGTTGATTTATGAATAGTTGAATGAAAATCCACGTGCATATACGAAAAACTTTGTCGAAATTTGTCGTCAGAAAATTCAGAACTCAGTCTTTTAGCAAAAACACCATAAAACCTTCATCTGAAATCGGATTTTTATGGTCTGCATATGTACCTTTAAGACCGGAGATTTTCCAAGCTTTGGGCAAGAAGATTTTTAAGTTTTGAGCACGTTCAGGGCCTGAAAAAGTCGAAACAGTAAGCTTCCAGGAGGCTTTCAGAACTTTTTCTGACTGTACGTTGTCCAATATTTTGACCATATCTCCTTGCTCGTTCATCGGATTGTTATGAAATTTTGACATGTTGTAGAGAACATCCATACAAAGATAATGGTATATAAATCATTCTCATATTCCTTATAGATTTCTCCCAGTTAGTCATCTTGTACAGGGCAGAGTAAAATCCCTTCAGATGAACTTGCCGATAAGCGTATTTTTATGACTTTCACACTATTTGCTCGCGTCTTGAGTGCATAATGATGAACATTTATGATTTTGGACTGCTTGTATGCTGTAGTTTATGATCCTATTTGGTTTCCATGTCTAGATTGCTCTAACCTCATGTAATCTTCGTATTAGGTACTAAATACCGAAGTTGAGGATACTGAAATCAATAATGATAACGCGAGCAGCCCTGGAGTTATTTATGAAGAGACAACCATACCTGCACTTAAAGGCCATAAGAGGGTTGTTACTGAAGTTATGGAAACCTCGGTTGTTGCTACTCCAGTAGTAGAAGAAACCGAGCCACAAGTAGAGGAGACTGAAGAAACTGCTTCCATGACCGTAGAAGTTGCTCTAGTAATTGAGAACCGTATAGTGGTGCATGAATATCCAAGTGAGGGAGTTTATTTTGATCCTCCATTTGATGCATCGCTTCCATATCATGAATTAGTTGGTGGATTCAGCGTTCCTATTGGATATGCAGGCTTGTACGAGAAGATATGGAGGAAGTTTGGTCACATCATTGTTACCAGAGACCCTGGACGCGCTTATGATTTAACAATGCAAGTAAGTGTAATCTTGCATGTTATAAGTGATATATGCGCTAGGGCCAGAAATACGGTGACTCCAGATGTACTCTTTGATTGGGAGTTCAACTTGGAGAATTCTGAAAGACTTGGCTTCAACATGAAGTGGCTTCGTAAGAAAATAGATGCAATCAAGAACTCATGTGAGAATAACATACCCTTTACCAATGATGTTGTGATGGATAAGGAGGAAAAGATTCCAAGCTGACTGAGGCGCTGAACCTGGAGAAGACGACTTTGCAAATCTTTAAGGATGCAGAGGAGAAAAAGTCTTTCTTTGCTGACTTTCTTTGATCTCTTTTCATAATCTCTTGAACTTCTGAACTTTTGAGAGATGTGAGGTTGTATTTTAGTTTTGATATTGATTGGTTTTGGATTGGTAGATGATTGAGGATTTTCTTTTGGATTTGATAAATATTTTCTTTAAGTAAAATGAATTGAATTTTGATAAATTGCTGAATTCAAATACTGAATGCAAGTATTGCAAACGTTTTGGAGAAATTGAAATACAGTGAAAGAAAATCCTAAGCGCCAAATCCCAGATATCATGAATGCTCAAACGCCCAATACCTCAAATGCCCAATAATTTCAGGCGTCAAATGCCTTAAGCCAATTCCCGTGGATCACTGGTAGGGTCCTGCCATCTGTGTTGATAAATTTGTAATAGCCTCCAGTTACGGATCTTGCAACCATGAAAGGTACTTCCCAATTGGAGTTCCTTGCATAATGGAGATCACGCTTAGTTTCCTTAAGAACTAAATCTCCTTCCTTGAATTTTTTAGGCTTGGTCGTCCGCGCCTTGAATATCTTCTGCTGATTCGGAATTCCTCCTATGATGGAATTCCATGGTTGCGGCACATATGGACACTCGTGTAGAGGGGAGTATCCAGCGTACTGTCTGTCATTCTTAGCCAAGTCTTCAGCAATAAATCTTTTGAGAGAATGCTTAGTTTGAAGAAACTCTTTATTCAACCATTTGGTGTAATATTGCCGTGGTGAAGCTATACACTCGTAGCTCTTTTCGACGGCTAAGTTGTTAGTGGGAAGAAGTCCTCGAACCAGAGCAACATAATTAAACATTGGTAGTATAGGCGCATGAAGAGAAATCAGACTTGCCTGAGTACGGAACCTTTTGATGAAAGAGTGTGCACTTTCTCCAGGTTTCTGTGCTAATTCCACCAAGGCTTTAACTTCCTCCAGATGCTCTAATGATATAGTATCTTCCATTTCTTCTGAGTCAGAGCTTTCTTCAATCGAAGGCATTAGAGTCACTTTTCCGGTGTGAATCCAAGGTCGTCCAAGAATCATGTCATATCCGGGATCTTATCGGATTATATAAAACTTGGCCTCAATGCAGACCGAATTTTCTCTGACCTTGAGAGTGATGTGGCCGTATGCATCTCTGAGTGTCCCTTCGTGATCTCTGATTGACATGGGAGCATGTGTAGCTTCTTGTCTAGTAATGCCAGCGGCTCTGAGAGTTTTCAAAGGAATGATGTTAATGGCAGTGTCAACATCAACAAATGTTCTCTTGAATTCGTTTCCTTTCATATGCACTGTGGTGAGAAGTCCCAAGTCATACATTTCCTTTTCAGTGGCAGTAGGTTCATGAGGTACTTCTGGAATCGGTAGACGCTTCCCAGACACTATGTGGTTCAGAGCCATGAACATGTCTCCCCTCTGCGCCTTCGACAGATAGAGAAATTCGCAGACATGTTCGATCAATGACTGAACCGCTTCTTTGACTGGTTGTTCAGAGATGGAGAAAGTCCTGACTGGGAGAGGATCTCTGTGTACTCCTTCAGTCCCCAAATTAAGCTCTCCCGATTCAAACTTTTCTCTGAATATGCGCTTTAAGACTCTGCATCCACTTGTGGGATGATTGACGAACCTGTGAAAGCAGAAGTAATGAGGACTTTTCATGTCTTCTTCAGTTGGTTCTTTCTTAACATATGGCAACTTGATAGCACCATCTTGGATCCAAGCATCCAGGAGTTCGATCACCTCTTCAATGGAAAGGAGAAAGTAAGGTGCATCTAGATCAGGAGCCATTGTGCGCTGGTCAGGAGCTTGTGCATCTTGCTTATCCTTCCTTTGTGCTTTTGAAGGAGTTGAGGTATGCTTGCGCGGTGGTTCGGCTTTTCATTTTCTCCCTTCTGCGGCAGCGTTTGTGGAAGGCTGGAGGTTGTACTGCTTGTTGATCAGAGTCCGCTACCTCGAGCATCTCGCGGTTCTTCAACCTTTGTAGCTTTTGTTCTTTCCAGTAAAGCGGGTGCAGTAGTTGCCGATCTCTTCGCCGCTTCATGAAGCTCTAAGAAGGTATGGAAACGAAGACTTTCCAACAAAGCTCTGTAGATCGGGATCATGTCGTTGATACAAAAGTCTACAAGTTGTTTCTCCGTGACGTTTGGATCATGACAGTCCAGTTCCTGGACTCTGAATGTTTTCACGTAGTCACTGGGATGTTCATTGTTCCTCTGAAACATTCTTCCAAGATCAGAGAGAGTAACTTGCTCTGACACAAAGAAGTACTTTCTGTAGAAAGCATTAATCATTTCTCCCCAATTGTTTATAGTTCCTGTTGCGATGTTGTTGTACCAGGTGTACGCCCTGCCTTTCAAGGATTTTGAAAATTCTTTGAGGCGAATAACATGGTTATACTCATGTTAGCCCAAGGCTTCCAGAAACGAGAAACATGCTCCCGAGCATTTTCTGTTCCATCATATAAAGTGAAGGTTGGAGAGGTATAACCTTTTGGAAGAGGAATCCTTTGCGTAGCAGCAGGGTATGGAGGTTGGTGACGATAGATATGTGACGTTTTTTCTTTTCCATGGTTCTCCAAGAGGCATTCCAAATCTTCCCGAGTAATGAAATTTGATGATTCCTTTGCTGATGGATCGTCTGCAGCTTTGCAGACTTCGCTGTCATCCACTGTATGAATTGGAACTACTTCAGGATCAGCATCTGAGGATGTTTCCTTTTCTTTTTCTTGAGTATTCTCTGACATCTTGTCAGTGAGAGTCTTGAGAAAATTGAATAGCTCATTCTTTGTTGCAGCCATGTCAGTTTGATTCTTTGGAAGAGTCTCTTGCACCTTGATGAGATCATCCATGGTAGGTGGTGGATTCACCCTGACTTCCTCAGGGTGTCGGCCGAACAGGGGGTGACCTTCCATGTTAGCGTGTGGAGGAATAACATCACCGTCAGTGTTAGAGGCCGGAATGGTTTCCGGGATATCATCATTGTTATTGTTGCTAGTGCTAGCGTCGTTTGTGTTGGAACCTGTAACTAACCCAGACCTAAGACCAGCCATCTTTGTGAATACTGAGATTGCAACCGAGAGAATGATCTCCCACTGTGGTCGCCAATCTGTAGATGGGGAAAAGCGATTTGATGGTTTTTACGGAATTGAGGAGATGACCGTGCGGAGACTCGTTGAACCGAGCAAATGCTCAACCTCACACATATGTACTCCAATAAGAGAGTGCTTTAAGTTCGAGAGATCAATCTGTAGGACTCAGGCCTAAACCAAGACAATGGTCGTTCCAGAGTCAATTCTGTCACAAGAGAGGATGGGCTGATCTGTAGGAGGGAAGCTGAGAAATGTGTGAGATCAATGGTGATCGAGATTGTAGGTGTGTTGCTCATCGTGCGGAGACTTGGTTAACTTTACACCCACTACTTTGCTAACTCCTCCAACTGATTGCGCGACTTGCTCACATTCTCATGTTGTGTATGAACACACGTGCCGTAGACCTCCAGACCAAAACCCTAGTTAATATCCCCCCATGTGACACGATTGATATCTCATGAATGTGGAGTCTGCAAGACAAACGTGTATTTAATTAGTCAGTTGCTTACTTTATGGGACTATGAGTCCTTGTATTGCTGAGTTGAACATAATTTGCAAATGTTCTGAGACTCATGAATCGAACATGTCTGCTGAGACATAAAATATCATTGTCGAATAAATGTTTATAACCTGAGCAAACGATGCTGTTGAATCGTTGAATATTGATAGTTGAACCAATATTCCTTAGTCTGAGCAAATGTTGCTCATTTGATGAATTATTGAATATTGATAGGTGAACCAACATTCTTCAGCGTGAACAAATATTATCCATTTGAGAGAATGTTGCTCAATTGATGAATTGTTGAATATTAATAATTGAACCAATATTCTTTGGTATGAGCAGATGTTGCTCATTTGAACAAATATTGCTCGTCTGAGAAAATGTTGGTTTAAGATGTTGGCATCTGAGCCGAGCATAATTATTAAAATGTTGACCACGGGATCAACGTAAAATTGTTAATGTTTGAATCTGCTCAGAATTATGTTTTTTGCAGAGCTCTGGATTCGAAACCCTAATTTTGATCAATTGCTGAATTGATGATTTATTGAAAACCGTTCATCATATGAAGGAGGGACCGGCTACTTAGGATGATGAATCGACTGTGTAGCTCCCATATGCTCAAGTGAGCAAAATACCAAAGTCTCATGAAGACCAGTTGGTGAAAAGATGAATAAATGCTGGTTTAATCATTTATTAAAATAATGCTCGTGTGAGCGTCAGGTAGTAAAACCTGATTATGGAGAGATGAGGGACCGACCAAGGGGGAATGAGACCGGCTCTTGATGATCATGGGACCAGCTGATAGTCGTTTGAGAAAACTCCAAGTTGTTTGGGAAGAGTTTGGACCCAATATGAGCAATTGAAAAAATTAGGTCAAAATTGTTAAAACATGTGGGACCGGCTATTTGCAAGCCTCAGGTCCAGCCTTGGTTGGTCAAGAAGACATGCCTGTGTCACCATAATGTGCGTGTCTCAGTCCTGAGAGTTTCGATATTTTCTGATGTGCGTTTGAGCAACATTTTGAGAAAATATGAAGGATTCAGGGTTTTGCTGAAACTGGGGAATCTTCATGAGATGATGAAAAAATAATTAATAAAATAGGGAATTGCAAGGTATGGGACCGGCCATGGCTAGGGCATGACCTTCCAACTAGCAAGCTCGGTCCCGCAGCACCTTTCCCAATTTTATGTATTTTATCTGATGTGAGGGAAATATCATGAAACTGAGGTATTTCATGAAGTTAAGGAATTTCCATGAGATTATGGAAATAATAATAATAAAATAGGGAGACATGAAGTGTGGAACCGGCCATGGCCAAGGCATGGTCGGCCGGCCAAAGAGCCCGTCCCAAGGCATGGACGGCCGGCCAAAGAGCCCGTCCCAAGGCACTTTTCCCAATTTTATAATATTTTTCACGATTTTAGGGAAATATCATAAAATCAAGAGGTTTGTTGAAACCAAGGAATTTGTTGAAATTAGGGAGTTTCCATGAGATGAAGGAAACATAAAAAATAATAATAATAAAATAAGGGGCGTGTGAGACCGACTAGGGCATGACTGGCCGGCTAGGGGCCGATCCCACGAGTTTCCCTAATTTTACATGATTTTCTTGACTTGAGGGAAATTTCATGAATTCAAGGAATTTTCATGGGATGAGGGAAATAATAATAAAATAATAAGGATTCATGAGGTGTGGGACCGGCCACGGATAGGGCATCGTCGACCGGATAGTGAGTCCGGTCCCACGCCATCTTTTCTAATTTATTATTATTTATTTGATACGAGGAAACACCATGAGACTGGGGATTTTCCTTGAGACGAAGGAGATTTGCTCAAATGAAGGGATTTTCATGAGATCAGGGAAAATAATAAAAATATGATAAAATATAAAATTGGGCATGGGACTGGCCACGACACGACCGGCAGGCCGGTGGGCTCAGTCCCCCAGCGCCTCGATCAATATTTTATTATTTATTATTTTTTTCCTATTTTGCATAGGTTCATCGTTCCTTCCTGTTTTGGAATACTCGTTTGTGCATTCAGGTGCTCGTTTGTGCATTATTGCTGAGTACACTTGCACCATTTTGGTCGGGTCTTACTCGAGAGCTTCTCAGATGCTCGTAAGTTGAATATTTATCACTAACCCATGGAATTCTGCTGGGAAGAACCACAAATTGAAGTGATGAAATATTACGACGAATCATAGAATATTGTTGAATATTCAGTTAACGATTATAGATAATTAACTGATGGCGCTATACTAGCAGGCATGCTTTCTAGGAGCATTAATTATCTGAGAATTGAGAGATATGAGCTTGTTGAAACGTCATATCTCTCCTATATATTCAGGGAAAACGTTGTTGCATCCTGAAGACGTTGTTGCCCTATACTAGCAGGCATGCTGTCTAGGAGCCGTCCAATCTTTTGATTCTATATAGAAATAATTACTGATATTGCTCAGTATTCATGAGATGTGTCGTTGCCTCAGCTGAGAGACTACACATCTATATATACTCTGAGAGACAGCCTTCTCAGTCAGAGGTTTTATGGCATGAGCTTTCATGCTTCAATGATAGACATGAGCCTTAATACTCATCTGATTGTCGGATCAGGAGCATGTATAATTATTGTTTTATGATTTCAACCCTTGTCGAAAATCCACCATCTACACATATAACTGCAAAAAAGAAAAAAATAAGTGATTCAGTAATGACTAATTGCGAGGATGAATCTTTCAAACGACCACCATAGATTAGTTTCGCATTCAATTATGAACCTATATATTTAAGGATTTTAGAACGATAAAGTGGAACTCAATCTATAACTGTAAGAACTATTTCAACCTTAAAATGTTTAGTGTGTCATCCTAAATAGCTCAAAATTAACTCCAAAAGATGAAGTCTCAAGAATGCAAGAAATCAAAGTGTATTACTATTTTATTGTTTTTATGCAAGACAAACATGGTTAAATATTCCCCCACACTTAAACTCAACATTGTCCTCAATGTTCAAAACCGAAATTTCTTATTTCTGACATAACAACCCTGAAAAACTCGAAAACTGTACCAATGGGTAGGTATCTAGGAAAAACATCCTAAACCAAAGTTGTTCAAATACTTCTTTTCTATAACTTGTCAAAATGGAACAATGTTTAGATAAATGGTATGACTTTTATGGCCTCCGGACTGACTGACATGCAATCTGAAAAAGTTCTGGAAAAATACCAAAACTCAAATGTCCAGGCCTATCGCTTGAACTTAACAGACTCCGAATTAAGATTTTTTTTCTTGAAAAGAAAGGTACGTCTGTCATATTTAAAATTTGGGGTCAACCACTCAAATAGGACTCCGTATGAAGTCTCGAGACCGATTTTGGTGACAACTGCGCAGTCAGAATTTGTCTGACGAGAATTCGTCAAAACTGTCATTATAGATATAGGACTTTGTAAAATCTAAGATGGGAATGCAAGATATGATATGAAAAACTAAGAAAATTAAAAACAAGAGGGATAGAGATACAAATCCGATGGGTTGCTTCCCACGCAGCGCTTGGTTTAACGTCGTCAGCCGGACGTTATTGTTGTCGTCCGTACACCAGTAATATGAAAATTTGGTAATCCTTCTGAATAACAATCTGCAATTCAAAAAACATCTTCACAAAAACATTAGCACAAAATATAAATATTGAAGCTATCACTTTATTGAATTTTCCCCCACACTTAGTCCTTTCTACACTCGGAAGTGGATACAGAACATATAATTCGGGAACTTCAATAGGTTCCTCAGCTTGGTGAACCTGCACAATTATCGAATCAAATACATCAAGTGGTGGATACTTAGAAGCAAAATAATCCGTTTGAAACATTGGAAGCACACAACTCCAATCCTAAGTGAGGTATTTTCTTAAAAGTTGGGTTGAAAACTCTTTGAGAAGCTACTTCGATTAGAGGAATAGGATCAATAGATATAGAATTATGAAAAGGATTAGACAAACCTCGTACTGGATCCTCATTCGTAATAATCTCTAGTGAATTATTTACCTCAAGTATACTGTGGTCCTCTATCGAACTATTATTATCTAGATCAATTGGGTCTTCCACGACTTCAATCAATTTGGTTTCATTCTCAATCTCCATCTCCTCAACACTCTCGTCATCCGAATCAAATTCCGCTCTCATGAACTCTTCTTCAGTATAAATTTTACGGTATTCTATATGAGTCTCCGTTGAGGGAATAATCGGATCTACTTATTGCAAATCAACTAGCCCAAAAATTTATAATCTGGATGTTCATTGTAACGTTGATATGCATTTGAGTATGTCGCATCGTTCATAACAATGGTTCGGTCATACCAAGGATCCTCCTTTTGAATAGGCGAATGATCTTTATTCGATACGGAGTTGGAATAACTTCATTATTGTTATGTGTACTTTCCAAAGGTTTCTCATCTTCAAAATATTTGTTGTCGTCCTTAGGAATTTCAGAATTAATTTGGTTTTGAGGCCAAACTTCTTCTTCATTCATTGTCTCGCTAAGTTGAGCAGCGCGGTTCCTCAGTATATCCATAGTCCTTTAAAGTTCTTGGAGTGATTGATCAACGCTTTGTTGACGTTGCTCTAATCCATCATAATATTTTTCTATTTGCAAATGAAGATCTTCCATCATGGTACACATTTGTTCTGCAACACTCAAAGAAATAGGATTAGTAGCATAACTATCCTCCCATTCTTGTGATTGTTCAATTACATGCCCGTCATAAGGTTGTTGACATGTATGAGAATAGCCATAAGGTTCCGTGGGATATTGATCATAGCCAAAAGATTGGTTTTGATTATTCCAATAGGATGGTTGGTAGTTTTCATATGAATGAAATTGAAAACCATATTGATTACCACAATTATATGTTTGATCTTGTGCTCCGTACATGTTATTTCCGTAAGGAAACATGACGACTCACAATAACAACACAAAAAAATAAAATAAAAAAAAATCTAAAAACAAAAACAAGCTAAAAAAATAACAAATCAATTAGCAACTACTCCTCGGCAGCGGCGCCAAAATTTGATGGGCTGTCGTAGGCTCAACAAATTAATAAATATTTTTTCACTAATTAACTGGTAATATAGCGGTAGTAAGAGATCGTTCCCACAGAGAGCTGTGTAATTGATAGGTTATTTGAAATAGAAAAATAAAATAAATAACAAAAAGGGGGTTTTGGTTGTGAGATAAATAAATAGACAATAAGAAGAAAGAAGATGATTAAGGAATCCTTCATCGTTACCAAGCGATAGCTGGTTTGGTATACTTATCTATCGTTCGTAAGAACCATTCACCACCAACCGTAGAATAGCATCTAGCTCAGTGCTATCCCCAAAACTTCTTATACCACGGATACAGAAGCTCTCCAATATCAGATTCTATTCAACCGAACCACCAAGTAGTAGCTCACTCAAGGTGTAATCCAATCGAACGTTTTAAGCTTTGTGAATTAGGTTAATCCCAGTAGTTAAACTCCTAACTCAAGGTTTAGTTGGTTGTGTTATTTTCACACACGATTTATCCAAAGAATCCCTCTGTAAGGTCTCGCGATTTTTACTTGTGTGGAGAGTTATTCAACGATTACTTATCTCCTAACTTCCACTAGCAATAGAACAATCAATAGACTAATCTAGTATGCATCCCAAATCAATATAAGAATCACTCATAAAACGTAGATATGGTAAAGACAAACGATGGTGATAAAAAATCTCAATACATTTATATTAATCATAAAACTTCACACTTATAATATTGAATTCATCCTTAATCAACAAAGGGTTTAGTTTCTCATGATTACACAATTACCCGGTTTCCCCCTAAAGGGGTAAACCCTAAAATATTAATGAAGAACAAAAGTATAATATGAGATTATCTATTCCATGACCTAATACCCTTTTTATAGGTTTACATTGCTTGGCCATCAAGTATTTAGTTCGGTTCAAGAATCCGACCCGAAAATACGACATAAAGACCCTAACCGTGACCTTAGGCCTTCACAAGTATACATACACGTTTTTATACTCCTTAAGTACGCGTAACGGTATGCGTACCTCAAATTCCAGCAGAAATTTTCGGAACTTAAGTATGCGTACCCGTTTGCATACTTTACCGTCTTCGGTATTCGGTAAAAGCTTGTTTTGGCCACAACTTCTTCGTCCTAACTCGGAATGACCTCATTCTTTTTATCTTTCAATTTTCTTACAGATTTTGATGAGAAATCCTTAATTTGAATGAGTTAAGATCGGTCTTTGGCCCTTCTCTTGATTTTGAGCGTTTTGCTCCTTTTCGTCGCACTTTTTCCACTTTTCTTGGACTTGGGCACTTGGATAATTGGAATACTTATCTTCCTAACTATTTTCAGCACTTTTTAGCTCCTTTTTGGATGATTCACCTATTAGAGGCAAATAAGAGAAAACAATAGTAATAATGCGAATACATGCAAGAATAATAGCTAAAACAAGTATGGAATGGATACTAAAATCATATGAATTATGCACTTATCTTGTACAAAATCTTGTCTCTTTTAATCAGGCACATGAGACAAGATACACCAAAATAACACAATCAAGTTGTGCTGCGGTGAACAAACAATTTGTCCACCATGACCCTTTTGAAAGGAATTCATAGATCCTTGTATATCAACATGTTTAGACCATACTCTTTTCTCTAGTGGTCTTGACCTATTTTTGGAAACCAACTTCTTTGGAGAGGATAAAATCTTACATACCTCAACAGTTTTTTGAACAAGTTTGAGCTTGTTTGCTAGGAGATTTTCTCTTCGTTGAAGTCTATTGACATGTCTCGTCCTGTGTTTATACTTAAAACACTTTGAATTTTCATGACCTTGGAGTGAACAATAAGAGCATGTCAATGGATAAGCTGATTCAAATGCCCGATATGTGCAAGCTGCTAGGCACAGAGTGGAACCTGAAAAATCAGACAGAGGGTTTCTAACAGAAAGGTTAATTTCTTCTTCCAGATTGGTTGAGTTTCTTTCTGGAAGAATATCAAGATTGATGTATGTATTATTGCCACAGTTATCAAAATCTATATCTTCACAAAGAAGTGCAACACTTGATTTTTCGTCTTCATTGGGATCATAGTGATCATACATTTCATTAAGAGTTGCAGCAAGACCTTTTTTACGAGTGTATTTTCTACGATTTGGACACTCATTTCCAAAATGACCAAAACCTTTACACTTAAAGCACTGTGGCATATCCTCGTCATCAGCCTCGTCAGCATCCCTGTTTTTAGGAGGATTGCGATTGTGAGATTTGACTGACGACCTAGGTTTGTCTCTTGAAAACCCTTTACTTCTCTTCAATAGAAGATACCTAAACTTTCTTGTGATCATAGAGACTGATTTGTCAAGATCTTCATCTGATGAATCAGTCTCAGAAAGAACATCCTCACAGACATAAACACTTTTACTTTTGTCAAGTAATTTAGTGTTCTTTTGTGCTTTGAAGGCAACATCTTTTCTGATTTTGGATGTATGCTAATGATAAAAGATCTTTAGCTTTCCAACCAACGTGTTTCTGGAAAGACTATCAAGGTTATTTCCCTCAATAATGGTGTTGATGGTGGTTTTTAGCTTAGGGTTAAAATTGTAAAACCTTACATCTGATGTGTCATTACTCTGCAAGGAAACGGAGCCATGAGTGTCAACCTCCCCACTGGCACACCTATTGAACCGGTTCAATATATTTACATGAAATTTATTCAGGCTGGACATGTAGAAACCATCCCAGATGACCTGTAAATTTCGGCACCTCGCCAATACAAGACTCAAGCTCCTAGATGAATTGTTCACTAGTATAGATCCTAATGAGTGTATAATCTCCTAGCTGCATTACTCACAAATGCCGGAGCCTGCTGAGTACTTTTCTTGTGCAATGTTCCCCAGCAGAACCCTTAACATCGATATGGCATGACGGATTTATGTTCACTCGCAGCAGAGTAGCATAGACCTCCAAGTACCAAAGCTTAGGCCATTGCACAAAATGCTCAAACGGAAAACATGCTGCATTTTGTAAACAAGGATTTTTGTGGCGGCATACAAAATCCAGCCAATTATTGTGATAACTCACAAAAGGCTCATGAACCTGACTAATTTGCATAATTAGGGTTTTTGCGCCCTGCGCAGTACAATTCGACCCCACTGGTCGAAATTATGCTCAAAGCAACCAAGCAAGTAATCCGCCACGGATTATCGGGTGCAAAACCAGAAAACTTTCCCTACTAAAGTTGGTCTCCCAAAACCATGCCCACATGCTAACGGATTGCCAAACCTGTCGGACACGCATATCTGGCGCACATGCCAATCGCCATGCCAAACATGTCGGGCGCACATGCCAATCGCCATGCCAAACATGCCAGACGCGCATGACAGGCGCACATGCCAATCGGCATGCCAAACATGCCAGGCGCACATGCCAATCGGCATGCCAAACATGCCAGACGCGCATGCCAGGCGCACATGCCAGGCGCGCATGCCAGGCGCACATGCCAGGCGCACATGCCAGACGCACATGCCAGGCGCACATGCCAATCGGCATGCCAAACATGCCAGACGCGCATTCCAGGCGCACATGTCAATCGTCATGCCAAACATACCAGGCGCGCATGCCAGGCGCACATGCCAGGCACACATGCCAATAGGCATGCCAAACATGTCAGACGCGCATGCCAGGTGCACATGCCAATCAGCATGCTAAACATGCCAGACGCACACGCCAATCGGTATGTCGAACGTGCCAAAATCCTAATTTCGGCCACAGTGCCAAAACCCTGATTTCGGTCACAAGGCCAAAATCCTAATTCGGCCACAGTGCCAAAATCCTAATTTCGGCCACAGTGCCAGAGCCCTAATTTTGGCCACAATGCCAAACCCTAATTATGGCCACGGCACCAAGTCCCAACTTTGTTCATGCCGCAATCTCACTGGCGCGCGCTCAAAGTGCCACTATGCCATCATCAGGCGCCAACAGAAGGCAGCCATAATCAACGGCTACCCTTCCTGATGAGATGCAATCTCAGCCATCCAAGTTCGCCACCAAGCTGACAGACTTGTGGCAACTTTCAGGCGACCAACCGCCTAAAATTAATGGCCATGTCTACGCCAGGCGCCACTTGCACCACCGTGCCACTGGCATGCACGAGCCATGCCGTATTGCCACTGGCGTGCACCAAAAACGCCACTGCGCCATCTTGAGGCGCCAACACAAGGTAGCCACAATCAACAGCTACCCTTATTTCATAAGATGCGATCTCAGCCATCGAAGTTCGCTACCAGGCCGACGATCTTGTAGCAAGTTTTAGGCGACCATCCAAGACGAGCCTAATAGCATCACATGCTATTTACCTGCGGCAAGCCTCTCAATTTCAACTTGCCACACGTAGAAAAATGCTACATATTTTCCACGACAACACTCGAGACATCAAAACATGTCACAAATTGGGGGATACTCATCAGGGTATTGGTCTGGCGGTTTACAGCGTGCGGCGTGCAATACGCCCATTACAAGAAAGTGTCATAAAGCGGGCGGTTAGTAATGGCAAGAAGTAATGGTGAAACGTATCCTTCATTATGAAAACATCAACTCCAGGCATTATCTGTTACTCCCTTCTTCCACCGCTCAATCGTTTCCACTTCCTACAAGACCAGGGTACGTTTTTTTGCGACTTGTATAAATAGGTCTCACCTATTTCCACCAAAAACAAGTTTTTTGGTCAGGAGAACAATACAACATTCAGAAATCAACTGATAGATTTTTCATTCAGCTAGGCATTCCAATTTTCTGATACAAGTCATAAAACACCCACACTTTCAAAACGACGATTCTGGTCTCAAAACTTTCTTTGCTTCCCTCCATAAGACCAACCCTTCTCCTTCACTTTGTGACCGAAGCAAGTCTGGAACAGTCGTTTCTTGGTTTAGGCCATATTTGTACAGATTGATCTCTCCAATCAAAAGTACTCCCGTGCAGTACATTGTTTAGGGTTTAGACTCGTTTCTCATTCACACACATGAATTTACCAAAATCAGCAGAAACCGTTTTCACCCACAAATAATTGGCGACCACAGTGGGAGATTAATCTCTCGGTTACAATATCAACTTCCAATTCCAAATTTCATTCTTCAACCCGGATATCAATATGATAGAAGAAAACGACGCAGGGTTCAACGACTCATTTTTCAGTTATTACACGATGATGAATGACTGGGAACTTGTCACAGTCACAACGACGTCGCCCACAAAACTCAGACTTACGCCCGGAAGATCCATTTTGTCGAGAGACCCTAAAAGCGAGTAAGTCTTGTTAGACAAAGTACATAATCTGCTACTTCAAGTTTTCACGTTGATAGGAGGAACCGATAGCCATGTTATCCCCAAAATTTAATCCCATACTTTCTACCGTCATACAACATTCACGGTTCCATGAATCTCGTGGAATATTTGTGCTACTAGCAGTCATGATCAAAACGACATTTTTCTAAAATTCATTCCAAAGAATAATCCAAAACCCTCATAGGTAACAATTATCTATCAATCCAAAAATCCAAAAAAAAAAACAATCAAACCATAAACTAGGCGTTTCGTTTGCCTTTTAAGAAAAAACCTAAGCAAAAAGAAGTCCAGAAGACATAAGATATTCAAGGAAAATCATTCATCAATGGCTTGCTCTTCTTAGAGAAAGCCTCCTTCGCGTTTTGGAGGGCCGCCTGTTTTAGCTTCAACTCCTGGGACAACTTCTCGATTTCTGCCCCCTGTTGATTAATCAAATCCGCGGAAGGGCCGTCAGCCGCTTCAACCTGCAACCTTTGGACCTCAAAAAGACCATCATAGAACCAGGAGACGTTGAACTCAAAGCCCACGCACACATCCCGGTGAAACTTCCATCTTGAGATTACATCTTCAGAAACAATATGGCCAGTCACATTGCACATGTCATAAACTGAAGATAAAGCTTCTTCCACGCGCTTGACCAGCGCAAATCAGCTAGTGATCTTTTTGGATGTGGAAATATGTCCATACCTTTCCCATATCTTGGTATATAGCGCCTCATACTTAACTGGTACGCTGAAACCTCCAATCAGCACGTGACCTTCATGAGGAGTCAAAAATGGAGGGTCAAAAGTGGCGCCTGCAATTGATTCCGCGACCAGCAAGGATTCCTTGGCGACAATCACACCTGCATCCATGGGAGCGTTTCCTATCATCGTGGACACAAGAACATCTTCACGACGATCAATATCCATCTCTAGATTACCAGCGGGTACGGTTTCCATGATCGGAGACACAATTATATCTTCATTGCCGTGAATCTCCATCTCAGAATTATTTTCAGAAGCAGCCTCCTCCTGTAAACACCACCAATTGAATATTTGTGCGGCATAAACAAATAATCCAAGAGGAGAACGTGTGGGAGACTCACCAACTCATCTGTGGG
Organism: Papaver somniferum; assembly: GCF_003573695.1. Taxonomy (NCBI): domain Eukaryota; kingdom Viridiplantae; phylum Streptophyta; class Magnoliopsida; order Ranunculales; family Papaveraceae; genus Papaver; species Papaver somniferum. The sequence continues at coordinate 42,852,877 of NC_039360.1, read as the reverse complement.
CCCACTAGGATTGGAAGAGGACTCGCTGCTCCGCTCTGAAGAACTTCCTCCATCACCGTTAGACTCTGAGTTTTCTTCTTCTTCATCTTCCTCTTCACTGCCGAGAGGCTCAGTATCGCCGGACTTTTCTTCAGAAGGCATCACCTTTTGGCCACTTGCAAGTCTAGTAAAGGCATTTATCTTGTTGAGACCCTGAATCAAAAGGGAAAAGATGTTCAGTGGTAACAATTCAGAATATTTATACAAGACGACCAAATCAAGAAGAAAATCATACATACTCGCATATTTGAAGAACTAAAAGTCACAAGAGCCGTCAATGAAAACCACCCGCACGATTTTTAGACCTTCGCTCCTTTTTTTGGGGACTGTTCACATCCGGGCTGGGAGATATCCGCTTAGCCGTAGGAAACTCCCTCAACAATGGATGTTCCGCTAAAACCGCAGAGGAAGGATTGACACGGGGATCTTTCATCACGTCATTCACAAACCCATGGAGGGCGAGAAACTCACCCTGCCAGAACACATTGTATTTGGAGGTCGTCGATGGACTTCGTTCTGAGAGCAGGAAAGGGAGATTTTTACCCAGCGCAAGAACACTGGCATCAAAAATAGCTGACCACAATTCTTTCGGAGCCGCCGATTGACGAAGAAATGGGACTCCTTGGTCAAAACCCATATGCCGAGAAGCCCTGTCAATATTATAAGTAACCGCCTCATAAGATCCCCTGAAGAAAGATGACACGTGTCCAGGTGTACATCTTCGCATGAATATGATTTATCCAACGCTCATATTCTCTCCAACAGAAAGTAAAGTCATATTTGGGGCAGGAGCGAAAGTGTTCGGCTGAACTATGGACACATGGACTGGAGCCCAAGGATGAAATCTAACTGCATATGCATTATCAAGTAAGTCGACGAGATTCGATCCAAATTTCAGAAGCTTGTTCAACCAGTAGAGTATCCTGGAACCACCATAGGATTCAATAAGTGAAGTCAGCGGCTTGGGAGCATACATATTCGCGGACATACGAGTATACTTTCATGTAACCGTTAGAAGCATACATATCCGCGGCCAAGTGATCCAGATGGGTATACAAAGATCCAAGAAACAAACCACCGATAGGGAGGACGACACCTTTCGCCAATTTGGTAGCCAGTTTGATGAGCTCATGTCTTATCTCTTTCTTGCCGGAACCATTATTAAGAATATCTCTAGATAACCACAGAGCCAGAAATGCCGCAACGTGGAGTGTACTGTTCATTTGATCCGGCTCTGAGTCTTTCGATAACCATTCAGACACCCACCAACTGTAGAAGCACTTCGTTTCGTAATCCTTACGAACAAACCCTGCCGACTTAGCAACAAGAGTGACGCACATTTCTTCTTCTTCATCAGACAAGATGATGTCAAGATTCCCTGTTATTGGAAGATTCAGCAGGATGGCTACACTCTCTAAATAAATAGTCATTTCTCCCCACCTGCATATGGCCGTATGAGTGTCCGGACACCATCTGGAGATGAAAGCGACCAAACCCACGGTGTCCTTCCTGATTTGAAGTGTTGCAGAAGCCATGACTGCATCGAGGATTTGTGCCCTGGTCAGACTATCTCTTATGTGGTCTTGACTTATTATGAACCACATCCACTCCTCAAAAGAGCGCAATAGACTCTGACAAGCCCTGAAGTCAATATGAGAAGCAGGATACTCATTTTTCTGAAGACAAAATCGTATCACGTGCCCTGGCCGAACCGATGGGGCGTCTCCTTCATTTTCTGAACCACCCAGAAGGATAGCCACATATTTGGGATGGTTTCTCTTAACTGTGGCGGACCTTGTAAAAAATTCGTCACTCATGTTGGGTTTGGAGTTGCTAATGTTCTTCGACATGGCAGCGGGATTATCTTCAGGTGACATCCTAACAGATTTTTCTTATGCTGCTTTTTCCTTCAAAATAACTACAACGGAGCAAAACGAAGAAAAGTTACTAAAAAAAAAGGAGAGTGCATGAAGCCTACTTTATCACCGGAAGAGAATCTATTTTGGTCACAAGCCAATTTATTTTGGTCACAAGTCATAGCACACATGGCCAAAAGGAACACGCATAGCCGAAGGAATGGGGACTGATGCACTCTTGAACAAGTCGTATTTTGCAGCGGAAAACACGCCCTTAGCCAGAGACGTGTCTAGCAACAGGAGGTGTGCTCTCGGTAAAAGGGAAGAGTGTATCCCACCACGGAAGTTATTCTCACGACCGCAAAAGAAAAAAGAAACCCTAAACCTAGGTTTTCATGGAAAAATAATTAATAGCAGTCATCCGCCCTTGCATGCCTACTTTGCATAATATTCGTTTTCGTCGTTACTAATGAGGTGTCTAGCATTACTGCGGTACTACTGGTAAAGAGGCATCATTCATACTGAAGTATTTTTACAAACTTACGGAAGATATGCCTGCTAGGGTTTACACCAACACAAAATAACGAGCTAAAGAAGAAACACTAGAATACATACCTAGAATATGCTCGCCTGCTTTATTGCTACAGCTCTGCCACTAGCACCAATATGTGGAAATAAAACCAATAATACGAGGTAAAGAGGAGGGGTGACGCCTTTTATAGGCATGGCACCTTTTGGAGTTCGAATAGGGGAAGGTTTCTTATTTTGGGCCATGCATGGAAAGAGGCAACCAGACACGCGCCCGGCCAAGCCAAACCAACAACTCTGCGTCCCAAGCAGATCCAACAGTTCCGCGTCCCAAGCGTGCCAAGACAGCGCCACGGCCAAGCCAAGATAGTGCACGACCAAGCCAAGCACCAACGGATCCATGCCAAGCCAGTAGTGCCACGACCAAACCAAGCTAACGACGCCATCTTAACTGTTCAAAGCAGTGCCATCTTCACCAGCCAAAGCAGCCATCTTAGCCGTTAAAATCCGCACCATCTCCGCACTTCCTTGACTAGACAACGACGCCATCTTAGCCGTTCAAAGCCGCACCATCTCCGCACTTCCGTGACCAAGCCAACGGCGCCATCTTAGTCGTTCAAAGCAGGGTCATCTTCACCAAGCCATGGGCGCCATCTTAGACGTTCTAAGCAGCGCCATCTCCACCAACCCAAAGCCGACGCTATCTTAGCCGTTCTAAGCAGCGCCATCTCCACCAAACCAAAGCCGGCGCCAACAGTCTGCGTCCCAATCCAATCACGCCAGCAGTCCGCTCTATAGCCAGCGCCATCTACCCTTCTGATCCAGCTAGTGCCCGTTCCGCGGACCAGGCTACAGTGCCACCTCTGCCGATCAGCAAGCCAAAGATGCAACGCTGATGCCAACACCCATGTCCTAGCCGAATTTATGCAAAGCCACCAATACAAGGGTCACAGATTCCTCAGACCTCCAGAAAAAGGTTATCCAAATCATCTTGACAATCTATTCATGAATTGCCGTTTCGATTTTGTCCTTGTCCGTCACCATCTTATGCTTACTCCGCAACAATGCCACTGTTCCGATCTAATCAGGGGACTTAATATTGATGGTGGTTTTTAGCTTAGGGTTAAAATTATAAGACCTTACATTTGATGTGACGTCACTCTGCAAGGAAACAGATCCATGAGTGTCAACCTCCCCACTGGCTCACCTATTGAACCGGTTCAATATATTTACATGAAATTTATCCAGACTGGACATGTAGCAACCATCCTAGATGACCTGTAAATTTCGGCACCTCGAAAATACAAGACTCAAGCTCCTAGATGAATTGTTCACTAGTATAGAGCCTAATGAGTGTATAAGCTCCTAGCTGCATTACTCACAAATGTCAGAGCCTGCTGAGTAATTTTCTTGTGCTATGTTCCCCAGCAGAACCCTTAACATCGGTATGGCATGACAGATTTATGTTCACTCGCAGCAGAGTAGCATAGACCTCCAAGTACCAAAGCTTAGGCCATTGCACAAAATGCTCAAACGGAAAACATGCTGCATTTTGTAAACAAGGATTTTTGTGGCGGCATACAAAATCCAGCCAATTATTGTGATAACTCACAAAAGGCTCATGAACCTGACTAATTTGCAGAAATTAGGGTTTTTGCGCCCTGCGTAGTACAATTCGACCCCACTGGTCGAAATTATGCTCAAAGCAACCAAGCAAGTAATCCTCCACGGATTATCGGGTGCAAAACCAGAAAACTTGCCCTACTAAAGTTGGTCTCACAAAACCATGCCCACATGCTAACGCCTTGCCAAACCTGCCGGACACGCATACCAGGTGCACATGCCAATTGGCATTGAAAACATGTCAGGCGCGCATGCCAAGCGCACATACGAATCGGCATGCCAAGCATGCCAGGCGCACATGTCAATCGGCATGCCAAACATACCGGGTGCACATGCCAATCGGCATGCCAAACATGCCAGGCGCGCATGCCAGGCACACATGCCAAACACGCATGCAAGACACGCATGCCAATCGGCATGCCAAACATGCCAGGCGCACACGCCAATCGGCATGCCGAACGTGCCAAAATCCCAATTTCGGCCACAGTGCCAAAACCCTGATTTCGGTCACAGTACCAAAATCCTAATTTCCGCCACAGTGCCAAAGCCCTAATTTTGGCCACAATGTCAAACCCTAATTCTGGCCACGGCCCCAAGTTCCGACTTTGGTCATGCCAGCCATGCCGCAATCCCACTGGCGCGCGCTCAAAGCGCCACTATGCCATCATCAGGCGCCAACATAAGGTAGGCATAATCAACTTCTACCCTTCCTGATGAGATGCAATCTCTGCCATCCAAGTTCGCCACCGAGATGAAAGACTTGTGACAACTTTCAGGCGACCAGCCGCCTAAAATTAATGGCCATGGCTACGCCAGGCGCCACTTGCACCACCGTGCCACTGGCATGCACGATCCATGCCGCATTACCACTGGCGTGCACCAAAAACGCCACTGCGCCATCTTCAGGCGCCAATAAAAGGTAGCCACAATCAACGGCTACCCTTATGTCATAAGATGCGATCTCAGCCATCGAAGTTTTCCACCAAGCCGATGAGCTTGTGGCAAGTTTTAGGCGACCATCCAAGACGAGCCTAATAGCATCACATGCTATTTACCTGCGGCAAGCCTCTCAATTTCAACTTGCCATATGTAGAAAAGTGCTACATGTTTTCCACGAAAACACTCGAGACATCAAAACACGTCACAAACTGGGGGATACTCATTAGGGTATTGGTATGGCGGTTTACAGCGTGCGGCGTGCAATACGCCCGTTACAAGAAAGTGTCATAAAGCGGGGCGGTTAATAATGGCAAGAAGTAATGGTGAAACGTATCCTTCATTATGGAAACATCAACTCCAGGCATTATCCGTTACTCCCTTCTTCCACCACTCAATCGTTTCCACTTCCTACGAGACCAGTGTACGTTTTGTTGCGACTTGTATAAATAAGTCTCACGTATTTCCACCAAAAACAAGTTTTTTGGTCAGGAGAACAATACAACATTCATAAATCACCTGATAGATTTTTCATTCATCTAGGCAGTCCAATTTTATGTTACAAGTCATAAAACACCCACACATCCAAAACGACGATTCTGATCTCAACACTTTCTTCGCTTCCCTCCCTAAGACCAACCCTTCACCTTCACTTTGTGACCGAAGCAAGTCTGGAACGACCATTTATTGGTTTAGGCCAGATTTATACAGATTGATCTCTCAAATCAAAAGTACTCTCATGTAGTACATTGTTTAGGATTTATACTCGTTTCTCATTCACACACACGAATTTACCAAAATCAGCAGAAACCGTTTTCACCCACAAACAGATGGCATGCTTTTTAGAATCGTATCTAGATGGCAGTGATCTGAGAATTTTCATCACAATGTCCTTTTCAGGAATAGTCTTGAAAAGGTTTTCCCAATCGGAATTAAGGTTTTGAAGCCTAGCTTCCTTCTCACTGGTATTTCCTTCGAATACGGTTTCTAAGATATCCCACGCATCTTTAGACCGAGTGCACGTAGTCACATGGTGCTGAAGATCTGGGGTAATGGCATGTATGATGGTATTCAAACCGTCGGAGTTATTCTTTGCAGCATGTATCTCGGCAGCATTGTATTACTAATATTATTTGGAACGGTTGCGTTCCCTACTGACACAACGGGAGCATCATAGCCATTATCTATATAAACCCATGATTGAAAATCACGCGCTTGAAGAAAGGCACGCATAGCAATTTTCCACCACAAGTAATTAGAGCCACCGAAGACTGGTGCTACATTTATAGAGATAACACCTTTGTGCATATCAGATCGCTAGAAACACAGACTTATGAGGTCTTTAATGTGTTTGCCTTCTCTGATACCAATTGAAAATGCGGGGGTCTAACAACCACGCCCACCAATTTGTTTGGAAATCTGAGAGGACTTACTCCAATACACTTTCTAGAGAATCAACTAGACAGTCAGACTCAATCTAGAATAAAGTATATCAAAGAGTTTAATATCTCTAACTCTTAATTCAATCCGCAATCAACAAATAGAAATCTGCGATCCCGATTGAATAAGAGGAGTAACTTGAACAGTACCAAAGACCAATGTTCAATTGTCAATCAATGTAAATCAACAACCCAAGGTTGGATATTCTAATTGATTGATCTTAACGCACAACCTGTGATATTTCAATTATATAACAAAATATAATGCGGAATAGAAATAACACAGACACCAGAAATCAGAAATTTTGTTAACGAGGAAACCGCAAATATGCAGAAAAACCCCGGGACCTAGTCCATATTGAACATCACACTGTATTAAGCCGCTATAGACACTAGCATACTGCCAATTAACTTCGGACTGGATTGTAGTGGAACCCTAATCAATCTCACACTGATTCAAGGTACTGTTGCGCTCCTTACATCTCTGATCCCAGCAGGATACTACGCACTTGATTAGCTGATCTCACCCACAACTAAGAGTTGCTATGACCCAAAGTCGAAGACTTGATAGACAAATCTGTCTCACATTGAAAAGTCTATAATATTGAATAAATCTGTCTTCCACAGAAATACCCCAGAGTTTTTGTTCCGTCTTTTGATAAATTAAGGTGAACATGAAACAATTGATAAACCAGACTTATATTCTCGAAGAATAGTCTAGTATTATCAATAACCTCACAATAAACTTAATCGACTAGCGAAACAAGTTATTGTGGAATCACAAATGATGAGACGAAGTTTGTTTGTGATTACTTTTCTATCTTGCCTATGGAAGATATAAAATCTCGAGCCAATTATTTCAATTACATTCAACACGATAGGAACAGCAAGATCAGATCAGGCAACTACAAAGATAATAGTTGGGTCTGTCTTCACAATCCCAATGAAGTATTCAAGTCGTTAACCTACAGTGTCTCGAGAACAAACCTAAGGTTAAAGGAGAATCGACTCTAGTTATGCAACTAGTAACACACATGAGGTGTGGGGATTAGTTTTCCCAGTTGCTAGAGTTCTCCTTTATATAGTTTTCAAATCAGGGTTTGCAATCCAAGTTACCTTGGTAACAAAACATTCAATAATCACTGTTAGATGAAAAAACTGATACAACCAAGCTAATATCTTTAAACCTTTAGATCTAACTTATCTTGTTACACACAAATGAAATGTACCTTCATTTAGGTTTATGTAACCGTACCTAAACGTGTACACCAGGTTGGTTCACAAATAGGTAACGGAGGTTAGCCATATGATTACTCTCATATCAACCTTATTCATCTTAACCATAACTAGTTCAAATGACTCAAATGAAACTAGTTAAAGAGTTGTTCAATTGTTTAGAAAACACAATTGAAACCAAATCGGTTTGATTCACTTGAATCAATTATAAACATTATATCCATAGTTTGCAAAGATTGCATTCCTTATGATTTAAATGTTTAAGTTCATGAACTGACTGATTTAATAAAGTAACCAGCTTAAGTATGCGTACGGGTATGTGTACTTAAGCAACCGGTTTTTTGATTTTGTTAAGTTTCTAAACTCAGCAAAAAATTTCGGTTCGAAAACTTCCGCCAGTATGCATACGGGTACGCATACTTAAGGTGACTAGTTTAGGAGTTTGTAATTCCCAGACTCAGCAGATATTTTCGGTTCGAAAACTTCCGCCGGGTACGCATACTTATCTTGTCTCCTTCACCAATTTCGTATACACACATATGCATACTCTAGGCTTCCTGTTTATGGATTTATACACTAATGTGTGAACACACTATGTATGCTTATATTGAAAGATGATTACATCATCAACTCTTTATTTCAATCATTGAAACATTCTTCTATAATGATGTAGTTTTTAAAGTGGTAAATAAAGTTCGTTCAACTCGGAATTGTGTAGACTCAATTTCAGACTTAATAATAGAAAACAATAAAAATAAAGAAAATATATACACAAGGTTTGTCACAATGTCGAGAGAGTACTGAGACTCAGGATTCCACCAAACCTCATACCATGTGGTTCAAAAATCAATTCTTAGACAATTATAGCTCTTGTTTATTACTCTAATTCTTTGCCAGGGTAGATTTTAAAAAGATTAACTGTAAATCACTAGCATGATGCATCAAAAGCACTTAGACCAAGCATACATCATCATACGACTTCACAACTAATTAAGAAAAATCATAAAACGATTAAATTAATGCAAAAAGTCATAAAAAGAATTAAATATAATTACCACTTGTATGATATATGGCTTTCTCCATCATCCCAGTGTTGGGGTTTAGCTCCTCATATCAAAAACGTGCTCAAAATAATAATCCATAGCTCAAAAAGGTGTTTTATTGGAGAAATTGTATAACACAGAGATTTGCAACGCTGTAATGATGTTACAGACGTCGTTGTTACAAAGAAGATATTGGCTAAAATCCTAATGTAACTGCTGTTTATAAACGATATTTTTGTACTGCTGTTGAACAACGATATTTCTCTGCGACTTTTTCTATGTGTCTTATGCTCTGCAGCTTCTTCTTCTATACCAGTAGAAACTCCTTCTCTGCAACTTCTCCTGCTGATCTCTGTAGCCTTCTGTTGGCTTCCCCCAACTCTCGACACCCCCTCTGGAACTCAAAACACACTATTTATACATCACAGCTCCCTATCCAAGGTAAATCTTCACCGAATATATTAGTTCCCTGCCTTGCAGGTTACGACTTCTTCTTTCCTTCTTTACCTCGTCTACGCTCTTTCAGCTGCCAAACTTTCCCAAATCTCCCAGAACAAAACCAGAATACATTCGCTCCTCTAAAGCCTGCATGTAACTTCCATATTGAAACAAAATAGGGTCGAGATTCTCTCACAGTTTCCGTAAATATCTTCCTTTTCCCTGTTTTCGATAAATATCGATTGTATGAAGATTTAATTCCTTCTTTCAGTTCCAAACACGTCATCTCCCCTTCAATAAGGTAACAACACAATCTGACCGTAAAACCCTTGAAAATCTCCGCGTAACTTCCATATCTACATCCCGTGATAACCTTCCCCTCTGTTTCACGTCAACCCGATTATTCAGCCCATTATCACCAATCCAAATGCATGAATCAACCCTGTTTGGTCAATCAGAGTCCGACCCAACAAAAATATGCGATTAAATCTCCTTGGAACATCTCTAAATTCGAATCAAAAATCTGCCAAACGCTGCACACAGTTTCCCGCCAAAACTGATTTCAAACGGAAAAGATGTGCCCCATATCCTCTGGTGGGGTGCGAATAGCAACTGCCTGGAAATGGGATGCCCCTTAGTAATTAGGTTACCCCTTATCCAAAGTGAGAGTCCGAATAGCAAATGTCCTCCGGGTGCTTTCCGACAACTTTTCGAGCCAATTTTTTCCAAAAATGTTTATTAGCCAAAAATACCTACAAATAAATAAAACACCATGATAAGTACAAAAATGAGCCCTAACAATATATAGAATCGAGACAAATCGGACACAAAAATGTGTCTATCAACAAACCATGTAAGATGTTACTCGGCAATTTTCTCATGATATAAGATGAACTTGGTCGAAGCGAAATCTTACCAACACATATTTCGAGAAATATGTAAGCGGGATATACTCAGATCGAAATCTCAAATGTGTATATAGAAAACTATATCGTAACACGACTTATGTCTCAATATAGGAGATAGTAGAAATAGACTTTCCAAGTGATAGATGAGTTCAAGTATCCACATACCTTTTGTCGAAGAAGTTCCACAAGCTTCGCTTAGTAGTTCTTCGTCTTCAATAGATGAACGTCGAGAGATCTAAGCTCAACTACACTATCTATGTTCTAGTCTGAGACATCTATAAATAGGCTAGAAATCAAGACTTATAGTTTTGGTCACTAACATTGACAAACATGCTTGAGATAGCTACGCATGCGAGTTGGACCGAGAAATGATCTAACACTAAACACCTCTCAAGAACAATCCAAACAGATCAACGAAGAGTTTCGATATATATCTTGAGGAAACGAAATGTCTGAGAAGAAGAAAACTTTGAAATTTTCATTTATCTTCCTGATCTGAGATAAAAAGAACCTTGAAGATCGATAAGAACAAGATCAGGATACACGAACTACCAGGTGACCTGGCTTCAAGAATTACTAAGTGAAGTCATTAAGTCGTAACCTAATTATATTTCTCAAAGGAAACCTAAGTATTTAGAGGACGATCCTAGTAAGCATCTAGGACACAAAAATGTTAGGGATTGAGGAAACATATTACAAGAATATCTTTATTGATAGATTTTTAAGGCTCTATGTAGCTTTGAATTCAAGCTAAGATAACTTGAAATTCAAGCATAAACGTTCTTTTTATATGAAATTATTGTTAGGAATTCATATAATCATGTGAGAAATTCGCCTTGAAATTTTATAGAATAATATACACGGTGACCAAGGGTTATAGAACCATGTACAATGATAGTTTGTATCGGCAATATGCCTTTTAAACTTAAGTCGTGTTCATTAACACTCAGGACTTAAACCATGATTCAAAAACACAAAGTGATTTAATGAACAAAGTTGTCTTAGAAATTTTTATGGAAGTTGCATCAATGCAAAACGTATTTGTGAAAATAGTTACGAGCATATGATTAGTTCGATACCAGGTATGTACAGGGTTACACATACCTATGGACCAGTCCGTGAATTTAGGCTGTTGAGATATGTGTACAAGGTATGTGTACCGTTAATAATTAATGAACAAAGATCCCACGGGTACGTATACTGGTGTTAAATGGTAAAAACGATTTACTGGTTAAAGTGTAAAGTGATAGAGTAGGCAAATTCTCAATCAAGCAAATTGTCTAAAACCTTTAACAAATGCACTGCACGGGAGTGATTTGAGTTCAATATATCAATCTATAAGAATCTTTCCTAAACCAAGACAATGGCCTCTCCGGAATCAATTCGGTCACAAAGAGGGATGAGGGTCGATTTGTAGGAGGGAATCAGAGAAGTGTGTGAGATAAATGATGATTGAAGGATTGTGGATGATGTGTTGAACTGCTTTGTAGATGACTCTTTATGTTAGACCAAGATAAAGATTCTGTGTGTGATAATGATGAATTTTTGTAGGTTAAATTACGTTAAGTTTTGTTTAAATCATAGGTAGAAGACCTATTTGTAACAGAGGTAGTTAACACATTGATCTGCGGTGATGACTGTTGAATAGAAGTGGAAAAGTAGGTAAATCATGGTTGAATCAGTTCCGCATTAAGTGGGAGACTTGGTTGATTGTCGAACCACTACTCCATTTACTCATTCAACTGCTAGCATGACTTACTCACTTTCTCATCGTAGATGCATTGTTATATCTCACATATTGCAAGCTGCCAGACCAAAAACCTAGTGAATATCCGCCCACGTGACATGATTGATGTCTCCTCTGAAGTCTACTTTGCAGACGAGTATGTATTTGGTCGATCATTGACTTAGCAAGACCGTAAGGTATTAGCTTGATGAGTCGAGCATATTTCTCAATGATGAGTGACATGTTACGCGAATCATTGTAATTGATAAGGCGTAAGGTGTCTGCTGAATCAATAATGATGCTTTGTAGACCATATATGTTGAGTCTGATGGATTATTGATGTTTGTGACATATCATTGTGTCAGCTGAGGCAACAATGATATTCGCATGACTTGGATTGATGAGCATAGGTCTAATGAGATTGCTGGATCAATCATGGACCAATATGTATTTTGATGTGTCAAGCATTTAACAGGAAGTCATATGAAGATGAATAAATTTTGAGTAACTATAAAATATTCGTCGTCGATCCATCATGTCATGAGTAGTCCGAATGACATGGCAAGGATTATGAAATTAAAATATTGTTAGAAAGACCAACGAGATACTGGTTGATCAATAAATGAAACATTGGTGAAATTCTCAGAGAAATTAGGCAATGATAATTGAATCAATAAAATATTGCTTCGTCGAGCAATAAAAATATTGTTAAAATTAAAAAATATTTGTAAATGTTAGAGCATTGCTCGGTTGAACTCGCATATGTTGCTATCTCAAGCATGTTTGTCAATACTAGTGGTCAAAACTATATGTCTTGATTTCTAGTTTACTTATGATTAAGTCTCGGTCTATGATAGTCAAGTATAGTTGAAGCTCCAGACTCCATGGCGATCATATTACGAAGACGAAGAACTACTCAAGGAATATGTGGAACTTCATACGACTAAAAGGTATGTGGAGACTTGAACTTATATATCACTCAAAAGTCTATTCTATCTCCTATTTCTGAGACAAAGTCGTATAAGTATGATAGTTTTCATACATACACATTTCCTATTTCGAGCCGAGTTTACTCGCTTATCTTTTTCTCGAAATATGTGTTGGTAAGCTTTTGATTTAACCATTTTCATCTTTACCCGTGACGAAAGTCATGATCACGTTTCAATCTTGAAAATAGCTTTGATGACGATAGTCGTGAATAACGATTGTTATAACATTATAGAAGAATGTTTCAATGATTGAAATGTAGAGTTGAGATTACCATCTATGGATATAATCATATATAGTGTGTTCGCACATTAGTGTATAAATCGATGTACCAGAAGCCAAGTGCGTGCATATGTGTGCATGCGGTATTGGCGAAGTAGACAGGTTGGGTACGCGTACTGGCGGAAGTTTTCCACAGAAAATTTCTGCTGAGTTTGTAGTTTGCAAACTTGTAAACCAGTCACCTTAGGTACGCGTACCCACGGAAGTTTTTGAACCGAAAATTTCTGCTGAGTTTGTAAACTCAAATCCGGTAGCTAAGGTATGCATACCAGTACGCGTACTCAAGCTGGTGATATCTCAAATCGGTAGTTCATGAACTTAAAACAAAAAATTATAAGGAATGCAGTCTTTGCAAACCATGGACATATTGTTCATTAATTGATTCAAGTGGATCAAACCGATTTTGTTTCAATTGTGTCTATGAGTAAAAACCTAAGCAATTGAACAACTCTTCAACTAGTTCTTATGAGTCATTTGAACTAGTTATGAGAAAGATGAATACGGTTAATATGAAAGTGCTCATATGGCTAACCATTGGTTAACTATTTGTGAACCAACTAAGTGTACACGTTTAGGTACGGTTAATCAAACCTAAATGAATACGTTTCATTTGTGTGTGTGACAAGCTAAGTTTTGATCTAACGGTTGAAAGATATTAGCTTGGTTGAATCAGGTTTTTCATCTAACGGTGAATATTGAATGCTTTGTTACCAAGATAACTTAGATTGCAAACCTTGATTTAAAAACTATATAAAGGAGACATCTAGCATCTGGAAAAATCTAATCCCCACACCTCATGTGTGATACTAGTTGGTTTGCTAGAGTCGATTCTCCTTTAACCTTAGGTTTCTTCTCGAGACCCTGTAGGTTAACGACTGAAAGACTTCATTGGGATTGTGAAGCCAGACGAAACTACTTCTCTTATAGTTGAGCGATCTGATCTTGTCATTTTCTATCGTACGAGTTCAACTGAATAATTAGCTTGAGATTATATCTCCTATAGGGCAAGATAAAAAGAAATCACAAATATCTTCGTCTCATCGTTTGTGATTCCACAATATCTAGTTTCGCTACCATACGATTTAGATTATTGTGAGGTGATTGATAATACTAGGCTGTTCTTCGGGAATATAAGTCCGGATTATCAATTATTTCCTGTTCATCTTGATTTATCAAAAGACGGAACAAAAACTCTTGGGTATTTCTATGGGAGACAGATATATTCAATTCTATAGACTTTTCTGTGTGAGACAGATTTGTTTATCAAGTCTTCGACTTTGGGTCATAGAAACTCTTAGTTGTAGGTGAGATCAGTTAACGGAATCAATTGCATAGTATCCTGCTGGGATCAGAGACGTAAGGAGCGCAAATGTACCTTGAATCAATGTGAGATTGATTAGGGTTCAACTACAGTCCAGACCGAAGTTAGTTTATAGTAGTCTAGTGTATGTAGCGTCTTAGTACAGTCTGATGTTCAATCTGGACTAGGTCCCGGGGTTTTTATGCATTTGCAGTTTCCTCGTTAACAAAATTTATTATGTCTGTGTTATTTCTATTCCGCATTATATTTTGTTATATAATTGAAATATCACAGGTTGTGCGTTGTATCGATCAATTTTGAAAACAAAACCTTGGTTGTTGATTGGAAATTGATTGATCCTTGGATATTGGTCTTTGGTACCATCCAAGTTTATATCTCTAGTATTTGATAAAGACTCGCAGATTTCTATTTGCTTGTGCATAGATCAAATCGAGAGATCGATATATTAACCCCTCGATATAATTTTCTCTAGATTGAGTCTGACTGTCTAGTTGATTCTCTAAAAAGTATATTGGAGTTAGTCCATACATATTGCTAATCGAAATATTGGGTGAGGTTGTTGTACCCCCGCATTTTCAGTAAATGGATCAATATGAAAATTATTGATGATTAGACCTAATTAGAATTATGCTTTGCAAAGCACAAAAAATGAAACCCTAATTTGTCAAGTGATGATACAAGGACTAATTTGGTGGAAAACTGACCAATTAGGTAGAAACACCGACTGACCAATCGGTATGAGGACCAGTCATTAGTGGTGGTGGGACCGGCTAGGCGTTGTATGTATGATTGTCCAATTGGTGTAAAGCGGATGAACCAAATGGAAGATTAGTTAATTAATGGAGTAGGTCGGCCATGGTGGCAAAAGTCCAATTGGTGTAAAGCGGATGAACCAAATGGAAGATTAGTTAATTAATGGAGTAGGTCGGCCATGGTGGCAAAAGGGACCGACCAGGACCGGATATGGTGGTGCACGAGCCACCATGTCGATCGACGACCATTCCTGAGAATTTCAGTATTTTTGATGGTCCTTCTAGCATTATTTTTGCATTTTTAGAAGAGTTTGATCTTGACTGAAACTATTGAATTTGCTCTGATCAGGAAGTCAGATGTTGCTCCAAAGACTAATACTTGTAGATATTTAAATATTAACATATAAATATATTATATGGTGTAAAGACCTAATAGTTTCCGGACCACTTGCTTTGCCAACCATATGGTCTATTGGGAAATACTTGACAGGATATGGAGAATCAAGAAAGTTGATCTAACGAGGAAGTCTTTGATGAAAGAAATAATTAAATTTAAAAAAAGAAGGGTGGACCGGCTACGGTACTGTCGGCATGGTAGGCGGTGGGTCCGGCCCTACGTCTCCCTTTATTATTGTTTTGCTTTCTCTCTCTTCTATTCCATGAGTCTTCCATATCTTCGTTTGTCCATGTTTTTGAGTGCTCATTCGAGCACTATTCCTAAATACGCCCTCACCATTTTCTCGGGGCTTACTCGGTGGTGGCCTGTTGCCCAAAAGGCGAATAATCATTACTAATCCATATAATATAGCTGAGAAAAGCTGTCAATTGAAGTGATAATATATTATGGTAAAAATAGAATATTTTCTAGGAATTTAATTGGTGAATATAACACTAGAATTTACATATTGACCACTCTATACTACCAGCAATATGTCTAGGAGCATTAAATTGATTTGAGAATCGAGATATGAGACAGTAGAAGCATTGTGCTCGTTTTGCATATTTTTACAGGCAAGGAACATATGGAGGGGGAAAATGCTAACAACTGTAGCGATATCCCGAAGATGTTATTGCTCTATATTAGTGGTAAATCCATCTAGGAGTTGTCCAATCATTCTCGATTCTATACATAAGTGAATACTGAATTGCACAATATAAATGGTGAAATATTCAGAATATTGAAAGCTCATCAGTGAGACTAATATTGTCGTTGCATTTTTATGCTCTGAATAGGTTACATAATCAATCAGTGATCATCATAACAAGAATTTTTATATTAAAGTTATAAAATATGATATTCATATATATACGTATGAAGCCGGGTCAGAGATATACAAAACTATGACTTTACAATTTTGTCCATTTTCAAAAATCCACCACCAATAACTGGGTATGCGTACCTTCCCTCCCACCACCACCACCCTATTCATGAGATCATAACTTTAGGGTACGCGTACTGGATATGCGTACCTAACCTATTTCAGAATTCAGATCACTAGGGTAAGCGCACCTTCCATATGTCCAGAATTTTAGTAAGTTCTAAAAACTGTCTTTAAACTATCCCAATCGCCATAGATAATAAATATCATTGCTTTCGAAATTTCCAAATGATCAACTTGAAACAAAAATATTTAATAAACAATAAATTGTTCTTAACCAAGATTGTTAAGGATCTATGGACATTCATTGCTTGAATCATATTTCGAGAGATTTATCAAAACAAGATTGATTTGAAATTTCTTCTTTGCAATACTAAACTACTAGAATCATACGATATAGTCGCATAAGATAGAATTGTAAATGCCGTGAGTAAATAGGATGGTTCAGTCTCACATACCTCTTTGTCGATGAATTTCTTCAATGTCTATGTTTGATCTTCAGTTTTCAATCTTTGAGGGTTATTCAATGATGTCTGATATTAAACTATCATATACTAATATTAGTTCGAGACTTGACTTTAGTAGACTATGAATCAAGATAAAGTTATGTGCAACTAACATTGAAAATAAGTTTGAGATAGCCAAACTTACAAGATGTAGTCTCGGCTTGTTCATATACTTCTTCTTCCTTTTAATGAATATTTCTCTTTAAGTTATGATTTTTCATCTTCCCTTGTAGTTGTTAAGTTATCAATAACCATAGGAATACAAGTCTCACTATAAAAGAATGTGCTTGGAGGCTCCATAATGATTTCCCAAGGGATGTGATTTTAGATTCTCATGAACAACATATATATAACAATCCAAAAGCAAATCTTTTGAAGAATTCCAAAAATAGATTGAGAAACAAAGAGAAAATGACAATCCATAAGGAACGTCTAGTATTCTTGGAAACTAAGTATTCCGTTCACGAATTACAAATCAAACATGAAAAATGAAATACCAATAATAGACTTTCTTCAAGTTTGTTATAAGAATTCTTTTCAACATTATTACTTGAATTTGGAGATTAATGAAGATGTTGATTGAGGTAAGACATGTGTCCCAAATATATATGAATATTAGTTCATATTATCGTCAACATTATATGATTAAAGAAAATTTTAATTATATGATTAAAGAAAATTTTAAGAACATAACTTCCATCTTAGCTTGTCGATGTTTATCAAACAATAATCGTCAACATTAGTATGGTTTTTCGTTCATAACTCTCCATGAGATCTACTAGTCTTTAACCAATAGAACCACAACGTGTTTGTCTTTTGCTGATTTTGTGTCTAGATTTGACTTGGCTTATGACTCAGTACGAGTAAGATGTTAGGTCGTTTGTTTTTTAGTTTGAGTCAGATCTGACTCGCAACTCGACTTACACCCGTTTGAGTTAGGAAATAAAATGCCATGACTTATGGGGCCAAGCTACTGACTCGCATATTATTAAGTCAGATGACTTAGATATGATTCGGAAAACGAACATATCAAAATATATCCAAATGAATCAGGTGATTTCAGTCGGATCCAGACGAGTCAAATTAAGAAAAAACAAAATTTGATACAAGTTAGCAGGTGTTTTCTTGAGAAATCATAAACAAATTGTTGGGCCGGAAAAATTTGTCCATTTCATAAGCGGGTTTTGACTAAAGCCTGAGCAAGGCAGGAACCTAATTTAGGCCAATACAAATTTAGAACCGTTTTTTTTTTGGACCATGATTTTTTTTATGGGGACCATGGTTTTATTTTGGGTAAGACATTAGAAGTAAATCTAGGTCACCTCTTATTTAAATATTTATATTAATACCAAAATTACCCTTTTCAATTAAGTTAGTGTAATGATTAGTTGTATCATTAGATTAACATAATTACTGATTAGTGCAAGATTAAATAAAAAAAATTAAACTAAACTAAATGATTAGTGCAAGATTAAATTAAAAAAATTGAACAAAGGTTCGGTTGGGAAATATTTTTTGCGACGTAACCGAACTAATGTTTTTCGTGACGTAACCGAACTATGGTTCGGTTGGGAAATATTTTGCATAACAACCTTGGGAATTTTTTTTTTGCAACTAACAAAACTATTAGGTTCGGTTAAGAAATGTTTTTTGCTGCGTAACCGAACTAATAGGGTTCGGTTGGGAAATATTTTTTGCGACGTTACCGAACCTTAGTTCGGTTAGTAAATTTTTTTTTCAACGTAATCAGACTGTTATTATGTTGGGAAATACTTTTGCGAAATAACCGAACTAAGGTTCGGTTGGGAAATGTTTTTGCAACTAACCGAACTATTAGGGTTCGGTTGAGAAATGTTTTTTTTTTTGCTACTAACCGAATTATTAAGGTTCGGTTGGGAAATGTTTTTTTGCGATATAACCGAACTGGGAATTATTTTTTGCGAAATAGCCAAACTGTTCTTCATGTTCATCATTTCTATTAGGTTCGGTTAGTTCGACAAAGTTTTTCACATAATTCCTAGCCGAACTTCTCTCTGCAACTTCCATTTTCAACTCATTTGATGGTTAATACTCATTTTTCAGTCGAAAGAGGAACGTCAAGGAAAGAGAGAAGAAGAAGAGAATAATTTTCTTTTTATTTTGATTTTGATTTGGTTATGATTTTGATTTCTATTCCCCCTGTTTTTGTTTTTGATTTTGATTTTGGTTAATAAATTCATTTAGATTAGATATACATGATTATATTTATATAGTTATTAGGTTAGTTTTAATTTAAATTAAATGTGTATTTACCTAATTTTAGGACACTCCTTATAAGTATAGGGAGGTTGGCCTAATAAGACCATGGTTCCCCAAAAAAAATGATGGTGCCTAAAATAATGGTTCCCAATTTAAGGTTTTTGGCGAAGTTTGGTATTCGTTGTGTGTCCCTTTGCAACTCTACAGAAATCCCAAAACGACCGATATCTCCGAAACCCTAATTCCATTTCTGTGTATTTGATTGATTATCTGTCGCTATGGGGATGGATACTATGCAAAGACCAGGTTCAGCAACGCAGAAACCAGCAAGCAAGGTTCGTTGGGGTGAATTAGAAGAAGATGATGGTGAAGATCTTGATTTTCTTTTACCACCACCAGTAGTAACAGGACCAGATGAAAATGGTATTAAGAAAATTACTGAATTTAAGTTTAATGATGATGGAAATAAGGTTAAGATTACAACAACAATTCGGGTCCGTAAACTTGCTAAAGCCAGATTAACTAAAGCTGCTATTGAACGTCGTTCTTGGCCTAAGTTTGGTGATGCTGTTCATGAAGACGTTGGTGCTAGACTTACTATGGTCTCTACTGAAGAGATACGTCTTGAAAGGCCTAGACCTCCTGGTTCGTTTTCCTCTTCTATCATCATTTTTTTTTTTAAATTATTTACCGAAAACACATCATTTGTTAATCTAGGAAATTTATTTTGCTGGATTTTTCCTATTAGTTTAAATTCCCAGTAGGAAATTTATTAAGGTGGATTTTTCCGGGGCTTTGTTTGTGCATTAGATTTTGCTGATCTTTTGGAATCAGGACACTCAGAAATTGGATTTATGTATCCTATCAATCAGCTTGTTTAACCAGGTTAAGATAGTAAATGTTTTGAAGTTAATGACGAGCACATCTCTGAACAGAACATATGGTTGGTTGCCGAGAACCTAAGCATTCTATCCTGGAATTTTATTATTCGATTGTGTCTGAAACCTGTTGTATGTATCCAGAGAAAGCACATTCTAACCTAGGAATATTTCTTTTGTTCAATCTTTGTTATGATCTTGTTTGATAAATTTTTTTTTGTCTCTACCAGACTTTAAATTGCATATGTAGTATTATATGTGCAAGGCAATTTAGGAAAAAAAATCCTAGCGTTATGTCTGCAGTTTAGAAGACTTCTGATTTACGAGGCTGTTGTCTTACTGAACGTGTTTCCAGGGATGTAACAGCCTAAGACACCTTTTGTTTATCATCAAATTGAGTTCCTTTCGTCGCATTATGACCTTGTTTGTTTTAATCTTTGTAAACCCTGCTAATGGTATGACTAGTTTTAGAGGAATGAGTTTAAAATCTTGATAGGTTAGACTTATTTGTAAATTTTTCATAGTTGATGAGTTTAAATTGTTTTTCAGTCTTCTAACGTTCTTTTATTTTATATTTCCTCTATTGTGTATCAGTATCTTTATGTCTAATTACACAAAATATAGTATCTTATCATTGAAACAAAATCGTAGTTACTAATATGAGAATTCACTAACCGCAGGTAGCAAAGAAGACACCAAGCTTCCAGGAGATCCCTTGGGACCACCAAATGCTGTGCTTATGGTGTGCAGGACCTGTGGTAAGAAGGGTGATCATTGGACATCCAAGTGTCCTTACAAGGATCTTGCCGCCCCACCTGAGAGTTTCAGTGATAAGCCTCCTACAGCAGATACTGCCACAGCTGGCACTTCCAAGTCAGGAACCTATATTCATCCTGGCCAGAGAGATGGGGCTAAACAACTCGGATCAGAGATGAGATCACGGAGGAACGAAGAAAACTCTGTTCGTGTCACCAACCTTTCAGAAGATACTCGTGAGCCTGACTTGCTTGAGCTCTTCCGTACTTTCGGTGCTGTCAGTCGTGTTTATGTGGCTGTAGATCAGAAGACTGGCATGAGCCGAGGATTTGGTTTTGTGAACTTTGTGAACAAGGAAGATGCTGAGAGGGCAATCAACAAGCTCAATGGGTACGGTTATGACAATCTCATCCTCAGAGTCGAATGGGCGACTCCTAGGGCCAATTAGAATTAAAGGAGCCTTTGCTTCATTTTTGAATCTCAAAATCACACCGGAGTTGGAAGAGGGTTGATTTTATTCTCTCATTCTAGTAAATTTTTTTATTTTGTTGTCTGTTAAGAGAGGCTCTAATACTCTAACAAGAGACGGATTTATAATCACTTTCATCGTATGATCTATTTGCTATTTATAAACCTGAGTCTTATTCTACGTCTTTATTTTTTTTACTTAATTTATTTTTGTCATCGTCCTTGACGAGAAATATGGGTATGTGTTAGTTGGACTTCGGTATCTTCTTTCTTCTCACAAAATCCTTGAGTAAAATCAGTGAAGGTTAAGCTTGGGATGGAGTTTGGGCTAGCGTTCTTGGAGTGGAGATGCTTATGATCATAAGGTTAGTCTGATTTTCTGCACATGTTGCGTTCTATGCAATATTTTCTTCATATGTTGTGTTCAATGCAATATTGGCGAAGTTGAGAAATGGGTTTGTGTTGTTTCATTCAATTCATGAATTGTTGAAAAGGATTAACCTAATTTGCTTGTTGATTTGACAATCATAGTGGTAGTGTAGTAGAGGCATGACCCTGTATCTTTTTCTGCAAACGAATCCAGTCAGTACTAACTGTTACTGGTCAGTAAACCGAAAACTCAAAATCACGACTTTATGCATCGTTATAGAATCAAGAACAGAGTTGTTTCATTAAGACTCATTACTTTACTGTAAAAATGCATCAGATTTTGTGTCAAATTTGCACAGTAGTTATGAATCCTGCAACGTACTTTTGGATCATGTTACGAGTCACACTGGCAAATCTTGATTACTAGGAGTAGGAGGATGTGTTGTCCCGTTGCATATTTTAGATTTCAAATTTATGATCTTGAATATTAGGTCATAAACTTCCACTAAGAGTTCGATCCTAGCCAACTGAGCTAGCCCCAGTTGGTTTTATGGGTAACGTATTTCATAGTGGCCTTTTGGGGAAATTTCGGTTCACTAGGTTTATCTCGAATCGCTAAGCAAAACTTAAACTCATCTCATAAGGTTTGGGACCTTTGGGTAACATGGCATAGTTTCGGTCACGATGTAGATTTTGGAACACCAGTTAGATTTGAGCCCACAAGACAAATTTGGGACTTCCGAGGTTGATTTTGTCGAGAAGAACAATTGAAATCAGTAAACGGATTTTAGATCATGGGAGCAAACTTTGGACTACATGGCATATTTAGTTCATCTGTCCACTTTATGGTTTCCTAAGCAATTTTGAGTAATAAGGCAAGTGTGGCACCACGCAGTTGAACTAAATACAGGACTTAAGTTTGCCTAGAGAAGAACACAGAGAACTTGAACACTTCTACAAGTAACACAGAGAACAAGTCTAGGCAAGTCTTGACTAGACTACGAGAGTATAAATAGTAACAGGGAAGAACACAGAGAACTTAAACACTTCTACACCCAACTGACCGCAACCTCGCTAAGTAGCCTTCCAAGCAAGCATTCACTCTTTCAGTTTGACCATCAGACTGTGGATGGTAAGCAGTACTCATATTCAACCTTGTTCCCAAAGATCTAAAAAGATCTTGCCAGAAGCTACTAGTGAAAACCTTGTCCCTATCAGATACAATTGATCCTGGTAATCCATGCAACTTGAATATATTGTGCAAGAACTCTTAAGCCACAGTGAGGTAGTGTAAGGATGAGTTAAGGCAATAAAATGTGCATATTTTGTAAACCTATCAACAATTACCATGATGACATCCTTCTTGTTGGACTTAGGATGTCGTTCAATAAAATCCATAGAAATGAAGTATTAATGAAGTGGCTACTTGGTCATTGTCATAGCTTTGAATGACTTCTTGTGCCAAAATAGGGGTGGCTCAAGAGGTAGTGTCTCCATCTTGTTACTGCCATGACCACTGCTAGTAATTCTTTTTCATTAGTAGATAACCCAAGATTCTTTGGCCCATAGTTTTGATGAAAAATGCTATGGCTTTATCGTATTGCATGAGTACAACTCCAACACCATGAGAACATGCATCTGACTCCACCACAAAGGGTTTTGAAAAATCTGGCAATGCCAAAACTGGTGTAGTGCACATAGCAGTCTTAAGAGAATTAAATGCATCTAATGCTAAGGGAGACCATTGAAATGCATTCTTCTTTAATAAGTCAGTGAGAGGTTTTCAAATTGTGCCATATCCTCTCACAAATTTTCTATAATAGCTCTATAATAGCCAGTAAGCCTAAGAAACCTCTTAATTGCTTCAAGTTGGTGGGAACTGGCCAGTTCTGCATGCATTGAATCTTTTCAGGGTCAGCTGCTACCCTTTGAGCAGGAATGATGTGACCCAAGTATTGTAATGAGGGCTGAGCAAATGTACATTTGGAAAACTTGGCAAATAGTAGACGTTTTCTTAGTAGTGTAAGTGCTATAGAAAGGTGGTGAATATGGTCTTGAAGGTTGGCACTATAAATTAGAATATTGTCAAAGAAAACAAGGATAAATTTTTTCAGATGAGGACCAAAGACAGAGTTCATTAATGCTTGAAAGGTGGCTGGTGCATTAGTTAGGCCAAATAGCATGACTTTGAATTCATAATGCCCATGGTGTATTCTAAATGCAGTTTCATGAATATCAGGAGCATGGACTCTGATTTTATAATATCCTGATCTCAAATTTAGCTTAGTAAAAATTGTTGCACCATGTAATTCATCTAGCAACTCATCAATAATGGGAATATGAAACTTATATTTGATGGTAATGTCATTGACCTTCCTGTAGTCAAAACATAACCTCCAAGTGTTGTCTTTTTCTTCACCAGAAAAGCAAAGGGGCTCTGGATATCTTGAATTATGCCCGCCTTCAACATTTCTTGAACCAAGGATTCTACCACTGATTTATGAATATATGGGCATTTGTACGTCCTTAATGTAATTGGTTGAGCATTGGGTTTAAGTTGGATTTTGTGATCCAAACTTCTTTGAGGTGGTAGGTGAGTAGGTTCAGAAAAAACATCTTTGAACTCATCAACGAGGTTTTGGACTTGATGGGGTATGGGATCAGGTAAGGTGGTTGCGGAGATATGAAAGAATTGGCCCACCAAAGCAGGTGAGTTCTTCTTAATGAACCTCTTCATAGCAGTACCACTCATGAGCGTGAGGGGTGGCTTGGATGTAGAACCTTGTAGAATAATAGGCTGACCATTGTGGATGAAGGAAATGAAGAGTTTGACCAGATTAAATGTTACATCTCCCAATGTGCTAAGCCAATCTGCTCCCAAGATAATGTCACAACCACCCAATGGGAGTAGTCTTAAATTTCCAAGAAAATCATGTCCCTGCATTTGCCAATGCAAATTTTGGCATACACCAGTACTAGTAGTTCTTGCTATATTTTCTACTGTAACTAACATGTGCGTTGTGGGTTGCACTTCACAAGCAAGTTGGTTGACAAGTGCAGAGTTAATGAAGCTATAAGTGCTTCCTGTGTGAACCATTACTGTGACATCGTGGCATTTAATGAATCCCGGGATGCAAATAGTATCAGCACTCATTGTTCCTGTAAGAGCATGCAAGTATATTCCCATGTCTGAGTGTATTTTTCATCTGTAGTTGCATGAGCTGGAGGTGGCTGAGTAAGAGCCTCTGGATCATCTTCAGTTAGGACCATAAACAAGTGCTGTGGTTTTCATTTGTGTCCATGAGTTTATTTTTCATCGCGATTATAGCAGAGGCCTTGAGCCCGTCTCTTGTCTTGTTGTTCTCTTGATAAGCGACGAATGGGTGGTGGAACATGCAAGGATTTAGGTGGTTGGGAGGATATTTGTGGAGGAGGAGGGATTGTATTAGAATTACGTGGGGTAGGGTTGTAGTTAATTCCTATGGGGGATGAGAGTATCTATTGAAATAAGTGGTTGTGGTAGGTGGTTTAGGGGGAATAGAATTTGGAAATTGTTGATGTTGAGAGACTAAAACACTCTCTTGTAAACGGGCTAGATAGTAGGCTTGTGATAAGGTGGTAGGTTTATGCATTTCGACGGATAGAAGAATAACCTCTTTAATCCACTCAAAAAACTCATAAAAAAATAATCTTCCTTATAGTGTGGTTTGTTCTGAAGCATTAAGTGGTTCAAACTTATCATTATATTCATCCACAGAGTTAATTTGTGATAATTTATTGAAACAACCCACAAAATTTTCATTGGCTAGATCTTCAAATCTTTCACAGAGGGAAGAAGAAAAACCAGACCAAGAGATAAAATCTTTGCCCGTTTGGAAGTCATGGAACCAAGATTCAGCTTTCCCTTCTAGATGGATAGAAGCAAACTGTGTCTGTTGCAGTTCTGGCACTGACTTGAGTTAAAAAAATCTTTCACATCTACGTACCCAACCTCTAGGATTCTCGCCATCAAATTTAGGAAAATCAATTTTAGGGGTTTTTGTGTTTGGGTCTTGTTGGTGACCTGGTAGAAAGGTATATGAGATGGACCAGATTGGTCAGAGGAGGGTGGTGTTGGTGGTGTGGGTGGTGTGGATCTCAAATGAGTCATCAAAGCAATAAATTATTTTTTTGATTGTTGTGCTAAAGCAATAAGTGTGCTTAGTGATTCTTGCTGATCTTTTCCTGCCGTAACACGAGCTGTACTATCTTTGATATGTAGATATGTTAAAGTATGCATCATCATTGTTAGCTCCTTGGTGGTAGCATCTACTTTTTTAATGGATGGACCTCCAGTCATTGTAGAATAGAGAAAATATCTTCTGGGTGATATCAATTGTCAAGAAGGTGCTTCATCTTGGCTAGACTAAGAGAGTAAAAATAGTAACAGGGAAGACCGTAGAGAACTTAAACACTTTTATACTCAACTGAGCGCAGCCTCAGATTTCAATTTTTCATTTTTTTTCTCTCTACAATCATTGACTCTTAAATACTGAAGAAACCCTAACAAAACCAAACCTAACTTATTACAGCCCTACACGTGTGTACATCTCACACGGTAGTAACTCAAAATAAAAACAGGTAATGGTAAAAATAGATTATGGTTTAATGATTGTAGAAACTTAAAACAGGAAGCTAAATGCTATGGGCAGCCAACTCGGGGACATGACAAAGTAATACCATAACTTGGTGGTTGTGAATTTGTGCCACATCCTTTAATATGATAGCATACTTATTTCCATAGTTCCCTTTTCTGAAGTTATTTCAGATTGCCATACATTGTGATCGTGATCACTTGATAAAGGCCCAATGTTCGTCAAGTTGTAAGATTGCTAAAGCCATTTGAAACTTTTTGGATCTTTCCTGCGAGGAAGGCCCGGGGTAGGTGTGGCTTCCGGCCAAGGTAAACTTGCACGAAACTTGCTAAAACTATTGCACTAAACTTGCACAAGCTGAAGGTAAATTCTTACCGGCAACAATTTGTTGGGAAATTTGGAATTGCAAGAACGATATATAATCTTCAACGGAGGGATAGCATACTTCGAGCACATTATAGAAACAAATTAAATCTCAAGTTTACTTTTGGTGTAAGAATTCTGGCACAATACGGGGAGTTTATTTAGATCAAATTAAGGCTAACTGTAATAGTTTCATTGTGTTGTAAGTTTTTGTTTTCTTTGGTTTATTAGCCTGAGAGCCTTGTGGCTTGGGATTTTACCAAGTATTTTGGTTTTTTGGCCTAGCACCAGAACGGTTTTTTTCCTTGTTTATTTTGCTTTTTTTAAGCTTTCTTAATGAAAATTCATACTTTTGCTGACTAAAAAAAAGGTAAACTTTTTTTAAAATAAAAGTATGTTCCAACTTATGCCCTCGTTCTTGCCCTGCTATGAAAGTGTGAACTCCCACGCGTATGACCTAATTCGGGAACGGGCTTTGAGAAGCTTATAATTGAGAGTAGGGTTGTTATGTTGTAGTCAATGGGGATTTTGAATCACTTTTCAGAGTCTCAATCTCAACTTCGTGTTATGTATTTCCTCATGCATTAGAATAAATAAACTTGTAATTGATATCGTAGTTTTGTAATTATGATGGTATTCTTGATATAATAGTGGCTAATAATGGTATAGGATACTGATGATCTTGGGGTAAATTCCAGTAAGGATGATGTAGTGGTTACGTGAATAGCTAGACAAACTATGTTCTAACACGTGTTGATTAACTCTTTTTTTTCCAACACAAATATCTTTTTGAATGGATTGTCATCCAAGAATGCAGGCTTGATTTCAAATATTATAACTACCTGAATGCTAAATGTTTTTATCTTAATACTACTTCCGTTTTTAAAAACAGATACTGTCACTTTTTCATTTTACCTCAAAAATAGGCCAAATTTAAAAAATGATAGTGTTAGAGCACTGCTCATTCGAACTCGCAAGCGTTGGTATCTCAATCCTGTTTGTCAAGTTTAGTTGACAAAACTATAACTCTTGATTTTTAGTCTACTTATATCTAAGTCTCGGATTAGGATAGTAAGTGTAGTTGAGCATTAGACTTCACGGCGTTCATCGATTGAAAACGAAGAACTACTAAGGGGATCTTTTGGAACTTCATCAACAAAAGGTATGTGGAGACTTGAACTCATCTATCATTCAAAAATCTATCTACTCTATCTCCTATTTGAGACAAAAGTCGTATAGCTATATAGATTTCCATTATACACATTTGATATTTCGAGCTGAGTTTAACTCGCTTACATATTTCTCGAAATATGTGTTGGTAAGCTTTCGCTTTAATCAAGTTCATCTTATATTCTTGACGAAAGGAAAAAGATGATCATATGATAATCGCCTTGTAACATCTTACATGATTTGTATGAGACGATCATTTGATGTAGACTCGGAATGTTTCGTATTGATCATTTGATTACTTGAAAATTGCTTTGAAGCTAATAGTTTGTGTGGACAACTAATGTCATCTTCTAAGAATGTTTTAATGATTGAAATGAGAGTTTAGAATAATTAACCATGATTGGATATAGTACAATATGCGTACTTGTATGCTAACTGTTGCAAGTTATTCCAAGTCCGGGAACCATAGTAAGCATATCCGTATGCGTACTGATTGGTTAATGAATGTCCAGAAACTTAGTATGCATACCGGTATGTGTACTGGCGTGAGCTTCAAGTTCCGGAAATTCAACTGAGTTTGGAAGGTATATATACCTGTTCGCATACTAGCGAACCAAAACTTGGTCCGGCCACTTTGGTATGCGTACCCGTTTGCATACTTGAGTAGGTTATGTTCTAAAATCGGTTTTTTCATGAACTAATACATTTATATAATAAGGAATGCAATATCTTTTGCAAAACGTGGCTATAATGTTCATGAATTGAGTCGAGTGAATCAAAACTGATTTTGCTTCAATTGTGTCTTATATACTTCTATGAGAATATAAACAACTGAACAACTCTAGAACTAGTTTCATTTGAGTCATTTGAACTAGTTATGATTAAGATGAATATGGTTGATATGAAAGTGTTCATATGGCTAACTACGGTTAACTATTGTTGAGCCAACAAAGGTGTACACGTTTAGGTACGGTTACTCAAATATAAATGAAGTCACTTTTCATTTGTGTGTAACAAGCTAAGTTCGATCTAACGGTTGAAAGATATTAGCTTCAGTCTAATCAGGTTTTCATATAACGGTGAATATTGAATGCTATGTTACCAAGGTCGCATTGATTGCAAACCCTGATTTGAAGACTATATAAGGGAGAACTCTAGAAACTGGGAAACCGAATCCCCACACCTCGTGTGTGACTAGTTGCGACTAGATTCGATTCTCCTTTAACCTTAGGCTTTTCCAAAACCCTGTAGGTTAACGACTTTAAGAATTCATTGGGATTGTGAAGCCAGAACCAACTATTTTTTCTGTAGTTGCGTGTTCTGATCTTGTTGTTATCTATCGTGATTGAGTACTATATTCTCTAAGATTTGCTCGAGATTTAATCTCCGATGGGAAAGATAAAAAGTAGTCACAAACATCTTCGTCTTATTGCTTGTGATTACACAATATCTTGTTTCGCTACCATACGATTAAGATTATTGTGAGGTGATTGATATTACTAGGTTGTTCTTCGGGAACATAAGTCCGGTGTATCAATTGGTTCTTGTTCATCTTGATTTATCAAAAGACGGAACAAAACTCATAGGTATATCCGTGGGAAACAGATTTATCTATTCAATAGACTTTTCTGTGTGAGACATATTGGTTTATCAAGTCTTCGACTTTGGGTCATAGCAACTCTTAGTTGTAGGTAAGATCAGCCAAGGGAATCAAGTGCACAAAATCCGGCGTGGTTCTAGAGGCGTAAGGAACATGACTGTACCTTGATCAGTATGAGATTGGTTAGGGCTCAACTACATTTCAATCCGAAGTTGACTTGGAATAGGCTAGTGTCTGTAGCGGCTTAATACAGTGTGGTGTTCAAATCTGGACTAAGTCCCGGGGTTTTTATGCATTTGCGGTTTCCTTGTTAACAAAATTTTTGGTGTCTGTGTTATTTCTTTTCCGCATTATATTTTCTATATAATTGAAATATCATAGATTATGCGTAAATTCAATCAATTGAGAATCCAACCTTTGGTTGTTGATTAAATTTAATGACACTTGGATATTGGTTTTGTTACCGTCCAAGTTATATCTTATATTCAATCCGGCTCGCAAATTCATATTTGTTTGATTGCAGATTGAATTGAGAAATAGAGATATAACTCTTGGATGTACTTTTCTTAAGATTGAGTCTGACTGTCTAGTTGATTCTCTTGAAAGTATATTAGATTTAATCCATACATATTTCTAAGAAAAATATTGGGTGTGTTTGTTAGACCCCCGCTTTTTCATTTGGTATCGGAGCCGGCAAATACGTTTAAGACCTTATAAGTATGTGTTTGTAGCAATCTGACTCTATGGACAGTCGTGATGTCTCAGATAAACACATCATCAGAAATAAATCTATTAAAGAGAAATATCCGTCTATCTCGATTTTAGATGAACAATGTGTTCCAACGAAACATGATTGCACTTACCCCGATTACCTTTCGAACTAGTCTGACTCTGTTGAAGAAAGGGAAGCATCCAAAGAGAGTGTGATTTTAAAACTTATTAGAATCCAGGATGATAAAATCAATCGGTTGAAACACAAAGTCAATGTGCTTATTGGTATGGTAAATGATAATGACTCTCAATTAAAGGTTCTCCATGAAGAAAACACCTTAGTATGTTCTTCACGAACCTTACTAGAGGCTAAACTTAAAGAGGATGCCTTGGAAATTGAACGTCTTTTGAGTAAACTATCTATTCAAGGATGTTTAAAAGAGTCCACTATACCAATCGCTTCTAACTCAACTGAGACTTCAGTTTCAGAAGTTAAATCGCAATCCCTTCCTATTGGAAAAGATGTGCCTAGTGTTTCCTCTAATCAAGGAATCTCCACATCACACGGAAGTAAGAAATCACTCCGGTGTTAAGATTGTTCACTCTAATCACTCCGGTGATCAGAAAGTGTATCTCTTTTGTGATTTAAAAGGACATGTTGAACATAAGAGCAAATCTAGGTTGAATGACAATTCTATTATTCAACTTCAACACACCTTAGATTCAAATCTCAAAGGTGTAACTGAGATTCAAATGTCTAAACCAATTGGTTGTAGTACTCACCCTGTGAATCCTTCCAGGAAATTCAGTTCTATATATTCCTCGAATGTTCAAGATTGCAAAGGACATCTTAACACAAATCGTCCAAGAAGAATTCAAGGATCTTCTTCGGTAAAAATTGGAGATGTTGCTGTTCTTGATGTGAAAAAGGTACCAGAAGAAAGCAAAAATGGAGATATGAAAGATAATCTGAATTTGATAATTGAAGGATACAAAGAGATCATCAACAGGCTGTCGAATCCCTCTAGACAAAATTTCTCGGGTAAGAATCCATACTATGTGTCGTATCTTGATGATAGTAAGTTTTCTGATAACTTTTCACATCAAAAAACCTTTCCTCAAAAATTTTGGAAAAAGAGGTTTCACTGTGAACAACATTCATTTGATGAGCGAAAAGCTCATACTTGTGCTAATTAATCACAAAGGTTGAATGCTTACTCATAAAAATCATGTTGAGTAAGATTCACCAATAATCAGGTATACTTTTGGCAAAATACTTTCTGACTAGTTAAGTTATTTTCCTATCGTCCCTAGTTAAACTATTGTCTACAGACAACACTGTTAGAGCATAGCTCAGTTGAACCCACCAAGCGTTGGTATTTCAAGTTTGGTTGTCATATTTTAGTGAATCAAAACTCATGCTAAGAGTCGTTTGATTATGTACTAGAGTCAACTTCGTATAGGTTAGCTTGAAAGTATTAGGATATGATACATTACAAGTATTGCGAAGACTTGAAGATGTGAAGAAGCAAGGATCTACAACGATAACAATCATCCTTCCACTTGAGGTTAGTGATATTTGACTTGAACTGTTTCAGTCCCTAACGTATCTTTCAAGTCGTGCATATTGGAAACAAAACTGCGAAGCATGTTTGAACTCTAGATGGACATAGTATTAAGGAATACCATAAGAGGTTTATTGCTTAACCATTAAACTTTGTAGATAAGACATCGCCATAATTATTTGAATGCTATTGTGATTATGTATGGGTATGAGGTGAGGATTTCATCCTAGGGAACAATGTTTACAAGTGTTCTAAGGAAGTAAATTCATGAACTTGGTTTATGAATCGAAAATGAAATCGCCAGGTGTTATTGGTTTTGTTATTCATTGCTTATCTTATGAACAACCAATATGTGTGATTAGTAGAACCGCTCATGACTTGTTTGTGTTCTTGGTAAAACTATTCACAAAGGCCTGACTTATGTATTGGTATGACTTTTATTAGTGAAACCGATCTTAAGTAATCATCTGAGATGGTATGATTGGGTCTGTGATTTTTTTTCTGACCAAAAATGGGAAAAGGGGAATCGATCGTCGTAAGAGGTGCAGTACATCACAAAGGGGAACCGATCATTGTATGAGGTGCGACAGGTTTATAGAAGAAAGGGGAACCGATCCTATGGACATGTGCAACATGTTTTTAGGCAAAGAGGAACCGATCCTATGGACATGTACAACACATTCAAGTTATATACCATATATATGTGGGGAACTGGTCCTAGTACCTAGTCAATTGAATTTTGGAAAGCTAGTGTGACTATGCACAATACTCACATGGAGGTAGAACCGAAACTTGTTTTGGTAGAACCGTTAAACCCATGATTTGTGATTGAATGTTATTTGATCAATCACATAGTTCTTGAAAGTCAGATGAACCAATTCTAAACTTGTTTGGAAGTGTGGAAAATCAGTTTCAAGGTTATAAGTATGAAAGAGAACTTACAAAGTTAGGTTACCGACATACTTTGAACACGTTCTGTGAATGTTTATTATTTAATTGTTCAAAGTTATTCCTTAATAGCTAAGGGAAGATAATCCCAGGATCGAAACATAAATAAGTTAAGAATCTTTTAATTAAGGTTATTGATTTCATTTTTAGAAAAATAAGAATTAGTAATGTGCATTTACTAACTAAAGATTTTCTGAGAGATTTCGATCATTATTTTTGGACAGAGCATTTCCAGGAATTATGGAAACCGAATTTGTGCTTTAATGAATATCTTGAGAATATTTTCGGTTTTGGAAATTCCTTGGTGTCCAAACTTTCTAGTCTATAAATACTTGAAGTTTGCATTTCTAGCAAACTAATCCTTCGTAATAGCAAACTACCTCTTGTTGTGCTGCTACCGGTGAAGCCGCCTATTCGGAGAGGAGAGTAACCTAATTAGTGAAATCTCTTACGACCGCTCAGTTTAAAGTCTTCTTTGGGATTGAGAAGATCTATTAGTAGCGTTTGTGGGAAACTAGATAGTTGCGGTTTATCTTTTGTTTTCATTGATTTGATTGACTAACGGTGATTGAACTTTGATTGGACCTAGTTTGTTTATGATTGAGGATCTTCTCTTCTGATATAAGATTCACTCAAACTAGTTCCAAGTTTCGAGAGGGATCTTTAGACTGTTTGTAGTTCTAAAGACGATCTTGTGATAATCCATTGCTAACAGACTCCGTTCTGTGCGTGATTGATCACAAGAGATTCAAGTGATTGTGTGCAGGTGTTTATTGAAGATCTAAGAAGATTTGAAGACAAAGAGGATATTGAAGATTTCTGATTTGTGGGTTCATAATCTTTGGTGTGCACAATACTTGTTTCGGTAAAAAGAGGATCCAATTAATAATCAGTTTTATCCTTGTGATAGAATTGGATTGATTAATTAAGTAGATCGGCATCAACACAATTCTTTGGATTAAGAGTGTTGATCGCAAAATCTTAACGATTACTTTGATAATTGAACATAAGATAGATCTAAGGACCTGACGAAAAAGTTTATGTTAAGATAAACAGAAGAGCCTTTGTCCGACTCATATCACTTGGTTGAAGATAGTTGATACCAAACATATTTGTTGTTCCTTTACTGTTTGGAATACGAACCAATGGAATTATTCCAAGTATGTGACTTATTTATAAGTTGGAGGCGTCGGAATACAAACGGAACTAGGTGAACTATAGGTTTAGTTGCTTGGTCTCAAATATATGAAGTTAGGTGTAATTTTGTGTAGCGGCTTAATTCTGAGAGTATTCAATTTTGGACAAGGTCCCGGGGTTTTTCTGCATTTGCGGTTTTCCTCGTTAACAAAATCTTGTTGTGTCATTTACTTTTATTTTCCGCAATTATAATTGTCTTTATTATAATTTAAAGTAAATTACACAAACGTTAGTTCCTATTTACTTGATAAGTGAATCCTATTGTGTTTAATTAAGTCCGAACCTTTTTATCAAGTAAACATACTTAGTTGTTGTATTGTCTTGATCTCGTATCCATAGATGATCACACGAAGTGTGAACCGATTAGTTGCATAGTCTCGACTCAGTCCATAGACAATCACTTTCCGAGAAAGGACTTATAGGTAGGAAAAGTTGTATTGTTTGTTTCTTAAGAATCTCTTCATTTTTTTCTTATTGTTTTAGTTTCGAAGAAGTTTTTGTTGCAATTAAGTTGCCTGCTAATCTTGTGCTCTAAATTTTTTCTATGTGGAAATATAAAATTTACTGAGCCAAAAATTTGTGAAAGAAAATTTTCACGTAGCAAAATTTTACTGGTTTGTCTTACATTGTAAAAAGGTACGTTTCGTTTTGGTTTTGTTTTTTTTTTTTGTTTTTGTTTTGGGTTCGTATTGTGTTCGTATGGTTACCCATGACTTACTTGTCACGAACTGTCTTTAGAAAGCCTAAAAATTACCATCCCTAAGAAACCATTTAAATACCAAACCTATTGAGTCAAGTACGCATACTCTAGATTATTGTCTTTTTTGTCAAGAATGTCTTCACCTTCTCGCACTGATGGTTTTGCAAGAGGTTTTCTTGATAAAGGTATTGGTTTCGAGTCCAAATGGAGGAAGAAAATAACCTTAGTAGAAGATGATGGTCAGAATCCTAATGCCTCATGTTACTATGCCTACACTCATCAGGATGTTGAGAATGAGAATATGGTTTCTGCTTAAGTGGTTCATGATTTCCTTAAATACTTTGAGGAAGCAAAACTGAAACTCGTTAATATTGTGAAAGAGTTTTGATGTGTTAAGAACTGATTTGAAAAAGGTTAATTCAGACCTTGTTCTCATGAAGGCACATGTTAAAGATCTTCTCAATGAGGATATCTTCTCTGAAGAAGCAGTGGATGCTGTCAATCACAAGCTCAAAGGAATCAAGACTCGTGGGGGTTCCGGAAGTGATCTTTGATTTCCGTTCATGATCGATTTTGTTGGTTTAGGAGTCTTTTGATCTTTCCTTGTTGTCTATATTTTATCTAGGAAACTTCTTATGATGATTTATTCCTGTGTTTTAAGAAGGATAACTAGGGTTTAGCAATTATAGTGAGTACATATAGTCATTGCCAACATTTTTCATCTTGCAATATTTTTAGATTTATTTATTTGAAGTCTGAAGTTTATTTGGAAGATGATTTTGCAGTATTAATCTTTATTGGTTTTATATGTTGCAAAAAATTGTTATGGGATATGTGTGTTTACGTATGTGAACTATTGTCTCATAATATGTCAAAAGTTAAGCCTATTATGTCATTATGCTAATATTAATGGAAGATAGGATGAACTTTTGATCGCAAAGATTAAGTATATTATATGTCTTTATGAAAATATTAATGAAAAATAGAATGAATCTTTGAATATTCCGCAGTATTGATCTTTTCCTGATCCACTTATATGTGAAAATACTGTGCGACTCCGTAAGTTCACTTATATTGAGCATTTTCAATTAAATTAATCATGGGTGTGGATAATTTAATTGAGATTTCTGGATACAAATTCATGTTTCATGTAATTTGTTAATGTCCAAAGAAATCCTTCTTTTCTTATAAAAGTAAGGTCGCTCTTTTTGTTCTTTCGGGAATGATATTTATGGGGAAGAGTTCTTAATTGAACTTGTCCTTAATTACCAAATCTTTATGGGGAGTACGGCTGTGGAATATTGTAGGGGTTTTCTTGTATCTTTATAAACTCCTTGATGAATACACTAAGTTTCGACTATGTGAAATCATCGAAACAAAGTTGATATGTTCTCTTTTAGTCATGAAGTATCTCTATGAGAACTTCATTATGATCCCACTAGTTTTCGTACATTTGCCAATTTATATTGATAAAAAGGGGGAGAATTAATGTGTAGCTCACAATACAAATACATATGGTTTACGGATTATTATGTAAGGAGGAGGGGTTTTCATATGAGATGAAGTATTGACTAAGAGAGAGTAATACATATCACCATAGTATTGTTGTCAAAGTTGTGATACAACTTGACTTTGATGCTATGTAATAATACTATGACAATGTATAACAATACGAAAACATCATGTTTTTATATATTGTTATAGCTACAGATCTTCAACAACTATGATGCTGAGTTGAACACGTTCAGAATCACTGGAGTACTTGGAAGTGACGAAGATTTCGAATAATGTTGAAGAACCAAGGAAATCAAGCATTTGGATGAGAAGCTACAAAGTTTATTTATTTTGTAATCCATATGTATTGATAGTTTTGTCACTAAAATTGACAAAGAGGGAGATTGTTAGAGCACTGCTCGGTCGAACTCGCAAACATTGCTATCTCAAGCTTTTTTTTCAAGCTTAGTTTCCAAAATTACAAGTCTTGATTTGTAGTCTACTTATAACTAAGTCTCCGATTAGGATAGTAAGTGTAGTTGAGCATTATACTTCACAGCGTTCATCGATTGAATACGAAGAACTACTAAGGGGAGCTTGTGGAACTTCATCAACAAAAGGTATGTAGATACTTGAACTCATCTATCACTCAAAAGTCTATCTAGTCTATCTCCTATTTGAGACAAAATTCGTATAGCTACACATTTGATATTTCGAGCTGAGTATAACTCGCTTATCTATTCTCAAAATATGTGTTGGTAAGCTTTCGCTTTAACCAAGTTCATCTTATATTCTTGATGACAGTCAAAAGATGATCATGTGAAAATCTCCTTGTAACATCTTATGTGATTTGTGTGAGATAGTCATTTGATGTAGACTTGGAATGTTTCGTATTGATCATTCGATCACTTGAAAATTGCTTTGAAGCTAATAGTTTGTGTGAGACAGCTATTGTCGTCTTCTACGAATGTTTCAATGATTGAAATGAGAGTTTAGAACAATTAACCATGATTGGATATAAAACAATATGCGTACTTGTATGTGAACTGTTGCAAGTTATTCCAAGTCCAGGAACCATAGTATGCATACCCGTATGCGTACTGGTTGATTAATGAAAGTTCGGGAACTTAGTATGCATACCGGTATGCGTACCGATGTGAGCTTCAAGTTTCGAAATTCAACTGAGTTTGGAAGGTGTGCTTAACCTGTCGCATACTGGCGAACCCAAACTTAGTCCGACCACTTAAGTATGCGTATCCGTTTGCATACTTGAGAAGGTCATGTTCTAAAATCGGTTTGTTCATGAACTAATACGTTTATATAATAAGGAATGCAATATCTTTTGCAAAACGT
This sequence comes from Papaver somniferum, assembly GCF_003573695.1. Lineage (NCBI taxonomy): Eukaryota > Viridiplantae > Streptophyta > Magnoliopsida > Ranunculales > Papaveraceae > Papaver > Papaver somniferum. The sequence continues at coordinate 42,815,434 of NC_039360.1, read as the reverse complement.
GGATATAATGTTCATGAATTGAGTCGAGTGAATCAAAACCGATTTCGCTTCAATTGTGTCTTGTATACTTCTATGAGAATATAAACAATTGAACAACTCTAGAACTAGTTTCATTTGAGTCATTTGAACTAGTTATGATTAAGATGAATATGGTTGATATGAAAGTGTTCATCTGGCTAACTACGGTTAACTATTGTTGAGCCAACAAAGGTGTACATGTTTAGGTACGGTTACTCATATCTAAATGAAGTCTCAGTTGTGTGTAACAAGCTAAGTTTGATCTAACGGTTGAAAGATATTAGCTTGAGTCTAATCAGGTTTTCATATGACGTTGAATATTGAATTCTTTGTTACCAAGGTAGCATTGATTGCAAACCCTGATTTGAAGACTATATAAGGGAGAACTATAGCAACTGGTAAATCGAATCCCCACACCTCATGTATGTTACTAGTTGCGACTAGAGTCGATTCTCCTTTAACCTTAGGTTTTTCCAAAACCCTGTAGGTTATCGACTTGAAGACTTCATTGGGATTGTGAAGCCAGACCCAACTATTCTCTCTGCAGTTGCATGTTCTGATCTTGTTGTTTTCAATCGTGATTGAGTACTATGTTCTCTATGATTTTCTCGAGATTTAATCTTCGATAGGCAAGATAAAAAGTAGTCACAAACATCTTCGTCTCATCATTTGTGATTCCATAATATCTTGTTTCGCTACCATACGATTAAAATTATTGTTAGGTGATTGATATTACTAGGCTGTTTTTCGGGAATATAAGTCCGATGTATCAATTGGTTCATGTTCACCTTGATTTATCAAAAGAAGAGAACTCATAGGTATATCTGTGAGAGACAGATTTATCTATTCAATAGAATTTTCTGTGTGAGACAGATGGTTTATCAAGTCATCGACTTTGGGTCATAGAAACTCTTAGTTGTGGGTGAGATCACCTAAGGGAATCAAGTGTACAGAATCCGGCGTGGTTCTAGAGGCGTCAGGAACACGACTGTACCTTGATCAGTGTGGGATTGGTTAGGGATCAACTACATTTCAGTCCGAAGTTAACTTGGAGTAGGCTAGTGTCTATAGCGGTTTAATACAATGTGGTATTCAAATCTGGACTAGGTCCCGAGTTTTTTCTGCATTTGCGGTTTCCTCGTTAACAAAATTTTTGGTGTTTCTGTTATTTCTTTCCCGCATTATATTTTCTATATAATTGAAATATCACAGGTTGTGCGTAAGTTCAATCACTTGTGAATCCAACCTTTGGTTGTTGATTAAATTGATTGACACTTGGATATTGGTTTTTGATACCGTCCAAGTTATTTCTTATATTCAACCGGGCTCGCAAATTCCTATTTGTTTGATTGCAGATTGAATTAAGAAATAAAGATATAACTCTTGGATGTACCTTTTTTAAGATTGAGTCTGACTGTTTAGTTGATTATCTTGAAAGTATATTGGAAATAGTTCATACAGATTGCTAAGCGAAATATTGGGTGTGGTTGTTAGACCCCCGCTTTTTCAGATGGGATATTTTTTTAAACACGGAGGGAGTATTACTTTTTAACTCTAGAAGTTTGTTAAAATGCCTTAAAACATCAATCTTACTAAATTTATTGAATAACCTAAGTTTAATTTTTCGCAATATTTTAACTTTGTGAACAACTGTTTCTCAACCCTATGTATTGCTCATGATTGAAACAATATAATAAATCGTGAGTGGGGTTTGTCTGGTTCCTAAATTCATTGATCTAGCTCAAATCCGTACAGTAAATGAGAATAAACAACAACGTCCAAATAATCATTCCTAGAATCGCCGATCGAGCTAGCTTGACTTCTTATTGAGAATGAGAATGAATATCGACATCGTATAGATAGTCAATTATACAAGCATCATATTTTAGTAAGAGCGAAACAAGATTCTAATGGCCGACCATTTAATAGGAAACTCTTCTTGAAAATTGACGTAATGCATATTGAATGCGAACACTTGAAGATAGACATGGAAATGGAGATAGGGACCGAGCAGAAACAAGTTATAACGGGTTGAACACATTTTTTATATTTACTCTATACATACTTTTATATATTCACCAAAATGAAAACATTAATACTTTTATGCGCCAAATGAACTAGATGGCATTACAAATCAATTGATCATTCCTCACGGAAGCCTTAGGTTCCTTGACTAAATTCGACAACTGAAAGCGGTTGGTGTGGATAATGAAAGAAACAAAAACGCATACATCTCAAATATACGACACAGTTTGGATAACTTAGTCTATGTAAAGAGCGGTGGGGATTTTTCCTTGGCAAAGATAAATCAATGATTGTGGTTATCCAGACCAAACCTTTTTCTCGCACGTGTTAGTGGTGGTCCAGATTTGTCCTCAAAAAGATAAATCTATGGCTTTAGTTCTCCTGACCACACCCTCATCTCGCACGTGTAAGTAGTGGCCAAGATTTCATCTCCCAAATGATAAATCTATATCTGTAATTTCTCCCATAAAACTAACATTTAATGACTCATTAATCTAATATAATAAATGATTAATATAATAAATATCTAACTAATTAGTGTTTCACACTAATTGATGATAAATACTTTATTAATTAGTGTCCTATTAATTGCTCATGATGAATGATTAATTAATTATTCATGATAAATGTTCATTTAATGAATCAGATAAATACATATTTTTATTAATAAATAAATTGATTACAAACTATATATATTAATCGTTAAATAATTTGGTGCTGGCGAGTTTCGAACTCAGGTAACTAGTATTATCACCCAATGACTTTACCATTGGGCGTTCTTCTTTATACCTCCAGAAAATACTAATGGTACCCCTTTTATTAGTTTTGTTAGTTATAATTTTTTTAACATGAAAATCATGAAATTTTTTCAAAATTTTGTTAATGATACCCCCTTCAAAAACTTGTTATATAACCATATATATATATATATATCCGTCCTATATATGCATGTGAAAGAATAATCTTTCTTCCAAATATAGAACATAATCTTAATTGTGAGATTAATGGTGAGATTTTATAATAAGAATACTACTCTTATATGTTATGGAAGAACACGGAAAACATCCTAGGTAAATCAGCTATGGAATCGTTAGAATCTCATTTGGATGCTCTGGAGATTGAACCATATCATGATGAATTCAAGGTATATAATAACCTTCAATAGGGGAACTATTATCATTTTTTTTCATTTTTGAAGGTTTTTGCTGAGAACTAATATGTAGTAGGATTTGATTTGTGCTGTATAACAATGATTTTGTGATTTCTGTACAGAGTGTGGTATTTCCATGTGTCGAAAACCTTTCCATACCTACTAGTCCAGTGAAAACTGACCCCCAAAATCCTCAACCAAACTCTTTCCAACACAAGAAAAGTATTGTGATTTGACGGCTGAATTCTCAACTGATAAGGTATGATATAATGATCCATTTTTGGATTTCAATTTACCTCATTAAATGTAATTCTTTCGAAATAAACACTCCATACTGGTGCAAGTATTTGCAAGCTGCGAAGAAGTTATTCAATGGTGTCACGATAGGGAAAGAGACACAAATACAGTGGTAATTATTAGGAAGTCCGAGAAAAAATACAAAGTACAAGGCTCTTTCGTAGTGATGGCGTGTGAAAGATTCGGGGTGTATAAAAGCGTTAAGAAAAATGTTGGGCAAAATGCAGTAGCACGGCGTCAAAGGAAGAAACCGAAGAAGACAGGAACAAAGAAATGTAAATGTCCTTTTGGTCTCAGGGCTACTTGCTTTGATGGAACAAATTGGCGATTACGGGTTTTTATTGGCCAACACAATCATTCGTCTTATGAAACTCTAATTGGCCATACTTTTTCAGGTAGGCTAAATCCTGCCGAGAAAGATTTGTGCATTTCTTTATGCGTTAATAGAGTGAAGTCTGCTCTGATTTTATCTACTTTAAAGAGTCTAAATCATAAAAACGTCTCAACAGCACGGACAGTGTATAATGGTCAAGTCCAGGTTTAGGACCAAAGTAATGAAAGGACGAACTAAGATGCAAAAATTATTAGAATTGTTAGACGTACATCAGTATGTGACATCTAACAAGAGAGAAGAAAATACAAGAAGAGTGTTGGAATTGTTTTGGTCACATCCTGATGGTTCCAGACTTGCAAAATGTTTCCCCACAGTTCTGTTGTTGGATTGCACTTACAAAACGAATCGATGGGCCATGCCGTTGTTTCATGCAGTGGGTATGACATCTACATCTTATTGCTTTATGTCTGCATAGAAGAGGGAGAATTATATTTGGGCTCTACAGCAGTTAAGACAATCATACTTTCCTAAGCATCTTCCATCGGTAATCGTCACAGATGATGATTTACAACTACAAGATGCTGTAAGTTTAATCTTCCCTGAAGCTACACGGCTTTTATGCACATTCCATATCTCTTGTAACGTGTCAAAACATTTCGACAAGGATATACCCAGCGCGCAATCGGAAGATCTAGAAAATATTAAAAAAGATTGGGAGACTGTATGGAGGTCTGCAAACCATGCAATGTATGAGATAAATTTGCGGTACTTTCTCAAGACTTGGAGCCCGCTATATCCCACCACAGTAAGTTATTTAAATACGCAGTGGTTGGCTCGTAAAGAACAGTTTTTTTACGCGTGGACAAATAATATTTTACACTTGGGTATTACCACAACGAATCGAGTTGAAAGCGAACACGCAACATTAAATAATTTTCTTAAGTGCTCAACTGGTGATTTCCTAAAATGTTGGCATGATATGGATAACCAATGGGTAACACGAGTTATCAACATTCGAGCTTCATTTGAGAAAAGTAAAACCATATCAATACATGCATATAGCCAAAGTCCGGTTACAAGGAAACTGGAGTATAATGTATCTCATGTTGGAAAACGTTGCACTAGATGGGCATTGTGGATTTCGAGCTTGTGCATAAATGTTAGGGATTAGTGCAAAAGAGGGATGGATTATTGTCAAGATCGAGATGGAGCGAGAACTGTTAGCGAATTCTGAGATGTACGTACCAATAATTGGTGGGATGAAAGAATATAGAGACACACTTACCATTCTGCAATATAGAAGGCCATTTGCAACTCGTTCGTACTGGATGGTTTTGCCCAGCATGGGATACATTTTTTCCTGCATTCGGATGTATTTTTTCATCATTTTCGAATTTGGGAAACACAACATGGTTACCGTTGAGAACCCCACCTCCAGAAGATTTCAAAGTTGTGACAATTCTCAATATTGACAATCAACACTTTGTTAAGGAGATACTGAAACCGAGTGCTCCCCTTCCAGCAGTTCAGAGTGGATGGAGTTCTACATGCAGTGAGGACGCCTTACTGTGGACTCCACACATGGAAAGGATGCATCGAGGATGGGAGAACATCGAACAAACACAACCTGGGAAAAGTTTATAGGTTATAGAGAGCATCGACCTGGATGAGCCATGAATAAACACATCAGTTTTGTTAGTACTAAATAATAATTTTTCAAACTCGTATGCAGCAAAAACTACAGTGCTGGCTTCTCAGTATGTTTTCGAATTTTCATAGGGTCTCAATTGATTTATTATTTTTGTAGACACATTTTTTTTGTAGACAGTATGATCGTTTCAGCTCCTAGCTGTATGAAGCTTCAATATTCATGTGCACATCCTGCCTATACAAACCATGCTATTTTCTTTATTGAATAATGTTTCTAGATATCATAAAATCGCAAACCAACTAGAAACATTTAATGACACAGGGTCTCTCACTCATGCGACCAGGCCTAATCGTGTTCCCAACTAGAGGCTCCTTTGATTCCCCATAAAAAGGTTAAGTTCCCCGTTTCGCTAACAAAAGAGAATGTAAGAAACATTAACTCATGACAATTTGCTGAGTCTGTAGAAATGACAATAGAAGCCCCAAATTGGTTTCAGCCTTGCAAGACAGTTTCGATAGCTATACCACTACAATTTACATGAACAACAGGTTCACTTATGCGCATGTAGTCAAATTATGACACTCTGCAAATGACGCAGATTAGTCTGCAGGGCAATGGCATCCGACAAGAAAGCATAGCAAACCAAATTCCACATGCGAGGCTGGCTATTTGTGGAAGACGCAACGTAAGCGCGTTACTTCCAAGAGCATCCTACTCTTCCCTGCAGCAAATGTGGATTTCTCTAGTTATCAGTCGAAACATATTTTTGAGCAACATAACCTTAACTACAATCAATTTCTTCAAGGCATTTTAACAAACAGATAAGGTGCATAGTACAAAACTGTAAGTGTTTCACATGAGGGTAGCAAAACTTTAACATAGAATTAATAACAACATAAATTTTTATTTCACGTCAAAACATAAATTCTTGTCAATCTCGAGTGGTCTGGAATTTCCCTTAATCCATCGTCACTAATACAGAAACAAGAAATTAACCAGATGAAATGTTAAATTCCCAAACAAGAAAAATTAATAATCAAAATTTGGGTTTTATGATCTTACATTAGCTTTAGGCATTCCACTACTTCGTGGACAGGAAGTGAACGAATCCCAAAAGAAAGATGAAAATTTGAGGCCCTTACAGATGGAGGGAGGAGGACAGGAACTCATTTGTTACGACAGCGGAGAACAAATGGTTTTTCTATTTCTGATTCGTTGTTCGGGGGTATAGAAAACATTTATGACTGATGGGGTGGGTAGATAAATGTTGAGGGTATGTAGATAAGGGGGTATCACTAGTATTTTTGGGGGTATATAAGAACTCCCTTACCATTATACTACAGTAACCCCTGTTAAAAATTATACTAATAATTTTTAATGACTGTAGTGAAAGAAGCACTGGGTGGTGAAAACAGTAGCGGGTATGTGTGGGTGGTGGAGGTGATAACATTACCGGTGGTGGATTACGTAGGGTGGTGGATGTTAGTGAATACTAGTGGACAATAATAGTTTTGTGTCTTTACAAAATGGGCAACATTTTATTGTGATATATGTAGTTGGATGTTTTTAACACAATTGGTAAGGACAAAACACAAATATTTTGAGGAGGATTCCAGAGTACAAAACAAAGTTCGAACAATTTAGGTTAGATAAAGAACGATCAAATTTATACTTGCAGAACATAAATCTACTGCTATAAATGATCACGTTTAATTAAAAATTAATAATAAATGTTCAATTGGTATTTCATAATAAATGTTTCTTTAATTAATCAAATGAATATATTTTTGTTGATACATAATAAATTTATTTGATATTAACCAAATTAGTAAGCATTAATGGTGGTTGTGATGGTGGACAGTGGTAGGGATAAATGGTGGTGGGTATTGGTGAGACTGGTGGAGTGGTGACGATAATGTGGTGGTGGAAGAAGTAGTGGTAGTAGGATGACAAAAGGGTCCTAAGATAGGTAAATTAAGCACTAATGGTGGTTTTATGGTGGGTGGTGGTGGTGGATCAGCGGTGGGGATAATGGTGGTGGGTATTGGTAAGACTGGTGGAGTGGTGACGATAATGTGGTTCTGGAAGAAGTAGTGTCAGTAGGGTGAGAAAATGTGTCCTAAGATAGGTAAATTATTTAGTCAATCTTGGTTAATATTTCTTTGTTTTGTTTTGTTTTGTTTTAATTTGATTTTAGTTTTTACATTACTTTTTTTTTATGATTTTTTAAAATTAAAACAATTTTTAAAGGCCGGATTTTTCCAAAAAAGAAGATGTTGCGATTTTAAGATTTACCGAGTAGGGGGCAGGAAGAAAATGGAACTTATAAAAACATTGAGCAAACACAAGGCTACACGCGAATTAATTGTAATGGGTTCAGTTTTTCAAATCTTTCTTTATTCCTCTTTTTTTGTCATGGTTTCTGTTTCTGTCATTATTTCTCCCCTACTTCACGGGATTATGCAAGGATACGCGTGAATTAATTGTAATCGATTCAGTTTCTCACATCTCTCTTTATTCCCCTTTTTTGTCATGATTTCTGTTTTCGTCACTTCTCCCCAACTTCGTGTAATTATGCATGCTTGAGAAATAGTTCATGATAATAGGTAAAGAGACAAGAAAATAAATGGACCAAGAATTAACTATTATTGTAAATCTTAGGAAAATGAATAAACACAAATCTATGTAAATAGGGAACCCAACAATTTATATCAAAGAGCAAAATTAAATTCTAATGCTAACAGATTTTGCAAGATTAATCTAATTGATTTTAAAGTAATTTTAGGTGTTTTTAGTTTTGTTACAAGTTTGGTAAATGACCTTTGATGATATTTTTCTGAAGTAGTGAACGAAGTAATAATGTTCTACTGCATGCTCTAAATTAACTATGTTTGTCCCAAAGGGTTGTATGACTTACATACACAATATTAAAAGTTTCGAGGATAAGGATATGTTTATTAACCAACTCCTCAAAACATTTTAGACTTGGATCGATCGGTTCGATTCTTCTCAGACAATTACGACATGTATGAAACGATGGATACATTTGAAACCCATATCCTTACCCGTGCAATTACGGCTCAAAAATATGACTCGGTATTTCCCCAAAGCGAAACCTCTGTATCGTTGGAACCTGTAACCTGTTATTTTGCTGGTCCTTTACAAGTTTTGTTATAACGAGACAACAACACCATGTTTGTTTACTCCTGACTCATCTGAGTCGTCTGGATTTGAGTGAAATAACCTGATTCATCTGGATCTGGCTCGATATGTTTGTTTTGAATCAGATCTGACTCATCTGACTCAAAAATGTGAGTCAATGGTTTGGTCTATTGAGTCAGGGGTATTTTGTTACCCGACTCAAATGGGTCCGAGTCAGAGATTATGTCTGAGTCAGATCTGACTCAAAATGCAAAACAAACGGTCTGACTCGGTCCGAGTCAGGAATTGACTCATACCAAGAGGCCGAGTCAGCTGCAAACAAACAAGGCATGTCAGGAGAAAAACTGTTCAGCGAGCGCTACATCCAAGTAAGATGGGAATTCAAACAATTTTTGATGTTGACTAACACCTCAATTTACAAATAATTACCCGAAAGAGAAGAAAAGAAAGAATTATTAGGAAGTGAAAGAGAAAAAAAAATGGACTAGCATTAAGTATATACCCCTTATTAACTGTGAGAAGGGGTGTCACAGGCTAAAATAGAAAACCAAAAATATGGCCAGTGTGTCCTTAATATGGAAGAAATTTGGGAACAAAAAGTATGGCATGTGCAATTCTTTTAATATTCTAATGATAACATGGTCAATGAGGGTCTTTTTAGGTGACAATATTGGCCATGGGTAACTGTGAACAGGGGTGTAACAAAGAAATATCCCGTGCCGTTATGGCACGGGTTAAGCCCTAGTGAAATGGATAAAGAACAAAGGGAAATTTGTTTACTGGAACGTCGTACCGGTACAACGTGAAAAAAAGTTCATTGACTAAAATTTAAAAGATATGACTTTATCAAACAGGAAAATAGATAGAAAATGAGTATTGTAGTGAGTAGGAAGTAGTAGTAAGGAACACATATATTTACGCAATTTTATTAATTTTTTAGTCTTACAAACCGAAAAGTTAAGAATTCTTTTTTATATCGCATCTCTATGAAAGAAAATGTTAATTTTAGTATGCACCCATAAAAAATACTTATACTGTAATTTATTTGTTAGTTAATATCCACCTAGCCCTCTTTTCCTAATCACTTGACACTGAATTACTTAATGGTATTAGTTTTGCTGTCTTACTTTTAGATTTGACATGCGGCTTGCGCAACAGTATGGGAAGATGAAACAAGAAAACGTGTTGATAAGTAAATTTAAAATTCTTTTTATAAAAGGAATGGCAGGCGCATCGAGCGTGCATCTTTGCTAGTTAGTATTATTACTATTGTTTTAGGTTTGTCGCATTTTTATGTTATTTATTAATGCGTATTTATATCTGTTTGTAGGTTCTGATCAGTATACAAAGTAGAAAAGGATAAAGAAGAGGCGCAGAGCACCTAGAGGAGATTGAAAAATAATCAACCAATTTTTTTTAACAAACCTTTCTTTTCATCACTGACAAAAGCTTTTTTATCTATTCGCCCTTATTTGATCAATATTACCGATGGAGATATTCCTTTTTATCGTCATAATCATCGGTTGTTATATTGTAATGTCAATATTACCACTTCACACAATGTGTCATCATCTAGGTTGACTTCATGCTTAAATACCAGTTCCAGAATATTCGTTTTCTTTCACAAGATAGCCTTTGCCACACCAGCGTCTTCAACCATCTGGAATTACTATTGTATTCCTAGTTAGTTATATGGACTTGTAGGCAGCAAATCTCTTCTTATAAAATATGTATATATACATTTTTTTTTTTTACTTTGTGAGTTTTATGCACGATGAAATTTTGGTTCCATAATTGAACTGACGCCTTACTAGATTGGATTTATATTAAGAAAAGCTCAAATGGTAGATGAAAGTATATTTCACTTATAAAGAGTCCCAAACCATCAACAAATTTCGATTCAAGTATCTCTTGGTTTAGAGTGATAAAAATAAAATACTCGTAAATTCATAGAAATAAATTTTGCAAATTATGGGAGGATTTTTTTTTGAGTTCAAGACTAGGAACAACTGGACTCAAACATAAGAATATATATTCATATAACCTATGTTTGTTAATGATGGAATAAACTTAACCAAAATGATGAAATAAACTTAATCAAAATAATTATGAAGAGCTATAAAAGAACACTTTATTTGCGTTCATTCTCTTCGTTTTATTGATTGATTTTCAGCATACATATACTATTATCAATAAATTGTTAAAAACAAATGACACATTTCATCTTTTCAGGTAATGATGATAAAATTTTGACATTGTACTTATAAACAAGAATCCGATCCAAAAACATAAGTATGAGTGAAACAATACATATTTAGAATAACTAAATAACCATGTTTGATGTCAGCCTCCAAAACCAAATCAATTCCATCAACATAAATATCTCCTTTGTGTCCAGCATTTTAGACTATGAACCACTCCACCTGCATGACATGTATGTACAATTCCTCTGACCATTGTATACTGTAAGCTCAGATGATAAATTCAGTTTATTGACAAAATGTCTTAACGTTTACTCAGTTGGCATGCATATTTTGACATGAGTTTAAAGAAGGAATAAAGTTGTGCTAAACGTACCTCGCATGTTCCTAAACCTTCCACATCATCCTCGGGTAGTCTTATAGCTGCTAAAGCGCTGTAGGTATAGTTTCTTCGTACGACAAAGATCGGTGGGACAAAAAACTGATGGAAATGAGTTCCTGGTGGCGCCCATCTTATTCTCTTAGAGTAATCCATTTACCAACGATCCATGCCTGCCTAAACCAATTTCAACTCAACTTTTTATGAACCCATAATACACATAACCTAAATCTTTTTTTCTTTCTTTTATACTGAAATTTCACTATTGGATAGAAAGCTAAACGAATTTTACCATACCTTACAATTTTGGGCTGCTTGATACTTGGTGACTTATACCAAATAACACTATAATTCCTTGTCTACATCTCTTTGAATGCCTAATACTTAAGTGTCTCTTAACATTTTTAGGTTGCCAAATTTTTAACAACTTATTTTGAGTATATTTAACCGAATAGGTTGCCCTATGGTACTGATGCAATCCTACTCGAATTTCATTTTGATATTGGATAGTTGTATCTAGTGATAACTATGGAAATATTTGGTTTTTCCAACAAGGCTACACATGTAAACACACACTTAGCATGCCTTGTCATATGTTAAGAAGAGAAGTGGACATGAAGAAAAACTCGTATATTTTTCCTATCTTTTCTGGTACCATAACCTTTACAATCTTAGCCAAAACCTACTAATAGAAAAATAAAGAAGAAAATGAAAGGGAATAAAATTTCTTTTTATGATTCATCATCAATAAGTTATGGAGGGACTTAAAGGAAAGATATTGAGAGAGTTGTTTCAAGCTAGAGAGCTTTCTTCTAGTCTCTTAGCCGTACAAACTGAAAAGTTTAGATATTTGATCCTATCTCTATAATAGAAAATGTTAATTTAAGTATGCACCCATAAAAAATACTTTATATTATAGTTTGTTTGTTAGTCAGATTAGAAATCCAACAGACCTTCTTTTCCTAATCACAGGCCATTGAATTCTTTAATGATATTAGTTTTGTTGTCTTACTTTAGGTATGACATGCGACTTGGATAACTGTATGGGAGAATAAAACAAGTAAAATGTGTTTAGAGGTAAATTTGAAATTCTTCTTAATATAACAGGGCTAATAATAGTATATGATACTAATGATTCAGAGGTAAATTCCAGTAAGGATGATGTACTTGGATAATAGTGGTTACGTGAATAATTAGACAAAATATGTTCTAACAGGTGTTGATTAACTCTATCTTTTTCTTTATTTTCAACATTAATAACTTTTTGGATAAATTATCATCTAAGAATGCAGACTTGATTTCATAAATATTTTAACTATCTGAATTCTAAATGCCTTTTTTCTTCTTCTTTATATCATTTTCTAACTCTAAATGTTTGTTGAAATGCCTTAAAGCATCAATCTTGCTTAATTTTTTTGAATAACAGAAGTTGATTTTTCGTAACATTATAACTTTGTGAACTCTTAACTCTTTCTCAACTCTATGTATTACTCATGATTGAAAGAAAATAAAAAATCTAGAATGGGGTTTGTCGGGGTCATTTGATCTAGCTCAACTTCGTACATGAAGAGAGAATGAAAAATAATGTACAAATCTTCAGTCCTAAAATCATCGGTCTAGCTTGACTTCGTATCAAAATGAGAATAAATAGCAATGTCATGGTGATAATCACTTATACAAGCATCACATTTTAGTAAGAGCAAAACGATATTTAATGGCCAGACATTTAAAAAGAAGATCTTCTTGAAAATTGACGTAATGCTTATTGAACGCGAACACTTGAAGATAGAGTAGAAACAAGTTATACCGAGTCGAATGCATTTTTATACTTACTCTATACATGATTTTATGTATTAAACAAAATGAGAACTTTAATGCTTTTATGCGCCAAATGAACTAGTCGGCATTGTAAATCAATTGATCAATCCTCGCCGAAGCCTTAGGTTCATTGGCTAAAATCGAACAACCAAAATCGATTGGTGTGGATAATGAAAGAAACAAGAATGCATACTTGAAATGAATATAAAACAAAGAGCTAAATTCATTTACATGAACATCGTATCGGTATAACGTGAAAAAAGTTCATTGACTGAAATTTAAAGGGTATGACTTCAGCAAACAGAAAAGTAGATAGAAAGTGAGTGCTGTAGTGACCGGGAAGTAATAGTAAGGGACACATATGTTTATGAAATTTTATTAACTTTTTGGCCTTACAAAATGAAAAGTTACGAAATTTGTATTGTATCCTATCTCTATATAAGAAAATATTAAATTAAGCATGCACCCACAAAAATAATTTATGTTGAAGTTTATTTGTTAGTTAGATATCTAGATGGATCTCTTTTCCTAATCACGGGCCATTGAATTCCTTGATGGTATTGGTTCAGCTGTCTTACTTTAGATACAACATGAGGCTTGCAGAATAGTATGTGAGGATAAAACAAGTAAAATGTGTTTAGAGGTAAATTAAAAAAAAATTCTCGCATCTTTGCTAGTTAGTATTATTATTATTTTAGGTTCATCGCATTGTTATGTTATTTATTTTTTTGTGCAAAGAACAACTTCATTCATTAGTTGAGATTACATAACTTCTTACCGACAAATCTATCATCCCTTATATGTTTATCTTATTCTTCCCGGATGTTACTCCAAAATTCAAAAGAAGGTTTGTCTGTTCTAGCTTTGTTATAGCTATTACATGTGCTACATCGTTTAATATTCTTATAACATACTTCACACCAAAATGTAAAAAAGTTGAGATGGGATGCCTTATTTCTTCTAAAATCTCTTGGTTCATCCAATATACAAAAGGGTGGCATCATTGATGATATTAACTAAGTTATGAAGTCTTCTTCAAAGATAATATTGTCCATTTTCAAATTCATGGATCATTGTATTGCTTCTTTCATGGCCAAGCATTCGGCTTGATCCGTATCTGCTCCTCCATATCAGTGTCTACCTCTAATGCCCCAGCTTGAACCTGTAGAATCTTTTATGATTAGACCAATACCAAAATTACTGGAAAGATGATCAAATGAAGCATCAATGTTTATTTTTAACTGATTAGCCTTAGGTGGAGACCAAGTTTCACTTATTTTCATTGAAACTTTATGTGTATTCTGAATGTCAGATGTTCACTGAGCCACCACATTCTCTAATTATGCTATTAATTGTATAGCATTTATTTGGGTTCTTCTTATCAAAAACCTTTGTGCATCTGTTCTTCCAAATCAACCAAGCAGTAGTCATTAGAGTTAAGATCCACAATTCTCTTGACTCTGCATCTGTGTTACTAATAGGTTGGAACTGACTAACTATCCACGATCTGATGCCAGTATTTTGAGACTGAATATTTAAGACATCATCACTCATTGCTAACAATATGGACCTTGAGAAATCACAATTGATGAGGAAATGATCCAGAGTTTCATCTTCACTGTGACAATAAGGACAACTTTTGTCTATGTCATGTTTGTAATGACTCAACTTTTCTCTTGTATGAAAAATGTTTTTAAGGCATTTCTTGATAAATTTTTAACCTTGTGAGGATACCTTGTCTTCCATAGTTGTTTCCAAACTGTACCTGGGATCACTTGGATATTTTGGTTTCTTTGGTGAGCATATGCTGTCAGGGCTTTATAAGCCGGCTTGATTGAGAACTAACCAGTTATGTTATGTTCCCAAATCATTATATCTTCACCACATTGTGGTAAATACGTTTTCAGGATTGAGTCAGCTATATGGTCTGGAAATAACTCTTTAATAAGAGAGGAATTCCATCTTCTAGGGTTTTGCAGTATGAGATCGGACACATAGACTATTCTAGCTGGTTCAGAGTAGGAATCTTAAGAAATGGTGGATGTTCCGGTCCTTTAACCCATTTATCATACCAAACTAAAACCTTAGCTCCACATCTAACATCCCATCTGTGATATTTTTTTGACAATTTCTAACCCTTGTTTTATGCCTTTCCAGATCCCAAGAAGAATTGTAAGACTTATCCTGTAAATGTAAGAAACTACAATATCACGAGTATTTTGACTTTATTATTTTTTCCCAATGTTTTCCTATTTCAGTGCATAATCTCCAAGCTAGTTTAGCAATTAGAGCATTATTTAATTGCTCTAAATTCCTAAAGGCTATCCCTCCATCATTTTTTGAAAAGCATAAGGAATCGCTATCGAGTTGATTACCCTATTATTTTTGTGACCCTGCCAAAATATTCTTTGAATAGTATCAAGTTATTTCAGAGTTTGTTTTGGTAATTTAAAGTTGCTCATATAATGAGCCAGAATGGAGTTCAAAACTGACTTTATCAGGTGTAGTCCTAGCCGCCTAATTTAAAGTTTTCGAGCTCCATCCTTGTAGTCTATTACCAAAAGAATATTGCATAGATGAGAAAGAGTCTATTTTAGATCTTCCTAAAAGTACTGGAAGTCCTAAATATTTATCTGAAGAGCGGAGTTGCTTAACTCCTAGAGAATTTACTATCTTGATTTTTTTCTTCTTTAGACAAGTCACCTGCGATGAAAGCAACCGATTTGGAGAAATTAATCATCTGCCCAGAGAGAGCTCTAAAGTCTTTGAGAATTTTGAAAATATGATTTATGTTATATTGATATACCTAGTAAAATAAAATAAAATCATCCGCAAAAGGAAAATAATTGATAGATGGAGCATTTTTGCTACTTGAATACCTCTTAAGGACTTATTGGCTTCTGCATGAGTCAAAATTCTAGTAAGGAATTCCATAGATATCGGGAGAGAGGATCCCCTTGACGTAATCCTCTTGATGGGATGTAAGAACCACTAGTACTACCATTCATCCTAAATTGATACAATATTAAATGAGATACATTCCTGAATCAGGGTCCTCCATTCATCACAAAAACCAAAGGATTGAAGCATCTTATCTAGAAATGACCATTCAAGTCTGTTGAACATATCTAACTTGAGAGCCACAAACTGTCTTCTTGTATTTCTTCATCGAATGAATTACTTCATGTGCCATGATTATATTATCATTAATATATCTTTATGGAACATGAGCATCTTGAGTTTGTGAAATTATTTTCTCCATGATTGGTTTCATTCTTGATACCAATAATTTTGAAATAATCTTGTAAGTATTATTACATACCAATAGGTCTATAATCACCAGGAGTTGACGGGTGATGGGTTTTTGGAATTTAACATATGGTGGTATGATTGATGTTAGCTAGTAGTTTCTTTGAAATAAAGAAATTCTGAACCATATATAGCTATGATATCATCACCAACTGTATCCCATTGAGATTGAAAAAAGCCTGCAGGATATCCATAAGCACCTGGGGCATTCCAATTGGCTAGACTTTTGAAAACAGTGAAAATTTCTCTTTTGACAACATTGAAATTTTCTTCTGGTGAAGGAATTTCATCATTATATTCCTTTGTTATCATTGGCTGAATAAGAGAAAAAGATGAATCATAGATAATCAATGCAGTAGTAGTAGCTATTGAGGAGAAGTGTTTAGTATGCAGATTTTCTAGATCTTGTATGGTGTGATACCACCGTCCATTACAGTCTCTAAGAGAAGTTATGTTATCTATGGACCTTCTTCTATTACCTAGAGAATGAAAATAGGATGTATTACTATCTGCATATTTGATCCAATGATCTCCAGATTTTTGTTGCCAAAATTCAACTTCCATTTTTTTTTTAATAATTAAGGTTATCTATAGTGAGCTGAATATTATGGAAATTGTCTTTAGTATACGGAAGAGACTGAAGTTGAGATAACCTATTCTTCAGCTGAGCAATGTTATTATCAATTCTACCGAAATGCTCTCTATTCCACTTAAACAAATATACTTCCTAGTTTGAGATAATTTATGATTTATATTTTTGATGTCTGTAGAAGAACTCCAAGAAGTAGAAATAAGTTTAGAACATGTTTAATCATGCAACCAACATCTATCAAATTTCCACGAGTTTCTTGGTTTACAAACATCAGATTCAGTGACAAGAAGAAGAGGGTAGTGACCTGATCCCAAGGAAGGAAGATGATAAAATTTATAGTCTGGGTAATTAATTTTCCTTTGGGCATTACGAAGAGTTATATCTATTCTAGCTCTCTTATATCTTTTCCCATTGGATTTGTTAGACCAAGTGTAATTACAACATATGTATCCCATATCCATAAGACATACATAATCAATTATGTTACAAACCCAGTTATCTATGGATGTCCTATCTGAAGATTGACCTTTACTGTTGATGCGGAAATTTAAGTCTCCTATGATTACCCATGGATGAAAAATACTATCACTGGGATCTTTTAAAAATTCTCATTGTAATTTTACATGCCATAGTGAGTGGAACTATAAACACAGGATAACAACCATTCCTGCTTAGCTGAATTAAAAGTAACTAGGAGATGGATCATATTATATTTAACATAGTTCACATCACATGGAAAACCATTTCCCCATAATAGAATAAGACCTTAAGATAAACCGACTGAACTAACATATGAGGAATTAGGATAACCAATAGTTTGTACAGAGAATTTAGCTATTTCTTCACCAATTTTAGTTTCTGTTAGAAAGATAATATATGAATCGTGTTTCCAAATTATATCACTTAAATGATCTCTAGTATCCTTAGCAGCAAGTCCTAGGACATTCCAGGATACTATTTTCATGGTTAAAAAGTATACACAACTAACATTATTTATATATGAATGTCGATGAGATGATTGACCAAAATTAACTATTAATGGAGAATTAAATTGAAACTGGAAATCGATGATTCTAAGAAATTGATTAGAAATTGTAGAATTACCTGGTCACCAGTGCTCGGATCGTTGCTTTTGGAGCTCCTGGAGCATGCTCTGAAACAGTTCCATGGTAGGTTGGATAATAATTTGGGATTTGTTCATTATACCCAAAATAACATGAGTATTTTCAATAGATTCATCATTATGACTACATAAGTTTTGACTTATGGAGTGTCCTTCAAAATGACGAATTAGTGAATGAATAGGTTCCTTGTATGCTCTGGTTGAATGAAAATAGTCTGGATCTAGATTTTTAATATTGTAATCATCGAAGGAGACAACAAATTCACCCATGGGAAGATAGGTTTTAAGCATATTTAACCCGTATCCATTTACCTGCTCCATTAAAGTTTGAGATAAAAAACTATCTGGATCCATGCTTTGATCATGCTGACCTAAGACACTGGTATACTAGGTCCACTTGTTTCCATTCTGATTCTCTTCCTTGTCTAGTAATATTATCCTCTCTCTCTCATACTCTACTGATATTAACTTATAATATACCTTGTTGATTGCACTCTACTGAAGTAACTATCTGGAATAAACTATTTATTTTGTCCTTTTCCTGTTGGGCTTGAATGATTGGTTGAGTTATCACTGGTGCAGAATCCTGAGCTAACATCTCATTCCCGTCACTAACTGGCATGTTTTGAGACTCGTTTAATACAATTGCGGCATCATTTATTGCATGAAAAACATGTTGATTTTCACCTTCTGTCTGATTTTACAACCATTGCATGTGTATTTTCTGATTCAACAATCATGTGGCCGATACTAGTATTAGTAGCTTTAACTCCTCTTATGTCTGAATTCTTCCATGAAGGTGGATCTAAAATTGAATTAGATGAGAGATAACTCTTTTGTTGTTGAAGGAGAAAATCATCTATGATACCACAGTCTTGCTCTTTGTGATCAATTTTATAGCAATACCCACAGAGATTAATGACTGCTTTTCATATAACATCCTAATCCAAACTTCTTCACCCATTTCATTTTTCATCCAAAAACCCATACGGAGTTGATATCTAACATCAACAAGTACTAATGCTTTTTGAACCTTTCCTTTGAGAACAATGCAATCCAGAGGATCAAGTTCTTTTACTTATCCCATAGCAGCAGTTCTTTTGACGATGGTAGGGTTAGCAAACTATGTTTGGTAAGATCTGCCTTACTCTTCGGAACTGTGGGAGTCCAAGGTTCTAAAACCATTAAGTTCCCATCTATAAACCAAGGATGGAACTTGAAAGCAAGATCATATTCTTCTTGAGTATAAAACTTGATCATGTAAACATCATTATCCTCTTTTTAATGAAGATATCTTTACTTTTTTGTCCAAAGTTTCTTCAGTTCTTTGTCAAGTTCTCCCACTGTGAAAACTTTATTCGCATCTATTTTACTAAGAAAACTGTATTTCTATTGTGCTGCTCCCTGAAGCAAAACCTCTGAAGATAATTCTGATATTTTAAGAGCCTTGAGTCTATCCGTGATAGAGGTATTCTCCATTTCTCTTGAACTTCCTTGATGTTAGTTTCCATGGAGAAATTATTTCTCATAGAAAGGTTTATGAAGTATTTGGCGATAATAACAAAGATAAGTACTGAAATTAGAGAGATTACACATCTTTTATGCTTTGCGAGTGTCCAACACTTGTAAACAAACTTGTAAATCCAGAATAGTTTAGGTATATGGTATAGGGTTAAAACGGCAGTATTGCCATCCTTCAGTGATAGCGACATGAGTAACAAAGAAGAATATAATCTTTAGGAAACTGAAAAGTGGATTTTGTTTAAAAAGTGAAATTTTGATCTTCTCGTTTGCAACAAACACCGAGTGTGAATCCATGTATGAATTTGATAAAAAAAAATTAGGGATGGACAAAGGAATAATCAGGCAAAACCACTCTGATATCCTAAGCAATCCTCCTCGTGCAACAACCAGACCTAGAAAAAGATAATATAAAGAGACATCAGAACATCAATTGAAAAAGAGATCAATAAAAGAGAGAAGATGACATTGAATTAGCGTCGATTTAAGATTAGAGTTGCATCACTTGTTATGTTATTTGTTAATGCGTATTTGTATGTGTTTTCTGGTTTTGAGTGGGTCTATAGAGTGATTGCCACTTGACGGAGAAAGAGATCAAGCTGCACAGTCCGCATTCCATATATGGTGAGTGCCTTAAAGTATGAAGGGACAAGGAACAAGCGCACCATTTTTAGTAAACCTTTCTTTTCAATACCGATAAAAGCCCTTTTATCCCTTCGACGCTTATCTGATTATCATCGTAATCATCGGTTATTATTTGTAATGTCTGAAAATGCGGGGGTCTAACAACCACACCCAACAATTCCTTTGGTAATCTGAGAGGACTTACTCCAATACACTTTCTAGAGAATTAACTAGACAGTTAGACTCAATCTAGAATAAAGTATATCAAAGAGTTTAATATCTCTAACTCTTAATTCAATCCGCAATCAATAAATAGAAATCTACGAGCCCGATTGAACATAAGAGGAATTACTTGAACGGCACCAAAGACCAATGTTCAATTGTCAATCAATGTAAATCAACAACCAAAGGTTGGATATTCTAATTGATTGATCTTAACACACAACCTGTTATATTTCAATTATATAACAAAATATAATGCGGAAAAGAAATAACACAGACACCAGAATTTTGTTAACGAGGAAACCGAAAATGCAGAAAAACCTCGGACCTAGTCCAGATTGAACACCACACTATATTAATCCGCTACAGACACTAGCCTACTACCAATTAACTTCAGACTGGACTGTAGTTGAACCCTAATCAATCTCACACTGATTCAAGGTACAGTTGCGCTCCTTACGTCTCTGATCCCAGCAGGATACTATGAACTTGATTCCCTTAGATGATCTCACCCACAACTAAGAGTTGCTACGACCCAAAGTCGAAGACTGGATAAACAAATCTGTCTCACACAGAAAAGCCTATATGATTGAATAAATCTGTCTCCACAGAAGTACCCAAGAGTTTTTGTTCCGTATTTTGATAAATCACGGTGAACAGGAACCAATTGATAAACCAGACTTATATTCCCGAAGAACAGCCTAGTATCATCAATCACCTCACAACAAACTTAATAAACTAGCGAAACAAGTTATTTTGGAATCACAAACGATGAGACAAAGGTGTCTGTGATTAATTTTTCTATCTGTCCTATCGGAGATATAAATCTCAAGCCAATTTTACAATTTCACTCAATCACGATAGAAACAACAAGATCAGATCACGCAACTACAAAGAGAATAGTTGGGTCTGGCTTCACAATCCCAATGAAGTCTTCAAGTCGTTAACCTACAGGGTCTCGAGAAGAAACCTAAGGTTAAAGGAGAATCGACTCTAGTTATGCAACTAATAACACAAATGAGGTGTGGGAATTAGGTTTCTCAGTTGCTAGAGTTCTCCTTTATATAGTTTTCAAATCAGGGTTTCCAATCCAAGTTACCTTGGTAACAAAATATTCAATAATCACCGTCAGATGAAAAACCTGATTCAACCAAGCTAATATCTTTCAAACGTTAGATCAAACTTATCTTGTCACATACAAATGAAATGCACCCTAATGTAGGTTTATGTAACCGTACCTAAACATGTACACCATGTTGGTTCACAAATAGTTAACCGAGGTTAGCCATATGATTACTCTCATATCAACCTTATTCATCTTAACCATAACTAGTTCAAATGACTCAAATGAAACTAGTTAAAGAGTTGTTCAATTGCTATATTCTCATGAATTTATACAAGAACACAATTGAAGAAAAAGCGGTTTGATTCACTTGAATCAATCATGAACATTATAGCCACGGTTTGAAAATATTGCATTCCTTATAATTTAAATGTTTAAGTTCATGAACTGACCGATTTGATAAAGTAACCAGCTTAAGTATGCGTACTTAAGCAACCAGATTTGAGTTGGTTTAGTTTCCAAACTCAACTGAAATTTTCGGTTCGAAAACTTCTGCCAGGGGTACGCATACTTAAGGTAACTAGTTAAGAGCTTGTTAATTCCCAAACTCAGCAGAATTTTTCGGTTCGAAAACTTATGCCAGTGTGCGTACGAGTACGCGTACTTAACCTATCTCCTTCACCAATTTCGTATACACACATATGCATACCCTTGATTCCCGGTTTATGGATATATACACTAATGTGCGAACAAACTATATATGCTTATATCCAAAGATGGTTACATAATCTCAACTCTTTATTTCAATCATTGAAACATTCTTCTATAATGATAATAGCCGTTTTCACACACTATTGGCATCAAAGCAATTTACAAGATATTGAAATAATCATTATCGAAACATTCAAAGTCTTACAGCAAATGATTGTATCACACAAACCATGTAAGATGTTACTCGGCAATTTTCTCATGATATAAGATGAACTTGGTCGAAGTGAAAGCTTACCAACACATATTTCGAGAAATATGTAAGAGAGATATACTCAGATCGAAATCTCAAATGTGTGTAGAGAAAAATATATCGTAACACGACTTATGTCTCAATATAGGAGATAGAGTAGAAATAGACTTTCCAAGTGATAGATGAGTTTAAGTCTCCACATACCTTTTGCCGATGAAGTTCCACAAGCTCTCCTTAGTAGTTCTTCGTCTTCAAGTGATAAGCGCCGTGAAGTCTAAGCTCAACTACACAAACTATGTCCTAGTCCGGGACATCTATAAATAGGCTAGAAATCAAGACTTATAGTTTTGATCACTAACATTGACAAACATTCTTGAGATAGCAACGCATGCGAGTTCGACCGAGCAGTGCTCTAACAATGTCAATATTACAAATTCACAACAATGTGGCATCAGGTAGGTTGACTTCATGCTTAAGTACTAGTTTCAGAAGTGTTCGTTCTCTTTCACAATGTAGCCTATGCCACACTAGCTTCTCCGACCATATGGAATTATTATCATGTTATTAATAGATATATGAACTTATATGTAGCAAATATCTTCTTATAAAATAGGTTATTTTTATTTTTGGCTTTGTGAGTTCTATGCATGATGAAATCTTGGGTTCATTGTAGAACCGACGCTTGACTCTATTGGATTTACATTAAAAAAAAACCTCAAATGGTTGATGAAAGTATATTTCCTTTATAAATATTTCCAACCATCAACAAATTTCGATTTAAGAATCAATTGTAAATTCTTATGATCTAAACATATCAGTATCTCTCGGTTCAGAGTGACAAAAATAACTAAACGATACCATAAAACTAAGTGTTGCAAATTATGGGTTTTTTTGTCTTTTCTTTTGAAGTTCAAGACTTGTAACAACTAGCCTCAAATATAAGAATCTATCTTCTAATAACCTATGTTTGTTAATGGTGGAATAAACTTGACCATAAGAACTATGAAGAGCCGTAAAAGAATATTTTATTTGCATTCTTTCTCTTCTTTTTATTGATTGATTTTCAGCGTACATATATTATTATCACTATATTGCTAAAAACAAATGGCATATTTCATCTTTTCAAGTATTGATGATGAAATTTATACGTTGTACTTATAAACAAGAATTTGATCGAAAAAACATAAGTATGAGTGAAACAATACAAATTCAGAATAATTAAACAGGCTTTAAATCATGTTTCATGGCAGCCTCCCACACCAAATCAATTCTATCAACATCAATAGCTCCCACTTCGTGATGTGTCCAGCCTTCTAGACTATGAACCACTCCACCTGCATGACATGCATGTACGATTCCTCTTCCCATTGTATACTGCAACCTCAGATGATAAATTCAGATTATTTACAGAACATCTCAACATTTACTCAATAAGCATGCATATGTTGACATGATATTAAAGAAAAAAAAAGATGTGCTAAACGTACCTCGCATGTTCCTAAACCTTCCACATCCTCAGGTAGTTTCATAGCTGCTAAAGCGCTGTAGGTACAGTTTCTTCGCACGGCAAAGATCGGCGGGACAACAAACTGATGGAAATGAGTTCCTGGTGGTGCCCATTTTTGTTCTCTCGGAGTAATCCATTTACCAACGATCCATGTCTGCTCATGCCAATTTCACCTCAACTTTTTATGAACTAATAATACACGTAACCTATTTATTTATTTTTTTCTTTGCTACTCAAATTTCACTATTTGGAAAAAATGCTAAACGAAGTTTACCATACCTTACAATTTTGGGCTGCTTGATACTTGGTGACTTGTACCAAATAACCCTGCAATTCCTTGTCTGCTTCTCTTTGAATGCTTTCAAATCTTTCTTTAGACAGAGTTAACATCTGAAATCATATACATTACGAAACAAAGTAAGGAGTTTGTAAGAAGCTCATGAAAATAGAGACACTTTAGTAAGGATTATTTGGTTTTTGGTACTTAGGTTTTGATCATAACCAGGATTTGGTCTAATATTTGTCCAACATTTGGGTTTGGTCAGTAGACCAACTTTGACCTGCGTTGACCACGTTAAACCTTGAATTATGTTAAGTAATTAAAACTAGACTTAACCAAGTCAAAGTAAGTCAACGTTGGTATTTAGACCAAACATAAAGGCTGGACAAATATTAGATCAAACCCAATTTTCAGCCAAAACCTAAGTACCAAAAAACTAAATAACCCGTTTAGTAATGCACTTTGGCGGACCTTCCTATAACCGGAGTCAATGTGTGTCATCAGAATTCAAAGGCAGTTATGGAAAGTTGTGCAAGAACTACAAAAACACTACTATGAGATGAGATTGGGCTTACCAAGACACGGATTCTTTTTCGACAAAGGTAAAGAGCAATGGCCCTTCCTAGCTTGGATGTGGCTCCAGTAAGAAAAACCTCCGTCACATCACTCTTGATCTCGTTAAGTATGACAGCCGCTGTTAATGTGTTCCCATGAACGACTCGTACTTTGAGATCCGGATGCTTCTTCACGAACAACGTACCTCCACCATTAAGAGCTTCGTTCTATATTGTCATCATCAAATCGACAACACTGTTAGTTTCACATACAAATATTTGATCATTATCAAATTGACAACACCGCTTTAAGTTTACATCCTCTTTACGTCAAAGCTAGTGGGAAAAGACAGATGTGAGATTCACATGCTTAAATACTGTACACTACACCAGCCAAGGCCAGTTATGAAGGCTCAGTTACATATTTGATGCCACTAGCTAGACCAAGTGTGTCATGTCCTATGTTCTTTCAACATAAATATATCTTGGGGATAATACGTGGCTCTTGTGCATCCTTGACTTTGAGGCTGCACACTTTACTTACAAGAACCACGACTATCATAAAGAGTCCAAAGGCGATTTAATGAATGTTAATTTCTTAATCCGTACAATGTTGGTGACACTAGCACGGTTGCCCTAATATCTAGGTAACTAGATATTATTTTGTGCAAAAAACGATTAGAAAACAAGCAGTCTAGTTGCCACTAGTTTGTTGGCGCCGGATTGTAACATATTTTCAATCATTTATTTTCCTAGTGAAGCTATAAAGATAAATTTTTCACATTAAACGGATCTAAAATTGGTCATTTTTTAGAAAATGAAGAAGAAAGGTTAACATATCTAAAGAACCTTCAAGAGTGATTAACAACACCAAAAATCAGTGTCTAAGCTGGTTATTCATAGTTTCATCCTCTTTATGGTTATTGTCATAGTTTGAATCTTAGTCTTCTCAACCCTCACTCAACTTTGCAGTACCCTCTACCTTTAATAAAACAATAAATATGCAATTTCATGTCTTGTTCTTCCTCGAGAAGTCTACTATGTTTCAATCACAGGAGTATGTGGGGGCAAAACTAGACATGGACTAGTAGGGCTAAGTCTGGTGTGGATGGGGCGGTTTGCCGAGTGGCTTCCAAGGCCTGATTATTATGCATTATTCCAAAAAAAAAAAAAGAAAGAATCCGAACTGTTTTTTTTTTTTTTAAATTATTGTTCCCCTCACAGTGATATTGAGTTAGTGAAGCATGATAAAAAACAAAACAAAAAACAGACCTTATTCAATGCGGCAAGACTGATGACCTTGACTCCGAGCTTATCAGCTCTAAGGATTGATTCTTCTATTAGGTTATTGATCCCATCTTTTGCCGATGGTATGAAGTACTGCAAGGGACAAGCAAAATGCATAATAAAATGAATTACGATGCTAATTCGATGGTGGTTTAAAGCAGATATAGATTTGTATTTACGAAAAATGGGTGATTTATCCAAATATTTTTAAAACATGATTCAAATGGACGAGTAAAAATTATTACGGGTGAAATGGACATCAAAAAAATAGTAGGATGAAACTGGATTCATCCTGGCTTAAACTTAAAAAATAGCAAGGATGAAACTGGATGCATCCTGATGTAAATTAAAAATAAGAAAAAGTATTTAAAAATGGGTAGGATGAAACTGTTTACATCCTGACTATTTTTACATTTTTGTCCATTTAAATAGTATCAAAATTTAAATGTCCTTTTCACCCAAAAATTGATGATTTTGGTCTTTTTAACCAATTTTGTGTTGTATTTATGCATTGGAAATTTTGAAAAATACCTGAAAACCAAATCTAGGAACGGTCCATGTTTGGTGAAATTTCCCTCTCAGGTTGTAGAAAGACACGAAGAATGTCTTCGAAAAAACCCACATGACAAGCATCATCGTGAAGGCTACCGGCCAGATTGGCAAGAGAACCAACCTGAACCTGTACGGCACGGAATTGACTGACCGAAAAGAAAACGGTACGTGCATTGCAGCACTCACGTCCACCACATGAGCTAAAAATACAAAGTCCGGCACTTTCGTCCCATTCAACCCTGAACTTGTTTGTCTGTGCAACTCCCAGGACTTGCTATTTACTGTATTTCCCAGTGCATCAAATAGTGGCATGAATAGACAGAAATTGGTATCTTTTTCCTTGTGGTGCAGGCTGTGGTATCTGTATTATCCCAATCAACAAAACATAAGGGAGTTAGATCAGTTAAATGTCTTAACAAAAGTATATATAATTAATTAGTTCAAAAACATGCATAATGAGCTTGTTTGAATCTTAGATGGATAACATGTGAAGTTGCGTGACGGTAGAGAATGAAAATGAACATGTTTTATTTTTGGCGAAGAATGAATTAAACAGTCTATTTTGCGCTACGATACAGTCAGGATTGAAAATAAGAGAATTAATTCTCATGCGTAAACGCAACTGGATTTTAAGAGAACATATATGACAAGTTAGGGGCCTCTGTCCAGGCTCGGTTCCGCACCTGAGTGTAAGATATTAAATACTTATATAAATGATTAGACTAAAATCTGGGTTTTTATTAATTTTAGGAGAGATATGTATAGTTCAATCTGAATCTCATAGAGGTCGTTTTCTATGCCATTCATTGCATCTGAGGAGAGGAACATGGAGATGGTATGAGTTAACCGTACGGTTTTTATACTAATATCGATAAAACAGATTATGAACAGCAACGCTTACCAATATTTCAGCCATAAACACATGAATACGCAGTCCTAATAAATTTATAGCTATCCATTTCTAGCAAGACGATTGATTTTTAAACCTTCTGAGAAGAATACTTACGTGGGAGTGTATAGAATGTATCGTAAGAATGGAAATAACTCGAAAATCCATCCCGGAACGATTTCTACGTTGCAATGACCGAAACCTCTCACGAAATCGAACATTAAAATGTACCCGAATATCATACTTTTCGATCCGAATCCGGACGCAAGTGGTCCTATAACAGGGATTACAATAATCATACTCAATATGATATGTTCCAGAAATGTACCAGAGCCAACTGCGACAAACAAGACACCAAGAAATTAAGATTTTCAGTACTGATATGATGATATTGTTGTAAGTAATAAATAAAGAAGCGCTAAAGGAAATTAAATAGGTGAGAATTCCAAAAAACAAAAACTGCATTCTTACCTGTAAAAGACTGTGTCACTGAAGACTTATGGTGAAATGAATGATATTTAGAAAAGAAATAATCATTGTGGAAAAGATATCTGTGAAGAAAATAATATAATGGTTCTGATATTCCTATGTGAAGTAATATTGTAATCAAAAATCCAGTTGAATTCCATGTCGGGAGGCTACTATATTCATCGAAAAATTTGTATCCGCCAATTGCAGCCATTATTCCTTGAAGGATTATGAAATTATCCCTGTTTCATTAAAAAAATATATATTTAGTTACTACATATCATAAATTCAATACATATTCATAATATTATGGAATTATTTCATTTGCAAGAACCGGACGGTAAAGAAATATGTGTAAATACCAGTTCCATTCACGGTCGATTTGTTTGAAGTCGACGCCACGGTGATCGATGAGGCGCGTACGAGTAAAGAATAACATATATGAGAAAGTGAACCAGAATTGATACATAACTGGTCTAAGAGAACACAGAATCAGTAAATGAAAACACCATGTTGACGATGAATTATCATCCATTTCAAAATTCCTCGAGTAGTAGAGTTTTGCAAGCAGAGGTCCATATATCAAATACTGCTTTCAAAACAAGAATATCAAAATGTTAAATTCACAAAATGAAAAACGAAATTTATATGAAGCAAAAGTATGATATAGAACATACCTTGAGACTTCCTAGGTATTCCCATGGCCAAGTTGACAAAGGGGCAACCATTTTTATTATATACAGTATATATATATATATTGATTATTAAGGAATCAAGAATAACATCAAATCTTCTTGGTGTTCTTCTTTTTGAGACCAACAATGTTGACACTTCCAATAACCTTTATAATAATTGAAAAATTACCTCTCCAGATCCTAATTCTCTAGTTGTTATTATCTTTTTGTATGCATTAGTGCTCAATTCATAAATGAGAAGCTTGAAAAAGATCTATAAACTACTTCCACTAAAGAGTTTACAAACTAATTGATTAAGAAAGATTGAAACAAAGAAGAGAAAGAAAGAAATGAAGATTTTGAGTCTTTTTTCAACTACTTCTTATCATAATGACTATCTTTGTTGCTAGTTCCTTCTTCCTTTCTTCCTGCTTCTTCTTCTTCACTTTTTTTTTTTTTCCTGAACCTCTTCTTATATAGCTTTCACCAAAAAAGTGTATGTTGTACTAAGCTATCTAGTAGTATCTATTAGATAACCCCTCTTCTTCTTTCTTTCACGCAATGAAAAATATGTCATAAGTAATTATGGTGCAATAATATCTAGCAATCCACATGTGAAAGCAAGATTTCTAAAAGATGAACTTGGTGGCTAGAGGTGTGGAAGACAAAAAAGGAAGAAATGCATGTAAGAGGTAGAGTTGAGTACATCTGCACACACATGGAAAAAGAGTAGTTCCATGCAAACTGTTAAGAAAAATATACCTCCAAAACTATTGAAGGAGAAACGGTAAACTCTTTTCTTGGAAGTTATGGGGTCCTACGTATGTGTTGAGGATTTTAGGCTGTTTTTGAGAAGTTTACTTTTTTACTGCTCCTTAGTATCAAATATTAACCGAAGTAATTTGTAGTCCAGGACTCCAGTAGGATACGTGACATTCAGTGTTTGGTTGACATCGTTTTCATACGCAGCTTAACGTTCCTCAGAAAGGCTTCTCTTTTTAGGTTTGGTTTTAATTGTTGAACAGCATTCTAGTAGTCCACTAGCTACTGACTAATTGACTAACCAAAATTACCAAATGTTCTTTAAACGCTTTGTGTTGTAATCATGCAAATGAAGCTGTCAACGGACAGCAAATCACGATCACCTTTTCTTGTGTGAAGGAGAAGAAAACAACCTATAATTTGCATGTCTCGTTCACGAGTCGATGAAACATTGCCATGATTCCATGAAGTACCATCATGTTTTTACATTTTCCCGATCATATTAAAAGATGTAAATTAAATAAAATTAAATTGTTTGTTTAGTGTTGCAATCCTTATTAAATACTTATCGACTCTCTGTTTTTTCCCATGTGCCAAGTATATCGCAAAATAAAATTTGTTTTTCTAACCGAACACCATTTAATATTTAGCAAAAAAAAAAAAAAGTTTTTGTATTGGGTTAATAAAATGTAGCAGAAGATAGATTGTGCTGCTCAGATGCGAGGTTTTTTCGTTGTGTTTTTATTTTCCCATACTACATGGGCATGGCCGTATGGCCGTATCATATG
This sequence comes from Papaver somniferum, assembly GCF_003573695.1. Lineage (NCBI taxonomy): Eukaryota > Viridiplantae > Streptophyta > Magnoliopsida > Ranunculales > Papaveraceae > Papaver > Papaver somniferum. The sequence continues at coordinate 42,785,223 of NC_039360.1, read as the reverse complement.
GGCTCGTTTCCGTAACTGCCTACCCCGCCCGAATTTACCTGGTTGTCGAGTTGCATGCACTAACATTTTCACCAGTAGAATTAAAACTCCCGTCCTGTGTCTCCGCTCTCTCTTCTTCATCCCAACCAGAAAATAAATAATAAGGATCCACTTGGGTTTGTGTATTATGATCACTTGATCAGAAATAATATCAAGCGACCTACCTAAGAAAATGAGCTTTATCTACTTCTTTATTAAGTTTTAGCTGACAACCATATAAAGCTGGCCTTTTGATTGAAATTAAGGACCCTTTGTGTTGATCATCTTGTTTTCAAACTATCTACGTTGTACAACACTATGTGGGTCGGCTTCATTGACAATCAACCACCCTAAATGTTCAATAAAAAATGAATTGAAATGACATGAAACAATGTATTAGGCTGATTATAAGACCTATCAATTCCCGTCCTCTATAACAACACGTAAGTAGCATATAGCTTGGTTGGCAGTTAGACCTGTGGCTGGTAATGACTTATGTATATAGCTTAAATTTGAAGCCATCAAGTCGGCCAGTTCGTTAGACAGTTATGTATAACCATTAGATTTAGATGTAGATATTAAGGGGCCAAGACTTAAAACGGATCCCAGTCTTAAATTGGAAAAAAATGAATTCTTCTATATGTGGGTTTTACTAATTAACATGCATTCTTCAAATGAACATTAACAAGGAGTCCCATTTCAGGATTTAGAATGGACTAGTTACCAGGGAAATTTCAAACAACATTCACAAGCAGAGTCAAAGGATGAAACTGATGAGAAAGAGATGCGAGTGGAAAAGTTAAGCCTCTTGAGGTGGTCTTGTTACAACGAATGACTCAAGCTAGCACAATCAATCAAGATATGAAAATAGAAATGAAATCAATCAAATCAAGCACACACACAACACAAGGATTTATAGTGGTTCGATCAAGATGATCTGCATCCACTTGCGAAGACGTCGAAATGATTCTACTACGATGATCAAATAAGTTTACAAGGTTTTTCCCAAATCCCCTCTCAAGAACATAGCCTCTTTTTGTGCCTCACGCTCTCTCAAAAATAACATTAGTTTTTCTGTCTATTATAAACCCTAGACCACTTTTATATGCCCTAGGTTATATAATAGACTAATGGACTTATGGGCCAAGTCCAAGGAAGTAAGCCCAATTGAATATACACAAGTATTCAAGGCAAACAGAACAGGTCTCTTGTAGGAAACCCAAGTCAGAACAACAGCTTATGAATGATCATATGAACTTTAGTTCTTTAGTGCATCTCCCTACAAGTGGTAAGAACATGGAGAGGAAGAAGACTATTGGAGGCATTGTTAAAAATTACAAGAAATCAGACCTCGTTAGGGATTTGGATCTTAGTAATGAGAAGTTGGGGCGTGGAAAAGGGAACTCTGCCGAGAAAAAGTTCTAAGTTCGCTTTTTATTTGTGATTTTTAGTCTTTAGGGTTCTTGACTTTCTCGTAGTTGTTGCTGGGAGTGGCTCTTGTGCTTTTTGTTGTTCCACTTTGACGCTTGTACCTTCTTTTTCTTTTTCAATAAAAATCTAACGGTTTCACCTTAAAAAAAAAAAAAAAAAAAAAAAAAAAAAAAACCAAAAAGGGAAAAGCGAACAATTACTTCAACTGATTAATCACCTCAACTTGAGAGATGATATAATCACCGAACTGTATAAGTTCGGTACTTCTGGTTAAAAGTTTTGGGCCATTTATCTTTCTTTTATTATAAAAAAAGAAAGGAAAAAGAAATGGATGTTTTAATACTTAGAAATTAGAATAGAAATGGAAGAAAAAAAATGGGACTCAAACATATATATATTATTTTACCTTTTCTTTTTCAAAAAAAGGGAATGCAAAATAGCTAAATAGGTTGTTTGAATACATACCCAGAAGTTGCTTTTTGACTTCTGGAAGAAAAAAAGTCAGAAATTAGTTTAGGTGCACAATTTAAGAATGACTTCTACAATTAACAAAGTTAACTTTTTGTGAAGCAAAATATTTTTGCTTCTGACTTCTTCTCTTGGAGAAGCTGCTTCTGATATCGAGACGCGCTATTAGTAACAATGTTATGCTAAGCTGACAGGTAAGGGTTACCGCTTTGGTTTCCAGAGTTTATTCCTCCAAACTTAAGAGCTAATTTTGGAGTATGGTCTTTGACAGTGTTCTTGTGGATCTTTATCTCATTTCTTTCTCTGAAAAATGAATACTTATTGTTGGAGAATTATATTGTCTTTCATAATTATGTTAATGATCTAACCCCAATTATGACATCTCTTCTCTTCCACTTCACACCTCAGAATGCATCCTTCTTCTTGAGAGAAATGCGCTTTAGTTTTCCGGAGAAATATGCCAATACAAAACCTTTTTTACTCGGCATGGCTTCAGGACTTGTATGGATAGGTCCATGCATGTAGACATAATATGCGTTAGAATTGCCAATCGCTCTCCTAGGACACCAACAAACCGGACCGAATTGTAGCAGGCGCCGAATGCTCGGGAAGAATCTGGTTCATTAGGTAGGTGAGCTGGATAAACCGGTATTGAGGATTTTTTTTAAAAAAACGGGTTAGTCAGCCACATTAAAATTACCATCTGTATAGGTCCGGTTAGTATCCAAAAAATTCTCAGCAACATTCGCGAAAGTGGGTAGTGTTGGAGTCCTTTTTGTCGGGATATGATAGGGTTGGTCTTGCAGAGACCAAGGCACAAATAAAGCATACTCTGGTTTAGTTATTGATGTTTCGTCTGCTAAGCCTACGCAAGTGGAAATCACCGATTACACTGACTTGGTCACTTTCGCATATCTACGTTATCCAGGACGTCACAAGGTTGTCCTTGGAGTAGGGGAATTTTTCTGTAACAACAGACTACAGACGAAGTTACACGAATATATCTGGTAGTCAATCCATTTCCATCAGTCAGTTGGTGGGAATGAGAAATATGTGATTTATCTCAATTGGATTTCAAGAAAATCTAATTATTGCTATACCATATATTGCTACACCATATATTGCCACACCTTCAATATAGGTGTTGCAAAAATAAATTTCTAGTCACAGTACTTTTCAGCTGCAGTTAAAAGCCATAATTTACTGCTGCAAAATGAAACTTTTGCCACACAACTGTTGCAACAATCTAAAAAATGTGTGGCGAAAAAGCATAATCTCTTGCTACAACAATAAAGATTAGGTGAAGCAATAGACTTCTTGCTACATAGATTACCGCAACACTAGTAGGGGTTTATGCCATAACCATTGGATGCTGCAATATATTAAGTTTCTTGTAGTGATGGGATTTGTCTCGAATGAGCCTATATAAAGATAAGGTAACTTTGTCGACTGTTGCACCGGAGAAATGATAAACTTGAAATTACCGCTTTTCATCATGCGGTTTTTCTTTTCCTACACCTTTTCCCTGCTTGATCATCAATGATCCCTTAGAGCGACTGCAATGGTACGACTAAACTCAAAGATCAAAGACGAAAAAAAAAGACTAAATATGAGTTTAATCTGTATTGTGACGTTATGGGGAGAAGACCAAATTTGGTCGCGCGTAAAACAATTTTACGCATGAAGACGGGCGGATTTCTTAGTTACGTTTCATTTCTGCGCGGAATTATAAATTACGTTTCAAACGGGCGTAAATATAAATCACGTTTGTTATCGAGCGTAAATATAAATTACGTTTGGTAAGGGGCGGAATCTTAAATTCCGCCCGTTGATCAGACGGATTCCAAATGACCGCTCGAAGAAACGTAAAACTAAATTCCGCCCGAGTTAAACACGGTCACACAGCACGTGTGAGATCAGACGGGCGAACATCTGGTGTCCGCGTGATGAATTGAACGGACGGACATCTTCTGTCCGCGTGATGAATTTGTCAGGGGTAAAATATTATTACGCCTGAGACGGGCGTAACCAAAATTTCCGTCCCACTGTTTTCATTAGGGTTCAGGGTTATGGCGTACTCTTCCTGTCCGTCTGATCAAATCGGGCGTAATCTTAATGAACCGCCCCTTCCACCAATACCGCCTCTCCTTCCCAACCACAACCCATCTCTTCTACACGAGCCTTCTTCTTCTCACTTCATATTCTTCCACAGTTCATATTCTTACACAGTTCATATTCTTCTTTGCTTCACCGCTCCTCTTCAGTTCATATTCTTCTTCTCCATTCCCATCTACCAACCGTACAAATACCCTAAAAACTCCACAAAAACCCTAAAAACTCCATTATAAGGTATGTATTTTCTACTTTCTTTATTCAATTTGTGTAATAATAATATCATGTATTGTATTTTTGTTCGAATTTATTTAGGGTTTTTACGTTGAAAATTGAAAGACTTTATTACTAATTGGATATTCATATTGGGTTAATCAAATCTTATTAAAATTGGGTTAATCACATCTTAATCCAATAGTATGTTAATGTTAATGTTATTACTTTTGTTACTGTTTCGTAATTTAATTTAATTTTTTTTTATTTAATAGTTATAAATATTAATAATTGGATAATTATTTTTTGTTAATTTAGTTACATGATTTAATTTAAATATTTTTTTGTTAAATTAATTTCGTAATTTAATTTATTTTTTTGTTAATTATAAATAGTTATAAATATAGTTAATTGGATAATTATTTTTTGTTAATTTAGTTACGTGATTTAATTTAATTTATCTTTTTGTTAATTTAGTTTCGTATTTTAATTGAATTTTTTGTTAATTATAAATAGTTATAAATAGTTAATTGGATATTATTTTTGGTTAAATTTGTTTTTGGAATTTGATGTGATTTTGTTCGGTTAAATTTTTTATTATTTATGGTTCGTGGATTGGTCTTTTTTATGAAATTGTTTAACATGTTTGTGCGTAGAATGAACAAGTTTATATCGAGGTTTAGTGGTCGCCAAAAGACCAACAAGAGACAAAAATCTACCGAAGCTGATTACAACTTAATCTCTACCGGTCAAATTGAGGAGGTCGACGTCCCGGGTTAGGGAGGTTTCCTATAGTGGAAGATGATAAGCCGCACGCTACTGAAGACATTACATTTTCAGACGCACCAACATTTAAGTTTAAACATCGTGGATGTCTGGCATCGGTAATTCATTATTATAAATTTATTTCAATACATTGTCCTAGAGTTAAATATTTGATTGAAAAAGCGGGGTGGGAAAAATTGTTGAACATAGAGTGTAGCGTTACCCAACATGCCGTTGTTGATTATATTGTTGAGAGGTTTTGGGATACAACCAACACGTTCCATTTTCCATTTGGTGAGATGGGGTTCACGCCATTAGATTGGGTCATGTTAACTGGACTGAGTATCGGTGATGGTTATGTAGTTCCGTATGATTCGAGCCTATACCAATTTGACTATGTCCGTGAGAAGATTTTTCCGGATATCACACAGGGAACAAGAGGCGCATCGTGGATATCAAACTCAATTACAATTACATATTTAAGCTCATACTTCAAAGAAGATAAGTTGGTGGCGGCTAATGAAGATTCTCTCCTCGCCCATAGAATAGCAATTGCCTTTTTTATGTATGTTTTGGGTCAATTTTTCTTTCCTAATGCAAAGAACTATATTGATGCTGGATGGTTAGCTGCTTTCGAAGAAATTGATAAAATACAAGACCTTGACTGGGGCGGTAGTGCCTTTTCGAGATTGTATGCAGGTCTCCGACAAGCTTGTAGGAAACAACAGAAGGCACTAAGCGGGCCCTTCCAAATATTAGAGGTATTTTGGTAATCGATTTTATTTTAATTTTCAACGTAAAGTATATTTTCATTTAAGTTTATTTCCTTGGATATATTAATTTGATTCATTAATTTTATGGACTAGTTTTGGGGGTATGAATACCTAGGCATATGTCGACCAGACATCTCAATGACCGGTAATGAACAGAAATGGCCTGTAATTTCCAGATGGAATGGAAGGAGGTGTCAGAATGATATTATTCGTTGTAGGATTTTACTGAATCAGCTGACGATTGACCAAGTGACATGGCACCCATGGGAATCATACACCGACGTCCTCAGTTCTGAGATGGGAAAGTCTGCTAGGAAGCTGTAGGACTCGAGATGGATATTTTCTTGGAATGGCGTTGTGAGTTAGACATGATTTTTTATATTATATCATTAATATTAATCGTCAATAACATAGTTTTTTATTTTTCGTTATTTATCTAATTAATAACGTACTCACTACAATTATATTCCCTTTTTGGTTATACAGCATAATGTTTATTTAGGAGAAAGATGTTGGAGGCAAAACCATCCCTCGTTTGCTGTTCCCATGAAACTACATGTAATTATTGGGCATTTGGGTGATGACCAAGCAAAACTCCTGCTAGCGGACGGTTTTGTTGATGCAACCGAGGTGGTGCAAGTTGTGCAGTATGAAGTATATTTAGAGTATTGGAAAAAGGTTACTAATTTCAGAAAATATGTGACACATCCTGATTGGGAGGTCCAAACATTTGGGTACAGCGGTGACTTCTATTCTACCGAACTTGGAAAACCAGATGAACATGTTCTTATTCCACCGCAACAACAATTATCGCCCGTAAGTGTTCGTTCAACTTTATATTGCTAATTCCAAAAAAAAAAAAAATCTCATCTATCTCATTTTTTCATGACAGGGCGATAGTTATGCATTATTCCAAGAATATGCTGATTTTACTAAACAATTTCGAGATTTTACATTACGAGAAACGAAAGATAGGATGGAGTGTCTATTAGCGAAAGATGAACTTATAGGAAACCAGAATAATAAGATCACGGAATTGGAGTATCAACTGTCTCTTTTCCGAACGCCACACACCATCCAACCTTCCATTGGATTCGGCGCCTTTTCCCCCACATTGCCACCACAAGTGTGGAGTTCTATGAGTCAAGGATCATCTTCAACGTCCTCGGTCAGGCCCATTCCGAGAACGGCTTTTATCCCACCGCGATCGGCGCCTCCGGATACAGGAAATGTTTAGCATGTGATGACTATTTATATGGTTTAGCTTTGAATTTATTATGTTATTTATCTTTGTTATGTGTAGTCATACTAGACATTTATTATGTTATTTATCTTTGTTATGTGTAGTCAGCGAGTAGTCATTTCAATACTCAATCAAATTTCTATCAAATTTCAGCGAGTGGTTATTTGAATCCTTTATCAAATTTCAGCGAGTAGTCATTTCAGTAGGCAATCAAATTTCAGCGAGTAGTCATTTCAATAGGCAATCAAATTTCAGCGAGTAGTCAGTTCAATACTTTATCAAATTTCTATCAAATTTCAGCGAGTAGTTATTTGAATACTTTATCAAATTTCACCGACTAGTCATTTCAATACGACAAACACCTCACTACAAAATTTGTCAAATACTTTATGTTATTTTATTTTATTTATTAATACGGTGTTGGAAGCAACTCGGAGGTTCTGCAAGTCGATTGTCAATGTGTATGGGAAAGAATATTTGCGTGAACCTACGGATGGTGATGTTGAGTTGTTGCTCAACCAAAACAAAGATAGAGGATTTCCAGGGATGATAGGTAGCCTAGATTGCATGCATTGGAAATGGGATAAATGTCCATCTGCCGAATCAGGGGCTTACACCGCGTATAAAGGGAGCGAAAGTATCGTGTTGGAGGCGGTGGTGTCGTATGATCTATGGTTTTGGCATGCATTTTTTGGTATGCCAGGCTCTAACAACGATATTAATGTGATGAACCGTTCATATGTTTTTCGAAGTCTGGTCACGGGAAAAGCACCACCGGTGAACTATGTGGTAAACGGGCATTCTTATGACATGCCGTATTATCTAGGTGATGGAATATATCCAGAAATTGCTACTATTATTATGGCGTTTAAACATCCGCTAGGTAGGAAAAAAGAGATATTTTCAGCGATGCAAGAGGGTGCAAGAAAAGACGTAGAGCGAGGATTTGGTGTACTTCAACAACAGTTTGGAATCATCAAACAACCTGCTAGAATGTGGAATCCAGATGTGCTTGCCTATATCATGAAAACGTGTATTATCTTACATAATATGATAGTCGAGGATGAGCGTCTACCCGGTGAATGGCCACATGTTTATGATCATCGTAGCAACCCGACACCGGTTAATATATTAAGAGGCAACAGTGAGGAGTTTTCCCAAATTAGAGCTGAGCAACGCCGACGTCATATGCGCAGCAAAGATAGGCATATTCGCTTGCGCGATGACTTAATCGAACATATATGGGCAGAATATGGGAATTAAAAGGTTGGAAACGAGGACAAAATATTGGAATTAAATGTTGTTTCCCATATGAAAAAATTATGTGATTTTATTTTAACGAATAATTTTATTGAAATGTATTAACTCTATTTCATATACTCATCACTTGGTAAATTAAAGTAAGATGTTACAAAATAAGTTAAAGTTGATTAAATTAAATGAAGATAAAATTAAATCCCAAATATTACATAATAATACGACTAATGACAAAATTAATACATATTAAAACGTAAATAAACTACTAAAACTATTATCACTTATTATTAGACTTAATACTTAAGGTTCGAACTATCCCGTTTTGACGATTATAATTGGCTCCTTTTGTCCCGTACTATTAAAGCCTTTCGAAGTTCGAATTACTCCTTTTGTACATGATCCAATTTGGAAAGATCCATCATCATGATGCGAAATTCATCGTCTGCGACCTCCTTGGCTATTTTAGCCGCATGCTCAGCTTGTTTTTGTGCAAACTCGGCCTTTTTTTGTTCCATCTTGAATCTTGATTGTTCCCGGTAATGAGAATTGAAATTTTCTTGCTGTGTAATAATTATTCCCATCAATTCCTCTTGGCTGTTGGATTTCTCTCGCCCGGTTTTCTTCAGTCGTTTAGCTGCTTTTTTTCCCATCTGACGAAGGTATGTATTCTCTATGTCTCCTTTATCTGTGTCGTTACCGGACTCGACTTGAGTGCCATCTTCCTCGGTATTCACGCTACTATCCAAATCGTGCGTCGTATCAAAAACAAAAGTCGATCGACGATTATATTTTATATTTTCTATGACAATTGGGTAGAACTCTTCGTGCCTAAATTTTCTTCCATGATTGCATTCCTTAAACCGTTTGTTTACTTCTTCGAGCTGTTAATGTTTTTAAAAACAATTAGGTTCATGGGCATCTCAATATTAGAAAATAATTGTTTCAAAATAGAGAGAATACTCACGGTCATTTCCGGACCCCATCCCGTATGATATTCACCTTCCACTTCCGCCTGTTTTGCCGAAAACAACGCCACTTCTTTACTTATTCCCTGATATCGTTTTTGCCAGGAACTCCAAGACCGCTCTGGTTTATCCGGTAAATGAGCTTCAATATCATCCTTGATACGAGTCCACAACGCAATCTCTGATTGATCGGCTCCAACGCCGGGATCTTGAGATATTGATAAATGAATTTTACACATCGTGACATCTTCGATTGTCGTAAAATTTGGACCTCTTGCTATTCGTGGTGTTGACATTAAAAACGATTCGATGAAAATTTTCAAAATGATTTGAAATATGGAAAACTATTTTTTCTTCCTGATACTATTTTTTTCTTGCCGAATACAAACGAATGATATGAAAATGTGAAAGGAACTCATCTGGTATATATAGGTATAAAATAAACCCGTTATTAACATTCAATTTCAAACGTTCGAAAGATATAAATATCTTACCAACGGTCAAAAATCTGCTACGCAATCTCCAACGCCAACGTTCGAAAAATTTATCATTCTAACGTTCGAAAATTTCATTTCATGTTTCATAATTTTGCTCAGGCGTAAAAAAAAAGTCCGTTTGAGAGGGGCGGAATTTTGGTGTCCGCCCCAGAGAGGCGGAATTTTGGTGTCCGCCCCAGACAGGCGGAAATTTGGTGTCCGCCTGGCAACGCGCGGAATTCTTCTGTCCGTCCCATCAGGCGTAAATTTATGTTCCGCCCGCAACAAACGTAAATTTAAATTCCGCCCCACCAACATACGTAAATTTGGTTTACGCCCGTTAACAAGCGTACTTTAAATTTACGCCCAGCATCAAGCGTAATTTAAATTTACGCCCGACTATATTAGAATTTGGGATTTGGTCGCGACCATATTTGGTCTGGAATTTGATCTTTGGTCCAAATTTGATCTTTACTCCGTCCCACTGTGTTACGATATCATCCCATAAATTTGGTTATACTCGCCCACTGTGGATGCTCTTAATAACTATAAATATCCAAATTTTATCAGGTTTTTCGGATGATTCCATATGCAATTCCAAGATCCCGTTATTATTTATTTTCAATATCCACTATTACAACGAGGGGGCACATATTTTATTTTCTGGCTTGTGATTCTTGACTTGAAAATGAATCCCTAGTGGAAGAAAAAGGAGATGGTATATACTAAATTTAAAACAATCAATTTCAAAGCGTAAAATACAAAAAGTGAACTCACCTGATATATATTCTTCATCATCCTCCTTGAAATGAGATCGGGCACTTCCCTAGGATTGAAGGGAATGCGTGCCGTAAGACCTAGAACTTGTTTGTTTGCAGCTGACTCGGCGTCTGAATCTGAGTCAACCCCTGACTCGGACCGAGTCAGCAGTCAGACCGTTTGTTTTCCATTTTGAGTCAGATCTGACTCGACCTCTGACTCAGACATAACCCCTGACTCGGACTCATTTGAGTCAGGTAACAAAATACCCCTGACTCATGGGACTAAACCACTGACTCACTTATTTCTGAGTCAGATGAGTCAGATCTGACTCAAAACAAACATATCGACTCAGATCCAGATGAGTCAGGCGATTTCACTCAGATCCAGATGATTCAGATCCAGACGACTCAGATGAGTCAGGAGTAAACAAACATGGTGCTAGTCTTAATCCAGGGTTCAGACTCCATAATATCCGTTTTCTTTCTTTCTTTTCCCGTAAATTTTAATATCCATGGAGATTTTGGGTACATTAATTTTATAGCCCTAGTTTTGACATCCAACAAATATACCCTTATACAATAATAAATATACCCATAGCATTTAAAAAACCTTATTCATAAAAATAGATTATCTTAATACCCTCACTTATAACATTTTCTTCATATCAAAATACAGCAAATTTCTTTCTCTATCACTTTTCCGCCGCCGCCGCCGACACCACCATCACCATCACCGCCACTAACACTAACACCGCCACTAACACCAACACCACTAATATTCCACCACCAACACTCTACCGCCACCACCAGTACCACCGCCACCACCTCCGCCACCACAACCACCAGTATTTCCTCCATCACCGCTGTCGCCGCTAGCACTCCACCACCATCGTTGCCGCCAGTATTGCCACAACCATCATTATCGATGCTATCACCGTTGTCGCCACTACCACCGATACCGTCGTTGCCGCCCCATCACCACTGCCGCCTCGACCACTAAAGTTTGGTGATAACAACCGAAGTTGATACCAAAAAAGTTCAAAAATTACTGATGCAATAGAACTATTAGATTTGAAGCGCATGAAATAGCACCAAGAAAGTCAATCTCCATAAAAAAGCGATTGCCCTAACCTTTTTTGCTTTATGTGTTGGATTCTATTATTGGGTTAGAAAAATCTCTGAGCAAACCTATCTTGAAACTTTAGGCCAAACCCATTTTTAGATCACTTCAATGTTGGAACTATGGCGATTCCATTTATGGTCATTGATGCATAAACAAAGAGACCAATTAGTCCACATGCACAGCGGAAATTTTAAGGAGGAACGGAAGGTTCTTTCAGATAGGTGATTGGAGTAGAAAGATTATCACAAGGTCAAATGAGATGGTACTCTTGTCTTCTTACCATAAATTGATTCCTAAATAGATGGTCTAAATTAGAAGTGGATTTGAACCACTGACACAAGGATTTTCAGTCCTTTGCTCTAACTAGCAGAGCTACCCAAGCCACTTTATTTCCCGAAATCAGTCTCACTTATAGAGCCAAATGGGTACAATAGGCCTGATGAAAGGAGTTTGATTTATCCTAGACTTGAAGGAGAATTTCGTTATATCTTGTTCCAAATAATCTTTTTGCGGATGACCGACACTTTGGAATCATATGTTTCCATCTTGATATCAAACCGTGCCTATTCTTGGTTTTAAGGAACTACTTTATATTCTTACTACAATATTAGTTCATCCAATAGGGCATCCCATCAAAGTCTTCTCTTAATCTCGCTAGTAAAGACATTCTTGGACAGTCGACTCGTTCAACCATTAATTAGGCTTCAACCGGTGACTTTGGAATAGTTCTCGAAGATCCCAGAAATTGCCCCATCTTTCCATTATCATATGAGGCTATTTCCAAGCTTGTTAGGGGAGCCGCAGCTGTTCGAATCAGCTCCTAAAATTTGATGTAGAATGAGAGAGGGAATTTGATCAACTTATTAGTGAAGGCACGGTCGGAGGCTCGATTTCGTCGATATAATTTTCTTGTTTAGGCTCATCATATGATTACTGTGGCCTTAGATGTTAATGCGCGTGCAAATGGGAATAACCAATCTACGTGTAAAAAATGCCAATACCATGTAGTTGTTTGTTCTCTGTTTGAAGATTCTTATTAAGTCTAGTTTAGAGATCACATCGGGTCCAAATATGATGTCAACAATCGATGTTGACACCATAATCTGGTGTCAACAACCTAAGTTGCACCAAAATTAAAAATTCAGAAATAAGTTACGTCCAGGTTATGATGTCAACAAAGAGAAGTTGACACCGAAATCTGGTGTCAACAATCGAAGTTTGACACCCAAGTTTTCTATCAACAACCAAAGTTCACATCATAATTTGGTGTCAGCAACCCAAATTTTGTGTCAGTAACCGAAATTGATATCATTACCTGGTGTCAACAACCCAAATTGATACCAAAATAAAAAAATAAAAAAAAAATGTTAAGATTATGTATGGTGTCAACAACCAAATTTGATCCCAAAATCTGGTGTCAACAACCAAAGTTGACACCAAAATCTAGTGTCAATAACCCAAGTTGATATCAAAATTTAAAATTCACAAAATGTTTACACTGTGTATGGTGTCAACAACCAAAGTTGATCCCAAAAATTGATGCACTAAAACTAGTGAACTTGACGTGAATCGAACATGCATCTTCTGACGCGGAGTAAGTTGTGCTACCATTGCACCACAGGATCAATTTAACTTCACACTATTCAAGGAAATGAGGTTACTGAACTCAAGCACCATGAATATACGATTATGACGAACAAGATATATTATAGATGAAATGAAATAACATACGGTATAAATTTAGATCAACTGACAACCAAATATAACAAGATTAAACAGAAATCAACTAAATCATTACCAGTAAACTTTACAAACAAAATCATTCAGAAATTATTGAAGATTAGTAATTGATAAAATCAAAATCAAAATCATAAGAAATATAAACTAGTTTCAGGATATAACCGAACTCACGAAGATTTCTCTAAATCTTCAACTCGAGATTACGAAATCCAAAACAAAAAAAAACAAATCTACCGATCTCTGAAATATGGAAAACTAATTTTTTAACATAAAAAGATGAAGAACAATTCATAAGAAGTCGAAAAATGTTGAAATCGAACATAAAATAGAGATAGAACTATGAAACCGAAAACCAAAAATCAAAATTTTCAATCAGTGAATACGGAAAATCAATCTTTAATATAAGAAGATGAAGAACAAAAAATAATAGGTTGAAATCAAACACAAACATATTAATAAATATGCTGCCAATAACGGAGGAGATGGTAGTGACGGCGACAAAACTGGTGGTGCTAGCTGCAGAGGTGCTAGTGGTGGTTAAAAGAGAATGAGAGAAAGAAGAAAGAAATATAATTTTCAGATGTAAAATTAAAAATGAGGTGATTCGATCTAACCGAAAGTAAAAAGGAGGGGAAATATGGGAAGAAAAAAAAACGTCGATACTCTTAAATGTATTTGTGAAGTCCATCAAATAAAGGGGCATTCATTCGACTTCCACCGGATTTTATAACTAGGCTTAATCTGGTATTCCAACCGGCCAATTATAGTCATTTGAGTTTTTGTTTTTTTCAATTAGATTTTCGTTTTAATTTCTTGTAGTCAATCGATAACAATGAGTGGAGAGGGTCCTAGGGGATTATAAGTCGCAGGATCTTAGATTGCCTAGACAATGTGAGACTAATAATCTCAACACGCCCCCTCACGTGTATCCTCGTTGGATCTAATACGTGAACAATAAATCGGGTGACGCGGAGTAAAGGCGGGGTCAACGACTCATCACAAATAACCTACTCTGATACCATGTTAGAATACGGGCATCCAACTCAAAATCAATTGGCAATTAGTGGATTATAAGTCGCAGAATCTTAGATTGCCCAGACAATATGGGACTAATAATCTCAACCAACGGCCAGTACTATTACACGCGCCACAAAACTTGAGAACATAACAAAAAAAAAAAAATGACAAGCAAGACTGTTTGCAAAAAGAATGTCTTTATCGCTTTCTAATCTATTAAGTTCCTTTCATGCTTCAAAAAACAATTTAGCAAAAGAGAAAAATAAAACACTTAAGAAGAAGAAAACTTAACAATTCAAGATACAAGAGATGAAAACATCCCATACAATGAATGCAGTACTGAAAACTAAAAATGCAACATTGAAAAAAAAGTTTTTAAGTTTTCTTATTGGGCTCGAATACATACTTAATAATCGAATCTTTGATCGATAGCAATTCAGGAAATTCAGTTTTTAACTTTGTAGCATCTAACTCGTTGTTACTCCTTGGTGCTACAATAACTTTAGCTTGTTCTTCAAGGTTGAAATTCTCCCATTTGAATCCAGGATCAATGTAATCGCGATACATTTCTAAGATTTCGTTGTGGCTTACCACGCCTGGATTAGTGAACTTCCATATCCCTCTGCAATTCCTTTTAGCCATTTCGATAGAAATCGGTAGAAGTTCGTCTAGTACTGTCATGCTGTTAGGTATGTTCACGACTTTATTGCAACGACTGATTTTTGTGATGAAGTTTCTCGGGTTGCTAAGGTCTGACGATATTGGCATCCTCACTCTAAGCGTACAAACATTCTCGAATTCTTTCAAAAGCTCCTCAACCTGCCATATAATATCACATATCCGTTAAAAATAGATATGCATGCATGCAGTGTGGTGCATTCAGAAGTTTGTATAATTATACGTACCATGGCTTTAGTCTTCGAATAGAAAGAACCGATGAAATTTGGCGTATCCTCTTCTTTGAATCCAATGCCAGAACCTTCTTGATGATCATTATCATACTCGAAAATACATCCTGTTGCAAAATTAACCATCAAAAGGCCATGCTCTTTGCAAATATCAGCCAACGTTAAGGTGCCCACTACATTAGTCCTAATGGTCTCCACCTTATGCGTTTCACACCAATCGACATTAGGTCTACCTGTCACACCGGCTGCGTTAAAAACATGAGTAGGACTAACCTTCCTAATATCTTCAATGATCGACCTGCGATCCTCTAACCGTCCACAGCCGTACTCAAATGCAATCCCATCTTCCTTGCACAGCTTTCCTAGTAATCCTCCTATCCAGCCTGACTTCCCATAAATCAAAAACTTCAAATTTGTTTTGTTTCCATCGTCGGCTTTTCTTTCATACCCAACAAAATATGTGTCGTCATTTGAGTTCCCGACAACAGTCATTCTAGGATGAGGGAGAAGTGCAGCAGTTACATCTCCCCACCAATCTGGATTGTTTCTATACCATTCTGTAGTTATCTTCAATCCTTCCTCCCAAGACGTCCTCTCCTGCCATCCAAGTTTCTTGAGCTTTTGGTCATCCAGAAAGTACCGCTGATCATTAAAAGGGCGATTATCGACGAACTTTATATTCTGCTTGGGATCCAAATTAAAAAGCTTGCATATATCTTCGGCAACGTCAAGAACACTTCTTTCCTTCTTGGTTCCAACATTATACACGTGCCCTATGACACCTTTGTGCAACACAACATCAAATGCCTCCGCGACATCTTCACAATACAAATAGCTTCGAACATTTGAACCATCTCCATGTATTGGCAGCGGAAGTCCTTTCATTGCAAGGAGAAGAAACTTTGGGATCAGCTTTTCAGGGAACTGGTTTGGACCGTAGACATTGTTACCTCGGGTAGTTATGGTCGGTAAACCGTAAGATCGATGGTACGCCATTACAAGCATTTCAGCACCAGCTTTAGTAGCAGAATATGGGTTAGTAGGAAGAAGTTGTGAAGCCTCAGGATTCCCCACGTCAGTTTCACTGTCTGTCTCACCATAGACTTCGTCAGTGCTTACATGAATGAAACGTTTAACGCGACGGGTAACTTTGCATGCTTCTAGCAAAACATGGGTTCCGTAGATGTTATTGTTAGTGAACTCAAATGAGTTTCCAAATGAATTGTCAACATGCGTTTGAGCTGCAAAGTGCATTATCGTGTCGATCTCTTCTAGTACCAATAAATGGTTTACGAGATCAGCACTTGCAATGTCACCTTTGACAAATTTGAAGTTAGGGGAGGATTTTGAAGGGAGAAGGTTTTTGAGGCTCGAACAGTAATCTAGTTTGTCGATAACGACGATTTTGTAGTTGGGGTAATTCTTTATTAAACGATTAGCAACATGTGATGCGATGAAACCAGCAGCTCCTGTTATAAGTATGTTACGTGGGGTGTAAGAATCTGCACCAGGTGATGCCATTTTGTTGTCCCTTTTTATCTCGTGAATCTTTTCTTCAATTCCTAATGCATTCAAAACAATGAAAAATAATCAAAATTTACAGAACCAGACCAAAGTTACTCTACAAGTTGCAAAAACTTAAGGTGCTAAGAGAGCAATTACGTCGACGCATATTCATAGCATGCATGTCATGCAAAGCAAAAAGAAACTTGAAATATATGCACATAAAGAGCATTAGAACAAACAAAACAATATCAATATCAGAATACCCTACAACCATGAACCATAAGTATTAACAACCTCATAAATACATTCAGCAATAGAGAGAGTGAGAGAACAACTTACATGTATTATGGAGGGATACGGTTGGAGAGGTTAAGAGATGGAGATGGTGAAAGGGCTTAAAGATGGAATCTGCAAGAATGATGGTATCGAAACATTTTACAAAGTTGCATTTGAGGTTGAAGTTACTAGTTTCTTAGTTGGACAACAAGAAAATAATAAGTTAGTTTTTGAGTAGCTAAAAACTAGAGAAACTTGTGGATTTGTTACAAAGTCATTACAAATTAACTCGGTTAATTTGGTTTGTTGGATGGGGAGACCAAATTAAGTGGATCATGATTTTTGGAATGCATGTGATGGTCTTCCCCGCAACAAGGGCCTAAGAAGAGGACACAATGCAACTATTTTTAGGCCATGATTCTTCAAGAAATCAAGGCTCATGTCAATAAAGAACCTGATTGAAACAAGAGGATACCGAACCTTTCGAGGTACAAATCCAATAAAACAAAACATTTCCCACCACTAGATCTCTGGAATGATGTTCATATGAAGTAAACTATTTGTTTTCTATTCGTAGCATTGATGTCTACAATGAATGAAAAATAAATTGACGTAAGAGGAAAATTTAATAAAAGAATGTACGGTTGTTTATATTTACTTTTATCGGTATATTTATTGCCGATGCCACTTGTGAATGGCTGCCTTATGCACACGCCAGAGGATTATACACTAAGCTGTGAGTCTATGATTATGATGAGTCCATGACAGTTTCATAGCCCATGAGATGTAATGTATCTTTCTGCCTTTCTCGTGAGGGCATGGCATGGGGGCTGCCACATAATATTTCCTAACAGATTTTATTTTATTTTTTTTGTTTGAAACAGAAATTTTTTCTTTTTTGAAAGGACAACAGAAATTTTATGATCGTTATATGCTGACAGAAAATAGACTAAAAATTCACTCAAGAATCAAATATGGTAACTGTCTAACAGAATTAAAATTCAAAGTTCAAACAAACACCTACCCAAATGATGATGAGAGGAAACTTAATTAGTAGGTAACTAATGCATCTATTCCAAAAAGATAATCATTTATTTTTATTTTTTTCCAAAAAGAATATATCAATATATTGATAATAAAGTACCATTGTTTCCCCAATCGGGGCATCCATAAGTCATTACATGTTCATTCTAAGTTTGGATATCCAGGTAAGTTAAAAGAGCTCATAGGATGTGATCAACCCAGTTATGAGTGATCATGTACTTGTTACTAAAGATAGCTAGTTTTACAGCCCATATTACATTTTCCGTCATTACTAAAGTAAAATTTTGAGCTATAAAATTTATATGAAACTTGTCTTGATTATCAAAGTCTTCACTAATTTTATATCTCTGTTTATAGGCTTTTGCATACATTACTATCAACAACAGCAAGGTTGGTTCACAATTGCTCCTGAAAGAAATTCTGTGTCCACTCCAATGTGTTGCCCATTGGAAAGCTGCATCAGCTCCAGCTTTTTCCAGTTCCTCTCTGATTGTACAGTCTACATAGGATCCCATGGCTTCTCTAAATGTGCCTGTGTAGTCACATAAAGTCATTCCAATTCCCATTTTTGCAGTACTATCTAACATAATCAAAGCAATATTTATTATAATGGCCAGATTTCCTTTCTCCTTTATAGAATTAGTCTGTGAAGTCCAGCTTCTAAGATTAGTAGTAATCTGCAAAGTTTCATCATATTTTGGATTATATTAAAGATCATTCATTATATTGTGGCATGGTTTATTTATGGCATTGTAGTTATTGATGAATTGTATTATGCTATTTGCTATTACTGCATTATTCTGCGTTTTCTGTTTAAAAACAACTTTGCACCTAGCTTTCCATATAAACCAAATTATGGTACTACACATCACTTGCCAGTCAATGTCATGTGCACCTCTTTGAGGATTAGCAAAACAATCAGAAATCCATTCATGAAAAGAGGCAGTACCATTTCTAATGTAATCCATATCAAAATTAAAATGCATCCATACCTGAGAGGCGAAGTTACACTGCAAGAACAGATGAGTAAGAGTTTCTTGGTTTTCATTACACAATTTACATGTTGTTTCAGTATCAGGTAGAATGACAGCCATACGCATACTATTTGGAAGAATAGAATTAACCACTTTCCAAATGAAATGCTTAATAACAGGGCTGGTTTTCATAGTCCATATCATTTCCCATTTGTTATCAACAATACCACTTAAGTTTGACTGAAAACATACCTTTCTCATTTAGAGTCCATCTTGGTGTGTCCAAATTGTCCTCCACAGGTATTGTTATTTTCATTATTTTTTCTATTGTTTGGGTGTCAAAACATCTAGCTAGTTTATCTGAATCCCAACTTTTATGATCAGTCATCAAATCTCTAACTTGTTTTAGGTTATCACTCTTTGTAAGAGATTTGTGCATAGGAATTTTGTACCTAGGATCCAAAAGTCATCCCAGATATCAATATCATTTCCATTACCCAATTCCCAATAGCAGCATTTCTTAATTTGTTCTATACCATTAAGCAGGCCTTTCCAAATCCAGTTGTCCTTTTGATTTGGTTTGTTGTCTATGTGTAGGATATCACAGTTAGGGTAATACCTTTCTTTTAAGATTTTAGCACATAGAGATTTGGTTTTAAATTCCATCACATCTTTGTTATCATAGCAATATTAAACTTTCGTACATTTTTTATCCTCATCCCCCTTCTTCAAGAGTTTTGCAGAAAGAATTCCAATTTTTAAAAACCTGGACTATAGAACCTCGGAGGTTCTAAAGATACTATAGAGCATAAAGGGTTTGGTTTATTATGTTATTCTATTAAATTTGGTTCTGTTAAAATAGAGGAGGATAAGCACTACAGGAAATAAAAAAAGTATTAAACAGATGCAAATATGAATAAGTTGTATACTTCTTCTCTTTTTCTGGTCAAGTCCGATTTTATTAAAAAAACAAAGTTATTTACAGAGCAAAGGGCACTTCAAAGAGAGTGGCCCCAAAAGATAAACAAAGTTATTTAAAGTCATAATAAGGATAATTTGGAAACTCACCAGAAGTAAGAAAACCAAGCCTACCTATATATATCATATGGCCATCTTTGGTACCCATTGGAAGCAAGCCGCCTCTTTTAGCCATCACGTTAGCTACAAAGTTAATATCCATGTAGCCATTCTCAAAGCGAATCTAGCCATCTTTGTCGCATTGTCCACATAACCGAATTGGCTTCAAAATCATAAATAACTCGGATATACATGGACCCCCACTACTAGGCCCATTCCAAACCTTAAATCACTGCTTCAATCTCCGCCATAAAATTAGAATTGATGCCAAGTCCAATATTCAGCGCCCCATAACTTCACAATCATCATTTCTTGCCACAATACCCGAGCTAGCTAGGACTGGATTACCAGTAGAATCATAAAAATTCGATATTTCTTCAAGATCTGGAGCCCTCCATAAGCATTCCTCGGGAATAATCCGTTTCATACTTCTATGAGCTACTTTAAAAAATAGTTAAGCATTCACAAATATTGATAGGTATTGAACATATGGCCTGGAATTCTCTTTGAATTCTCATGAATGGATCCAATTCGACTTAACGCCCTCAAAAATCATTTTGTTCAGCAATAACCAAAGCTCAACTCTTATAGCTAAATTAGCTACTAGACACATATCCTTTACCATCCAACTGCTTCTCTTTGTAACCTTAAGAAAATCAGGCTTTGGATTCTGTTGGGTTGTCGTAGGCTCAACAAATTAATAAATATATTTCCCACTAATTAACTAGTAATATAGCTGTAGTAAGTGATCGTTCCCACAGAGAGCTGGGTAATTGATAGGTTATTTGTATTAGCAAGATAAAGTAAACAACAAAGGGGGGTTTTTGGTTTTAAGAATAATATAAAGATAATAATAAAGAAAAGAGGTGATTAAGGAATCCTTCACCGTTACCAAGCGATGACTGGATTAATATACTTATCTATCTTGCATTAGAACCATTCATCACCAACCGTAGAATAGCAGGTACGCTTAGCTATCCCAAAAACTCTTTGTATCACCGGATAACAGGTACGCTTAGTCACCGGATTCTATTCAACTGAGCCGCCTTTAGGTACGCTTACAAGGTGTAACTCAAACAAACGCTTTAGGATTTGTGAATTTAGGTTTGATTCCAACAGTTAAACTCAGTACGCTCGGTTCACTTACTGGTGTTGTTTCCACACACGATTGCTTTACAGAATCCCTCTGCAAGGTCTCATGTTTTATACTTGTGTAGGAGATGCACGACAATTATGGATCACTCAACTCGCTACTAGCAATAGAATGATTAATAGACTGATTTAGCGTGCACTCCAAACCAATCTAAGAATCAATCATAAATCCTAGATATAAAGAAAACAAACGACGATGATTAAAACCTCAAATAGATTTGTATTATTAATAAAGCTTCACTCTTGGAACATTGAATTCATCCTTAATCAACAAAGGATTTAGCTACTCATATTACAAAGAAGATGACAATGGTGGTTTCCTCCTAAAGGGGTAAACCCTAGGTTTTGATGTAAAAATTGTGATATGAGATTCGATGATATGATTTTACATAACCTAATACCTTTTTATAGGTTTACATTGCTTGGTCTCCAATTATTTAATTCGGTTCAAGAACCCCGACCCGAAATAACGAAATAACAACCCCAAACGTGCCCTTAGGCCTTCCAAGGTGTTAATACACGTTTCCCAATTGCTAAGTGCGCGAACCCAGTCCGCAAACTTCAAAATCCTGCAGAAATTTTCGGAATTAAGTCTGCGAACCCAGTCCGCGGACTTCACTGTCCTCGGTATTTGATAAAAACTGTTTTGTCCATAACTTCTTCATCCGAACTCGGAATGACCTCATTATTTTTGCATTATTTTTATCTTTCAATTCTCTTCAAAATGATGATGATAAATCCTTAATTTGAATGAGATAAGATTAGTATTTGGCCCGCCTCTTGATTATGTGTGTTTTGCTCCTTTTCGTCGCATTTCTTCCACTTCTCTTGGATTTGGGCACTTGGATACTTGGAATACTTCACTCCTTAGATATTTTCAGCACTTTGTAGCTCCTTTTTGGATGATTCACATATTAGAGGCAAATAAGAGAAAACAAGAGTAATAATACAAAAATATGCAAGAATAATAGCTAAAGCAAGTATGGAATGGACACTAAAATCATATGAATTATGCACTTATCAGATTCAGCTTGAAGATAGCTGCAATCTGAGACCAACATCTTTTCAAAAATAAACAGTCTCATAGAATGTGTCGCATCGACTCAGAGTCACTCTTGCACAACACACAACATGACACAATCTCCAGTTGGAATCTAGAGACGGGCTTATCATGTATTTCAACAGTTGATAACCTTACATTCTAAAGCACCAAGTGCTGGATGCAAAAATCTACGCCAAATAATATTCTCCACATACATCACGAACCTTATGTTAGACCACTACTCGGTCGAACTCGCAAGCGTTACTATCTCAAGCTTGTTTATCTAGTTTAGTTGATCAAAACTATATACTTGATTTCTAGTATACTTATAGATATATATCGGATTAGGATAGAAGTGTGTAGTTTAGCTTTATACTTCATGGCATTCACCAATTGAAGAAGAAGATCTACTGAAGAGCTTGGAGAAACTTCATCAACAAAAGGTATGCGGAGACTAAAACTGATCTATCACTCAGAAGTCTATTTTATTCTATCTTCTAAAGATACTAAGTCGTATAACTACATAGACTTTTACATTATACACAATTGAAATTTCGAGCCGATTTTATCTCGTGTATATATTTCTCGAAATACGTGTTGGAAGCTTTTAGCTTTATCTAAAGTTCATCATCTACTTGACGAGTTTATTTGTAGATAATTCATTTGTTGGAAACTAAATATTAAGTCAAGATGATCATGTGAAAATTACCTTTAACATCTTACATGATTTGTGTGAGACAATCATTTGTTGTTAACTTGGAAAGTGTCGTATTGATCAATTAATCACTTAAAAATTACTTGAAGCTAGTGGTATGTGTAAGCTAGAGGGAAGTTTCTGCTGAATATGGGAGGATAAAATGCAGAACAAAAGTATATATTAAACTGATACATAGATGAATAAATAGTACAGTATACTTCTTCTCTTCTTTGGTTAAGTACGAGTTTATTACAAAAGCAAAATTATTTACATAGCAAAGGGCACTTCAAAGAGAGCTGCAAATTTATTTAAAGCCATAATAAGGCCTATTTGAAAACTCAACAGAAGTAAGAAAACCAAGCCTGCCTTTATACTATAGTTATATAAAGTTGGTACCCATCAGAAGCAAGCCGCCTCTTTTAGCCATCACGTCAGCTGCAAAGTTAATGTCCATGTAGGCATTCTCAAAGCGAATGCGCCTATACCATCAGTAGCAGCTAGCCACCTCTGTCGATTATTCTCAAAGTTAATTCTGATCTTAGTTTAGGCTTATAAAACGAGCTATGTTTTTGTTCAAGTACAATCAAATCCTTGATAAGAAAACTAGTTAACCTAGTTTTGTCTTGTCTAATTGAGGAACAATTATTTATGAATAGTTGTATCCTGATAAACAGCGGAGTTAATTCAAATCAAAGTGAAAATTGCTTCGGGCAATTGTTTCCTTGATAAGGTACTAAAAACAAGTTATTTAGGTAGTTTCGGTTTTGATTATTATTGCTTATCTAAAATGGTATGTTAGACCTTCGTGCTTAACTCTAATAGGTTGTATGCGTTGTTATGAGGTTTACTCTTGTAATTTTTCATGTCTTTGTCATTTTTGTGACAAAAAATGGGAGAAATATATGGAGTATACGGTTGATTTACAATAACTGAGAAAGGATATATATGCTGGAAAGTATATATCTAACGAAAGAGTAAAGCATAGACTAAGGGAGAGAAACATATCATATTGTTGTGTAGTATTTTATACTACAAAAGAGGAATAACAAATATCTAGGTTCAGACTGAATATTTACCTAGCTTTCTTTTAGGGGGAGTAAATCTTTTGTTATTCAAATGTGTCAACATCAGCATTTCTTTTTGAATATGTGCAGGTTATGAGCTGTTGAAACTTGGAATCGTATGAAGAATGAGTTAAGTGAATGGTATTTGATGTAATATTTGTATCTTTTAATTCGTGTATGTAATAGAGTTTTTCCAATAAAATTGACAAAGGGGGAGATTGTTAGAGCATTGATCGGCCACCAAGCATTGGTATATATGTCAAGGTTGGTTGCCATATTTTAGTATCAAAACTTATAAGTCTCTTGATTAGATTACTTAAGTCAACTTTGTTAGGTTGGACTAGGAAGTCTAGAAATGTTGAGACATACAAGTATTACTCTAAAGACTTGAAGATTTTAAAGACGTATGAACATCAACGATGACATCATCCTTCCACTTTAGGTTAGTAATACATGACTTGACTTGTTTTTGTTTCTATATAGTAAGATTTCAAGTCGTTTTTGATTAAAAACATAACATGCGAAGTTATATACATGAAACTCTAGTAGATTATATTTGATCATCATATTGTGATCAAAGTACAAGGAAAAATATATCAATAGTATTAAGTGTTTTATATCGGTATATTGAATTACGAAGTATAATGCTTATCTTTTGAACTTCGTAATTGCGGCATCGACATAATATTTGTAACTCGTTACTAGACTGTAGTGAACATAGGTTTGATTTCATACCTAGAAAAGTATTTTAATTACATGAGTTTAAGGAAGTAGATGTAAAAAATTTCTTCGTAGTCGAAAGGAAATCAAGAGGATTGATGGTATGGGTTTCATTGAAGATCTTAAGGTTGGACCAATCCTAACTTATGTTGGAGTCAAGGTAGAATCGATCCCTACTTATATTAGGAGTCAAGGTATAACCGATCCCTACTTATATTAGGAGTCAAGGTAGAACCGATGCTAACCTGTTTTAGAAGTCATGGTAGAACCGGTCCCAATAGGCAAAACCGATTTCTCTAAGTTCAAGATGTTGTCATAATGAGTAATTTGAACATGTGCTGAAATCTTAAATCTGAATTGTTCAAGGATATTCCTTGATACTCAAGGTGAGATCCAAAAACGAAATATCAGAGAATCTTTTTGAAATTTTCGAAATTAATATGTTTTCTTTTACCAGCAATCAAAACATATGCTGGAAAGATATATTAGTTGTCCATGAAGATTTCGGTTATACGGTTGTATACTGGTTGGAATTAGAAAAAAAACGAATTTAGGTGCTTTATTACATTTCTTAAGAATATTTTCGTTTATGAAAATTCCTTGGTGTGCAGATTACCTTGGTCTATAAATAGTAAAGTTTGTTCTTCTTATAAACTTACCCTGAGCCAAGAAAGCTTTATCTTTGTTGTTCTGGTGTAGCCGACTAATAGTATTATCGTAATACTATCTTGGAGAGGAGAGTAACCTAATTCGGCGAAATCTCTTACGTCAGTTAGTTTAAAGACTTCTTGGGATCAAGAAGCATCTACTAGTACCCTTGGTAGGAAATTAGAATTGCATTGTTATTTTAGTTTTAAATTATTGATTTGATTGACTAATGATGAACTCTTGATTGCACCTAGTTTTATTATTTTAGAGAGCCTTCTCTTCTGACATAATGCCACTCAAAATAGATCAAGGGATTAACGTTGACTTGTGATCATCCATTTTAACAGACTCTGTTATGTGCTTGATCGATCATAAGTCAGGAATCGAGTTTGTTATTGTGCAAGTACAGAAGACTATTGAAGATTTGAAGACAAGAATAGTTTTCTTATTGATTTCGTATCTTTGTGAATTGCTTCGTGCACAAACTTAATTGACTGGGATCCGACTAGATCTAGTTTATAT
The DNA here is from genome assembly GCF_003573695.1 of Papaver somniferum. Lineage (NCBI taxonomy): Eukaryota > Viridiplantae > Streptophyta > Magnoliopsida > Ranunculales > Papaveraceae > Papaver > Papaver somniferum. Next base: position 42,759,231 of record NC_039360.1, on the reverse strand, counting down.
TTTGATAGACTTGTTATTCATATTCGTAATTAGATCGACAAGCTATCATTTGGTGGTACTCTTCAGTATCCGAATCTGGTAGTTCTGTTTGACTTGATCTGGTTAACTTGTTTAATCCATATCTTGGAAGATCTAAACCTGACAAAGGAGTTTAATTGATTTTAAACAAAAACGTTTTTGTCACACTCAACACAAATATCTTTGATTGATTTCCTGAGATAGGAGAGTAGTTACCAAACAGATTAGTCATTTACTATTTGGAAGACGATCGAAAGTGTTGAGTGCTTAAGGTCTTCAGAGAGACTGAAGCAACTTAACATAGTGAACTCTATCTTAGGATTCACGTGCATTGGCTAGATTGGTTATAGGCGCATGGATAGTGAGGAAACTAGGTAACTATGGGTAGTTTACTTGGTCTCAATTATACGAAGTTGGTAGTGTCTTTGTATGGCGGTTTAATTCCGAGAGTATTCAAAACTGGACTAAGTCCCGGGGTTGTTCTGCATTTGCGGTTTCCTCGTTAACAAAATCTTGTTGTGTCATTTACTTTACTTCCGCATTATAATTAATGTTTACTTATAATAAAGTAACTTGTACGGTAACCAGGCACTTGATATTGACCATATAGTTAAATCAGTCTTGTACCATAACTATTATAAAGTGATCGCCTTGTTGTTGTATTATCTCGACTCTTTGTCCATAGACGATCACACAAGGTGTATTGTATTCCGACACTTGTATTAATCTTATAGTTAGGTTCGGTTTCGAACAAATAACTATGTACCCGGTGTATACCTTGATGTCATCATCTTCTTGACTATATGTGTCTAACTATATTTCACAAGGTATCGTACTAGGTTGATATCGAAAATATTATGGTATACTGGGCACCCTCGTCATTTTAAGGCTATCCTTGAAGAAGACATCTTTGAGAACTTCATTAAAGGTTAGTAACAAACACTTGATTCTATTTTTTACTCTACCTCTCTATCTATCGAACCAAGTTCTCACTCTATGGAACAATTCCTATGATGGTAAATATACACATATTATACATTCGAGGATGTTTGATCCAAAGACTTTTGTGAGAATGAACATTTTTCGTGGAAAGGTCCTCATGTTGTATGGAATGAGAAAACTAATTCAACGAGCCAAGAATCATGCAATTCCGAGTTATAATGAAGAAGTCATGAGTGATTTATTAACGAAACACTTATTATGTGTTGCTAAGACAGTTCGTGGATATCAAATTGTACACGAATTTTTGGCAACACTTCGTGAACTAAAACGGGAAACACATGAGTAAAGGGATTTTGTAGTCAAATACTTGGTGTTTCCTTTCCTAGACAAGGTATCTTTGTTTCCAAGCAACCTAACATTGATCATTCACTATAAATAAAGGTTTCATGCAACCACTCAAACGATCCCTTGAAAAATTGTATGTGTGTGTTGGATAAGGTTTTTTTCCATATCTTTGTTCTACACAAACAAGAGTGAGATTTCGAAAGACTTTACTTGGGGATCGTAAAGCATAGGGAAGCTATCTTCTTTGACAATTATGGAACATGTTTCTATGTGTTTTTCATAAATCCTAGATTTGATAGATCAAGATATATCTATATTATTTCTAGGTGATCTTGTGAGGAGGAATCAATTAGGTTACAGAATGGTAAACTCCAGTTGTTGATGAGCATCTTCTAAAGAGAATTAAAATTCTGTCAAAATATTTTTCAAGAGTATCTTCTAAAGAGAATTGGTGTTCTGATAGAAGATTTACAAGAACAATTCCTAAAGAGAATCGGTGATCTGTTAAGAATTCTACAGTTGCACGAATACAACAGAAGCAAGTATTACATTTAGTCTGAAATATGGTAGTAGGTAATTGGTGTAACAGTTCATGGTCAGTGTGTGTTCCTTTTGGACTAGGTCCCGGGGGTTTTCAACAAGATTGTAGTTTTCCTCGTTAAAAAAAATCTATGGTGTGTGTCTTATTTATTTTCTGCATTATGTTGTTTTATCTCCACAATTGAAATATCACATGTTGTATGTATCTAAACCTAAATAGTATTAACTCAACTATAAAGAACTTATAAGACTCGTTCATGTTGAATTCATATATTGAAATATAGATCACGAGACTTGTTCTTGTTGTAATTCGGTTCGTGAACAGTTCAGATATATACTAGGTGAAAAAGCGGGGGTCTAACAACCACACCCAATATTTCGCTCAGCAATCTGTATGGACTAACTCCAATATAATTCTGAGAGCACCAACTAATAAAGATATCTCAATCAAGAAATATATCAAAGAGTTCGTATCTTTGTTTCTTAATGTAATCAACAAATCAAACAGATAGAAATCATTGAGTCTGATTAATATAAGAAACAACTTGGACGGTATCAAAAACAAATATCCAAGTGTCAATCAATTTAATCAACAACCAAAGGTTGGATTCACAACTGATTGAACTTACGCACAACCTATGATATTTCAATTATATAAACAAATATAATGCGGAAAAGAAATAACACAGACACCAGAAAATTTTTGTTAATAAGAAAACCGCAAATGCAGAAAACCCCGTGACCTAGTCCATATTTGAACACCACGCTGTATTAAGCCGCTTCAGACACTATCCTACTACCAAGCTAACTTCGGTCTGGAATGTAGTTGAGCCATAATCAATCTCACACTGATCAAGGTACATCCACGTTCCTTACGCCTCTTGAACCACGTCAGATTCTGCGCACTTGATTCTCTTAGCTGACCTCACCCACAACTAAGAGTTGCTACGACCCAAAGTCGAAGGTTTGATAAACAAATTTGTCTCACACAGAAAATTCTGTTGAATAGATAAATATGTCTCCCACAGATATACCTATGAGTTTTGTTCCGTCTTTTGATAAATCAAGGTGAACATGAACCAATTGATAAACCGGACTTATATTCCCAAAGAACAGCCTAGTATTTTTAATCACCTCACAATAATCTTAATCGATTAACGAAACAAGATATTGTAGAATCACAAACGATGAGACGAAGATGTTTGTGACTAATTTTCAATCTTGCCTACCGGAGGATAAATCTCGAGCAAATCTTAGAGAAGATAGTACTCAATCACGATAGAAAACAGCAAGATCAGAACACGCAACTACATAGAAAATAGTTGGGTCTGGATTCACAATCCCAATGAAATCTTCAAGTCGTTAACCTACAGGGTTATGGAAAAATCCAAGGTTAAAGGAGAATCGACTCTAGTCGCAACTAGTATCACACAAGAGGTGTGGGATTGGGTTTCCCAGTTGCTAGAGTTCTCCTTTATATAGTCTTCCAATCATAGTTTGCAATCAATGTTACCTTGGTAACAAAGCATTCAATATTCACAGTTAGATGAAAACCTGATTAGACTCAAGCTAATATCTTTCAACCGTTAGATCGAACTTAGATTGTTATACACAAATGAAAAGTGACTTCATTTAGATATGAGTAACAGTACCTAAACATGTCCACCTTGTTGGATCAACAATAGTTAACCGAAGTTAGCCATATGAACACTTTCATATCAACCATATTCATCTTAACCATAACTAGTAAAAATGAATCAAATGAAACTAGTTCTAGAGTTGTTAAATTGTTTATATTCTCATAGAAGTATACAAGACAGAATTAAAGCAAAATCGATTTTGATTCACTCGAATCAATTCAATTGAATCAATTCGATTTTGTATAGCCACGGTTTGAAAAAGATTGCATTCCGTAATATATAAATGTATTAGTTCATGAAAAAACCGATTTTAGAACATAACCTACTCAAGTATGCAAATAGGTACGCATACCTAAGTAGCCGGACTTAGTTTGCGTTCCCCAGTATGCGAAAGGGTACACATACCTTCCAAACTCGATTTAATTTCCAGAACTTGAACCTTACGCCAGTCCACATAACAATATGCATACTAAGTTCTCGGACTTTCATTAACTAACCAGTATGCATACGGGTATGCATACTATGGTTCCCGGACTTGGAATAGCTTGCGACAGTTAACATACAAGTACGCATACTGTGTTATATCCAATCATGGTTAATTGTTTTAAACTCTCATTTCAATCATTGAAACATTCTTAGAAGACGACAATAGCTGTCTCACACAAACTAGTAGATTCAGAGCAATTTTCAAGTGATCGAATGATCAATACGAAATATTCCGAGTCTACATCAAATGATTGTCTCACACAAATCATGTAAGATGTTACAAGGCGATTTTCACATGATCATCTTTTGACTGTAGTCAGGAATATGTGATGAACTTGGTTAAAGCGAAAGATTACCAACACATATTTCGAGAAATATATAAGCGAGTTAAACTCAGCTCGAAATATCAAATGTGTATAATCGAAGTCTATATAGCTATACGACTTTTGTCTCAAATAGGAGATAGAGTATATAGACTTTTGAGTGATAGATGAGTTCAAGTCTTCACATACCTTTTATTGATGAAGTTCTACAAGATCCTCTTAGTAGTTCTTCGTCTTCAATCGATAAACGCTGTGAAGTCTAATGCTTAACAACACTGTCTATGCTAATCCGAGACTTAGCTATAAGTAGACTAGAAATCAAGACTTATAGTTTCGAAAACTAAACTTGACAAACAAGCTTGAGATAGCAACGCTTGCGAGTTCGACCGATCAGTGCTCTAAAAATCTCCCCCTTTATCAATTTTAGTGACAAAACTATCAATACATATGGATTACAAAATAGATAGATTTTGTAGCTTCTCATCCAAATGCTTGATTTCCTTGGTTCTTCAACATTACTCGAAATCTTTGTCACTTCCAAGTACTCCAGTGATTCTGAACGTGTTCAACTCAGCATCATAGTTGTTGAAGATCCGTAGCTATAACAATATATAAAAACAAAATATTTTCGTATTTTTATACAGTGTCATAGTATTATTATACATCATCAAAGTCCAATTGTATCACAACTTTGACAACAATACTATGGTGATATGTATCTCTCCCTCTTATTCAATTCTTCATCTTACATGAAAACCACTCCCCTTACATAATGATCCTTAAACCGTATGTATTTGTAGTGTGAACTACACATTAATTATCCTTCTTTTTTTCAAATAAATTGGCAAAGGTACGAAAAATAGTGGTATCATAATGAAATTCTCATAGAGACACTTCATGACTAAAAGAAAACATATCAACTTTATTTAGATGCAATCATATAGTCGAAACTAAATGCATTCATCAAGGAGTTAATAGAGATACAAGAAAACTCCTACAATATTCCACAGCAGCATTTCCCACAAAGATTTGGCAATTAAGCACAACTTCAAATAAGAACCCTCGCCCATACGATGTCATTCCCGAAAGAACAACAAGAGCGACCTTACTTTCAAAAGAAAAGAAGGATTACTTTGGACATTAAAAAATCACATGAAACATGAATTTGTATCCAAAAAACTCAATTAAATTAACCACAAGAGAACCCATGATTAATTTAATCGGAAATTCTCAACACAAGAAAACTTACGGAGCCACACAGTACCTTCACTTAGAAGTGGATCAGGGAAAGATCAATACTTCGGAATATTCATTCTATTTTTCATCAATATGTGCATAATAGACATATAATATTTTTCCATAAGAGCCTCTCTAAATAACGAAGACCGAAGATTAGCTTGTTCCAGTCAGATCCAATAGAATCCAGCGACTCTTGCGACTACCTCATCGAAAGCAAAGATTTTCACGGGTTGTCATCAAGTTTCCCATATCTACAATATCCTCAGAAGCAAGGTCGTTTATAGTTATCGTTCTCATGAAGATAAAGTCTCCATCAAGTGTATCATCAGAAGTTAAAAAAAAAAAGACATGGGTCCCGTGAAATCCCTTAAGTTGGTCGGTTGTCTCTCTGCATTCGGAATATCTTTTGAAGGTCTTATGAAATTGTTGAAGCCCGTTATACCAAGGTTGAACTCGTTCTCACCATGAAGAGTACTCTACAAACAAAGAAAAGATCAGATAAGGCTGCAAAGTTAAAATTAAATAAGTAAAAATCAAGGGAGCAACAACACAGGACTACGGTTTGATTTATATGAGGACATAACTTTCCCTCTAAAACCTTATCCTCCTACAATCCCTTCAAGCTTTGTCTCTTTAAATCCCTTCAAGCCTCGTCCTCTCCTTATCTGTTCAAGCCTTGTCTTCTCCTAATCCCTTCAAGCATACCCTCATGACTAGAGTTATATACTTATCAATAAATCCATCTCACATCTCATGAGATACTCATGGATTTGTTTGGGTCCACACTTTAAAAAATGATCAAGGAAAAATATGTTTTCACCACGACAAAGGGTATAAACATAAAATCAAATGATGGGCATGTCTCTGACCTAGGGAGGAAAAAATCACGACCTATATTAATCTAAGGAGGGTTAATAAGGTCATAATACTCTAAGGTAGAATGCTTGAAGCGTTGGGACATGTCAAAAGTCCAAACAACACAAGGATTTCTTTTCTAATTCGGAATGATATACACTGCAGCGCGGAGACATGAAAACTGATGACAATACATGAGGGATTTCGGAGTACTTCCTTAAAAAAATATGTTCCTATATATCTTCCCAACAACATATCTAAAGGGCGCCTCAAATGGACAAACGATCTAGTAGATGTGACCCCAACACCTAAGTAAGTGCAATCTGAAAAACTCCTGAAATTTTATACGGGATTTTTGAAGTCAAAAGTATACACGGATTTGATTGGACAAACAAACTCGAAATTGAATTACTATTTTTGAGTTAGAAATCCTATCCTATTTTCTTTGAAAGTTGGGTTCGGGGACTCAAATCGGAGTCTGTATGAAGAATTCACAGTGATTATCTCTCAGTGTCTTAAATCTGAAGTTTTCTGACGAACTCCTAAACGAAGAAAATTCTTGACAAATACGACTACTTTTATTCATTTAATGGTCGAAGAAGTATTTATAATAGATGATTAAGGAGATATAAAGTTTAATACTTACTGAGGATGCCGCAATGAAGAACGAATAATGGGTATCTATATCAGCAAACTCAAGATTATTAGTACTTTTGCTAACTTTTATATCATCAGTTTGAATATTAATTTCGATCGTTTTCGAAGACGAATAGAGATATCACCTAATAAAATGAAGATTTTATCATTCATCAACATTCATTCCATGATTAAATTCATGAATCAAGAATTAACTTTGAGTATCAAGTATAATCCAAGGCTTTCAGCAATGCCAATTCTATTTGAAACAAAAAGAGGAATTCTGCTCAAATAAGGAATTCTAATGCAAGCGGAACTCATGGAAGAATGGTAGACGGGATCGAAAACCTTGTACACGTCCAAAAATAGATAAAGAACAATTTATATTTTCATTTTTATCTCAAAAGGGGATCTCTCAGGAAAAGGGAAAAGGAATTTGAGTTAAAAGAGGAAAGCAAAGGAATTTGGATCAAATAAGGAAACTGAGGGTATTTCTTCCTTCTAAAAATTCCTCCAAGTCGTAGCCAAGCCATTCCCATGCGTGATAATGATCTCTTAGTCCAGTGGGACTTAACTCGGAATTTTTTCAGAGGGACCAAAGTCAAAGAGAATTAGGGTTTTGATGAAAAATAGCCCGATTTCAAGAATTTGGGCGAAAAAGAGATTTGTTCTAAAAGAGAAGGGGCAAAGCCTCTACCCATTCCCTTGGATGGTTCTATAAACCTATCTCAAACCCTTCTATCTCATCGCTCTTCAACAAAAACGAGTTCATAAGGTATTTTGACCACAATACCCTTATTTCGCAATTTTGAGTGTTTTCAAAAGAAGAAGGCCCTAATACATCTAGAGACCGACCAAGCTCTAATTTACTCATTCCAAAGGCCACATACAAGTGAATATTGAGTTCACTAAGGGTTCAAAGAAGAACAGGATTGAAACAGAATCTTGAAAACCAGAATTTCAGAGAAAATAAAAGGAATTTAGCTCAAACATAATGAGATAAACTCAACCTAGTTTATCTCTATCTATTCTTGAAGAGATGGGAGAAGTACTCCACACGGCAAGCAATCCCTATCTTCACCAACCTGAGACTAGAGAGTTTAGCTATAAATAAGTCATTTATTTCTCCAAGCTGACACACATCTTTCTCATAACCTCTCAGAGCAATTCTTCTTCAAACTCTAGAATTCTCTAATCTCTCTCTTCGTCTGCTTCCCTCCCTAAGACCAGCCCTAAACATCTTTCCTATGACTGAAGCAGCCTTTGAAAGACCACTGTGTGTGGTTTAGACAAAGACTGTTCTTGCTCAACCTCCCATAACTCACTTTCAGAAACCCTAGAATCCCAATTCTAACCTCTCTCAAATTTTAGGTAACTGCAGATACCCGTACGATTAAATCGAGCACCATAAGTCAGAGTTTTCCTCCTGCATGAAAGTATAAGATTAATAAAAGAGCCAAAAATATTGTTTCTGCTTTCACGTTATTCTACATGTGCACATAATACAACAAACTCTTATGGTGTTTACCTTATTATGAGTTAAGAAGACCTTATGTTTTTATAATTTAATAATGCTTGATGAAGTAGTGTATGCAAGGAAATATATATGTCGTCTAATTATGTATGACCGTCATCACTCGCATTAACGTATTTCCATATAATAATATTATGGGTTATTATAATGGATCGGGCTCTCTTTTAAAATTGTGCATATATTTGTTTCCTATCAAACCTCTAATGAACATATCAATATTTTATCAGTCATATGGACCAAGTTGGAGAATATTGGACTTGTGGTCCACATACCCATATCCATTCGGGTTTTAATGAGAGAGTAGTCCACTTTCAAACTAAAATCTTCTTTTGGAGGCAAAAGAGTGTGAAGGAGGGAGAAAGGATTCTCGAATGTAAGCTATAAAAGTGGTAGCTTAATTATGAAGTTTTCTTCGATGCAAATAAAAACTACAACTACAAATAACATAATAACAATAAAGATGATAAACATATCCCTTACCGCATAAAAGAGTTACTGGAATTTCTTCATTATAACTAGTAACTAAAATAGATTGGTGCAGAGAATTTAGTTTATACTCTCCATACTATTTCTGTGAAGTCTATCGACAGTGGAATGGAAATTTTAAATTAAATGAATCTTGTCCCAAACATAAACGATGAAAAAAAGGAAGAAATCAAACTCAAAAGTTTTACTGTTAGCTTCAACATAAGGTATGCCACTAAATTTATTTATAGTATCAACGGTTGACTATGTAGCCTCCATAAGCGACCTAGATCTCATTGTTCGTGCTAGAATAGAATAGTGGTTGGATGCCGAATATCCAATAAAAACTACTAGTTTACTTACCGAAAACGCGCAATCGTGTTTGGATGCATACTTAGAAGTTACTTTTTGACTTCTGAAGTAAAAAAGTTAAATTTTTGTGAAGCAAAATAGTTTTGCTTCTGACTCCAATCTACTTCTGAAGAAGCGGATTTGTATCCAAACGCGCTATAACAGCTTGTTTGGATAGCACATGAGAAGTTACTTTTTCACTTCTAGTTGGATAGCACATGAGAAGTTACTTTTTCACTTCTAGAAATTGAAACGCCGGAAGTTGGTTTGGGTTTCAAAACGACTTCTAGAAATCGAAAAGTTAACTTTTTGCGAAGCAAAGTAGCTGTGAAGTACCGACCCGACGCACGTATAGAAATCTGTACTCCATTTTACTAGTTGAGTAATCTAGTGTGTCTCGAAAATTAATATAATAGTTAATTTTTCTACATGTGGGCTAACTTAGCGCCATAAAATTGAGTTTGTTTCTTCATGTGTTTGTGTGATTGATGTATTTGGTACACTATAACACTATGATCTTAGTATATAAAAATTATTTAATTAATATACATATAAACGTGTCATAATGATTTTGAACTTTGGCAGTCTCTGTGTCTGTGTCTGTATTCCGTGTCCGTATCAGTGCTTCCCAGCAAAGCAGTTTTGCTTCTGACTTCTACTTCTGATTTTGGCTATTGGAGAAACATAAACACTCATGTACTTCCTGTATGCAAACGCGCTGTAGATATTGGACCAAGGCAAAGAGGATAGAACAAAGGGTATATTAATTAAATACCCTTAGTTTTGACACCCAATAAATATACCCTTACACAACAATAAAAATACCCATATCATTTAAAAATCTTATCCATTAAAATATCGATTACATTAATACCCTCACTTATAATTATTTTCATTTACAAACCTTATCCTTATCCATTAACAAAAAAATTTCTTATTTCACGGCCACTACCACCACCGCCATTCCACCACCACCAGCACCACCATCACCACCACCACCACTAATATTTCACCACCACCACTAATATTTCACCACCACCATTATCATTGTTGTCACCGCTGCTGCCGCCGTTGTTGCCGCCGCCGCTGTTTCCACCGCCGCCACCACCACCGGCGCTGCCACCACCACTGCCGTCAAATTTTGGTGTCAACAACCGAAGTTGATCCAAAAAATAAAAGTTCAAAAATAAGTTTACTAATACATATTCCAGTTCTTTTATTGTGTCAACAATCAAAGTTGGTCCCAGTGAATGGGCCAACAACAAAAGTTGATCCCTTTAAGTGGGATCAACAATGGAAGTTGATCCACAAAAAATGAGATCAACATATTTATATAAGTATGTTTCCTTTAAAAACCAATAAACCCGGAACCTGCAAACTGACATATCCTTAAGAAACACAAGAATAACATTCATAAAAACAAATTGTATCAACAACATGAGTTGATCCCATAAGTGGTGTCAACAACAATAGTTGATCCCTTAAAAATGGTATCAACAGTAGGAGTTTATCCCATAAATTATCAATGTCATGCATTGTTGGTGATTTCAGTACCCGATACATACATAATCCCCAATGTAGTAGTTCCCAAATCTTCTCATGAAGCCAAAATAGTTGCAAAATAAGTCAATCTCCATTGTTGATTCCACCATCCCAACAAAAGCCACCACCAGCACCTTCACAACCACCACTACCATCATCTCCACTATAACATCATCCATCACCACATCAAACAATAGGAGTCAGTAGTTGATTCCATAAAAAATGTTGTCAACAACATGAGTTGATCCCATAAAGGAGATCAACAACGGTAGTTGATCCGCTGAAAAAGGCATCAACAATATGAGTTGATACACAACCAATGCTGTAATCACCACCACCACCACCACCCTCACTACCACAACAAAATCCACCACCACCACCCCAACAAAATCCCAACTTCAGCTTCTCACAACTCATGAGTTACCAACAACACCATCATTTCATAAGCAGGAAACAATTCTATCAGCAGCAAACCTTCATACCCTAATTCAGCTTCAGAAACATTAAAAATCCCATTATGAATATCTCCAATTCGAGTACAAACTTAAATTCATCATCTCTCACATTTCTCCTTCACCTGATTGTTTCTTGGTTTGAACATGAATAACATCTATGTGAAATTAAACTCAAACAAATCATTCATATTCACAGACTCATCGATTCTTCCTTCCACGTCTGTGAATCAATGGCAGCAAACCCATTTTCTTCCATGAATTTTCTCGATAAAAACTAAATCCAGCTCTCCATGAATCAATCAAACGTTGCTTCATCTTCTTCATCGCCGCCGCCACCACCATCATTATAGATATGATATCTTCCTCCACCACCACCATCATCAACTTTTAATGACGATTTTAATTGTCTCTTCCTAAATTGATGCAAAAATATCTTTAAGAACTAACTGTTATCATCGACTTTAGGTTTTTCAATCCATATCTGATGTTATCGAAATTGAATATGATGTTTCTAATGAATTTAATTATAGAAGTTAGTTTCTCGTTGATGTCGTTTGGTGGTGGTGGTGGATTTGGTGGAAGTATAGGAGGTGATTGCGAAGATGGTGTTCCTGAATCTACAACGACGTAGGAAAAGGTGGTGGTAACGACGATGAAGGCGAGAGAACAGATTTTACATCTGCAAATGAAAATGAAATGAAAAAAAAGAAGATACACAATGGAATAAAAGGTAAGTATGTAATGTTGTATAATCTTTAATGGACCCCCGGTGGGTTTTGGATGAAAATGAGTATTTTTATTTTAGAACAAGAGTGGTTTGTGAAGCCCTTCCAAATTGTGGGCAATTATATAATTCCCGCTGGAGAACAAATATGGACGTCACATCTGGTCCTTTATGTGTCCCACCTCTAGCCGATCGCTTGTTTCTTTCTCTATGTGTCATTGTTAATTTTTTTATTTTTTTTGGTCTTTTCATGGAGAACTGGCCAAAATCTTTGTTAGATGAAAATAATTTGTTACGCATGTTTGCCTCTTGTCGTGTCTTATCTTATTCTGTCCCTAAATGGCACCCGTGTACCGTAATCCGATACGTCCACGAGACAGTTTGGACTTTGGTGCCCCCAAATGAAAAACTACGGGCGCTAATTCTTGTCTTCTTCGCGTTGTTAATTGGATCAGCCCATCTCATCTCTTCTTCTCCACCAACAAAGTTATTTTTCCAAAGAGAAAAAAAGTTGCAGAGATGAACATCGAAGAAGAAGATTTCACAACCATGCGCTTAAATCATAACCGTCTAATCGAACGCCGATACATGCATCACCACATACCGTCCAACGATCATGCCGTCATCTTTCCATCGCCATCATCAATTTCGATTCGAAGATCCACAACAACACCAACAGAAGCAGCATCAACAACAGTATCACCATCAAAATCGAACCCTAAATTTCTAGCGTTTTTTATCCAAGCAGTAGTAATGGCGATTGTAATTTTGTTATTCTTCCTCTTCGTTGGAATCGCTGCAATTGTTCTCATCCATATCGCTATAATTGGTAGAGCAATTCATCGTCGTAGATATCGAAGATCATTATCAAGAACTGCAACGAGATCAGATGATTTGATGGAAGATGATTTAGATTTTGGTGGTGTTGGGTTTGGGTTATCTCATAGAGATCTTAACAAATTACAAGCTTTTTATTACGGGTCCGGTGGTGAAAAATCGGATTCTTCATCCAGTTCGTTGGAAGATTGTGCTGTTTGTTTAGAGGCATTGAAACAAGGTGAACGGAGTCGGATTCTACCACAATGTAAACATGTTTTTCATGCTAATTGTATTGATTCATGGTTGATTAAAGTTCCCGCATGTCCGGTTTGCCGTGGAACTGTTGACCCGAATTCAGATACAGATGGATTCGAGGATAGTAACAATGAATTTATGTAAGTTTTTTGTTGTTTATTTTGGATTTTGTGATCTAAATATCAGTTCTTGATGTTCAAATTTCAGTTTGATATGGTTTAGTATATAAATAAGTGATATATCCATCGATGTTAACTAATTTCGGGTTGTATTGGTGGGGGAGGTTTTGCATGATAAATTGATCAGTGCTGATCAAATTTTTTGATACTAATTTGCCTCTGTCATGCCTTAGATTAGCTTAAGTATCCAACTAGACAATGTCACTTGGTTGTGGTCCATTGCCCCTGTTAACTGTTGAATTTTACGGTTTGTAAGCAATACATAAACAAAGTCAGTTGATTGATGCTCGCATAAACAAGGTTAGTTGAAGTCAGTTGATTGATGCTCGCATAAACAAGGTTAGTTGTTTTGTATTCACTTATTGGCGGCTGTATAACGTATTGAGGAGGTTTTGCTTATGTGATCAATTTTGATCAAGTTCTGATACAATTGATAATTCTTAGCCTATGTTTTTTTCCTCAACTCTCAGTTTAAGCATCAAACGGAACTTAAGTGTTGAATTGGATATGTTGTGTATGATTGCCATAGAGCTAATGAAGTATTGTAAACCTAGAGATTTGATGGGAAATTGTATGATCTTTTTCTGTTAGCAGCAAGTTACTTGCTTTTTCTGTGTATTTCAGGGGTTTGAGCTGAACGGATTTACTAATTTAGTTATAGAATTTTCTTTTTGCTGAGTATTTCTGCAGTTCTTTTGCACTGATAATGATTCTGTCATACTCTTAGATCAAGATCCTACCTCCATCTTAGAACAAGGTCATTTAGCTTATTTTGGTACCATTTTGGATTATAGTCATCTAAGCTAGTCAGCGAAGGGATTATAGATATTTGGTTAGTGAAGAACTCCTAGAAAGATCTTGAAACCCTCACCATTTGTTGCAGGATGGATGGGGAAGTTGGGAATATTATTAGTTTATCAGAAAATATTTACACTTTATTGCTATTCTGCAAGCACAAGATTGAATCACATTTATTATTGTTAATTAGGCATTTTATAGAAAGGTTCTAAACCTCACTTTCAAACTTTTCAATTAGTGGACGATTTTGAACTCTTAACTGGTGGTGATCCTTGTTTATGGCGAAGAGTCAATGTTCCTTGGGGCTACAACACTGATAATATCTCCAAGTACTTCAACACCTAGAGAAAGAGGGGTGACATCCGACATCCTGCACCTCCTTATTACACTCACCACTAAAAATAGCAGCTTGTACTGCAGCACCATAAGCCACAGCTTCGTCAGGGTTGATATTCTTGCGGAGTTCCTTTCCATTGAAGAAATCCTGCAATAGAGATTGAACCATTGGAATTCTAGTGGAACCACCACGAGTACAATTTCGTGAATACTGTTCTTGTCCATCTTAGCATCCGTCAAACACATTTCAACAGGTTCCATACATTTCTTGAACAAATCCATGTTCAACTCTTCGAATTTAGCACGAGTGATGGATGATTGAAAATCAACTCCTTCATACAAAGCATCAACCTCAACTGTTGTCTGAGTAGTCGATGAAAGGGTTCTCTTTGCGCTCTCGCATGATGTTCTTAACCTCCTAAGTGCCCTCGGGTTTCCACTAATGTCCTTGTGGTGCTTCCTTTTGAAGTCTTTAACAAAGTGATTCACCATTCTGTTATCGAAATCCTCTCCTCCGAGGTGGGTTATCTCCATTTGTAGCCTTGACATCAAAGTTGCTCCCGCTAAGTATAGAAACATCAAATGTACCACCACCAAGATCAAAGACGAGAACATTCTTCTTCTTCTTGCCGCCGTTGGTTCATTGATGATTCGCAGTACATTAAGGCCAGCAATATCCCAGCATCTCTAGTAGCTTGACGCTGAGAATCATTAAAATTGGCAGGGACTGTGATGACAGCATCCTTAACAGTTGAACCAAGATAATTTTCAGCAGTTTGTTTCATCTTCATGAGAACCATGGCTGAGATTTCCTCAGCTGATAGCAATTTATCCTCGCCCTTGTAACGTACTTGAATCATTGGTCTCTTGTCATCTCCAGCAATCACTTTGAAGGGCCATAGCTTGATATCACTCTGAACACAGGTGTTCGTTGATTTTCCTACCAATTAAACGTTTCGCATCTACATAAAAGATATCAAACTCAGAAAATGGTATCGAGATGTCTTTAAAAGAGATAGATTATCTAGCAATAGGACAAGAACACCTCTATTCTACATCTGGCCTCGAGGTCAAAACTCTCTTGATCATAATACATAAACATAATAATGCAAATTCGAAGAACCTAAAAATATAAAATAAGTAAACATGATCATGAAGTTGGACATAAAAATTGAACTAAAAGACTTTGAAAAGTCTTACCGAAAACGGTGTTGATAGGATTCATACCAGACTCCAAATCAATTAAATTTGAGTCTATGAGCTAATGTGGAGGTGTTATGGATTTAAATCCTATGTAAGGCTTTGTAGAAGCTACACAGGCAAGAGAAAGAGATAATAAGCTGTGGCAATTAGAATGTTGCAAATAAATCGATTGAGAATCATGATTTCCATCAAAACCAATAATTTCACAAGTTAAATTGTGCACGGAGTGGTGGCCTCTGGCTCTGGGATATACAGGGCTTTTTTGTTTGGACTGGGGAAAATACACTAAAGTATTTTTCCCACGGCGGAGGAGACGAAAGAAATTTTGTTTCGTTCGATAACCTGCAACACGTGAATCTAATCGAGAACTGTGTTGTAGTATCACGTGGACCGTAGACCGGAGGTTAGGCTTAGGCCAGCAGTGGAGCAACGGGTATCCCCGTTCCTTCCCCCGGTGATGATGACTGTTAATACCCAAATTTCAGTTTAGGTCCTACCCGTTCTAGCTATTGTACATGACCTCACAATATCAATAATAGTAAGAGAGAGAGTTGTCTTTCCATTTTACCCTGTCCTTCCTTATATAGGCTTTTCTAAAAACTCTTCTTTTTATGACATCATGTCACATGTCCTAAACCTTCTTAATTACCACTAATGTCATTCCTTAACATAACCTCTTCCTTCTTTGTTAATTCCTCTTTTATCATTCCACTCTCTATGGGTATCTTTTATGTGGGCTTGGGTTTAGTCCCTAAGCTCCTACATCTTCACCCAAGTTTTATCCCTACCCTTTGGGGCATCCCATCCCGCTAAGGGGTGTTATTTTTCATGTATCAACATTAGTCCCCTGACTATTGGATTAATCATTGGATGATCCAATAGTCAAAAGATCTTTTGGGGCGTCTCCCTGTGTCCACAACGAGCTTTGTTATCTCGTCAGACCCGTGATCGTGGGCGAAGTTTCGACTCCTCATCGTGCAAAACCCTTCTTCCTTTCAGTTTCTGATGGTTGTCATTCTTACTCATAACTGCCACATTCGGCCTTGAGACCTTCTTACATATATGACTGTCAACTTCTTCCTTTTTCAACATTATTCTTTCTTCCCATGCTCTAAACACGCCCTAAGGTTAAGGGAATTCCGCGGAGGTAAACGCGCTCTCTCTAGAAGATGGTTTAGTTTCTCGTCTCTTAAATCCTTCTGTTCTGCCTTACCCTGCTTCTCCTGGATGTCTTATGCAACCTGAATCGGAGAGCATGGATGCCTTTACATTCAATATTGTTCCTCGGATGAACATTCACCGTGGCGATTGCAACCTTCCCTCAATTGATATTCGTTCCAAGTCCAAGACTCATCCAGTATGGCCACATTGGGCAGCTCGTATTCGTTCTAACCCTGATCATGTTGCTGCGCTTCAGAAGATGGCGTCATTGAGGAGGAGGAGGTCACTCTTGCATTGGATCGTCGGGATCGTGATGAGCATGAGGGCACTCTTGCATTGGCTCGCGGGGTGAAGGCCAAGGGGAATATCATTCGAGATATCCATAAACTATTGAGTGATGCCGATTGGGGACTGTCTCGAGCCAATATCCAATGTGGTGAGAGTAGGCTCATGGCGACGGCCGTGGATACGGACATTGCTCATTGTCGCGCGTTGACGGACAGTTGAACTACACGTTGTTGTTTTTTCTTCCAGTTTTCCTTGTTTATTGTTCTTTTTACGCACTTTCCTTTTGAGTCCCTTTCTTTCTTGATTCTCATGTTTCCCCCCTCCGTTGTTTGTATTGGATTTTTCTTCTTTAGTTAATTGCTTGCTTTTGACCTTGTGAATACTGTTCTGCTGGCTATGATCTTTAATTCTCCAGTCCCCGGTGTTTACATCCGGTGTATATTGGGGTTGCCACCTTCCTCTTAATATGGGTCAACACGTGTTTAGTCATGCTGAAAAAGAAAGGGTGGTGGTGGTGATTAATTGCATGGTAATCCAAGACAACCTCTCTTATATATGTGTCTTCGTATGTAGTTCTTGTTTCTTGGTTTAAGCCATCATATCCATCTCTACCTTTTCTGATCAACAAATCGCCAGCATGGCCAATTCTCTTCATGGGTATGTTCTAGCCTTGGCACCCATTCCCATGTTAGTCTCGGAAACTTTTAAGCAGGACGAACTGAAACGACTTCTGCTCGTAAAAGCCGAGATTGAAGAGCTTCGGGCCCAGAGGAAGGTGAATAGGGATGCTAAACGCGCGAGTTTCAGGGCACGATATGAGGTGTACCAAGCTGCTCAGCAAGCCGAATCGTCCGGTCGGGTGTCGTTGGAGATCCAGCGGGCATTGGATGAGGCTGTTACTTCTCGTGATGCATCCAATCAATTTTTCGTGGATTCCCTGATGATGGTAGCTACTATGGATCGCGCCATCTCATATTACCATCTTTGTATCTCTCATCAGGGGGGCTTACCACTTCTTGGACATACCCTGACCTTAGCAGCTGCATCCACGCTTGTATCTTACTCTTATCTCGGGGAAGAGTTGGCTCGTTTATTGATTCTGAAGGAGGAATCAGGTCTACCGTGCACGCTTAGGTTGATTCATCAGAATAAGGTAAGAAAAGAATACGACGATCATGAGGATATTCTTTTAGTCGCCCGTGGGGCCGGGGCTGAGAGTAATGTTATTCAAGACATCCTTAAATTGGTGAATGAAGCTGATCAGAATCTCCATTTGACTACTGCGCAATGCGACGATGGCCGCTTGATGATGGAGGCTTTGGACGCGGACATTTCTCGTTGTCGGGAGTTGATAGCTGGTTAGGTTGTGTGTCCCTTTGTGGGATGTCTTTAGTTATCTAGTTCTTTTGTGTGTTGTTTGTGTTTTTTTTTTGATTGGTGCAAGTGATCTTCCCTTTTTAATTTTAAAATATTGTTGTCTGTTTGTATAACAATGGGTTACTGGGTGGAGTGGACGTTTGCTGAACGCGCTTACTCCTTCCCCCTCTCCCCCCTCTTTTTTTTTTGTGAGGATGGTGAGGTGGACGTTTTCTAAATGCACTTGTTTCCGCTCCTTTTTATGCAGAGATTCCTTTATTTAAAGGATACTGGGTGGGGCGGGCGTTGGTTAAACGCGCTAACTTCCCCCCCTTTTGTCCTTTTATTTCAAGGGTTTTGGATGGGGCGAGAGTTGGTTAAACGCGCCTACCCCCACCCCTTGTCCTTTTGTTTCAAGGGTTTTGGGTGGGGAGGGCGTTGGTTAAAACGCGCCTACTCACCCCTTTTTTGTCCTTTTATTTCAAGAGTTTTGGGTGGGGCGAGTGTTGGTTAAAACGCGCATACTCCCCCATTTTTTGTCCTTTTATTTCAAGGGTTTTGGGTGGGGCGAGCGTTGGTTAAAACGCGCCTACTCCTCCCCTTTTTTGTTTTTGTTCTTTTTTTCCAAGGGTTTTGGGTGGGGCGACCGTTGGTTAAGCGCCTACCCCCCCCCCCCCCCTCCCCTTTTTTGTTTTTGTTCTTTTGTTTCAAGGGTTTTGGGTGGGGCGAGCGTTGGTTAAACACGCCTACTCCCCCCATTTTTGTCCTTTTATTTCAAGGGTTTTGGGTGGGGCGAGCGTTGGTTAAACGCGCCTACTCCCCCCCTTTTTTGTCCTTTTGTTTCAAGGGTTTTGGGTGGGGCGGGCGTTGGTTAAAACGCGCCCCCCCCCCTTTTTTGTCCTTTTATTTCAATGGTTTTGGGTGGGGAGAGCGTTGGTTAAAACGCGCCTACTCCTCCCCCCCCCCTCCCCCCCCTTTTGTTCTTTTGTTTGAAGGATACTGGGTGGGGCGGCCGTTGGTTAAACGCGCCTACTCCTCCCACTTTTTCTTGCCTCGAAATTTATCGGTTAACCAGGCGCCTTCGGCTGTCCTGAGACTCTTTTGAAGAATTTGAGACTTTTGCAGGGTTTGCCAGTCAATCAGGCGCCCTTGGATGCCCTGAGACTCTTTTGAAGACTTACAGTCAATAGGGCGCTTTTGGCTGTCCCGCGGCTTTGTATAATGTGTTAGTCGATCAGGCGCCTTTGGATGTCCTGAGACCTATTGTAGAATTTGTCAGTCGATCAGGCGCCTTTGGCTGCCTTGAGACTTTTTTGTAGAATTTGTTAGTCGATCAGGCGCCCTTGGCTTTCCTGAGACTCTTTTGAATACTTGCAGTCAATCGGATGCCTTTGGCTGTCCCGCGACTTTGTATAATGTGTTAGTCGATCAGGTGCCTTTGGCTGATCTAAGACCTTTTTTGTAGAATTTGTCAGTCGATCAGGCGCCCTTGGCTTCCCTGAGATATTTTGTAAAGTTTGTCAGTCGATCAGGCGCCCTTGGCTGCCCTTAGACCTTTTGTAAAGTTTGTCATCGATCAGGTGCCCGTGGCTGCCCTGAGACCTTTTGTAGAATTTGTCAGTCGATCAGGCGCCTTTGGCTGCTCTGAGACCTTTTGTAAAGTTTGTCCGTCGATCAGGCGCCCTTGGCTGCCCTGAGACTTTTTGTAGAATTTGTCTGTCAATCAGGCGTCTTTGGCTGTCCTGAGACCTTTTGTAAAGTTTGTCAGTCAATCAGGCGTCCTTGGCTGTCCTGAGACCTTTTGTAGAATTTTTCTATCAATCAAGCGCCTTTGGACGTCCTGAGACATTTTGTAAAGTTTGTCAGTCAATCAGGCTCCCTTAGTTGCCCTGAGACCTTTTGTAGAATTTCAGTCAATCGAAAACATGTTTTTTTTTTTGCAACTTAATTTATTTATCGAAGAGGACGTTTACATGGCAGGACTCATGCGTAAAATTTCTTCAACCATTTGCCATTGATGGGCGTCTTAACTTTAGTTCCGGTCATGCGTCGAAGCTTGTAGTATCCGCTTTCTGCCGCCTTTCTTATTGTAAAAGGGCCTTCCCAATTTGCCACGAATTTTCCAGCACTGGCATTCCTTTGTACGTGCGGGGAGATTTTCAAGACTAGCTCACCGACCTTGAATGTCCTCTCTTTTACGCTCTGGTTGTAGTAGTTGGCTGCGCGCTTTCTGTAAGCTTCTGCGAACCTTTCTGCCCGTGTTCTTATTTCCTCTATTGTATCTAAATAAGCAAAGCGGCTCACTTCATCTGGCGTGGTATGGCTAGCCATTGCTACTCTCGCGGATGGGATTGCTATCTCTGCAGGTAGAATTGCGTCATCTCCGTAGACCAGTGAATAAGGGGATGCTCCGGTGGAACTTCGTTTAGAGATTCTATATGCCCAAAGTGCCAACGACAGCTGTTAGTGCCATTCCCTATGGTCGTCATGCACTAGCCTAATGAGGATGCGGATGAGCGTTTTGTTCGTTTCCTCCGCCTGCCCATTTCCTTTGGGGTAATAAGGGGTATACGTGTGAAGTCTTACATTGTATTGGCGGAGTAGATCGATCACATCCTTGTTCACAAATGATTTTGAGTTATCTGCCCTGATTATCATAGGTGCACCGAATCTTCAAATGATGTTCTCTTTGATGAACGCGGCTATTGTAGCTCCAGCGTAGTCTTTGAGGGGTATAGATTCAACCCATTTTGACGCGTATTCGGTGGCGGTGATTATGTACTTGTGTCGTCTCGAGGATGTTGGGTTGATCGGACCTATGAGATCGAGCCCCCAACTATGAAATGGCCACGACGTTACTATGTTATGCAATAGTGCATGAGGCGCCTGGATTAAATTCCCATGTTTCTGGCACGGCAGGCATCTTCGAGCGTGTTCCACGATGTCACTTTCCATGGTAGTCCAGTAAAACCCTCCTTCATACAGTTGTAGGAACAACTTTTGCATTCCTTGGTGTTCTGCGTCGTGAGATCGGGTCATGACTACCATTGCTTCTTGATTCGACAGGCATCACAACGCGGCGTTATCATAGATTTTTCGGTAAAGCACGCCTTCATGGATGAAGAAACGAGGCGCATCTGTATTTTTAGAGCCGTTTGTTTGTCGCTAGGCAGTTTCCTATGCTGGATGAAGTCAATGTAAGGCTGTGTCCAGTCTATTTCCTCGACCGTGCAGACTTCTGAAGGTTGTGGCGGAGCTTGACAATCGATACAACTATCTTGGAGTGCTGCTGCTTGAGCTGACATGCTTGGCCAATATACGCCCATCCTCTGAAGCTTTCTATATAAGTAGACAGTGCCGGTCTGTCCACGTGTATCCGCGTTTAATCCTTGCAGCAGCTTCTCTGCTTCCCTTTTATTTACGCATCTCGCAAGGGATCCTCCAGCCGCCCGGTAATACAACGCTCCTTGAATCATCACAAATTGTTTTACAGCTTGAGTGGGGATCACCCTCTCTTCATTTATCCGCGTAAAATCATCGATGTATACTTTTCTCCAATCGTCCGCCTCCTCGAAGTACAAGTCTTCCTTCCACGTACTAGGTAACCCTCTTCTTCGTATTGTGACCGTCCCGTCTTCGCCATCTTTTAAATGTACTTTGATCGCCAGGGTTGTCAGGGCATCCGCGTGTTTGTTTCCGCCCCTGCCGGTATGGTCTAAAGTTGATCCCGTTTGACTCATTAGTCTTTGGGATTCCGCCCGGTAGGGTGCAAGGTGTGGTTCTTTCACGCAAAAGTCGTCGTTCACTTGATTCGTAACAAGACGAAAATCGCCTTTGACTTCAACACTTCCGAGGTTGAGATCTTTCTCCATTTGGAGTCCTAGAATTAGGGATTCGTACTCTGCTACATTATTACTGCATGAGAAATCCAACTTGAATGAATATGAGAATAGTTCTCCCTGTGGGGTTTCGAAGACCACTCCTACTCCTCCGACAGATCTGTAGGAAGATCCATCAAAGAACATGGCCCAGGGTTTGTCAGCGTCTGCAGCCGCGACCTCTCCGGGTATATACTCGTGTACTTCATCGTCTCCCGCTCCCGGGAACATAGCCATAAGGTCAGCTATTGCTTGTCCTCTTACGGCGTTTGGCCGCTGGTATTTGAGCTCGAATTTCGACAATTGAAGCATCCATCGGGCGGTTCTCCCTGTAAGGACCGGCTTTGAATCTAAGTACGCTATCGGGTTCGCTGCTGCCACCACAATGGTTTCGTGTGTTAAGAGATAGGGGCGCAGTTTTTGGGTAGCGTATATGAAGGCTAAACACGCCTGCTCTACACGCGGATATCTCAGTTTCGCATCGCGTAAGACCCGACTCACGTAATATATGGGTGATAGTTCAGTCCACCTCATGTCTTGCATGAGAACTGCACCGATCGCCGATCTGGTAAACGCTGTGTAGAGGTAAAGAGGGACCTTGCGTATAAAATTTGATGTGTTTTCAAGTTGTGGTAGTAAAAAGGTTCGTTGAGACTTGTGAAAGCGGATTTTTAGATTTTTTTTAATAAATAAAAATAGCGAACTAAATTAAAAAGATGTTGTGAAAATTATGGAGAGAATGGGGCTAGGATTCCACCATTGGTTGATATTAGTGATTTAATAAAACAATAATTATGCAACTCAACATTCAAATTGATTCTAATAGTATTGCCTAGACATGTAGATTTCCAAAAGAATAGATGTTAATCCAAGCATAGAATATCAAAACCCTAAAGAAAGGATATTCTATCAAGAGAAAATACACCTAACTAATCAAAATCATATAAACATTTTTTAGTTCAATACAAAAATCATAATAGAGTTGTTGTAATTAATTAATGGAAATATATCACTTTTACCGAAACAACGGCTTCCTCCATAGCCCCAAGGATGGGGTTTAGCTCCTCACTATTACAAAGAAAACTAAATAGAAAGAAATAAAAGAAAATTGTGAAACTGACTACCTGCTCACCGGTTCTCCCAAACTCTCTATTTATACACACAAACCCATTAATCAAATATATTCTTCCATAACTCCAAAATCTTCTTCTTTTTAATTAAAAATATCTTCAAGAATTTTCTTCTTCTTTATATTCTCTAAATTTCTTTATTATACCCAAATCTTCTTTAATTCGCAGAATCAAATCCAAGAGAAAATCCTCTAAGGTATCTTTCATGTTTAATAGAAGATAACTTCCTTTTTTTCAAAATTCCGGTAATTAATACTCATAGATTTCCTGTTTATAAGGAAGAAGATATTCTTGTCTTAAAAATTGTAAATCCTTTACTGTTGAAACCCAAATTTCTCGCCAATATTCTGTTTGAAAATGAAGAAGAAGGTGGTGCCCCTATCCAAAGTGCATGTGCCTTTATTAATTTTCTTAGAGAGGTGCAAGCATCACTATTCGAGCAACTTTTTCCACACAAGTGTATTTCTCCAAAAACACCTACACAAACATAAAAACACCATAATAAGTACAAAATCAAGCACTAACAATAGAGACACTGAGGACAATTAAGACACAAAAATGTGTCTATCAGAGGTCTAAGGATCTTCGGTCTAACAAGACATTGCTTAAGCTTTTCGAATGCGGCGCATTGCGTTCTCCCCACTCGAAGGGTACACCTTTTTTCAGCAACGGAAGGAATACAGTCATCAGCTGTGCTAAACCAGGTACGAAGCGGTGTATGTACGATATTCGTCCTATAAAAGCTTGAAGCTCTATGGAATTAGTTGGTGGCGTCATTATTGCGATTTCTTCAACCTTGCTTGGATCCACTTGAATTCCTTTGCTGGTCACTACAAAGCCCAAGAATTTCCCAGATGTGACCCCAAAGGCGCACTTGAGAGGGTTCATTCTGAGTTTGAACTTTCTGCACCTTTCGAAGGCCGTCATTAGGTGAGAGATGTGGTCCTCCGCCTCCTGTGTCTTAACTACGATGTCATCAACGTATACTTCTATTGTTTGATGCAACAGATCGTGAAATATGGAAGACATGGTGCGCTGGTATGTGGCGCCAGCGTTCTTCAATCCAAACGGCATTACTACGTAATAGAAGTTTCTGTATGGGGTTTGGAAGGCGGTCTTCTTTGCATCCACTGGGTCCATCTTCACTTGGTTATATCCGCTGAAGCCATCCATGAAAGAGTACCTCTTCTTTTTCCCAGTTGCGTCCAACATCATGTCAATGTTTGTCAACGGGAAGTCGTCTTTCGGGCAAGCGCGGTTTAAATCTCTATAATCCACACAACACCTGACTTTTCCATTTTTCTTGGTTACCGGTACAATATTAGCCAACCAAGTGGGGTGTTGTATCGGCTTTATGAACTTGGCTTTGAGCAGCCGTTCTACTTCCTCCTTTATTGCGAGGGCGGTTGCTCTAGGAAACTCGCGACTTCTTTGCTTCACAGGCTTGAACTCAGGCGATACCCCTAGATTATGCATCACAAGTTTTCTATCTAAACCCGGCATTTCATCATAGTCGTAGGCGAATACATCCTTGTATTCTTTGAGTAGCGTGATCAATGCTTCTCTCTCCTCTTGATCCAGACTTTTGCTTATCATGATGAGACGCTTGTCTTCTTGTGTTCCTATGTTAATTTCTTCCATATCATCCAAAGTGAGGTTCTCTAGTGTTCGCTCTTCGTCAGCCTTTGTAGTGACGCTTGCTAACTGATCTCATAATTCTTGGTCATCAATCGTGCTGTAGGGAAGTTCGGCCAGGCTTTGGTTTGCGTCTTCATCGGGAATCTCCGCTTCACTCATTAACTCGTCAGCATGGTTTTGCTCACTCGCGGGTATTCCCTTGGTTAATTTATATAACCGGTACACATGTCCTCCATCAGGCCTGGATAAGCGTTGGAAACTAGGTTCTTCGCCCTGCTTTCTCTTCCTTTTTGTTGGGAACACCATCCTTGACGGGATAAACACAGATTTGGTTGGTTCCGCTTTCTCAACTTCTTCCCACTTTGGCAGTAGGGTGAGTTCGACCTCAGGCACTTCATCCTCCTTTCTCGGCTCATTATAGAAAACCGCATCCGCCATGTATGCTTCTTCCGGGTCGAAAGGGTTGCTCGTAGCGGGGATTCGATACTGCTTGCCTCCTTTGTTGGTTTTTACGCATTGATGGTATGTTGACGCAACCACCTTGTGATTGAGTAGCCAGCCTTGCCCGAGTAGTACGTGGAAGGTGGTATCATCTTCTAGAACATAAAAAGGCGTGGTCCCTCGGATAGGACCGACCTTCATTGCTAGGTTAACGATTCCAATAGTTGTTTGGGCATGTCCTCCAAATCCCTTCACCGTGGTGACTCCCATTCTTATCGCGGACCGTGGTATGCCTAAAATATCGAGCGTGTGCGTCGAAATTAAATTTAAGGACGCGCCCCCGTCAATAAAAGCACTCTTTAACGGCTGTCTGTTGATGTAAACAGTGAGATATAGTGGTCGGAGGTGCTCTCCCGGGTAGCATATATCTTCATTAGTGAAAACGATTGCTTCCTTGGGGAGGACACCGCAGGGACTTCCTGCTACTATGGCTTTAGACGCTTCCTTGATTTGATCCTCAATAAAACCGAGTGAGTCGAAAAATTGTTGGGCCAGCACCGTCTTAGCGGATTGATGAGCCACACCATATGTGTTAGCGAAAGTGGGGTTTTCCACATCCAATTCACATGCTTCCTCGTCTTTAATCCATGGTCTCCAGACATCCCCGCTTGGGTCATGAGACAGCATCATCACATTATGTTGGGTTGCTTTTCTGCCCTCCGCCTTGTTCATTTCGATTTCCCCTATTTCCATCTTCTTCTGAAACATCCTCCGCAGGTTAAAGCAGCCAACTGTAGGGTGTTGTATCATTCGATGGAAGTGACAATAGCGCTCATCACTTTTATCGAGGGTGCTAGGATCCACCTTTGTTGAAGGCAATTGCGTTTCCTTGTTTTATATCCATTGTTCTAGCAGTCCAACAATTTGTTCCTTGCTGCAAGACAGAGGTGGTGGAAGTGCTTGTGCTTCCCAGCCCTCGCGACTATTGTTTGGACGAGTGTTGCTTGGCGCGGTTGATGCAATATTAACTGAATTCCGCCAAACATAGTCCGATCTTGGTTCTTCAACGCAATTAGCAATCCTTGATGTTGCCTCCTCTAAATCTACGAACGTGGGGAAGCGGAAGTTCACCAGATTATTTTTGAAGGATGGGGTCATTCCTCGAGCGCAAATTTCTACTAGCGCTTCCTCTTTAACATCTTCATGTAAATCGAGAGTGAGAAGGCGGAACCGAGCGATGTATTTTCCTATTTCTTCACCTAGGCGCTGATTGCACTTGCTCAAGTCTATGGTTGTGACCTTCATTTTTGTTGAATAGAACTTCCTGAGGAAAAGTGTCGACATGGCGGACCATGAATGTATACTTCCTGGATTGAGGTTGTCGTACCAGGTGAATGCCGTACCAGTCAATCACTTTGGAAACTCTCTCAGACATAGCTTTTCATCTTCCGCGCGATCGTTCATTGTAGATAGGAATCGACTTAGTTGTTCTCTCGCGTTACCCTGGCCATTGTAGACTTTCAATTTCGGTGAAGTATAATCCTCCGAGTACTGGTATTCTATGATTTTCGAAGAGTAAGGGCTCGCCATGAAGTTGCAATTGTCTTTCTTCACAATTCTGTAATTCTCTTCTAGGTATCTTGCAATCGCCTCTTGCGTCATAGCCATTGGTTCATCTTCTACTTCTTCTTCCGTGTCTTGTGTTGTTTCTTTGACGTTTTTTCCCGTGCTGGCCATATTCATGAGTTTTTTCAGCTCTCGCTCCCTTCTTATATTCTCTTCCAATTATTTTTTCATCTCCCCGAGGGAGGGCTGAGTGGGTGATGCTTACTCGCTCTCGTGTTGTTTATCTCCTTCACGCGGAGTACTTGATTTCTTCGCTTGCGTAATCGGGTCCGTCACTATACCAACTGTCTCTCCTTCTTGGTTAAGCATGGGTGTGCTTGGGTTTCCGGCTGCGCCTGAGTTAGCGCCTTCTGTATGGGTCATTGTGAACTAGGCACGAGCCTCCGGGTGTGGTCGCCAAATTTTAATACCCAAATTTCGGTTTAGGTCCTACCCGTCCTAGCTATTGCACATGACCTCACAATACCAATAATAGTAAGAGAGAGAGTTGCCTTTCCATTGTACCTTGTCCTTCCTTATATAGGCTTTTCTAAAAACCCCTCTTTTTATGACATCATGCCACATGTCTTAAACCTTCTTAATTACCATTAATGTCATTCCTTAACATAACCTCTTCCTTCTTTGTTAAATCCTCCTTTGTCCTTCCACCCTTTTTGGGTATCTTTTATGTGGGCTTGGGTTTAGTCCCCAAGCTCCTACGTCTTTGTTGATGGTGGTTTTTAGCTTAGGATTAAAATCGTAAAACCGTACATCTGACATGACGTCACTATGACCATTAGCACATTTATTGAATCGATCAGCATGCATACGTAAGAATTACCAGGGTACCTTTTTTTTATGTGTCATGTTCCACGGCAGAACCCTTAACATTGACCGACATCATCTATGCCAAACCCTAATTCTCATGCTACCGTGCCAAGGCATGCCAACCATGTCAGCCGCACCACTGTGCCAATAGCAAACCATGCCACCCACATCTCCGCGCCAAGGCATGAAAACCATGCCAGCTGCACCACTGTGCCAATGGCAAACCATGCCAGCCACATCTCCGCGCCAAGGTATGCCAACCATGCCAGCCACATCTCCGCGCCAAGGTATTCCAACCATGTCAGCAGCACCACTATTCCAATGGCAAACCATGCCAACCACATCTCCGCGCCAAGGCGTGCCAACCATGCCAGCCACGTCTACAGCGCCAAGGAATGCCAACCATGCTAGCGGCACCATACGCCAATGGAATGCCAAAACCTTTGCCCCACCATGCCAAGCCAACCACACCTTGCCTTGGCCCCAACCATGCTAGCCGCACCATGATCTAATGGCATGCCAAACACTTGTCCCCACCATGCCAAGCCAACAACACCTTGCCTTGGCCCCACCATGCCAAGTCGTCCGTACCAAACCCTTGGCCCCACTATGCCAAGCCATCTGCGCCATTGTCCTTGGCCCCACCATGCCATCCTTCCCTATGCATCTACTAAAACGAAGGCGTGTGATGATCAACGTCCACCCTTCCATCCTAGATGCAAATCCTAGCCGTCCAAGGTCGCCAAACAACGCATGGTAACCTTTGGCCCAAAACCCTAGTTTTGGCCACGCCAAACCGCGCCAAGGCATGCCATGCCACATGTGCCAACGGAATGCCAACCACCTTTCCGCGTCATACTATGCCGGCCTTCCCCATGCGGCTACCAAAACAAAGGCGTGCGACGATCAACGACCACCCTTCCATCCTAGATGCAAATCCTAGCCGTCCAAGGTCGCCAAACAACGCATGGTAACCTTTGGCCCAAAACCCTAGTTTTGTCCACGCCAAACCGCGCGAAGGCATGCCATGCCACATGTGCCAATGGCATGCCAACCACCTTGCCGCACCATACCATGTCGGCCTTCCCCATGCGGCTACCAAAACGAAGGCGTGCGACGGTCAACGGCCACCCTTCCATCCTAGATGCAAATCATAGACGTCCAAGGTCGCCAAACAATGCATGGTAACCTTTGGCCCAAAACCATAGTTTTGGCCACGCCAAACCACGCCAAGGCATGCCATGCCACATGTGCCAATGGCATGCCAACCACCTTGCCGCTCCATACCATGTCGGTCTTCCCCATGTGGATACCAAAACGAAGGCGTGCGACGATTAACCGCCACCCTTCCATCCTGGATGCAGATACTAGCCGTACAAGGTCGCCAAACAACGCATGGTAATCTTTGGTCCAAAACCCTAGTTTTGGCCACGCCAAACCGCGCCAAGGCATGACATGCCACATGTGCCAATGGCATGCCAACCACCTTGTCGCGCCATACCATGCCGGCCTTCCCCATGCGGCTACCAAAACGAAGGCGTGCGACGATCAACGTCCACCCTTCCATCCAAGATGCAAATCCTAGCCGTCCAAGGTCGCCAAACAACGCATGGTAACATTTGGCCCAAAACCCTAGTTTTGGCCATGCCAAACCACGCCAAGGCATGCCATGCTACATGTGCCAATGGCATGCCAACCACCTTGCCGCGCCATACCATGCCGGCCTTCCCTATGAGGCTACCAAAACGAAGGCCTGCAACAATCAACGACCACTTTTTCATCTAAGATGCAGATCATAGTCGTCCAAGGTTACCATCTAACACATGGAAACCTTTGTCCCTAGTTTGGTCGTGCCTAAACAAAGCCAAAACCCTAAATTTTGGCGGCGCCTAAACTGGGCCATATTAAATCCATATTGATCATACTTTCATGCCACTGGCTACCAAACGAAAGGTTGCAATAATCAATGGATACCTTCCTCTTAAGATGAAAAATCCCTACCGATGAAGGTCACCACCGAGCCGGCAAGTCTCCCAAGATCAACTTGCCAGAGAACAATAACATGCTACATGTTTTCCAAGAAAACACTCGAGACATCAACACATGTCAAAAACTGGGGGATGCTCATTGGGTATTGGTTTGGCGGTTTACAGCATGTGGCGTACACTATGCTCGTTATAAGAAAGTGTCATAAGGATGAGGCGGTTAGTAAATACAGGGAGTAATGGTGAAACGCTTTCTTTTATGGAACATCATTTCCAAGCGTTATCGGTTACCACCTCCTCCTATTTACTCACCCGTTTTCCATTTTTTTATTGAAACCAGAGTACGTTTCACTTCGACTTGTATAAATAGGAATTACCTATTTCCAACGAACGACAAGTTCAGGTCAGGAGGATACACCACTCAGAAAACATTTGCTAGCTTTCCATCTGTTAGCTTCCCACTTTCTGATACAAAAAACAACTACTCTTCCAGAATCAACTATTCTGGTCTCAACACTTTCTTCGCTTCCCTCCCCAAAACCAACCCTTCTCCTTCACTTTTTGACCGAAGCAAGTCTGGAACGGCCATTTCTTGGTTTAGGATGGATTTGTACAGATTGATCTCTCGAATCTAAAGTACTACCTTGCAGTACATTGTTTAGGGTTTAAATTCGTTTCTCACCCACACACCCGAAATTACCAAAATCAGCAGAAACCGTTTTCACCCTCAAACAATTGGCGACCACAGTGGGAGATTGATCTTTCGGTTACAATGTCAATTTTCGACCATCAATCTCATGCTTCGGCCCAGACATCAAGGCGGTAGAAGTAGGCATTCCGCTCATGGATCGACGACTCAGTTACCAGACGACCCGATTATCAGTCTTGGCACGGCGAGGGATGACTGGGGACTTCCTAGAGGTTAAAATCAAACGATTCAACCAGGAATCGACGACTATCAGATAAGATGACCAGGGACTTTCCACAATCACGGCGGTGCCTCCCGTAAAACTCGGTCTTACACCCGGAAGATTCCCTTTTCATCAGGAGACCTGAAAAACCGAGTAAGTCTTTGCTAGAGGTTAAAAGCAAACGATCCATCCAGGGATCGAAGACTATCAGATAAGACGACCGGGGACTTTCCACAATCACGGCGGTGCCTCCCGTAAAACTCGGTCTTACACCCGGAAGATTCCCTTTTCATCAGGAGACCTGAAAAACCGAGTAAGTCTTACCTACACAAAATACACGGTTTGCTATTTCAAGCTTTCAAGGGAATGATGAAACCGATAGCCAATTATGTTTCACCCCATGTCATCTACCGACACGCAACGCTCACGATTCCATGTTTTCCTGAGATGTTTGGGTCACTTGCAATCGTAATCAAGATAGCATCATTCCCAAAACAATCCATTCCAAAACAATTCATTCCAAAAGAATAATCCAAAACCCTTAAGTTAACATTTGTCTATCAACCAAAAATCCAGGAAATCAAAACCATAAACTAGGAGTTTCATTTTCCTTTAAAAAAAATCCTAAAAATAAGAAGTTCAGAAGACAGAAATACATTCAAGGAAAGTTTTTCAACAATGGCTTGCTCTTATTATCAAGAGCCTCCTTCGTGATTTGGATAGCCGCCCTCTTCAACTTCAACTTCTTGGACAATTTTTCGACTTCCGATTCTTGCTTCTTCACCATATCCGCAGAAGGACCTTCGACTGTTTCGACCAGAAACTTTTCAACCTCAGAGAAACCTTCAACGAACCAAGGAATATTGAACTCGAAGTTTACACACATGTCACGTGGAACCTCCAGCTCGAGATTACATCCTCAGAAACAGTATTACCGGTCACGTTGCACATGTCGTCAATCGAAGACAAAGCTTCCTCCACACACTTAACCAACGCAAATCGACTAGTAACCTTCTTGGTTGTGGCGATATGTCCGTAACTTTCTCATAACTTTGTGTATAGCGCCGCATGTTTGGATGGCACGCTAAATCCCCCGATCAACACATGATCCGGATAAGGAACCAGGTATGGAAGGTTGAAAGTGGCGTCCGCGTCTACATCAGCAACCGACAAGGGATTCCTAACGATAATTGCACCTGCGGCCACTGGAGTACTCTCCATTGTCTGAGTCACAACGACGTTTTCATCTCGATCAACATCCATTCCAAGGTCGCCCGGTGCGGCTGCCACAATTGGAGACAAAGTTGTATCACTACCAGTCTCCGTCTCAGGGCCATCTTCAGAAACGGTTTCCCCCTATGACATCACGGATTAGATATTTTCCAAAGGGAAAGAAAAAAAACATGCGGGAGACTCACTGATTCGCTTTCAGACTGGCTAGAGGAAGATTCAGCACTGCTGTCGGAAGAACTACTCTCGCCATCACTGAACTATGAGCTTTCATCCTTCTCGGGTTCCCCATCGCCACAGATAGGCTCAGCACTGCCACCCTCAGTCTCGAGAAGCGATGTTTTCTGACTACTTTCAAGTTTGGTAAAGGCGTTCCCGCTGCTGAGACCCTAGGCAAGATACAAAGACGGATACTCAGGAAATAAACAAGATATACACGATCCAACTAAAGTCAAGAGGAAAATCACACGTAACCGCATATTGGATGAACTGAAAGTCAGTAGGGATGTCGAAACTGAATGGGAACTATCTGAACGGATTTTAGATCTTCTCTCCTTCACTTGGGGACTATCTGCATTCGAGTTAACGGATTTTCGCTTGGGCGAAGAAGGATCCCTCAGCAGTGGATGCTCCGCTAAAACCGCAGGAGAAGGCTTACCGCGATGGTTTTCTACCACATTAGTCACGAATCCATGGAAAACGAGAAACTCATCCTGCCAAAATATGTTATATTTGGAGGTTGTTGATGGATTTCGTTATGCAAGCAGGAAAGGGAGACTTTTACCCGACACAAGAACAGTAGCATCGAGAACAGTTGACACCGAGACTTCTGGAACAACCGGCTGACGAACAAGTGGGACCCCTTGGTCAAAACTCATATGCCGAGCCGCCCTATCGATATTGTAAGATATTTCTTTGCAATATCCTCGAAAGAAAGACGACACATAACCGGGTGTGCAGCTTCGCATGAACACCATCTCTCCAACACTCATATCCTATTTATCAGAAGACAAAGACATGCTCGGAGCAGGAACAAAGGTACTGATCTGAGTTATGGACGTATGCACAGGAGTCCATGGACGAAAATTGACCGTTTGCGAGTTGTCAAGGAATCCAACCAGGTTCGAACCAATCTTTGGGCGCCTATTCGACCAGCGCAGTATCCTAGAGCCACCCCAAGACTCGGGAAGTACTGCCAACGGTTTTGGAGCATACCTTTCGAAGTGCTTCCACAGCCACGCTTGGAGAAAGGAGGCATGAATATACGAGTCCACTTTCATATAACCATTTGAAGCGCACATGTCTGTGACCAGCTGATCCAAGTGTGTGTACAGAGAAACAAGAAACAAGCCGCCAATAGGTAGAATGACACCTTTTGCCAATTTTATGGCAAACTTGATAAGTTCCTGTCTTATCTCCTTCTTACCCGAGCCGTCATCGAAAATATCTCTGGATAACCAAAGAGCCAAGAACGCCGCGACATGAAGCGTATTATTCTTCTGATTCGGCTCCAACTCATCGGGAAACCACTGAGACACCCACCATTCATAGAAGCACCTTGTCTCGTTTTCTTTCCGAACGAATCCTTTTGATTTTGCAACCAGAGCGGCACGCATTTCTTCTTCATCTGCAGAAAATTTGACATCGAGGTTTCCTATTACATGAAGGTTCAGCAACACGGCCATTGCTATCTAAGGAGATAGTCATTTCACCCCACCTGCATATGGTCGTGTGAGTGTCTGGACACTATCTGTAAATACAAGCAACCAAGCCTGGAATATCTTTCCTAATTTGAAGCACCGCGGAAGCCGCGACAGCATCAATGATCTGCGCCTTGGTCAAACTGGCTTTTACACAATCCTGGCTCATCATGAATCACATCCATTTCTCAAAGGGACGCGACGGACTCACAGAGATTTTAAAGTCAATATGAGAAGCATGCTACTCTTTCCTCTGAAGACAAAACCTCATTAAACCTCCTGGCCGAACCGACCGAGCCTCTCCTTCACTTTCCGGACCAGTCAGAAGAATCGACACATACTTGGGATGATTTCCCCTAATCGTGGCGGATGTTATAAAGAACTCATCATATATGTTCGGCTTGGAATTTACAACATCTTTCGGTACGGCAGAACTTTTCTCAAATGACATCCTAACGAAAATTCTCTCACGCTACTTCCACCTTCGAAATAACTATAATGGAACAATACGAAGAGAAATTATTACGGAAAGTGCCTGGAAATTATTTTATCAGACACAGGAGATCCATCCTGGACGCAAGCCAATTTGTTTCAAAGTCATAATGCACATAGGCAAAGAAATGGGGACTGGCATACCCTGCATCACCACCTCATGCCAAGACCATACCCTGCAACGAGAAATTTGCGCCCGGCCGAGGAAGCGCGCCCCACCATGGGAACCATACACACGATCACACCAGGAAAAAGGAGTAAACCCTAGAAGCTAGGTTTTCGCGGGAAGGGAATGAAAATTTCCAGCTCATGCATGCCTGCTTTGCACGATAATTGAGGCGGCCAACATCACTACGGTATTCACGCCTAAATGTTACTACAAGTTCGTGCAAAGCATACCTACGGCTAGGATTCATACCAACACAGAAGGACAACATTTCTACAAGTTCATGAAAAGGTACTCCTACAGCTAGGGTTTGCAATAACACACAAAAAAAAAAGCAAGTTAAAGAGGAAGTGTTGGAAGACATACCTGGGATTCGCTCGTCCGATTTACTGTTACCACACGGCCAGAATAAAAAAGGAGAGGCCGACCCTCCTTTTATAGGCGTGATACTTGGGAGTTTGAATAAGGAAAGGACTTCCTATTTGAGTCAAGAAAGGAAAAGAGGCAACCGGGCCCGCGAAGGCCAATCACCATGCCAAGACCGTCCGCTCCATTGCCTTGGCCCCACCACACCAAGCCGTCCGCCATGCTTGCCTCGCCAGGACCGCGCCATGCCTTGGCCCCACATGGCAAGCCGTCCGCGCCATGACTTGCCGCACCAACACCGACAACTCGCCAAGCCAGCGTCATGATGTTCCCTAACCCATCCAAGGTGATGTATAGCCAGATTAAGACGACGATCTTCATCTCACCACTTCATGGTCTACACCACGAATAGAATCTACGCAAGGCCGCCAAACACGAGGATCATGGACTCTCCTTACCTCTCGAAAAGTCCAATCACCATGCCAAGACCGTCTGCGCCATTGCCTTGGCCCCACCACACCAAGCCGTCCGCCATGCTTGCCTCGCCAGGGCCGCGCCATGCCTTGACCCCACATGGCAAGCCGTCCGCGCCATGACTTCCCGCACCAACACCGACAACTCTCCAAGCCAGCGTCATGATGTTCCCTAACCCATCCAAGGTGATGTATAGCCAGATTAATCCGACGATCTTCATCTCACCACTTCACGGTCTACACCACGAATAAAATCTACGCAAGGCCGCCAAACACGAGGATCATGGACTCTCCTTACCTCTCGAAAAGGTTAGTCGGACCTTCCTGACCATCTTTCCACGACTTGTCACCATATTATGCTTACCTCACAACAATTCTCCTATTCCGAGCTAAGCAGGGGACTTAATGTTGATGGTGGCTTTTAGCTTAGGGTTAAAATCGTAAAACCGTACAACTGACATGACGTCACTATGACCATTAGCACATTTATTGAATTGATCAGCATGCCTACGTAAGAATTAACAGGGTACCTTTTTTTATGTGTCATGTTCCACGGAAGAACCCTTAACATTGACCGAAATCATCTATGCCAAACCCTAATTCTCTTGCTACCGCGCCAAGGCATGCCAACCATGCCAGACGCACTGTGCCAATAGAAAACCATGCCACCCACATCTCCGCGCCTAGGCAGGCCAACCATGCCATCCGCACCACTGTGCCAATGGAAAACCATGCCAGCCACATCTCCGCGCCAAGGCATGCCAGCCGCACCACTGTGCCAATGGAAAACCATGCCAGCCACATCTCCGCGCCAAGGCATGCCAACCATGCCAGCCGCACCACTGTACCAATGGAAAACCATGCCAGCCACATCTCCGCGCCAAGGCATCCAACCATGCCAGCCGCACCACTGTGCCAATGGCAAACCATGCCAACCACATCTCCGCGCCAAGGCATGCCAAACATGCCAGCCGCACCACTTTGCCAATGGAAGACCATGTCAGCCACGTCTACCGCGCCAAGGCATGCCAACCATGATAGTTGCACCATACGCTAATGGCATGCCAAACCCTTGGCCCCACCATGCCAAGCCAACCGCACCTTGACTTGGCACCAACCATGCTAGCCGCACCATGCACTAATAGTATGCCAAACCCTTGGCCCCACCATGCCAAGCCAACCGCACCTCGCCTTGGCCCTACCATGCCAAGCCGTCCGTAAAAAACCCTTGGCCCCACTATTCCAAGCCATCCGTGCCATTGGCCTTGGCCCCACCATGTCGGCATTCCCTATGCGGCTACCATAACGAAGGCGTGCGACGATCAACGACCATCCTTCCATCCTATATGCAAATCCTAGCCGTCCAAGGTCGCCAAACAACGCATGGTAACCTTTGGCCCAAAACCCTAGTTTTGGCCACGCCAAACCGCGCCAAGGCATGCCATGCCACATGTGCCAATGGCATGCCAACCACCTTGCCGCGCCATACCATGCCGGCCTTTCCCATGCGACTACCCAAACGAAGGCGTGCGACGATCAACGACCACCCTTCCATTCTAGATGCAAATCCTATCCGTCCAAGGTCGCCAAACAACGCATGGAAACCTTTGGCCCAAAAACCTAGTTTTGGCCACGCCAAACCGCGCCAAGGCATGCCATGCCATATGTGCCAATGGCATGCCAACCACCTTGCCGCGCCATACCATGCCGGCCTTCCCTATGTGGCTATGAAAGCGAAGGCCTGAAACAATCAATGGCCACTTTTTCATCTAAGATGCAGATCTTAGCCGTCCAAGGTTACCCGCTAACACATGGCAACCTTTGGTCCTAGTTTGGTCGCGCCTAAACAAAGCCAAAACCCTAAATTTTGGCCGCGACTAAACTGGGCCATATTAAAGCCATACTAATCATACTTTCATGTCACTGGCAACCAAACGAAAGGTTTCAATAATCAACGGCTACCTTCCTATTAAGATGCAAAATCTCGACCGTTGAAGGTCACCACCAAGCCGGCAAGTCTCCCAAGCTCAACTTGCCAGACAACAACAACATGCTACATGTTTTCCACGAAAACACTCGAGACATCAACACATGTCACAAACTGGGGGATGCTCATTGGGTATTGGTTTGGCGGTTTACAGCGTGCGACGTACACTACGCTCGTTATAAGAAAGTGTCATAAGGATGAGGCGGTTAGTAAATACAGAGAGTAATGGTGAAACGCTTTCTTTTATGGAACATAAATTCCAAGCGTTACTGGTTACCACCTCCTCTCATTTACTCACCCGTTTTCCATTTCTTAATGAGACCAGAGTACGTTTCACTTTGGCTTGTATAAATAGGCATTACCTATTTCCACCGAACGACAAGTTCAGGTCAGGAGGATACAACACTCAGAAAATATTTGCTAGCTTTCTATCTGTTAGCTTCCCACTTTATGATACAAGTCGTGAAAAAACTACTCTTCCAGAATCAACTATTCCGATCTCAACACTTTATTTGCTTCCCTCCCCAAAACCAACCCTTCTCCTTCACTTTGTGACCGAAACAAGTCTGGAACGGCCATTTCTTAGTTTAGGCCGGATTTGTACAGATTTATCTCTCGAATCTAAAGTACTCCCTTGCAGAACATTGTTTAGGGTTTAAATTCGTTTCTCACCCACACACCCGAAATTACCAAAATCAGCAGAAACCGTTTTCACCCTCAAACAGTCTTGACCCAAGTTTTATCCCTACTATTTGAGGCATCCCCATCCTGCTAAGAGGTGTTATTTTTCATGTATCAACAATGACCATTCTTAATGACTGACTGGTTTCAGAATGCTTGGTCATACTTATTCATCAAACTGAAAACAGGTTTCCTATACTCACATTAGATTCCATAATAAACAGGTTTCTGAAACCAGTCAAAATTTTCTGACGAAGATAAGGATCAAGCTAGAAATGAAGAGATAAAAAAGTGAAATTAAAGGATTAGAAGGAGAAGAAGGCATAAAGAGAGAAGAAGATGAAAGTGGAGAGAAGACTAGCAATTCATAATTCAACAACCTTTTTTACAACCTTGGCAGCTAATATAGCTGTAACACCACTCTTAACACATGTACTGCAACTACCAATTAACAAAAGAACTACCACTTCTACTGTCCATCCTACCAAGTATGTTGAGAATGTGATCAGAAGAAACTAAAAGAAGATTGCAATTTTTTCCCGAGTTTTGCTATAGCATTGTCGCCTCGTGTTGAAGGACCATTACTGGTACCACCCAGCTGGTGCACCTTACCTATGATAGGTTCGCATAAATTCTTCAACTCCTTCATCTTGTCATTTGTAACGTCTGAGTCAGCTATTTTCTTTCTATCGCACCACTGAATGGCATTGTAGACAGCATGCCTAATCTTCTTCTCATCATCCAATGCTAGCTTTTCTCCTATACTATCGAGCATGTTCCTGATGTGGTATGCGTAATTCTCAAACGAGTTCCTTGCTTTCACCTTATTCTTGTATTTTTCATCTTCAGACTTGTATTTCTCATCCTCTCGATCTCAGCGGGCGACAACCTCCCCTTGCTATTTGGAATTGTAATCACATTTTTGCTACCTGATGTGTTGTCCACGGCAGTCACAGTTAATATACTATCTGCATCAATATAAAAGTATACCGTGAGCTTAGCAGCACCACGAGGTGCTGGAGAAATTCCTTTTAACATGAAGGTATGCAACATGTGATTTTCACTAGTTTT
The DNA here is from genome assembly GCF_003573695.1 of Papaver somniferum. Lineage (NCBI taxonomy): Eukaryota > Viridiplantae > Streptophyta > Magnoliopsida > Ranunculales > Papaveraceae > Papaver > Papaver somniferum. The sequence goes on along the minus strand of NC_039360.1, from coordinate 42,720,159 downwards.
AATTCTCTCACCCTCATACACTGGAAAATTTACACTAATTTGATCATCTTTGATGGTAGTATAAGGCGCTTGTTTCTTGGTGGGAATGGTTGTGTTCCTCGGGACCACCACGCTCATAACACCTCCATCTAATTCAACACCAAGAGAAAGAGGGGTGACATCCAACAACACCAAGTCCTTCAACTTCTTGCCACACTCGCCACTCAAAAAAGCATCTTGTGTTGCAGCACCATAAGCCACAGCTTTATCAGGGTTGATTTTCTTGCAGAGTTCCCTTCCATAAAATAAATCCTGCAATAAAGATCGAACCTTTGAAATTCTAGTGAAACCACCTACAAGCACAATCTCGTGAATGATGTTCATGTCCATCTTAGCATCCGTCAAACACATATCAACAGTTTCCATACATTTTTTGAACAAATCCAAGTTCAACTCTTCAAATTTAGCACGAGTGATGGATGATTCGAAATCAACTCCTTCATACAAAGCATCAACCTCACTTGTTTCCAGATTAGTAGACGAGAGAAATCTCTTTGCTCTCTCACATGATTTTCTTAACCTCCTAAGTGCCCTTGGGTTTCCACTGATATCCTTGTTGTGCTTCCTCTTGAAATCTTGAAAAAAGTGATCAACCATTCTGCTATCAAAATCCTATCCTCTGAGGTGGGTATCTCCAGCTAAGCCTTGACATCAAAGTTGCTCCCTTTAATGGTGAGTATAGAAACATCAAAAGTACCACCACCAAGATCAAAGAAAAGAACATTCCTTGCATTCTTCTTCTTCTTGGTTTTATCAGTTGCATCATTCACCTTGTGATCAGGACCGTAAGCAATTCCTGTCGTCGTTGGTTCATTAATGATGCGCAGTATATTAAGGATATCAATCTTACCAGCATCTTTAGTAGCTTGACACTGAGAATCATTAAAGTAGTCATGCACTGTTACAATAACATCTTTGACAGTTGTACCTAGATAATCTTGGGAAGTTTCTCGCATCTTCATGAGAACCATGGATGAGATTTCCTCGAATGATAACAATTTTTCCTCGCCCTTGTAACTGACTTGAATCATCGGTTTCTCGTCTTCTCCAGCTATCACTTTGAATGGCCATAACTTGATATCACTCTGAACAGTGGTATCGTTGATTTTCCTACAAATTAAGCATTTCACATCTACATAAAAGATAACAAACTCATACAATGGTATATCGAGATTCTAACTCTATAACCTAATATAACTAAGTATCATGATATAACCAGATTTCGTTAATAGTCTATAGGTTAAACCTGATTTCCTTGATCGGTAAGGAAAAACCTGATTTCCTTGATCAGTAAGGAAAATTTTCTAGAAGCGGCAAAAAAAAAAAAAAAAACTCACAACCGATAAATTTGAATGCTCAAAATTAATTGATCATGACTTCCATCAAAAACAATAATTTCACAAGTTAAAAAGATGTCTAAATTGTTATTTTGCTACCCCCAATTTGAAAGAAAAAAAAAAACTCAAAATGTTAACCCACATATAAATAGATTTTAACTAGAATACTTAACCTTAAGACATCTGATTCTTACAGCGAAATCATCAAGAAATAGCATATTCCATTGTCTCTGCTGCTCGTCTTTGAGAAATTGGGGGAATGAATTTTACTTCTATGAAGAAGACAGTGGGAGTGGGAGAGACTATTGTATAAATGAGAAGAGGAATACTTTTTCGTTTATTTTTTTGTTTTATGAGTGGTCGTGTCACTCGTGTGTGGATTTGAAGTGATGACCTCCGGGATCTAGAATATGCAAGTCCGTTTTTGTTCAGAACGATTTTTTTGGGACTACTCAAAAAATGGGGGGGATTACTCTCAAGTTTTTGGGGTGGTTATTGGTAGTAATTTCCAATCATCCCTTATCTGATTTTTTTTAAAAATACCTACATTACCCTTAATGATTAACTTAGTTAGTGTGATGATTAATTAGTGTTAGTGTTATGATTAGCAACTTATTAATTAGTGATTAGTGAGTTATATTAGTGGGACTGTTTTGGGGACTACTCATACTGCCAAAATATGTTATATTTGGAGGTTGTTTATGGATTTCGTTCTGGAAGCAAAAAAGGGAGACTTTTACCCGACACAAGAACAGTAGCATCGAGAACAGTTGACAACGAGACTTCTGGAACAACCGTCTGACGAACAAGTGGGACCCCTTGGTCAAAACTCATATGCCGAGCCGCCCTATCGATATTGTAAGATACTTCTTTGAAAGATCCTCGAAAGAAAGACGACACATAACCGGGTGTGCAGCTTCGCATGAACACCATCTCTCCAACACTCATATCCTCTTTATCAGAAGACAAAGACATGCTCGGAGCAGGAGAAAAGGTATTGATCTGAGTTATGGACGTATGCACAGGAGCCCATGGACGAAAATTGACCGTGTGCGAGTTGTCAAGGAATCCAACCAGGTTCGAACCAATCTTTGGGCGCCTATTCGACCAGCGCAGTATCCTAGAGCCACCCCAAGACTCGGGAAGTACGGCCAACGGTTATGGAGCATACCTTTCGAAGTGCTTCCAGAGCCACGCTTGGAGAAATGCGGCATGAATATACGAGTCCACTTTCATGTAACCATTTGAAGCGCACATGTCCGTGACCAGCTGATCCAAGTGTGTGTACAGAGAACTAAGAAACAAGCCGCCAATAGGGAGAACGACACCTTTTGCCAATTTTATGGCAAACTTGATAAGTTCCTGTCTTATCTCCTTCTTACCCGAGCCGTCATCGAAAATATCTCTGAATAACCAAAGAGCCAAGAACGCCGCGACATGAAGCGTATTATTCTTCTGATTCGGCTCCAACTCATCGGGAAACCACTGAGACACCCACCATCCATAGAAGCACCTCGTCTCGTTTTCTTTCCGAACGAATCCTTTTGATTTCGCAACCAGAGCGGCGCGCATTTCTTCTTCATCTGCAGAAAATTTGACATCGAGGTTTCCTATTACAGGAAGGTTCAGCAACACGGCCACGCTCTCTAAGGAGATAGTCATTTCACCCCACCTGCATATGGTGGTGTGAGTGTCTGGACACTATCTGGAAATAAAAGCAACCAAGCCTGGAATATCTTTCCTAATTTGAAGCACCGCGGAAGCCGCGACAGCATCAATGATCTGCGCCTTGGTCAAACTGGCTTTTACACATTCCTGGCTCATCATGAATCGCATCCATTTCTCAAAGGGACGCAACTGACTCACAGAGATTTTAAAGTCAATAGGAGAAGCATGATACTCTTTCCTCTGAAGACAAAACCTTATTACACCTCCTGGCCGAACCGACCGGGCCTCTCCTTCACTTTCCGGACCAGTCAGAAGAATCGACACATACTTGGGATGATTTCCCCTAATCGTGGCGGATGTTATAAAGAACTCATCATATATGTTCGGCTTGGAATTGCCAACATCTTTCGGTACGGCAGAACTTTTGTCAAATGGCATCCTAACGAAAATTCTCTCACGCTACTTCCACCTTCGAAATAACCATAATGGAACAATACGAAGAGAAATTATTACGGAAAGTGCATGGAAATTATTTTATCAGACACAGGAGATCCATCCTGGACGCAAGCCAATTTGTTTCAAAGTCATAATGCACATAGGCAAAGAAATGGGGACTGACATACCCTTCATCACCACCTCATGCCAAGACCATACCCTGCAACAAGAAATTTGCGACCGGCCGAGGAAGCGCGCCCCACCATGGGAACCATACACACGGTCACACCAGGAAAAATGAGTAAACCCTAGAAGCTAGGTTTTCGCGGGAAGGGAATGAAAATTTCCAGCTCATGCATGCCTACTTTGCACGGTAATTGAGGCGGCCAACATCACTACGGTATTCACGCCTAAATGTTACTACAAGTTCGTGCAAAGCATACCTACGACTAGAATTCATACCAACACAGAAGGACAACATTTCTACAAGTTCATGAAAAGGTACGCCTACAGCTAGGGTTTGCAATAACACAAAAAAAAAGCAAGTTAAAGAGGAAGTGTTGGAAGACATACCTGGGATTCGCTCGTCCGCTTTACTGTTACCACACGGCCAGAATAAAAAAAATATAGGTGTGAAGTAAAAGGAGAGGCCGACCCTCCTTTTATAGGCGTGATACTTGGGAGTTTGAATAAGGAAAGGACTTCCTATTTGAGTCAAGTAAGGAAAAGAGACAATCGGGCCAGCGAAGGCCAATCACCATGCCAAGACCGTCCCCGCCATTGCCTTGGCCCCACCACACCAAGCCGTCCACCATGCTTGCCTCGCCAGGACCGTGCCATGCTTTGGACCCACATAGAAAGCCGTCCGCGCCATGACTTTCCGCACCAACACCGACAACTCGCCAAGCCAACGTCATGATGTTCCCTAACCCATCCAAGGTGATGTTTAGCCAGATTAAGACGACGATCTTCATCTCACCACTTCACGGTCTACACCACGAATAGAATCTACGCAAGACCGCCAAACACGAGGATCATGGACTCTCCTTACCTCTCGAAAAGGCCAATCACCATGCCAAGACCGTCCGCGCCATTGCCTTGTCCCCACCACACCAAGCCGTCCGCCATGCTTTCCTTGCCAGGACCGCTCCATGCCTTGGCCCCACATTGAAAGCCGTCTGCGCCATGACTTGCCGCACCAACACCGACAACTCGCCAAGCCAGCGTCATGATGTTCCCTAACCCATCCAAGGTGATGTATATCCAGATTAAGCCGACGATCTTCATCTCACCACTTCACGGTCTACACCACGAATAGAATCTACGCAAGGCCGCCAAACACGAGGAACATGGACTCTCCTTACCTCTCGAAAAGGTTAGTCGGACCTTCTTGACCATCTTTCCACAACTTGTCGTTTCGATTTTTGTCCTTTCCCGTCACCATATTATGCTTACCTCACAATAATTATCCTGTTCCGAGCTAAGCAGGGACTTAATGTTGATGGTGGCTTTTAGCTTAGGGTTAAAATCGTAAAACCGTACAACTGACATGACGTCACTATGACCATTAGCACATTTATTAAATCGATCAGCATGCCTACGTAATAATTAACAGGGTAACTTTTTTTATGTGTCATGTTCCACGACAGAACCCTTAACATTGACCGAAATCATCTATGCCAAACCCTAATTCTCATGCTACCGCGCCAAGGCATGCCAACCATGCCAGCCGCACTGTGCCAATAGAAAACCATGCCACCCACATCTCTGCGCCAAGGCAGGCCAACCATTCCAGCCGCACCACTGTGCCAATGGAAAACCATGCCATCCACATCTCCGCGCCAAGGCATGCCAGCCGCACCGCTGTGCCAATGGCAAACCATGTCAGCCACATTTCCGCGCCAAGGCATGCCAACCATGCCAGCCGCACTACTGTGCCAATGGAAAACCATGCCAGCCACATCTCCGCGCCAACGCATGCCAACCATGCCAGACGCACCATTGTGCCAATGGCAAACCATCCCAACCACATCTCTGCGCCAAGGCATGCCAACCATGCCAGCCGCACCACTGTGCCAATGGAAGACCATGTCAGCCACGTCTACCGCGCCAAGGCATGCCAACCATGATAGTTGCACCATACGCAAATGGCATGCCAAACCCTTGGCCCCACCATGCCAAGCCAACCGCACCTTCCCTTGGCACCAACCATGCTAGCCGCACCATGCACTAATGGTATGCCAAACCCTTGGCCCCACCATGCCAAGCCAACCGCACCTTGCCTTGGCCCTACCATGCCAAGTCGTCCGTAACAAACCCTTGAGACCACTATGCAAAGCCATCCGTGCCATTGGCCTTGGCCCCACCATGCCGGCCTTCCCTATACGGCTACCATAACGAAGGCGTGCGACGATCAACGTCCACCCTTCCATCCTATATGCAAATCCTAGTCGTCTAAGGTCGCCAAACAACGCATGGTAACCTTTGGCCCAAAACCCTAGTTTTGGCCACGCCAAACCGCGCCAAGGCATGCCATGACACATGTGCCAATGACATGCCAACCACCTTGCCGCGCCATACCATGCCGGCCTTCCCCATGCTGCCACAAAAATGAAGGCATGCAACGATAAAAGAACACCCTTCCATCCTAGATGCAAATCCTAGCCGTCCAAGGTCGCCAAACAACGCATGGTAATCTTTGTCCCAAAAACCTAGTTTTGGCCACGCCAAACCGCGCCAAGGCATGCCATGCCACATGTGCCAATGGCATGCCAACCACCTTGCCGCGCCATACCATGCCGGCCTTCCCCATGCGGCCACCAAAACGTAGGTGTGCGACGATCAACGGCCACCATTCCATCCTAGATGCAAATCCTAGCCGTTCAAGGTCGCCAAACAACACATGGTAACCTTTGGCCCAAAACCCTAGTTTTGGCCACGCCAAACCGCGCCAAGGCATGCCATGCCACATGTGCCAATGGCATGCCAACCACCTTGTCGCGCCATACCATGCCGGCCTTCCCCATGTGGCTAACAAAACGAAGGCGTGCGACGATCAACGGCCACCCTTCCATCCTAGATGCAAATCTTAGTCGTCCAAAGTCGCCAAACAACGCATGGTAACCTTTGGCCCAAAACCCTAGTTTTGGCCACGCCAAACTGCACCAAGGCATGACATGCCACATGTGCCAATGGCATGCCAACCACCTTGCCGCGCCATACCATCCGTCCTTCACCATGCGGATACCAAAACGAAGCCGTGCGACGATCAACGGCCACCCTTCCATCGTTGATGCAAATACTAGCCGTACAAGGTCGCCAAACACCGCATGGTAACCTTTGTCCCATAACCCTAGTTTTGGCCACGCCAAACCGCGCCAAGGCATGACATGCCACATGTGCCAATGGCATGCCAACCACCTTGTCGCGCCATACCATGCCGGCCTTCCCCATGCGACTACCAAAACGAAGGCGTGCGACGATCAATGACCACCCTTCCATTCTAGATGCAAATCCTATCCGTCCAAGGTCGCCAAACAACGCATGGTAACCTTTGGCACAAAAACCTAGTTTTGGCCACGCCAAACCGTGATAGACACATTTTTGTGTCTAATTTGTCTCGATTCTATAATTGATAGTGCTCATTTTTGTACTTATTACGGTGTGTTATGTGTGTGTAGGTATTTTTGGCCAATATACATTTTTGGAAAAATCGGCTCGAAAAGTTGTGCGGGGCACCCCCGGAGGACATTTACTATTCGGACTCTCACCATGGATAAGGGGCAACATAATTACTAAGGGGCATCCCTGCAGGGCATCTACTATTTGCACCCCCACTCTGGATAGGGGGAGACCACTTTCTTCTTAAAATTCAAAAGAAAAAATTGGCGGGAAAAAAACCAGTTTGCATACCAGAGTTAGGGTTGGATTTCTAGGCTGTTTTAGGGAGATTCAATCGCGGGAATTTGTTGGGCTGGACGTGATTTAGCATAACAGGCTTGGTATGAGCGCTGGAATGGATTGAGTTGGGCTAGAACTCGAGTTGGAGCAAAACAGAGGTGAAGTTACACACGGGTCTCTGCTAGCCTGATTTTTGAATTTTCAGGGAGTTTAAACCGGAGATAATCTTTCCGGAGATAGCTACTTACCTAATAGAGAGTTTGGGATGATTGGGAAAGCTCAGAAACGCGTAAACAAGTCGGCAGAGAAGATTATTTCCGTGACTTGCACGAAAAGAAAGAGAGAATTTTTATCGGAATTTTTGGGTTTCTGAGTAGTATAAAAGGTGTGTTTAAGTCCTAGGGAAGAAAACGAAGTTATTGGAGCAGTCGCAGAGGAGTTTTTAACACTACAGAGGCGAATTGATCAAGTTGCAGGAAACCCGTATTTCTGCTGCTGCTGCTGAAGAACAAGCATTGCAACTAAGAACAACGTCTCAAATTTGTAACGCTGCTACAGTAACTTCTTTGTAACAGTCAGTCATTCGTTTTGCGACTCCAATACACCGTTGCAAACATTCAGAGTTATAGTTTTTCATATTTTAATCAACTTTTGAACCATAGACAAATATTTTGAGCAAGTGATTAATTTGAGGAGCTAAACCCCATTGCTGAGGCGACGGAGGAAGCCATTTTTCCAATTATTATGTGGTAAATTCTATTTAATTTAATTTTCGTAATTCTTTTATGATTATTTGCACTGAACTGAAATCGAATATATGATTCTGATTAAGTGGTTGTGTTCTCAATTGATGGGTCATGCTTAGGTTAAATCTTTTGATGGTCCATGCTTTCGATTTACAACTATTGTTTTGAGAATCTACTTGTCTAGGCGAAAATATTAGAATCACTTTAAACGTAAAGAGTTGCATAGATATTGACTAGATTAAATCACATAAAAATTGGAGATTGGTGGAATCCAAAGTATCAGTGCTTTTTATAAACTTGAATACAATTTCTTTTTAAGTTTTCTATTTTAATTTGAGTCTAAAATCGAGTCTACATAATCCGAGTTGAACGAACTTTCCTACCACTTAAAAACTACATCAATTTTTGCCGCCGCCGACGCGGATTTTTATTAGGTTTTAGGTTTTAGATTTATTTTATTTCTTTTAGAATTTTTGTTCTCTTTTACGCCTTTGGTATTTTTCGATTCTTTTCAGATTGGAGCGAAACTACAAGGAAAGAAAAAAGTACTATAAAAGGAAAGCATCGCCAAAGAAGGAAAGAAGAGAGGAATCCAAAAGGAGTGAAGAAGAATATTTTGTATATAGTTATTTTGTTTTATTTTCAGAAACTGTAAATAGGGTTTTATTTTTTGTAATTTTTCTTTTTATTTTTGGACACTTTTTGGACTTTATTTTTGGACTGGGACATTATTATTTTTAAACCCTACGGAAGGGTTGGTTTAAATAAAAATTGTGTGCAGAGAAGGACGATGATTACGATATCGCCTCGGCCCCTCGGGTTCGTACATGACATAGGAGTCGTGGTCCGAGTCTACTTCAGCGGTTCTTCGCCCGTATGGTACGGGAGGTAAGTTTTTTGAAACACCCGCGAATCCCCTGTCAGCGGGTTTACTGTATTCTTTCGTTTGCATATATGCTGAGGACTTGAAAACGGCTGCTTTAATTTCCTAGTAAAGGGAAAAAACTGGCCATACAAGATAAGGGTTCGGATTTCATCACCGTTCTCTTCTTGCACGCCTTAGGAAAACGAAACCAAACGCGAACCTAAGCCTAAAATTTTGACTAGAACGAGACCGATAGGGTAACGAGATTAATAGGAAAGTCGTTCGAAAAATATTGGTTACTCTTTTGAGCATACTTCGAAGTTCATGATGGTTTCTGTGAGTTGAATGCGTGACTGCGCCGCCTTGTAACCGGTGAGGCCTTGGGTATCAAAGCTCCACTGAGCTTCCCTCGCCTCGATTCAACTTACTTTGACTGGATTGATTCCAGAGGGGTTTGCTCAGATTGTAACGAGTTCCTTTTCGAAAGAATAGAAGCTGGTCTAGAAACAATCTAAGTGGAACCATCATGCTTTTTGTTTGCTATAAAATTATGTTTGATTTGGTTGAGTCAGCCTTGTTTTTTGATTGCATAGAATCCCAAATATCCCGATAGTGCCAGCAATGGAAACTTTGAAAGCTTTGTTGAACCCAACTAGGACTACTCGTCCTTCTTGTATCAGGTTAGCCGAAACTGAAGCAAATTATGAAATTAGGCCTGGGACCCTACAGATGCTCCCAATCTTTTTAGGGAAAGAAAATGAAAACCCATACTTCCATGTTAGGGATTTTGAGGAAATTTGTAGTACCCTAAAGATTAGAGACCTTGATGATGATGCTTTGAAACTTAGGTTATTTCCTTTTTCCCTGAAAGATAAAGCCAAATCGTGGCTACATAGTTTGGCTTCCGGTTCAATAGAAACATATGAACAACTTACATCTGCCTTTTTGAACAAGTTTTTCCCTAGGCACAAAACATCGTCTATTAGGACGCAAATCTGAACATTTTCTCAACAGGAGGGAGAATCGTTATATAGGTATTTGGAAAGGTTCAATGACTTATTAGCCCAATGTCCTCATCATGGTTTAGAAAAGGTTAGGCTAGTTCAAATCCTTTATGAGGGTTTAGATTATTCGACAACAACCATGGTTAAGTTTCTATGCACTGGTGGTTTTGAAAACCAAACTGTTGATGCGGCGATGGAATTTTTGAATGAAATCGCCGAAAAGACCCAGCAATGGGAATATTGTAGGGAACCCAAGAGAACAATTCTTCTAGGTAGAGGAAACGTTAATAGGGTAGAAGAAGGCTATGCATCAGATGCCAAAATTGCTGCTATAGCAAAAAGGTTAGAAGCTTTAGAATTGGGTCACAATAGTGGTAGAGTAGAGCCTTTTTGGGAATGCCAGAACAATAAAGAGCAAGCCAATGCTCTCTATAATAACACTAGGTTTGATAACCGTCAGAAGTTTGACCCATATTCAGAAACCTATAATCCTGGTTGGAGAAACCATCCGAACCTTTCATGGTCTAAGGACCAAGGTCAGTTTAGTAATTCTAATGTTCCCCCAGGTTTTGGCTATACTAAGAATACTTCAGGATCAACTCAGTTTCAGAATCAGTTTGGTAAGAAAATCTTAAGTCTAGAGGAAACTCTCACCTCGTTTATTCAAAATACTGAAAATATGCGTCAATTGCTTTCACAAAGCATAGAAGCTAGTAATAGGATAGGACAAGAACATAGTCAGGCCATTTCTGAATTGAAATACCAGGTTAGTCTGATCAATGAGTCACTAAGAGAAAAAGGTAAGTTCCCTAGTCAACCGATACCCAACCCTAGAGGAGTTAATGAAGTAGGTGCAAAACCATTTAATCAAGTGAATTCTGTCACAACCCTTAGGAGTGGTAAAACGGTAGACAATAAGGTAGCCATGCCTAATAGTGGACATACTGTAGACCCATCTTGTAGTTCCCAAGATGAGCCCCAGAAGGAGCCACTAACTGAAGAAACCGATAAAATTTCTAGTGATGCCAATGTGGTTCCCGACATGTCTCATTTTGTACCCAAAGCCCCATATCCACAGTTGTTAGCTCCAACAAAGAGAGAGTCGACTTTCAACGAAATACTAGAGATATTTAAGCAGGTAAACATTAACATCCCTTTATTAGAAGCAATTAGGAAAATGCCTGCTTATGCCAAGTTCCTTAAGGACCTTTGTACACGAAAGCGTAAGCTTAATGTCCATAAGAAAGCCTTTTTAGCTGGTCAGGTAAGTTCAATCCTTCTGAACCAAACACCCCTAAGTATAAAGACCCTGGATGCCCCACCATATCTTGTGTGATCGGTAATTATTCAGTAGATAAGGCATTGCTTGACTTAGGAGCTAGTGTGAACTTACTCCCTTATCATGTATACAACCAGCTAGGTCTTGGTAAGTTGAAACCGACTAAAATGACATTGCAATTAGCTGATAGGTCTGTCAAAATACCTCGTGGTGTCATAGAGGATGTTCTGATTGAGGTTGATAAATTTATTTATCCAGTGGATTTCGTTGTTCTAGATACTCAGCCTGTTCAGGATCCTAGTGCTCAAATACCGGTGATTTTAGGTCGCCCATTTTTAGCCACAGCTAACGCTGTCATCAACTGTAGGACCGTACTTATGAACATATCCTTTGGTAATATGACCACTGAACTAAATGTCTTTAATGTTAATAGACAACCTTCCGATGATTTAGAAGAAGTGAATATAATTAGCACTTTAGTTCAGGATCTAACTCAGGATAATTGGGACGACACTTTATTTGGTGATTCCTTAGATGAACTTGATGAGGAAATTCTCTTAAGTCAGTTAGGTGACCAAACTTTTGAACTAGAAGAATCTCTTGAGTACTTTAAAGAATCTACGGACCCTGAGATTCAAGCCACAGTGTTAGGCCTTACGGAGAGTAGTGTTGACCCTAAGTTTGGAGGTAATGAACTAGAAGAAGCTCTTGAGTATTTTAAAGACTCTGAGGATCCAGAAATTCAAGCAATAGTTAGAGGTTTGTCCGAGAATACTGACTACCCTAAGTTTGGGGGTAGTAATGGTCAATTATCTCCATTAGAAGTCCCTAACTTGGGATTCGAGCCTAGTGTACCTAAGGTATTACTTGAGTCACTTCAGACTCCGCAACCGGATCCTCCTGATATTGTCCAGGAGGAAATTCTAAAGACTTGTTGTTCGAATGAGTCAATTTGTCAAGACACTCATATGACCCAAATGGGCACAACAGAAAAACCCAGTTGTCTTGCAGGAAACCTTGGATGAGGATGTGCTATGTCTGTTCATTTTTCTGATTTGGTGCAGTTGTCTGATAATTGTGGCAATTTTATTTGCTTTTGTTGACCCCCAGTTGTTTCGACTATTGATATATGATTTGAAAGGTAATTAGCCATTTTGTGGTATTTGACGTCTGGATGAAGACTTTAAATTTAGCACTTTTTGGGAGGTAACCCAATCTCATGCAACATGGTAATATCTTTCCTTATCTCTTTTGCTTCAAATGGTAACAATTTCTCCTTGTTCATGCTTTTAATTTTATCTTTAGAACATTGAGGACAATGTTAGATTTAAGTTTGGGGGTATGGGAGAAACTTTTTAGTTGCAGTATGAATAAATAAACTCCAGAGCTTAGAAATTTATGCCTATTTAGGATTGCACTAACTAATCTAAGTGGATGGAAGCATATCGGTTGTAGGAGTTGAGGAACCAATATGATTAGATGGCAACATCTAAAGAGTCTATTCATAAAAGCACAGAGCTCAGGTGTTAGAAATAACATGATAGTTTCACCATATCTCGTTGAGTCCTTTTCACTTCTATTTTTATTTTGTTTTGTTTTTAAACTATGTTTCTCTAAGTGATTAGGTGGGGCCCACGATGCAAGTTGTTACCAATGCTAGGGTGAATTAGAGTGATTGAGATACCAAAAAAGAAGTTGAAAAAAAAAAGTTGAAAAAAAAGTTGAAAAGAAAAGAGATGAAGAAAAAACAAAAATTGAGACCAGTTTACATTTGACCAAAAGGAATAAATTCAATAAAGTCGACCACTGGTACCCTTGTATATGCCAGTTGTGTTGACCTAGAGTTAGGTTATCGACCACTGGTTCCCTTGTATATGCCAGTGTGTTGATATTAGTCAGACTAGTACCTCAATCCATTAGGATAGGTTCATTTTGGCGGAGGCCTTCAGACAAATATGGGAAACGCTGTTCACTTAGTAAACATCAAAACCATCTATGTTTTTCTATATCCATCTCTTAATATATCCATGTGATTGGTTTGACTCCGAATATTGATGTTCATAGTGCGACTATCTGAGTAGAGCTCTGTCACTTTATATGAATTTTAGTATGCTTGAGTGCAAACTCGTGTACATCAATTGGAATTTCGCATCAGGGTACTTCCTCCTGTAGTCAATAAGTATGCCAACCAAGGAGATTCTTTAGTGCCTTCCAAGGTTCTGCGTAGATAGCTAGGGTCTGGAGTATAAAGGTTTTGTGACTATACCTCTGGTAAGCCCTCCCGAGACTATAACTCGGCCACTAGGGCCACCTAGGGGTTTAAAGGCTTATTGCATACGCTAAATGCAATCGACGATGCCTGCGTTTGTGAGTTAGGATTTTATCTTTGCTCGAGGACTGGCAAATAATAAGTTTGGGGGTATTTGATAGACACATTTTGTGTCTAATTTGTCTTGATTCTATAATTGATAGTGCTCATTTTTGTACTTATTACGGTGTTTTATGTGTGTGTAGGTATTTTTGGCCAATAAACATTTTTGGAAAAATCGGCTCGAAAAGTTGTGCGGGGCACCCCCGGAGGACATTTGCTATTCGGAATCTCACAATGGATAAGGGGAAACCTAATTACTAAGGGGCATCCCTGCAGAGCATCTACTATTTGCACCCCACTCTGGATAGGGGGAGACCACTTTCTTCTCAAAATTCAAAAGAAAAAATTGGCGGGAAAAAAACCAGTTTGCATACCAGAGTTAGGGTTGGATTTCTAGGTTGTTTTAGGGAGATTCAATCGCGGGAATTTGTTGGGCTGGACGTGATTTAGCATAACAGGCTTGGTATGAGCGCTGGAATGGATTGAGTTGGGCTAGAACTCGAGTTGGAGCAAAACAGAGGTGAAGTTACACACGGGTCTCTGCTGGCCTGATTTTTGAAGTTTCAGGGAGATTAAACCGGAGATAATCTTTCCGGAGATAGCTACTTACCTAATAGAGAGTTTGGGATGATTGGGAAAGCTCAGAAACGCGTAAACAAGTCGGCAGAGAAGATTTTTTCCGTGACTTGCACGAAAAGAAAGAGAGAATTTTTATCGGAATTTTTGGGTTTCTGAGTAGTATAAAAGGTGTGTTTAAGTCCTAGGGAAGAAAACGAAGTTATTGGAGCAGTCGCAGAGGAGTTTTTAACACTACAGAGGCGAATTGATCAAGTTGCAGGAAACCCGTATTTCTGCTGCTGCTGCTGAAGAAGAACAAGCGTTGCAACTAAAAACAGCGTCTCAAAATCGTAACGCTGCTACAGTAACTTCTTTGTAACAGTCAGTCATTCGTTTTTCGACTCCAATACACCGTTGCAAACATTCAGAGTTATATTTTTTCATCTCTTAATCAACTTTTGAACCATAAACAAATATTTTGAGCAAGTGATTAATATGAGGAGCTAAACCCCATTGCTGAGGTGACGGAGGAAGCCATTTTTCCAATTATTATGTGGTAAATTCTATTTAATTTAATTTTCGTAATTCTTTTATGATTATTTGCACTGAACTGAAATCGAATATATGATTATGATTAAGTGGTTGTGCTCTCAATTGATGGGTCATGCTTAGGTTAAATCTTTTGATGGTCCATGCTTTCGATTTACAACTATTGTTTTTAGAATCTACTTGTCTAGGCGAAAATATTAGAATCACTTTAAACGTAAAGAGTTGCATAAATATTGACTAGATTAAATCACATAAAAATTGGAGATTGGTGGAATCCAAAGTCTCAGTGCTTTTTATAAACTTGAATACGATTTATTTTTAAGTTTTCTATTTTAATTTGAGTCTAAAATCGAGTCTACATAATCCGAGTTGAACGAACTTTACTACCACTTAAAAACTACATCAAACTGCGCCAAGGCATGCCAACCACCTTGCCGCGCCATACCATGTCGTAATTCCCTATGCGGCTACCAAAATGAAGGCCTGCAACAATCAATGGCCACTTTTTATCTAAGATGCATATCTTAGCCGTACAAGGTTACCCGCTAACACATGGCAACCTTTGGTCCTAGTTTGGTCGCGCCTAAACAAAGCCAAAACCCTAACTTTTGGCCGCGCCTAAACTGGGTCATATTAAAGCCATACTATCATACTTTCATGTCACTGGCAATCAAACGAAAGGTTGCAATAATCAACGGCTACCTTCCTCTTAAGATGCAAAATCTCGACCGTTGAAGGTCAAGTCTCCCAAGCTCAACTTTCCAGACAACAACAACATGCTACATGTTTTCCACGAAAACACTCGAGACATCAACACATGTCACAAACTGGGGGATGCTCATTGGGTATTGGTTTGGCGGTTTACAGCATGCGATGTACACTACGCTCGTTATAAGAAAGTGTCATAAGGATGAGGTGGTTAGTAAATACAGGGAGTAATGGTGAAACGCTTTCTTTTATGGAACATCAATTCCAAGCGTTACCGGTTACCACCTCCTCCCATTTACTCACCCGTTTTCCATTTCTTAATGAGACCAAAGTACGTTTCACTTTGGCTTGTATAAATAGGCATTACCTATTTCCACAGAACGACAAGTTCAGGTCAGGAGGATACAACACTCAGAAAATATTGTCTAGCTTTCCATCTGTTAGCTTCCCACTTTATGATACAAGTCGTGAAACAACTACTCTTCCAGAATCAACTATTCTGGTCTCAAAACTTTCTTTGCTTCCCTCCCCAAAACCAACCCTTCTCCTTCACTTTGTGACCGAAGCAAGTCTGGAACGGACATTTCTTGGTTTAGGCCGGATTTGTACAGATTGATCTCTCGAATCTAAAGTACTCCCTTGCAGTACATTGTTTAGGGTTTAAATTCGTTTCTCACCCATACACCCGAAATTACCAAAATCAGCAAAAATCGTTTTCACCCTCAAACAGTCTTGACCCAAGTTTTATCCCTACTCTTTGAGGCATCCCCATCCTGCTAAGAGGTGTTATTTTTCATCTATCAACATTGACCATTCTTAATGACTGACTGGTTTCAGAAAGCTTGGTCATACTTATTCATCAAACTGAAAACAGGTTTCCTATACTCACATTAGATTCCATGATAAACAGGTTTCTGAAACCAGACAAAATTTTCTGACGAAGATAAGGATCAAGCTAGAAATGAAGAGATAAAAAAGTGAAATTAAAGGATTAGAAGGAGAAGAAGGCATAAAGAGAGAAGAAGATGGAAGTGGAGAGAAGACTAGCAATTCATAATTCAACAACCTTATTTTACAACCTTGGCATCTAATATAGCTGCAACACCACTCTTAACACATGTACTGCAACTACCAATTAACAAAAGAACTACCACTTCTACTGTCCATCCTACCAAGTATGTTGAGAATGTGATCAGAAGAAACTAAAAGAAGATTGCAATTTTTTCCCGAGTTTTGCTATAGCATTGTCGCCTCGTGTTGAAGGACCATTACTGGTACCACCCAGCTGGTGCCCTTACCTATGATAGGTTCGCATAAATTCTTCAACTCCTTCATCTTGTCATTTGTAACGTCTGTGTCAGCTATTTTCTTTCTATCGCACCACTGAATGGAATTGTAGACAGCATGCCTAATCTTCTTCTCATCATCCAATGCTAGCTTTTCTCCTATACTATCGAGCATGTTCCTGATGTGGTATGCGTAATTCTCAAACGAGTTCCTTGCTTTCACCATATTCTTGTATTTTTCATCTTCAGACTTGTATTTCTCAGCCTCTCGATCTCAGCGGGCGACAACCTCCCCTTGCTATTTGGAATTGTAATCACATTTGTGCTACCTGATGTGTTGTCCACGGAAGTCACAGTTAATATACTGTCTGCATCAATATCAAAGTATACCGTGAGCTTAGCAGCACCACGAGGTGCTGGAGAAATTCCTTTCAACACGAAGGTACGCAACATGTGATTTTCACTAGTTTTAATTCTCTCACCCTCATACACTGGAAAATTTACACTAATTTGATCATTCTTTGTGGTAGTATAAGGCGCTTGTTTCTTGGTGGGAATGGTTGTGTTCCTCGGGACCACCACGCTCATAACACCTCCATCTAATTCAACACCAAGAGAAAGAGGGGTGACATCCAACAACACCAAGTCCTTCAACTTCTTTCTACACTCTCCACTCAAAAAAGCAGCTTGTGCTGCAGCACCATAAGCCACAGCTTCATCAGGGTTGATTTTCTTGCAGAGTTCCCTTCCATAAAATAAATCCTGCAATAAAGATCGAACCTTTGAAATTCTAGTGGAACCACCTACAAGCACAATCTCGTGAATGATGTTCATGTCCATCTTATCATCCGTCAAACACATCTCAACAGTTTCCATACATTTCTTGAACAAATCCAAGTTCAACTCTTCAAATTTAACACGAGTTATGGAT
This sequence comes from Papaver somniferum, assembly GCF_003573695.1. Lineage (NCBI taxonomy): Eukaryota > Viridiplantae > Streptophyta > Magnoliopsida > Ranunculales > Papaveraceae > Papaver > Papaver somniferum. The sequence continues at coordinate 42,702,483 of NC_039360.1, read as the reverse complement.
GATTCAAAATCAACTCCTTCATACAAAGCATCAACCTCAATTGTTTCCAGAGTAGTAGACGAGAGAAATCTCTTTGCTCTCTCACATGATGTTCTTAACCTCCTAAGTGCCCTTGGGTTTCCACTGATATCCTTGTTGTGCTTCCTCTTGAAATCTTGAACAAAGTGATCAACCATTCTGCTATCAAAATCCTCTCCTCTGAGGTGGGTATCTCCAGCTGAGCCTTGACATCAAAGTTGCTCCCTTTAATGGTGAATATGGAAACATCAAAAGTACCACAACCAAGATCAAAGACAAGAACATTCCTTGCATTCTTCTTCTTCTTAGTTTTATCAGTTGCATCATTCACCTTATGATCAAGACCGTAAGCAATTCCTGTCGTCGTTGGTTCATTAATGATGCGCAGTATATTAAGGCTAGCAATCCTACCAGCATCTTTAGTAGATTGACACTGAGAATCATTAAAGTAGGCGTGCACTGTTACAATAGCATCTTTGACAGTTGTACCTAGATAATCTTGGGCAGTTTCTCGCACCTTCATGAGAACCATGGATGAGATTTCCTCGACTGATAACAATTTTTCCTCGCCCTTGTAACTGACTTGAATCATCGGTTTCTCGTCTTCTCCAGCTATCACTTTGAATGGCCATAACTTGATATCACTCTGAACAGTGGTATCGTTGATTTTCCTACCGATTAAGCGTTTCACATCTACATAAAAGATAACAAACTCATACAATGGTATATCGAGATTCTAACTCTATAACCTAATATAACTAAGTATCATGATATAACCAGATTTCGTTAATAGTCTATAGGTTAAACCTGATTTCCTTGATCGGTAAGGAAAAACCTGATTTCCTTGATCAGTAAACAAAATTTTCTAGAAGCGGCAAAAAAAAAGAAAAAACTCACAACCGATAAATTTGAATGCTCAAAATTAATTGATCATGACTTCCATCAAAAACAATAATTTCACAAGTTAAAAAGATGTCTAAATTGTTATTTTGCTACCCCCAATTTGAAACAAAAAAAAGAAAAAAAAACTCAAAATGTTAACCCACAGATAAATAGATTTTAACTAGAATACTTGACCTTAAGACATCCGATTCTTCCAGCGAATATCATCAAGAAATAGCATATTCCATTGTCTCTGCTTCTCGTCTTTGAGAAATTGGGGGAATGAATTTTACTTCTATGAAGAAGACAGTGGGAGTGGGAGAGACTGTTGTGTAAATGAGAAGAGGAATACTTTTTCGTTTATTTTTTTGTTTTATGAGTGGTCGTGTCACTCGTGTGTGGATTTGAAGTGATGACCTCCGGGCTCTAGAATATGCAAGTCCGTTTTTGTTCAGAACGATTTTTTGGGGACTACTCAAAAAATGGGGGGATTACTCTCAAGTTTTTGGGATGGTTATTGGTAGTAATTTCCAATCACCCCTTATCTAATTTTTTTTAAATACCTACTTTACCTTTAATGATTAACTTAGTTAGTGTGATGATTAATTAGTGTTAGTGTTATGATTAGAAACTTATTAATTAGTGATTAGTGAGTTATATTAGTGGGAATGTTTTGTTATAACATTATTATTGAGAGATAAGAAGAAGAAGAAGAAGGAAATATGAAGAAGAAGATGGGTGAACCCAAGAAATCTTTTTTTGAGTTTAGTAATTATGATTTGAGTGATTCATGTGATGATACTTCAGAATCAGAATCAGAACCCCCTTCACCTAATTGTGTATTTGTCAATACTTCTAATGATCCAAATATGAGTTATTTGTTAGATGATGAAAACTTTTTTCCCCAATATCAAGCTAACCAAACAAATGATGGATTTTATCATCCACAACCTGAAGATGAAGCTATGGGTACTCACGTATGCCTCATAATTAGTTAATGTAGCTTGAATTGTGCAAAAAATTGGCCAAACTCAATTTCTGGAAAAACTTCGGTCAGGTCAACCTAGTTCGGTTACTAAATTTAGCTTGCGAGGTAACCGAACCGTTCTTAATGTGTAGTTCGGTTACTAAATTTAGCAGACGCAGGTAACCGAACTACATGTTAATGGTGATTTTTTAGAGTTCGGTTATGTTTTTCCAGAACATGTAACCGAACTATTTTTATAGAGTTTACAGTGCATAGTTCGGTTTAGTCGATATCAATACTTTTGTTACCGAACCTCTTGTTCGGTAACGTCGTAGAATATATGTATACAGGTTTCTAACCGAACCCATGAGTTCGGTTTAGTCGAGTTTTTCAGTTTCATGGCCGAACTTTTACATAGAAAATCTAAATATCGAGTTCGGTAAGGCCCAAATATATTTCTGGAAAATACATAACCGAACTTGTTATTCGGTAGGGTCGATAAAAAAATTTAAATTACCGAACTTTAAGTGTTAATTATTTATGGTATTGACGTTGTGCTATTACTTGTAGGTTCCATGTGATCCAATTGAAACAATGGAAAACCAACCTTCCCCAGTTGGTATTTTGTACGATGACACATCCCATCACTACATGAATGACTTGGTATTCAAAAATCCGGAAGATGCAAAGAGTTGGGCTAGACAACATGCACAAAAATACATGTGCGTATTAGTATTGAATGGGAGAGAAAGCAAAACTCGCTTTGAAATAGTTTGTGAGAGAAGCGGTGATCCCGAGAAAATCCACAAGAGGAAGGGTTATGTTTATAAAGGAAAGACAAATAGGAAGAACAAAACTTTCTCAAAGAATATTAATTTCCCATTCAAGCTTGCATTTAATTTAAACGAAGATAAGGGTGGATGGGTTCTCTACAGGGTTATGCAAGGTTGTCATAATCATCCTCGTCCGGAGCATCTTGAAGGATATTTCATGGCGGCAAAGCTAACTCCTAAGGAGATGGACAAGGTAGCTAAAATGAGGACAATAGGTATTTCACCGATTCAAATGATCTAAATACTAAAGGAGGATAACACAGATAACCAATAATCTTTGTCCACAATTTACAATGCAATTGAAGCAATTAGAAGGAAGGAATGGAGAGATAGACAAGTAATGCAACAATTATTATTTTTTGCCCAAGAGAAAAACTACGCGGTTCAAAAGGATGTGGATTCGGAAGGAGAGATAACACAACTCTTTATTGCGCATCTGACGAGTGTTCAATTGGCTCATTGCTTTCATCAAGTTCTAATAATGGATTGCACTTATAAGATGAACAAGTACGAGATGCCATTGTTGAATATTGTTGGGCGTGCTTTGACGAAGTCACCGTTTACCATGGCGTTTTGTTTCTTAAGAGATGAGCAAGAACCTAGTTTCATTTGGGAACTAAAACAAGTTAAGGAAATCTTCCGAGGTGATTATATTCCCGGGGTTATAGTGACGGATAATGATGTCGCAGTGATTAATGCAATAGAGGAAGTGTCCCCACTAGCACATAATATGCTTTGTACGTTCCATATATGGTGTAATTTTATGAATAGGTGCAAGCCAATAATTTATCCACCCAAGAAAATAGGATATGAAGAAATTAAGATTCTACTGGAAAAAGATCGAGCGGATGCAAAAGAGAAAGTTGAAAAACAATACAATATAAATTACGCTAAATGGGTTGCATTCAACGGTGAATGGGAATCATTTTGTTGGTCCCTTACCGAGGAAGGGTATTATCTAAATATTGCGGAGTTTATCGCCCATTGGGATACTCTCGATTACCCCGGTGTTGTATCGTATGTTCTTCGCCAATGGTTGGAGCCAAACAAAGAGAGGTTTGTTTATGCCTATACCAACATAAACACTTGGGAAATCAAGCGACAAGTTTAGTAGAGTTGGCTCACCACCGGTTGAAGAAGAATCTCTTTGGATGTGTTGATAACTTCGTAACCATGTGGAATGCTATGGATAATTATTTCAAGCGTGACATTGATAGAATTAAAGAGAAGTTACAAAAAAGTCGTATATTCAAAATGAACGGAAAATATGCCGACCACCCATTGTTCAAGGGGATCCATTACAACGTATCTCGGCAATGTATGAAGCTGTAGATAATGTGCATCCACTCTATTTCCAAAAGTACCGGGGAAAATGACAGTTCCTAGCATATATAACCAAAAAGCGGTGACATGATGCCTAAGGGTCACCCTGTCCATCACCAACTTTCCTTTCTCCACCTTATTTTTTGTCCCTCCAAATGCTGCCTTCAACTTTACCAACTTGAACTTCTTCACCTTCTTCTTCAATGTTCCATTTGCCTCTCTTGGATTATACTCATCTCCATGTTGAGGGGACCTCACAGCACGTCTAAACTCACATTGAGACTTTCTTGCATCCCATCCTAGACATTTTAGAGCCAAATCTTCAAGGGCTTCATAACTCATTGAGGGGCTATATCCTTCTCGAAGACATTTACCTTCCACTGGTAAGCCGGTGATATTATGGCAATCATTGGGAGTAATTCCCATCTCGCCGAATGGAAGACGCATAGTATATGTCTCGGGATAATTCCTCTCGAGAAATGCGGATACAGAAACAGTTTCAAATTCTACATGTGCTAACTCAATAGCTTTCCATAACACATATTCTTTAACCTTAGATACAAACTCTTCACACATCAAAGAAAGATCTCATGTGGACGCCTTTTGACGTTTAATAAGATGAACTGCATCGTTATGATCCTACGAAAAGAACATAACACTATCAATACTTGACGAAACACTATTAATACGAAAAGAACGTAACACTATGAACTTAAAGAATACTTTTGTCGCATAGATCTTCGTAGCCCATGAGTATTTGTACCCAAACAATGTTTCCCCTCCATCATTTGGAGTACCATAAGTTGGGTTCACTGGTGGCAAACACAAATAAACATGGGGAATGTGTGAGTATCTTTTGCTAGGAGGTTTCGGCTTCTTTTTCTCTTTAGCAGGAAAAATTTCTCCCTCTTCTTCATCATCATCCTCTTCCTCTTATTCTTTATCATCATACTCTCTCTCTTCTCCATCATCTTCCTCTTCTTCTTCATCATCATCCTTTCCCTACTCTTCATCATCTTCCTCCTCTTCATCGTCTACCTCCTCTCCCTCCTCTTGTCCTTCTCCTTATTTGTCGGGTTCTAGTTCTTCTTCTTCTACATTTCCTTGGTCTTCATTTCCTTGATCTTGTTCAACCTCTTCATTTCTTTGGTCTTCATTTCCTTGATCTTGTTCAACCTATTCATTTCCTTGCTCTTCTTCATCATCATTCTCTTCTTCAATAACATTATCAATTGTATTCTCCATCACCTCTTCATTGACATCTTGGATTACATCACGAACATTATCTTGGTTGACTTCCGGTAAAAATCCCCCTCCATGTCTAGCATTTTTGGCACCACGTTTTCGGAAATCTAGATGTTTTGCTCCACGAGGGGTGGGAGTTTTCAAATCCTCATCTAGTTGTAGTCTCAATCTTTTTCCTTTGTTCCTAACGAACAAAAACCAAAGTATTAGCTAAACATAAGAGAATATTGTGTTATCAAATCAAATAGAACTAGGCCTGTCAATTGAAGAATATCCGGCGGATATTCAGAAATCCGATATCCGACAGGTTAAGCACTATCGGATGTTCGATATCCGATAATATCCTATAGGATATCAAAATCAGATATCGATTCCGATAGGCTAAGCTATCGGATATTTATCCGATAATATCCGGTTCTGGAAAAAAAATGTTAAAAACCCTTTAAAACATGTTCATAATTGAAATTTTAGTTCAATTTTTCAAACATTTCATATCGGATATCGGATATTAGGGTAAATCACAAATAAATCATTAATATGGTTAGGGTAAACCACAAATAAATCCATGTTCTATCGGATATCGGATATTAACCAAACGGATAGAGCCTAATCCGATTCTGATAGGTTAAGGAAGAAATATCCGATAAATATCCCTATCCGATATCCGATAAACGGATAAAATCCTATAGGATCCCAAATACTCGGAAACGGATTCCGAATATCGGACATATATTGACAGGCCTAAATAGAACTAAAGAATAAAGTAAACACAACACTTGAAGTTAGCAGACTACAGTTCGGTTACCAAAAAAAAATTTGCATCGTAACCGAACTACATATTTCAAAAGTTCGGTTAGCCATAAAAATTATCGACAAAACCGAACTCATTCTTAACTTTTGAAAAATTTAGTTCGGTAACGAGAGTTTTTTTTGCGAGCACACCGAACTAAATATTTCAAAATTTCGGTTAGCAAGAGAAATTATCGACAAAACCGAACTCATTCTTTCAAAGGAAAAATTGAGTTCAGTTATGAGAGATTTTTTTGTGAGCAGACCGAACTATGTAGTTTGGTCACAGCTATTTTTCAATTTTTGCGAGCACGCCGAACTGTTCTTATTTTTGGAAGTTCGGTTAGCAATTCTAGGGTTACACAAAAAATTCTCCTAGCCGAAATATAAACTGTAACTACAATTTTCAATGGGTTTTGATAATTTCTAATTGATTTCTTCAACAAATAACGAATTGAAAAGAATTCGTATGAAGGAAATTACCCGCGGATTTGCATTTCACTTGAATCGTACTTCTTGGTTGCTGTTGGATGATTGATTTTTCCTCTGAACGGTGGTTCGAGTTCTTTTTGAATTAGAAATTGTTTTGGGAGATTCACTATATGTGGGAGTCCCGGACACAATCCTGGAAATTTGGGTGTTTGCTTGGCACGCATTGCTTATAAAGATTGATTAATCGACGATGAAATTTTTTCGAATCGACGATTAACGTCGATGTCTACGAAGAAGAAGAAGAGGAAAAGAAGAGAAGAATAAGAAGATGAAGAAAGAAAAGAATAGAATCAGTTTTGAAACTGATTTTTTCTTTTAATTTTTAGGTTTTAATTAGTGGGTTGAATTAGTGGTTAGTGGGTTAGATTAATGGGTTATTAGGGTTAGTTATAACCTTAATTAGAATAAGGGAAGATTAGTCTTCCCTAATCTTTTAGGACACCTCTTATAATGTAGGGTGGACATTTGTATCACAAAGTAGTCCCCCACCTTTTTTGAGTAGTCCCCAAAAAAATCGTTCTTTGTTTAGATGGTTCATATTTTGGCCGAAAATGATTTACATCCCGCGGGTTGTCCCACAATCTCATAAGAGAGTGGGACCCACACTAAACCCACCCCCCTTACAAATCCGCTGGGTCATTAGGTCTTTGCCTTTTTGTGTCTTGCGGGACAACCCACGGGATTGGGCCCGCGGGATGTCTATAACGTCCTTTGGCCTAAGGGCAATTCCTACGAATCAACAATTTTTTCTTTTTCGTTTTCATTTTTTGTTGAGCCACGTGGATGAACAGATATGTTTACTATTGGTTTTTGTATCATAAGAAACCAAGGCAAATTGAATAAATCTGATATTTCAGGGTCCCATTAGTGATTTCATTAATATAAATTCGTAAAAGTTGGGTCTCACTAATTATCAATCATCAGCAACCTAAAATCATATTTTGGCTCTCACTCCACGTTGAGAGTTGCGCTAGCCTCCCCTTCCATAGGCTGGTCAACGAAATCCTAGCTTCTGATTGGCTGAGAAAATAAGTTATACCCTCTACATTTTGTGGCAGTTAATTTTAAATCAAATTGATTCGATCTAATGATCCAAATTGCGGGAAAATACTTACGGATTTTATTTTGTTTTGATATATTTTCCAATTTTCATTTTTCCAAGATTATCTCACGTGAAGATTTTCCTTAATTATTGTTTTAACCTTTTCTTATCTTATTTTTCTTAATAAAAGCGTAATATTCTTTACCATAGATAGTTACCATGTACCAGAAATCTTTGGAAAAATCTTATTAATTTCCGTTTTTTTATTTTTATATACCGATCATTAATCTAAAAAGAAATATTTAATCTTATTAATTTTCATATTTTGATTTTTATACCATAATCTTAATCTAAAAAGAGGAACATTTTTTCCGGACATGGGTTTGTTTTTTAGGTTATTTTGATTTTTGTAAGGAAAAATCTTTGAAAAAATCTTATTAATTTCCATATTTTGATTTTTATACAAAAATATTAATCTAAAAATGGAATTTAAAAAAAAATGCCTTTCCTGTTCAATATATTTCAGGTAGCAGATCTATGAACTGGTGGAAGAATTGTTCATCTATGTTAAGATTGAAATAGTTGATTCACTAGCAACTTAATTATGCCAAATTTATAGAAATATCAAAGGAATTTCGTAGTAACCAAGCTATGGAGGTGTATATAAACAATACAAGGCTAGTGGATTGCACCTTCAGTTACAGACGCATATAGAATACCAAGCTATTAAAACTCGCGCGTTCAATGGGTGATAAGGAAAATCAGAAAGCAACGGAGATCCATAAACAAGGTTTCTATGCCTGAATTTTTTTCTTGTTTTTGGGATAGGAAGAGAGATTTTATTAGAAAAAAGGAAGAATGTACAGCTAGGTTACCAGAGGTAGCAAAAGAGAATACAAGGAAAACAAATTAATAGAAAACAAAATCTCAGTTCAACACAGTATGAGAAAAATTTGCATGGATTTTTTTTCCATCTGCAACTCCCATGAGAGTACTAGAACGTTTGCGCTATCACATAAGTTCCCATTAGTTTTGAAGTTGTACTTTTCTTGGAAATGACTATTTCTTTCATTCCATAACGTCCAAATAATCGTTGCATGAATTAGGTTCCAGACCACCTTTCCTGAATTTCCAGTAATACAGATGTTTGGCCAAGATAATGCCAACGCATGCATAGAGCTAGGAAATACCCATGCCCATTCTTTGTTTGGAGTTAGAGCAGCCCACACACTACGCGCAACTTTACAGTGGATAAGAATATGATCCTGGGATTCTGTACTATCACCACATAGAATGCAAGAATTGTCCATATGCATACCTTTTCTATGAAGCATGTCTATTGAGTTAAGCTTCCCATGAATGGCACACCAGTTCAGAAAATTAACTTAGTATGCTGACTTAGTTACCAATGTATTACCAATTGTTTTTTAATGATTCACAGTTTCTTTAAACGGGAGCTTACGTTGTATGTACATATTCAGTTTTACACATTTTAAACGCCATTCATCAAACTCAAGCCGGATCAGACAACTCAAAAGAGTGTGAAAGCATTGGTATTGAAGATGTGGAGACTCGAAACAAAAAAAGTGGTTAAGCATGGAGTCTGGAGCTTCATCTTATTGACCAGAATGTGAGTAATGCTTTCCTCTTATGGATAGTGTGATTTTGAATTTTGAAATGGGATTTTATGATAGAGTTATAAAATTTTACTTTGTTACGGAGTTTCAATATAATGTTGTGTTTTCGTGTGGTGTTACTCTGGCTGTTGCACTTTAGGAATTCTGTTCATGTTAGTTTATGCTCTCTAATTTACCTTCCCTATGGTGTTCACAAAACAGATTCTATCTGGTAGTATCAATTATTTTTCAAAGTTAATCCACAGATAAAAGAGATTTTAACCAGAATACTTAACCTTAAGACATCCGATTCTTCTAGCGAATATCATCAAGAAATAGCATATTTCATTCTCTCTGCTGCTTGTCTTTGAGAACCATTCCCTCTGTTGCTGATCTTTGAGAAATTGGGTGAATGAATTTTATTTCTATGAAGAAGATAGTGGGAGTAGGAGAGACTGTTGTGTAAATGAAAAGACGAACCTTTTTCTTTTATTTTTCTGTTTTTATGAATGGTCGTGTGCAGATTTGAAGTGGTGACCTCTGGGATATGCAAAAGTTTGTTTTTGTTTGGATTGTTCATGTTTTGTCCTAAGGTGTTTACAACTTTGCACGGAGCCTTTTAAAATAAATGCACAGATAATTATGCAAGACACTGCAGTTGACAACTTATGCTGACAAAGATAAGTGAAGACATCTTTTCAGGTCCGATGGTGAATTTAAATAAATCAAGCTTACACTTCAATAAAAATTAAGTGATGAAAGAAGAAACCAAATCTGTGGTATTTTGGACATGAAAGTGATGCCAGTGGAGGAGAAATATCTCGGGATTAATCTTTTCATTGGAAGACAAAGAACCAAATGCTTCAGACACATTCAAGAGAAAATGCAACATAGACTGGTTCAATGGCAGGCAGGAATGACCAATCAAGCAGGAAGGAGTACTCAAATACAGTCAGTAACCAACTCCACGGCTCGATTCCAAATGAGTTGTTTTATTCTTCCTCACCAAAACATAAATCAACTTGAAGCCACTCAAAGAAGATATTGGTGGAACAAGAAACAAGGCATAGGAGGCTATTTCAAATCTTGGGAAAGTGTTAGCATTCCAAAAAGAAGGGGAGACCTGGGATTCAAAAATTTAAAAGTTTTCAATGAGGCCATGATTACAAAACTGGCTTGGAGATTAGTTTAAGAAAAATAAGGAAAATGTGTGGAAATTCTGAAAGCTAAACATTTTGCTAAGGATAACATTCTTCAAGATGAGATTTCAAACAATGCCAATGCTATGTGGAGAAGCATATGTACTGGTATCAGTTGGGTCAAGAAATTTCATATATGGCAGATTAGAAATGGGAATTTTGTGTTTGTGTTTAGAGATAACTGGATTGAGAGATACACTGCTCAGCAAATACAGCAAAAAATTTCCCCTTATGAGGAGTTTCCATATTACATCAAAGTTGTGGAGCTATTGGATAATCACACTCAAAGCTGGGATCTAAACAAGCTTCAAAAGTATTTCACTCAGGATCATATAGAAAAAATCCTAAACACCAGACCATCTAATCGGCATGAAGATAAAATTCTTTGGTCTCTTACAAGAAGTGGTCATTTCACAGTTAATTCCACTTATAAGGCTATCCTCTGTCAGAAGAATCCCAATCTAGCTAACAAAGAAGAAGAAGCCAAATTCTGGCTCAGCATATGGCACCTGCAGATCCCTTACAAATGCCAATTGTTTTTATGGAAAGTAACCCATGATATTCTCCCTGTCAATGAAATATGTGCAAGGCATGATCAAAATTTGGAAGTGCATTGTCAAAGATGCAGTTATGAGGAAGAAACTATCACTCATCTTATGATTCATTGCAATTATGCAAGAAGTGTGTGGAATGTTATTTCTGCTGATATTAACCAAGTTCTAAACATAATTACAGACATCAAGCATTGGCCAAAAAGTTGGTGTAATCCAGACAACAGCATCTCCTTCAACAAGAAAGCCAAGATAAATATGATTGTGATTACCATGCGGTTCATATAGAAGTCTAGATGTAAACTGATATTCAACAACAAAAGATGCTCTATCTCAAGTCTGAAACACAGAATTATCATTACTGCAATGAGAATAAGATTCAAACAGTCGTTGGTGGTAACCAAGTTCAGACAGTTAACAATGCAACAGAAAGTAATGGGATTAATCATAATGGAACTAGGCACTAGAATCCTCCACCCATAGGAAAACTGAAAATTAACATTGATACTTCTGTTTTACCTAATAATTTTCATGTTGGCATTGCACTAATCATTAGACATTTACAGGGACGTTGGTGGAAGCCTGCACTCTGGTAAAAATAGCTAGAGATGTTGCTCAAGATGAAGCAACTGCAGTGTTAAAAGATCTTCAGTGGATTCTCTAGTAGCGGCTTCGGAATGTCATTGTGGAGGGTGACAAACAAAGAAGTTATGGAAAGCATCAGTGCTCAGAACATCATCACCAGATGGGAATATAGTAATATCATTAGAGAATGTCAGCATTTAGTCAAGTGTTTAGGAAATGTTCAAGTTTGTTTCAAAAGTAGGAATTGTAATCAAGTGGTAGACTTACTTGCTAAGTTTGATAGGAATAACAATTGTGCTAGGAAATGGAGTTCTGAACTCCCTGTGTATGTCATGTCTAGGTTAGAAGTTGAAAAATTGGTCTGTAATGTTTGATTTGGCTTGCCTTATGCTTAATAAAATCCTTAAGTTTTTCTTTCAAAAAAAAAAAGTGAAGACATCTGACAGAATAAAAAATAATCATAGTTCAAACAAGTAAATTGGAGAAAGATCTCCTAAGTGCAGCTAAAAAGAAGACATAAAATGTGACCTTTTGTTTGGGACTAAAACCTCGTACATGTCGTGCATCATACTGATAATTAAATAAAGGTTGTACCTGACAAAGCTCGGCAATAATCCTTTGCGTCAAGTTGCGGCCCATGCAGAATCGTCGCTGAAAATCCTCATTGGAATAGACACAATCACGATTAAAATAATCATGCATCATCTTGTCGTGGTAAAAATGTCGATCTCGCCACGTCCTTCTTCTAGTCATAACTTCATATGGCTTTAAAGGCTTTGGTATGATCTCGGTTTGTAATTGCAATATAAAATTTCGCCTCCTTCTATCTTGAATTGCATCTTCATCCATTTGACGCAAAAACTCCATACACATTTCTTCCTCTTCTTCATACCACATTTCATCCTTCTCCATATCTTCCTCAGAAGAACGAAAATCAGGATTCATAGTTGAAAATCGAAAACAATTGACATTAAGAAAAGATTGATTGGATGAAAGGTTGTTATGAATTTGTGAGATCAAACTCGAGCTATATTTATGGAGGTAGAATCTAGCCGTTCCGGTGACCGTTCAAAAGTAGTTGGTTCACACGCCAGCGTTTCTCCTACACACATCCAGGGGAAACACTTCATCCTGGCGCTTGACGGTCAAGCGCCCACTTCTTTTCCATAGTTGTAGTAAATCTGATATCAAAGACTTAATGAAAACACACACAAACTAACTCAGAAAATACTTCTCTTAATTGATGTGTTTCGACTCATGGCTCAACAACCTATTTATATGATTAACAAACTTTACTCTCAAGTAAAAAGACTTTCCTGACATAATCAAACTCTAACAAAGAAACTTCTAGAAAATTCTCACGTAAACAGACTCTTAAAACTCGTAATACTTGCAACCCAAGTAAACTTCTAAATACCGTACCACTGGATAAACAATACTTATTGATCCATTCACAAAGTATCAACTGTACCAGTTGATCCAACCATATTCTGTCAACTCTCATAGTTGATCCATACTATTATATCAACAACGCTTGTTGATCCATTCTGTCTTCTTCATAGTATCTTGGTTTATTCTTTAACATCCTCCCTTAAACCAAGATACTCTTTGCTAATCATTCCCAATTTTCCACGCAAGTAAATGAAAGTATTAGACTTCAAATACTTGGTGAAAATATCAGCCACTTGCTCTTCACTTTCAACAAACTCCACAGCTATCTCCTTGTTACTGACAAGCTCTCTGATGTAATGATACTTAATATAAATATGTTTACTTCTCCCATGAAGCACATGATTCTTAGGTAGTGAAATTGTAGACTTGTTATCACAAACTATTGTTGTTGGTGTTCTTTGTTCTTGAAATAATGACTTCAGCATCATTCTTAACCATACAGCTTGTGTAGCACAATTGCTAGCAGCTATATATTCTGCTTCTGTTGTAGACAATGCAACAACTTGTTGCTTCTTAGATGACCAAGAGAAAAATCCAGTTCCCAACTGAAATCCATAACCTGGTGTACTTCTTCTTCCTTTTGTATCTCCAGCCCAATCACTATCAGTAAAACCAACCAACTTTGGATCTTCTGAAACAGTATAAAATATTCCCAAACTAGTTGTTCCTTTGACATATCTCAAAATACGTTTTGCAGCATGTAAATGAGATTGTCTTGGTGACTCCATAAATCTGCTAACCAAACCAACTGCATACATGATATCAGGTCTTGTAGCAGTCAGATATCTGAGACATCCAACAAGATATTTAAAATCTGTTGGATTTACTAGCTCTCGTGTTCCATCTTTAGTCAACTTCAATCTTTCTTCTATTGGTGTTAAAATTGGATTACAATTATCCATCTTGAAACGCTTCAAAATTCCTTCTGCATACCTTTGTTGATTAATAAAAATTCCTCTTTCAGTTTGTTGTACTTCAACACCAAGAAAATATGACATCAAACCAAGATATGTAATATCAAACTCCTTCACCTATCCTCCCTGAATTCCTTGATCATCTCAGAACTATTTCCAGTAATATAAGATCATATACATATAAACATAATATAATATGATTGCCAAGAGTATCAGCTTTCAAATATAGAGTATGCTCATGTGGACATCTTGTAAATCCTTTCTTAATGAAATAAGAATCAATTATTGTATACCAAGCTCTTGGTGCTTGTTTCAAACCATACAAGGCCTTTTTTAGCTTGTATACTTCATTCTCCTTCCCCTCCATAATGTAACCATCTGGTTGCTCAACATAAACTTCTTCTTCCAATACTCCATTCAAGAATGCTGACTTCACATCCATCTGAAAAATCTTTCAATTCTTTTGTGCAGCTAAAGCAATAGTCATTCTTACTGTATCAAGTCTTGCAACTGGTGCAAACACTTCTGAGTAATCGGCTCCTTGTCTCTGTCTATATCCCTTAGCAACGAATCTTGCTTTCAATCTTTCTTTTTCACCATTTGACTTATATTTTGTTTTGTAAACCCACTTGACACCAATAGGTTTATTTCCTGATGGAAGTGTTGTCAATTCCCAAGTGTTATTCTTATCAATTGACTCCAATTCTTCATTCATGGATTGAATCCAACCTTGTTCTTTAGCAGCTTCTTCATAAGCTACAGGAACACAATCTCCAAATAGTGCAAAATTCACCACATCATCATCAGTATATTCATCATCTCTTGATAAAACATAGTCATTCAACCTAGCAGGTATGATATATTTTCTTCTTGGTCTTGTAGTTTCTTGTTGTCTTGAATCTGTACTTCTTCTTCAACTACAACTGGAACTGTTCTGACAGCAGTAGATGGATCAACACTCCTTGTTGACCCAGTATTATGTGGATCAACATTCGTTGTTGATCCATTCTTATGGGGATCAACACTCATTGTTAATCCATTATTCCAATTCCATTGTGAATCTTCATCAAATATCACATCTCTGCTAATGACTATCTTTCCAGTTTCTGGGTTATACAACTTGTATCCTTTTGTTACTGAGATGTAACCAACAAGAATACATTTCTCACTTTTATCATCCAACTTCTTTCTAAATTATTTTGGCACATGTGCATATGCAATACATCCAAAAATTCTCAGATGTCTTACACTTGGTTTTACTCCTCTCCATGCTTCTTCTGGTGTCTTGTTATTCAAACTATTTGTGGGACATCTATTGAGTAGATATACTGCAGTATCAACTGCATAACCCCAGAAATTCTTTGGTAATCCTTTTGTTCTTCTTATGGTTCTTGCTATCTCCATTACAGTTCTGTTTTTTCTCTCTGCTACACCATTTTGTTGAGGTGTATATCTTGCTGATAACTGATGTAAGATACCATGTTCTTCCATGAAACTATCAACTACAGTATATTATGTTCCTCTATCAGTTCTTAATATCTTGATGTTTTTACCAATTTGTTTCTCAGCATATGATTTAAAACTTCTAAAAGCATGAAAAGCATCACTTTTTTGTTTAAGCAAATATACCCATGCTTTCCTACTGAAATCATCAATGAAAGTTATGAAATAGTTATTACCTCCATGTCATGTAACTTCTATTGGACCACACAATTCACTATGAATGATCTCCAGATGTTGTTCTGCTCTTCTAGCTTTGTTAACTGGAAAAGGATCTCTATGCTGCTTGCCAAAGATACAATTTTCACATCTTGATTCTGGAATTTGAATGAAAGGTAATCCAGACACCATCTCCTTCTTTGCTAAAGTTTGTAAACTGTTAAAGTTTACATGTCCCATTCTCTTATGCCATAACCAAGTATCATTATGTATACTAGTACTGTAAAAACTTTCCTTTTGATGCTGAATATTCAATGGAAATAACTTGTTTCTGGTCATTTGTACTTTTGCTATCGACCTTCTTCTTCTATCTCTGATGAAGCATAAACCATTGAAAATATTCATAGAATATGCTATTTCAGACAATTGACCCATACTTAATAAGTTTTGATGTAAACCTGGAACATAATATACATCCATGATGTATGCTTTAGAACCATTCTTAAGAATAATTCTTATTCTTCCTTTTCCCATAACTGGAATTGTTAAACTATTACCAAACTTTACTGTGGAACTTACAGACTCATCTAATTTGTCAAATAGATCTTTTCTGCCACACATATGGTTGGTGAAACCTGTATCCAAATACCACTTAAGTTGAGGTTGTTCTTCTGTTGTATGACATGCTAGTAACATGTTTTCAAACTTCTGATCTGCTACTTCTTCTTCTTCTTGACTTTCAGCAATATTAGCTTTGAAATTTGATTTATAATTATTTTCAGTAGTCTTTCTAGGTGTTGGACACTCTGGAGCAAAGTGTCCAAAATCTCCACAGTTGTAACACTGAACTTTTGATCTATCAACTAGTTTTATTCCTTGATAACCTCCAGTATTAGATCTTCCTCCATTATTGTATCTTCCTTGAAATCTTCCAGCATTAGGTCTTCCTTGATTGCTTCTCCAGCTAACTTTAGTTTTAAGTGCTTCTTCAACTGGTTTTGTAGCAGTTGTCTTCTCTAGTAATCTCTGTTCATAAGATTGTAATGAACCCAATAACTCATTAAGAGTCATAGTTGCAACTGTGTTGCACTCCTCTATAGTAGTCACCTTTGATTCAAATTTTTCAGGTAAGCTTCTTAATATCTTCTCAACAATTGTAGAATCTTCTATAGTATCACCATTAGCTTTCATCTCATTGACAAGGTTTAATGTCTTTGAGAAAAAATCTGATATTGTTTCAGTAGTTTCCATCTGCAGCAATTCATACTTTCTCTTCAGAGTTTGTAATCTAACCTTCTTGACTTTATCAGATCCTGTGTAGTAGCTTACCAAGCTATCCCATGCTGCTTTAGCTTGATTAATATAAATCACTCTATCCATGAGAGATTCATGAACACCTTGATGAAGAATATATGTGGCTTTAGAATTCTTCTTTCTGTTTTCAGTTAATAGGGTTTGCGCAGCTCCTTCAACTACAGCTCCTTCTGCTGGTTCTACATAACCATCTTTCACAATATCCCATACCTCTTGGTATGTGAAAATATTCTCCATATGCAACCTCCAGTGCTCAGAGTTTTTACCTTCAAACACAGGTACCTTAATTGAACTTAAACTCGTCATCTTCTTCAACTCATACCCACATCCCTAGAATGTGATACCAGTGCTCTGATACCAGATGTAGTAAATATGATATCAAAGACTTAATGAAAACACACACAAACTAACTCAGAAAATACTTCTCTTAATTGATGTGTTTCGACTCATGGCTCAACATCCTATTTATATGATTAACAAACTTGACTCTCAACTAAAAGAGTTTTCTAACATAATCAAACTCTAACAAAGAAACTTCTAGAAAATTCTCACGTAAATAGACTCTTAAAACTCGTAATACTTGCAATCCAAGTAAACTTCTAAATACCTTACCACTGGATAAACAATACTTGTTGATCCATTCACAACGTATCAACTGTACCAGTTGATCAAACCACATTCTGTCAACTCTCATAGTGGATCCATACTATTGTATCAACACCGCTTGTTGATCCATTCTATCTTCTTCGTAGTATCTTGGTTTATTCTTCAACAATAGTGCACAATCACGTTTGACCATCCACCTGGTTTAACAAAACATTTGTTCTCTACATTGCCATAGGAATTTCCCTAAGGCTTGCATAGAACCTTTTAAAATAAATGCACAAAGAATTATGCAAGACACTGCAGTTGACAAGTTATGCTGACAAAGATAAGTAAAGACATTTGACAGAATAAAAACTAGTCATAGTTCAAACAAGTAAATTCGAGAGAGAGCTAGTATAAGTGCAGCTAAAAGGAAGACATAAAAATGTGATCAGATGAAACGAAATGATCTTAAGATTTTCCGGATTTTTGAAGGACCACCCTGCTGGTAAAACGTAGTTATTATAGGGTCGCAAACATTCTGTAACTCCTTCATCATATCATTCATAACGTCAATGTCCGGTAGTTCATTACGGTTGCACCACTGAATGGCATTGTAGACTGCATCCTCAATCTTCTTCTTATCATCCAATGCTATCTTTTCTACGATATTACCAATAGTGTCCCTCATGCCGTACACATATTTCTCAAAGGAGTTCCTTAGTTCATACGTTTTCCTGTGCTTTTCATCTTCAGACTTGTATTTCTCAGCCTCTTGCACCAACCTCTCAATCTCAGTAGGTGACAACCTCCCCTTGTCATTTGTAATCGTAATCATATTAGTTCTCCCTGATGTATTGTCCTTGGCAGACACAGTCAGAATACCGTCTGCATCGATATCAAAGCATACCGTGAACCTAGCAACACCACGAGGTGCTGGAGGAATTCCTTTTAACACGAAGGAACCCAACAAGTAATTATCACTAGTTCTAATTCTCTCACCCTCGTACACCTTCTCAAGCACAGTAATTTCATTGTCCTCATGGGTAGTGTAAACCTGTTGTTTCTTGGTGGGAATGGTTGTGTTTTTTGGGACCACCACGCTCATAACACCTCCAAGTACTTCGACACCAAGAGAAAGAGGTTTGACATCCAACAACACCAACTCATGCACCTTCTTATTACCCTCGCCACTCAAAATAGCAGCTTGCACTGCAGTACCATAAGCCACAGCTTCTTCAGGGTTGATGTTCTTGCAGAGTTATTTTCCATTAAAGAAGTCCTGCAATAGAGATCGAACATTTGGAATTCTAGTGGAACCACCTACGAGCACAATTTCGTGAATGTTGTTCTTGTCCATCTTAGCATCCGTCAGACACATCTCAACAGTTTTCATACATTTCTTGAACAAATCCAAGTTCAACTCTTCGAATTTAGCACGAGTGATGGATGATTGAAAATCAACTCCTTCGTACAAAGCATCAACCTCAACTGTTGTCCGAGAAGTATATGAGAGAGTTCTCTTTGCCCTCTCACATGATGTTCTTAACCTCCTCAGTGCCCTTGGGTTTCCACTAATGTCCTTGTTGTGCTTCCTCTTGAACTCCTGGACGAAGTGATTCACCATTCTGCTATCGAAATCCTCTCCTCCGAGATGGGTATCTCCAGCTGTAGCCTTGACATCAAAGTTGCTCCCGCTAATGGTGAGTATAGAAACATCAAAAGTACCACCACCAAGATCAAAGATTAGAACATTTGTAGTCTTCTTTTTACCGGTTACATCGTTCACCTGGTGATCAAGACCATAAGCAATCCCTGCTGCCGTTGGTTCATTGATGATTCGCAGTATATTGAGGCCAGCAATTTTAGCAGCATCTTTAGTAGCTTGACGCTGAGAATCATTAAAGCATGCAGGCACTGTTACAACAACATTTTTGATAGTTGTACCAAGATAGTCTTCGGCAGTTTCTCGCATCTTCATGAGAACCATGGATGGGATTTCCTCAGCTGATAACAATTCTTCCTCGCCCTTGTAACTGACTTGAATCATAGGTCTGTTATAATCTCCATCAATGAGTTTGAAAAGCCATAACTTGATATCACTCTGAACAGTGGCGTCGTCGATTTTCCTACCAATTAAACGTTTTGCATCTACATAAAAGAAACAAACTTACAATGGTACCAATTGGAATAGATTAGTCACTTTTTCTGAAACAGGTCAAAAATCACTTTTTTGGACATTATAAGTTTGTTCGAGAATATATTAGTCATTTGAAGGTTTAATAGAGGTAGAGGCTCAAAGATAGCACCTCATTGGTGCTATTTGATTTGCCTCTATCTATGTAGAGGTAGTGGAAAAAACAACCACCAGTATAAATGGGACCCACCACTACATAGAGACTAATTGAGGTTAGCCTCTACATAGATGAAAAAACAAACATGCTGGAAGTATCCTGATATAAACCTGAAATTTTTCCGTAGCGGCAAAAAATAAATAAATAAATAATCAGATTGGCCTATCTTTAACAAGAAAGGAAATTGATTTGAAGTCTATCATGAGGAGGAAAATGATGGTGTGATGGAAATGAATCCTATCTAGGTTTGGTAGAAGCTACACAGACAAGAGTAAGAGATAATAAGCTGTGGCAATTAGAATGCTGAAAATTAATCAATCATCCAAAATAATAATTTCATAAGTTAAATAAAGATGTCTAAATTGTTATTTTGTTACCCCCAATTTGAAAGAAAAAACTCAAAATGTTAATCCACAGATAAAGAGATTTTAACCAGAATACTTAACTTATTCGATTCTTAAATTCCAACGAATATCAGCAATTTCCCCATAGAGCATATTCCATGCTCTCCCCTCGCGCTCTCTGCTGCCTGTCTTTGAGAAATTCTGGGAGATGAATTTTTCTTCTGTGAAGAAGAAGAGACTTGCGTTAAATGAAATGAAAAGAGTTCCTTTTTTGTTTTCTGTTTTATTTATGAAAACTAGTATAACACGCACGCGCGATGCGCCTACTGCTTGAACCAAAGATTGCGTGTTGCTGCCTGTTGTTCTGTTTAAAAAACTGGAAAACATAATCGCAGGCATATGCAACGCATATAAGCAGTTCGAAAATAAACCACAATTTCATTGTGTTCACTTGTTCGGAACCGATAAACATTACAATCCAAGACCTATGAATCAACTTTTCATTCAACAACTTCTTAATTTAAAGTAGTCATTCACATAAATAATTATACGGCTTCACTGGTGATCGGATTGTTTACAGTATTCGTGGTATGATTCAACTGTCGAAGTTGAGCAAGGATTATTGAATGTCATCTGTTGTGCTATCAATCCACTTCCATAGTCGAGCTTGCTCCATGATTCTAAGGTGCTAACGAAGATACTCCACTGCTTAAATTTCTGAAAGACTGACAAAGAAATATAAGGAGACAATGAATAGACAAATCATTCTCTCCCTAGACAAATCATTCTCCCCCTAGACCAATCAAGTCCTATGATTAGCTACTACATGATCATGTAGCCACCCTTCAATCTACGCCAGCAGCATCGGTTATTCGGTTCAATAGAAAAAGAAGCATTCAAAGTTCTGAATGGTTTATGTCAACTATTAAATTACTGTATCATATATATATAGTTTATATATATGACAAATTTTACATACACCAATCTGATTCCAATACCACCAACATACATGTTATTTGCTAATTGTAATTCATATATCATATATAAGTTTATGTCAACTATTAAATTATTGTATCTAAGGAGGGATTATATTAAAAAGGTTAATATATGCCGAATTTTGTACGTCGGATTCATATCTCTAAAACGAATTATACACATACGTATGTCGTCCCGTATTACTGTCAAATCACGAACCGTTGACCGGATTTTTGACCGAATTTGAATTTTACAAATCCGTATAATACTCGTACGTATCCCGTTCCGAACATTTCCCGTACCCCGAATTGCTAACTAGGGTCGGTATCATGTATGTCCCTTTTTTTCTGCACAAAGGATGTGAATAAAAGCACCGCTTCTGGAACATTATAGTGCCATCTTTTCCTTCGTCTTTCCCTCTGGAGCATTATAGTGTCAGCTGTAATGACACCGAACTACAGATTGCAACTAAAATTTTAGCATGTTCTCCAGATATACTGGAGAATAAAATTTTAATTACGCAAGACATTGCAGTTGACAAGATAAGTAAAGACATCTAACAGAATAAAAAGTAATCATATATAGTTCAAACAAGCCAAATCGAGAAAGTGCAGCTAAAAGGAAGACATAAAATGTATCAGATTAAACGAAAAGATCTTAAGATTTTACGGATTTTTGGTGCAGTCCTGCTAGCTCTTGTTGAAGGACTACCCTGCTTTTGAATCTTAGTTATCATAGGGTCGCATACATTCTGCAATTCCTTCATCTTATCATTTGTAACGTCTATGCCCGCTAGTTCAATGCTATTGCACCACTGAATGGCATTGTAGACTGCATCCTCAATTTTTTTCTTATCATCTGATGCTAGATTTTCTCCGATATTATTGATTGTGTTCCTCATGCCGTATGCATAATTCTCAAAACAGTTCCTTGCCTCCACCTTATTCTTGTATTCTTCATCTTCAGATTTGAATTCCTCAGCCTCTAGAACCAACCTCTCAATCTCTGCTGGGGACAACCTCCCTTTGTTATCTGCAATCGGAACCATATTTGTGCCCCCTGATATCTTGTCCTCCACGAACACTGTCAATATACCTTCCGCATCGATATCAAAGTATACTCTGAACTTAGCAACACCACTAGGTAATGGAGGAATTCCTTCTACCATGAAGGTACCCAACATGTAATTGTCACTAGTTCTAATTCTCTCACCCTCATACACCGAAAAGGGAGCACTAGTTTGATTATCCTTGGCGGTAATACAAGACACTTGTTTATCGGTGGGAACAGTTGTGTTCCTTGGGATCACCACACTCATAACACCTCCTTGTATTTTAATACCAAGAGAAAGAGGGGTGACATCCAACAACACCAAGTCCTTCAACTTCTCACCACCCACGCCACTCATAAAAGCAGCTTGTACTGCAGCACCATAAGCCACAGCTTCATCAGGGTTGATATTCTTGCAGAGTTCCCTTCCATAAAATAAATCCTGCAATAAAGATCGAAACTTTGGAATTCTAGTGGAACCACCTACAAGCACAATCTTGTGAATGCTGTTCCTGTCCATCTTAGCATCCGTCAAACACATCTCAACAGTTTCCATACATTTCTTGAACAAATCCAAGTTCAACTCTTCGAATTTAGCACGAGTGATGGATGATTGAAAACCAACTCCTTCGTACAAAGCATCAACCTCAACTGTTGTCCGAGAAGTATATGAGAGAGTTCTCTTTGCCCTCTCACATGATGTTCTTAACCTCCTCAGTGCCTTTGGATTTCCACTAATGTCCTTGTTGTGCTTCCTCTTGAAGTCTTGAACAAAATGATCAACTATTCTGTTATCGAAATCCTCTCCTCCAAGATGGGTATCTCCAGCTGTAGCCTTAACATCAAAGATGCCCCCCTTAATGGTGAGTATAGAAACATCAAATGTACCACCACCAAGATCAAAGATAAGAACATTCTTCTTCTTCTTCTTCTTTTTACCGGTTACATCGGGTACCTGGTGATCAAGACCATAAGCAATTCCCGCCGCTGTTGGTTCATTGATGATTCGCAGTATATTGAGGCCAGAAATTTTAGCAGCATCTTTAGTAGCTTGGCGCTGAGAATCATTAAAGTAGGCAGGGACAGTGACAACAGCATCCTTAACAGTTAAACCAAGATAATCTTCAGCAGTTTCTCGCATTTTCATGAGAACCATGGATGAGATTCCTCAGCTGATAACAATTTATCCTCGCCCTTGTAATTGACTTGAATCATTGGTCTCTTGTCTTCTCCTGCAATCACTTTGAAAGGCCATAACTTGATATCACTCTGAACAGTGGCATCGCCGATTTTCCTACCAATTAAACGTTTTGCATTTACATAAAAGAAAACAAACTCAGTAGAGATACTCACTCTAAAAGCCAGATCTGAGTGTTTAAATCTCCTTGACAACCAAACTCGATGAAAATTTAAAATACAAATAACATAAACATAATGCAAATTCCAAGAACCTAAAAATATGAAAGAACCAACATGATCATGAAATTAGACACCAAAATTGAACTGAAAATGTTGAAAATCTTACCAAAAACAGTGTTGATAGGATTCATAGCAGCTTGATTCTTAGCAGCATCACCAACGAGACTTCAGTATCAGTAAAAGCAACATAAGGAGTAGTACGATTTCCTTGATCGTTGGCAATAATTTCAACGCGGTCATTTTTCCATACAGCAACACATGAATATGTTGTCCCTAAATCTATTCCAATTGCTACCATTGTAAACCAGAAACCTTAACTTTGAAACTAGAGAGGAGAAGAATTGAGCTGAAATCTTAAATTTGTAAACCCTTGCTCCTGGATCTATACACCACTCCTAGAGAGAATGAGACTGAAAAGGGGGTTTTACAGAGAGCAGTGGTGTGGTGCCAATTTTAGACACACACAGACACACCAAGAAAGAGGAAAAATTTCCAGAAGCGGGAAAAAAACACATTCCAAATAGTCAAGTTTGAAAATGATTTTAACACGTGTCAGAAGATTAATCATCTAGGAAATTCCTGGAAACAACGTTATAAATGTTGGTAGGTATTTACATTTATGATATCACAAGTCACGACCTTTTAATCTGGAAGTAAAACTATTGAGATCAACTAAAGATAAAAGAAAAAAAAAATCAATTATAGTAAAGTAGTAGTTGTCCTGGATTACTAATAGTTGAGCTTGAAATTTTCAATTTTAAGTCCTTTTTGTGGCATAACTTGGGCCACTGACCATGATATGAATTTTGAAAAGGTGGTAAAATATGATGAAACTAATGGAACATGCATGTCAGGCAAGTCTAAACACCAGGAAAATGCTGCATATAATGCAATATTTTGGTTAGTTGAGGATTTTGTTTGTAGTTTGCAGTGAGGATGTGAATAACAGCTTTCAGATCATTCTAAAATCCGTCAAACTTTAAACAGTTTTCCTCCACTCACATTAGATTCTGGTGTAAATATAATTTTGAATACACATGTTCAAAGTTTGTGTCAACGCTATTGTTGATTTTCTCATACTGGAGATGATGTTTCTTTAACAAACAATTACACTTGGAAACTGTTCTCAAAGTGAATTTATCACATTTACAGAAGGCCGATAGTAAAAGGCTATGCAGAGGCAGAAACTGATACACAAGGAAACCAATACCTGCGCTTACAGTCTCTGTGACCATCATCAATCATAGCTAGACCTTCCTGTAAATTTTCAACAGGTTGATGTGTTTAAAAGTCCAACTTTATAAAGATAAAGCAGAAATCAAATGAAAACTAAAACGGAAAACTTACTTCGAGTAAAGTTTCCAAAGCATCTGTAGCACGCCCTGATGGCCAGGAAAAACGCCTCTCTACTTCTTCCACGGTCACATAACCTTGAGCCTAAAATTACCGAATACATTTTAGTTCTATTTTTTTCGACCAAAAAACTTACAATTCCGATTTTATATATATCTTATCCAGAACAAAATTCATACAGTACTAATATACTAAATATAGGCAAACCATTGCATAGTCAAGTACATTATATCCGCAAAACAAAGCAAAACAAAAAGGGGGGAAAAGACATTGCTATCAGAATCTCGACACACTGACTAATGTGCCAGTGTACTTGTTTGTAAACATTAAACTTTCAGCAATCAAACAACGAATTCTAAGGTTTCCCGAGCGTATCATATCGTGAGTATCCCTAGGAAGTTAACAATGCAAGGCATTATAGTTGACAAGTTATGCTGACAATAATAAGGTAAAGACGTCTGAGAAAATAATCATGTTCAAACAAGCGAATTTAAGAAAGACCTCGTATGAGCAGCTAGAAGGGAATGACACAGTTTACCAGGGGATATAATTTGAAGGATAGTAGTTCCAGTAATATTCAAAACTGGAAAGAAGTTCGATCAATATTACTGTAAATATAACACAAACACACTACCAGAAAAATAAGTGATATTAGAAAAGAAGACAAACCTGGGCCAGCTCCAAAATTTCATTGTGATCTTTGTTTAACTCTGTAGGAACTGATCGAACCAGCTTTTTCTTTCCAACAGAAATAACCTCAAAACCACTACCCAATACCTGGAATGCCATTCTAAAAATAATCAAGGTCATGTAGCATGATGCAAGGATACTCGAGTGTATAGTTTTCACCATTTGGTAAATACATCATTTTGCTGTTACGAGAATTAGGAAAGAAGTAAATAACAAATTTTAGCTATAAGAACAATAGGCTTTGTACCACAAGGGATCACATCAAGGCTATCCATCAACAGTCCCATATCCCCGTTCTCTTCAGCAGAATACAATTTTTATGGTCATCTTAACAACTAGCATGAACTAGAGATGCACATTGGTTCCGCAGCTCATATATGCACATTCCCTCAAACAATGCACTAAAAGATGCACTGGTGGACTTATAGTGACTGTAATTCTCGTCGCACTGGTGGACTTATAGTGACTGTAATTCTCGTCTCCACCTGCATACCAAATAATATATCTATTTCCTAAAGTCTCTTTGTTCCTCTCCTAGTAAACATGCTACCACAGATCATACACCAATACACATTAGTTGCAAACAATATCTTAACACTGATATTTCATCTTTTAACAAACGCCAAAAACTGATGATCCTATAGTATTACCTTCAGCTTACTTATAGCACGTAAGCAATCATCTTCAGACACAGAGTCACGAGCAGCCTTTCGCCTTTGGCAAAGTAGGGTGCAAAGCTCCTGCAAGTTGATCAAACCCCCATTGAGCGACCTTGTAGCCAAGCAAATGTCAACGATTTGCACCCCTGTCTAACCAAATAATTAGCAACATCTCAGCAAAAAAAAAAAAAAAGTAGTTTCATGTTGAATCTGCGGACATTTTAGACAGATATTCTTAGTGTAGAAGGTGAGTATTACCAAGTTCATAATAGAAGTCACCAATTCCCAATAGCTCAGCCCAGAATCCTTTGTTTGAAGCCAAGGGATCAACCCCAATTTTTGCACACATCTCGTGGAATTGTGATCTGAATGCAGGATTCTTCCGGATATCATTCTACACCAATAAATTTTAACAACTCCATATAATTAAGTCCCCAAAAAAAAAATATTTACATATTTAGAAAATAAATAATGAGACCTTATGTTTGCGAGCGAAATCCTCTAATTGGGAACGAAAAGTGGTGAGTTGTTCCTTCATAAGATCTGTTCTGATCTTAGCTACATTTTCTCCAAGTAATCGATATTGATCCCTAGCAGCTGCTGCTGTCTGCAACCCACCAATTCCTGGTCTTCTTCTCATTTCTTCCCCCAATTTGAGACCTGAGACAACTCAGTATACCACAATTACATTGGATTCGATTTTTAAGTCAACAACGTAAATTGTAAAACAGATGTGGTATCTGGGAAGTGGAGAGACCATTCCACATTAACAAGAGCCTTGTCTAATCAAGAATTTTATCTTACCAATCCCATGACTGTTACTAATCAACTTTAAGTTAAAGAAGTTACTAATCAACTGAAAATAAACATCCATGCATACAGAGCTTGTTTCCTTCTTTTTACAATAATATTATTTGCGATTCCGCAACCTATTAAAATAAGAGTGCCTGCCCTTCCGCAGCTATAGGTACTTAAACATAGGTATAAAAGTAAATTGTCGAGGAATCCATTCTGTATACCAAAAAGTCAGGGACTTGTTTGATCCCTTTTACAATCATCACGGCCAAAAGAACATCTCTGACTTCTTTCCAAACCATGGAAAGATAAAAGAAAACAGATAACACATAAAGAACCTCAGCTCTCTACCGTTGCCCTTTTTATTTTAAATGTACCCTTCCCGAAGATGCTATAACGATATACACATTGTTGAGCAAATTAGTTATTACCTACGCATGTGAGTACAATTCAACATTATCATATATATACACAGAAGTCACATAGCATATAAGTTGATAGCAAAATACCTACTTCGCATACAACAATAAATATAGATAGCAAGAGTGATGCATGAACTAGTTAAAGTACATAAACATAATGTTATAAAAGAAACATCAATGATCACAAGTGAGTTTCATATAAGTTCCCACCTCAATTCGCAACTCAAACCTTAATCTCTGAAGTCCCCCTATCGAAACCAAAGACGACACCTTGATCATATAGAAGTTATGTTAGAAAATAAAATGATTTCGCTGAAATTGATCACACAAAAATTACAAACTGATCTAGCCGTAAATCTCAGCCTAAATATCGATTCCAAGCACTCAATATCAATCTGAAATCATTGGAGAAAGCTCTAAAACAACAGAACCTAAAGCTACTTCAGAATGTATTAATGTTAAATTCATTGAAAACAGAACTGCCATGGGTGCAGAACAGCAGTCACTGAAACTGGTATATCTCACAACCTATAAATCACAGTGGGACACTCAATATCATGTTTTCATCATCGATCAGAGACCTATATTTCATAAGAAGGAATCTTAATCCTATCTAAAGAGCCCTAAAATCAGGCCGAAATGTCATCTGACAGCATATGAAAATTCTGAATTATAGTTGTTCGTTTCAATTCAACTAATTTTCTTATAATACCCCACATGGTGACTTGCAGATTCACAACATACCTAAATGTTCTAATTCTTACTATGTATCGGTAATATAGAGGTTTGAAATCAATTGCAAATGAAACCCTAGGTTCCTTATATCTAAATAGACCAAAATTGCAAATAGTTGAGTAATTGAATCATTGAAGAAGATACTATATACGTTCAATCAGTTGGGACAAGAACAATTAAGGTTGAAAACATACCTTCAATCACTGCCTCGAGAAGAACAAGAAACTCCCACTTTCCATGGATCTAATTGACCCAAGAGTTCATAACCATCACTTTCCTTTCTCTGAATTGGATACGGGAATTTCGTATAGGGTAAACACGATTTTGGTTTTCACCTGATTCTTTCTCGGATTCTCTCACTACTACAGGTGTTGTATGAAGAAGAAAACAAGATAGATATGTTCGAGAGTTTTTGTTGTTGTTTTTTCCAAACACAAAACTGATGAAAACGGATCCCAACTCTCTAACTCTAAGTAAAAGCGCACTACCCTTCCATCAATATTAAGACCAAGCCCAAATCCTTAAATTTCTGATTTGCTAGCTCCTAGCATGTCACACAGTCATATATGACAACCAACCAATAGCCCATTTGGCCAGGGTCGAGCTCCCAAATTATAAGTCAGGGGTTCGAATCCCATCATTGATTGGGCCAAAAGAAAAAACAAAAAATTAAGACTTAAGACACTAACCAATTATCAAGATGCTAAGGACAACAATATCTAACCAAATATCAAGATGCTAAGGACACCAATACTACAATTCATATTTTAATTAATTATTGTTTTTAGTTAGGGTTACCTATAGAACTTGTCGTCCACGAAAAAAAATATTAATGTACCTATGAGATCATTTTTGCAGAGACTCTGCTCGGGTCTCCTATCAAACAATACTGCTAAGTGTACCATAAAGAAAATATAGAAATCTTTCTGGTTTAAGCAGGATCACTATTAATTAAGAGATGAATCATGTTTTTCTGGGGCATGAACTATTTCAAGATGGAACCCGTCTTTCCTTAGCAACACGAGGCCTTCAGCCAATCCCAACAATTTGTAAACCCGAGATAATTGTACTCTAGTTATCCTATCATCATTAATTTTTGTTCCTGAAATAAAACATTATCAGGGTTATGGAGTGAGTTGATATACTTTTGAGGAGATCTCTTGTCACTTTAGATGTAAACTTGAGAGCTGGTGGAGATACAGTACAGCTTGATGGTCTTGGAATTCACTAGCTCTCTGATGAAATGAAAATCAACAGTTACATGTTTTATACGACTGTGATTGACTGGATTAGTTGCTAGGGAAATAGAGCCCATACTGTCACCACCAATAGTAAGAGTTAGGGGAAGAAAATGTGAAGGTCCTTAAGAAGCTAACACACCTAGACCACCTTAGCAGCAGTTTGTGCAAGTGATCTGTACTCTGCTTCAGTGGATGACCTTGAAACTGTAGCTTGCTTTTCAGAACTCCATATAATGGGGTTGGTTCCAAAGAAAATGCAAAAACCACTTGTGTTGCGCCTGTCATCAGGGTTACCATCCCAATCAGCATCTGAGAAAGCATTTATAGTAACAAGCCCTTTCTGAAGAGCAATCCCATAATCAGTTGGTCCCATGGTTTTTATGCATTTGCAGTCTCCTCGTTAACAAAATATTGTTGTGTCATTTACCTTAATTTCGTACTATAATTATTTTATCATAATAAAGTAAATTACACTTGTACGTTAATTCCTAATCAATAGTATATTTCAGATATCTGAGTATCCTTTTAGCAGCAATAAAGTGAGTATCAGTTGGTGTCTGCATATGTTGACACACATGATTGACTGAGTATGAAATCTCATGTTTTGTCCATGTAATGTATTGAAGTTCACCAACTAAAAACATGTACTCAGTGGGATCAGTAAGAAGGTTACAATCATGTTTACTCATTTTTTACATTAGTAGTGATAGGAGTGGTACATGGTTTATCTCCAAACATGTTTGTTTTCTGGAGAATATCAAGAATGTACTTTGTTTGAGAAAGAAAAAATCCTGTAGAAGTTCTCTTCACCTCCCGACCAAGAAAATAATGAACATCTCACATGTCTTTAATGAGAAAGTTTTGTTGAAATCCAAACATCATACTTTTGCAAAAGAATAAGTCAAGAGTATGTCTTCCATATAGATTAGACGTAATCTGAGTGCCAATTTATGAAAAAATAAAGAAGTATCTGCATGAGAGACATGAAAATTAAGAGAAAAAATAACCTAAACAAGCTTATCATACCGAGCTCTTGGAGCTTGCTTCAATCCATAAATGGATTTATGTAATTTGCATATATAATTTGGATGATCTGGATCTACAAATCCAAGTGGTTGAACCATATAAACCTCTTCCTTCAAATCTCCATGAAGAAGTCGCGTTGCTTATATATAGTTGTGTGACCTTCCAATCAAACTGAACATCAAGAGAAAGAACTAATCTGATGGATGTGGTTTTTGAAACAGGACTGAAGGTCTCAGAATAGTCAAGTCCTTCTTTTTGATGAAACCCCTTAGCAACTAATCTTGTTTTATATTTTTAAAAAGACCCGTCTGTATTTTGTTTGACCTCAAAAACCTATTTACAGCCAACTGGGTTTTGTGAAGGGTGTGGAGGAACTTTACACCAAGTGCCATCAAGAACATGTACATTGTATTCTTCACGAAGTGCTACTCTCCATTTTGGGTTTTTGTTAGTTTGAGTGAAGCAGGTAGGAGGAGTAGCAAAATTAACATGAGCAATGTAAACCGAAGGAAGAAGATATTTTGTAGACATATGAGCTTTTGGATTGTGAACATTATTCTTTGCCCAATAATCGTATTATGAGTGTTAGAAGAATTATGAGTAGATGAAATGTGATCAGATAAAACATTGGACTTAGTAGATGAATTGTCTTCAGAGCGTGCTATAATATCAAGAAGGGTATTATGGCCATTAGTTGGTAAAGCAATAGAAATAGAGGATGTGGAATCAGAGACATGTAATGAAGAAAGAGTGGTAGAAACTGCATCAAAAGAGGGTAATTAAGTATGAGTATGAATGACATGAGGAGTTAAGAGAGCAGGATCAATAGTAGCCAGAGTTGAATGAGAGACAGACAACGTATAAGACATAGCAGGGAACGTAGTCTCATTAAAAAAGACATCTCTGGAGATGTGAACTCTTCTAGTGATTGGTTCAAGATATTTAACCCTTGTGTGAAGGTTAGTACACAATAAAAATGCACATCCTACTTCTTGGTTCAAGTTTAGTGGAAGTGTAAGGCCTAAGCCAATGAAAGAAGGCACAACCAAAAACTCTAAGAAAAGAATAATCTGGTTTAGAGTGAAAAGTTTTTCAAAGGGAGGGATGAAAGAGATAGAGGCAGCTGGTAATCTATTTATTAATAAATTGGATGTTTGAAATGCTTCTACCCAGAATAAGTGAGACAAATTTGATTGGAGTAACAAAGTTCTACCAAGATCAACTAGATGTCTATGTTTAGACTCTGCTACTCCATTTTGTTCAGGAATCACCACCACCATCAGACATAATGCATTTTATTGAAAGATTGAAAAAAATTAAACCATAAGTTTGAAGAAATTAAAAATGAGTTTGAAATCTGACTTTTTATTTAAAGGATATATTCAATAGTATTTTGTACAATTATCAATGATGTTACAATAATAGTTTGAACCACTAACATAAGGAACATGACTAGGTCCCCATAGATCCATATGCAATAGTTGTAATGGAGTACTAGAATGAAAAATAGAACCAAAAAATGGTTGTTTGTGAGATCTACCAAGATTACACTTATTATAAAACAAATTTGTGGTAGATCATGGAACGCCAGAAGAGTGACAAATTTTTTGTAAGGATTGAAATGAAGGATGACCAAGCCTCTGATGAAGCTGAGTGGATGTGATGGTGGCGCAGGACAAAATATGATGAGCTGGATTGGTTGTGAATTTGATAGGATATAGTCCATGTCTAGCTGGACCTTGGAAAATTGTCCTTCTTGACTTGAGATCCTTCACAATGAAATCATCAGAGGTAAATGTGATGCTACACTTGCTATCACTTGCAAATTTATGCACAGAAACTAAGTTTTGAGCAGAGTGAGGGACATGAAGTATATAAGGTAAAGATACCTTGTTACCATGTAAGTATTCAGAAGTATGAGCAATGTCATTAATATACATACCTTGACTATTAGCAGTATTAATTTGATCTCCACCCGAATATCAACAAATATTATCAAGACCTGAAGTAGTAGATATGACATGGTGAGTATGCAAACCATGGATTCTCTCCACCAATATTGGCTACAACAAGCATGACATGAAGATTTCGTGGAGGTTGTCTACCTTGAATAGCAAAATTCAGCCTATTGTTGCATTCATAAGTAGTAAGTCCAGGTTTATTGCATATTTGACACACATGTCTGGCATAATTGAAAATTTGTGCTCTAGGAACGGAAACTGGTGTAACAGGTTGTGGTGCATAGTAAGTATAATGAGGTTTAGGCTGAGTGGATGTATTAGGAGAGGTACTGCCTTTGTAATTAGGATTAAACAGTTTCTTTCCTTTATAATTGGAGCTATGACCAGTAATAGGGTTGAAATGAGCAGGAAGAGATTTATGATTGAAATTGTTGTTGTTATTGGCATAAAAAGTTGTAGTAAGTGATAAATTGTGTCGATGTTTTGAAACAAGAGTTTCCTCACTAATAAATGGATTATGTAGTTCAACACAGGAAACAGGAGGGTTATGATTTCTAATTGAAGTGCAAAAGGAAGAGACAAAGTGATTCAAACCTCCTAAGTTAATAACAAAAAGTTCTTCATCTGAAATCTTGGATCCAACAACTGCTAATTCATTTGATATTTTCTTGACTTCATCCAAAAAAGTTGATAATGTTCTTGTACCTTGTTTAACACCCTGAAGTTGAGTGCGTAGCTGAATTGTATGAGTAGTTGAGGTTTTTGCAAATCATGATTCAATATTACTCCAGAGTTCTTGTGAAGTAAAAACACCAATGAAGTACCGAATAACATCTTCAGATATGGTAGATTGAATCCATAAGATGATAGTTTGATCTTTATCACACCAAGTAGTAAATTTTGGATTTTCAATTTGATTTACACCACGACTAGTAAATTGAGGAATGCACTCATTGGTTCCATCAAGAAAAGATAAGATCTGAAATTTACGAATTATCCGCATTAAAATTTCCATGTGATGAAATTATCATCTCATAGCTTGAGTTGAACCAAATTTGCGAGTTGATGAACAAGAATTGAATTAATATCTAAAGTAGACATTTTTGAATTAGAATCAGGAAAAATTGGATCATTTAACAGATATTATCGGAGAAGATAAAGTTTTCAAGAAAGTTTCCGATGATCAAAGAAACAAGAAATTGAACAAAATCTAACAAGAAACAAATTACTCAGCTCTGATACCATTTCTCTATGGGACCTAAGGGTCACTAAGGTTTCACTAGTTCATGCTTTTTCACTTTGGTGAAAGAAACCTTTAGTCTCACCTGTGAGAAACTAAAGATGAAAGCTCTCTATATTATTATGATTTATGCAATCTACATTATGTCCCTGGGTCAACACGCTGTTATATGTGAGAGAGGAAGTTGGAATGGCTAGTATGATTTCAACATGCACGATCCATTTGTCTGCTCGGTCAGTTCAGGTCGTGAAGTTGGGTTGTTGATTTACCAAGATCCATCTGTATTTTTCATGTTTTATTGAGGTTTTCATTTATGTGGGGATTGTTGGAAAAAAGTTAATAGAAAATCGAGTTTTTAAGTTTTTGAGAAAAATAATAACTTATTGTTTTCTTTTATGAATAAAACCTTTTAGTCCCGCATATGAGAGTTCCCCTTTTTAATAAAAGTTTTTAACAAAAATTCTCATCCGTAAGATCTCTTATATCTAATGGCTTGCTCTTTTTTTTAGGTGATGTGGCACTTAATTCATTTTCAGTTTGTGTTTGGCCCATCCAAATAAGTCCCACCAAACAATTAATATATAAATTATAATGAAAGAATAATTAGTTTCCGAAAATATTTGACGGTATTATTACGTCCATTCGATTGAGATTCATCTTTTTCCCACGGTATAATGTATGATTTAAATAAAATAAAATAAAATAAAAAATTCTAAACATGAATAGCTTATATTTGATTTTCTTTCATGAATATTCCAAATAAGTTTCTCAATTGTTAACACTGATTAAAGTGGTATGCGTTGGATCATAAATCAAATCTTAAAACTCGAATGTAGGAAGAAGTTATACAAAATTTTGATTATTATTAGTTTGCTGGATTAATAAGTCTCCCATTAAGTCTCTCTCATCAGTCATCAAACGTTCACACCCTTGCTTCCAATAGTATCTACTCTCTCTGATTTTGAGTTGTTAACTTGCTATAGTACTTTCTAATACTATGGTCATCGGATTAGATAGGAGAAAACGATACAGTTAACTATTTCAAAACCAGATGAGGACGACGATGTGAGGGTGTTCAGAAGGTAACTTCTCCTCCCAAACAAGGCCATTCACACTAAAAGAAAAAAATCGGAAGAAGATTTAAAATCAAAAACGATTATGAAAAGACGAAAAGAAGCATTAATTATGATTTGATGTTCTTTTTGGGCGGTAACAATAGGTTTTTCTTAGGGATCATGACTGATATTTTTTCCTAGAACTTCTCCTCACTCAATTTTCTTTCTTATATTCGCCCAATCACGTTTGGGTGCTCAGCCAAACACATAATTAACTGTCACATTGTCCAAAATATAAACCGTTAGATATAAGAGATCTTGCGGATTAAAATATTTGGTAAAATGTTTTGTCAAAACCTTTTGCTAAGGGATCCCGACCATATTCCATTATATAAACAAAATTCTCTACTCTTGTAAAATCTATGGGTAACGGGTTTCTCTATATTTTAGAGAGACCCTTAAGAGAAAATATTTATATGGATTTCTTTAGCGTTCGTGATTTTTCTTAAGGGTTTTAATTCGGAGTTGCCAAGCTCAAGTTGAGGATCTACTCCATATGCTAGTAGTAGGTGTAGCAGGGTGTTTTATCCTGGAGATATCTGTCATGCGAGGGCTATAACATCACTCTTGAGTGTAGCCGGGCGCTAATGTCTTAAGGACAACGTGTTGAACACGTGACTCACTCTGTTTCTCCAAAGTTTTGCGTTGTTGCTGTTGCGGAGATTTGGGGAGCTCGTCTGTCCGTTTCTTCAAATCAATCACTTCCATTATAAACGAGCTACATATCAATAATTTTCGTTTATTTGATTTTTCCTTGTTTTTGATTATTGCACCTTACTTGTTCGTGGAACACCTCTGCTCCTATAAAATCTTTTAAGGATTGCCACGTACCTTCTAACTACACCTTTAGTGTGACCAACTCTTCTTCTTCTGACGTTTCTTGTTCTTTGATATCCATTATAGGAATCAAAAAATGTCGTTGCATGCTAAAATCCTATCCCGTTTATTGGATTCAAATGTTTTTAAAATTAGAAAATCTGACTGTTTTAAAAATTTTCTAATAGGCAGTTTAACCTTGCGTCCATAAATAACGTCCCAAGTGATGTGATTTGTAGATAGTAGTAAAAAGTGATTCGATTCTCGAACTTGTGAAGGATAACTTTAGACTTAAATTCAAAACTAAATAGAAAATTCACTAATAGTTATAACAAACACTGACAAAGTTGGTATCAATATTAAAAGAACACTGAGGCTAAGATTCCACTATTTTCCAAGTTTAAGGTGATTTAATCCAATTTTTGTATTCATTCAATTTTCTCGTTCAATTTGATTCTTACTATTGCAACAAGTAGATTTTCAAAAGCAATAATTGTAAATACCAAGTATGAAGCATCAAAAGTCTTAAACTAAGCATACTCCATCAAAATAAATCACAATTACTCAAATAAAAATCATATTCGATATTAGTTCAAGGCAAATAATCATAATAAAATTGCAAATAAAAAGATAAAATAGAATATACCACTTTTTGTTGGAAAAATAGCTTTCTCTATCGCCTCAGCAATGGGGTTTATCTCCTCATATTAATCACTTGCTTAAAATATTGGTTTATGGTTCAAAAGTTGATTAAAAGGAAGGAAGAGAATAAAACAGACAGTTTGCAACGCTGTACTGGCGCTACAAAGAAGCTTTTACAAACGACGAACTGTTACAGAGACCTGTTGGTTACTGTAGCAGTGTTACAAATTGGGACGCCTAAGTGTTGAGATATTAAGACTGACATAACGACTGTTTTGAATGGTGTTTGTTCTTTAGCTTCTTCTTCTTCTCTTGCTGGTGTAACTCGCTCTGCAACTCGACTCATTCTTCTCTGTTGGGTTCTAAACTTCTTCTAAGGTTGCGTAGGTCTTATATGAGCCATCCCAACTCCATTTATAGCCCACAGGTCGATTGAACTTCAAGAAATCTTCGGCTATTCTTATTTTTCCTCCACCTCAAGTCTCGGGATTTCTTTCCCTGCCAAGCTTCTCTACGAGGTTCTGTGAGTTGTAAACTTCTCAAATAAGGTAAGATAGAGTCCCAAATATAGTTAACCTCTCCAGAATCTCGCCAACTCCCATATATATAACCAGAAAGTCCGATAATAACTTCACTTCCCTGTTTCGCTCAAATCGAAGATTTATCACTGTTTTATCGAATCTAAAACTCATACCAATCCTGTTTTGACTCATCAACTAAATTCCAATCCATCTCCACGTCAAACTCCGACAAAATCTCCTCCTAGTCATCAACAGAACTTCGATAAACATCCAGCTCCTTTGTTTCTTCTTCCGGCTTATCTAGCCCAACTCATTCGATCCAATCACACCTACCAGCCCTGTTTAGTCATAACAGGATATATCCAATCCAAAGGGCCCATTGAATCCGGCCAAAACTCCAGCAAAATCTCGCCTGAAAATTCCGCTGCAAAACTGAATTTGAATTCAGTTTTTCCCGCCAAAATTCTGGTGAAGATAAAGGGGCGCCCCTTATCCAGAGTAGGGGTGCCTTTAGCAATTGCCTTAAGGGGTGTCCTGGGGGTGCTCCTTATCCAAACCGGGGGTCTGAATAGCAAGTGTCCTACGGGTGCTTTCCGACAGTTTTTCGAGCCAATTTTTTCCAAAAATGTTTATTGGCCAAAAATACCTACAAATAAATAAAACACCATAATAAGTACAAAAATAAGCCCTAACAATATATAGAATCGAGACAAATCGGACACAAAAATGTGTCTATCAAATACCTCCAAACCTATTATTTGCTAGTCCTCGAGCAAAAATAAAATAGAAATAAAATCCTAACTCACTGTCGCAGGCATTGTCGATTGCATTTAGCGTATGCAATAAGTCTTTAAACCCCTAGGTGTCTCTAGTGGCGGAGTGTTGTCTCCGGAGGGCTTACCAGAGGTATACCCACAAAACCTTTATACTTCAGACCCTAACTATCTACACAGAACCTTGGAAGGCACTAAAGAATCTCCTTGGTTGGCATACTTATTGACTACAGGAGGAAGTACCCTGATGCGAAATTCCAATTGTTGTACACGAGTTTGCACTCAAGCATACTAAAATTCATATATAAGTGACAGAGCTCTACTCAGATAGTTGCACTATGGACATCAATATCCGGAATCAAAACTAATAACATGGATAGATCAAGAAGATGGATATAGATAAAAACATAGATGGTTTTGATATTTACTAGGTGAACGGTGTTTCTCATATCTGTCTGAAGGCCTCCGCCAAAATGAACCTATCCTAATGGACTGAGATACTAGTCCGACTAATATCAACACACTGACATATACAAGGGAACCAGTGATTGATAATCCTAACTCTAGGTCAACACACTGGCATATACAAGGGTACCAGTGGTCGACTTTATTGAATTTATTTCGGTTGGTCTGATGGTCTGGTCTCAGTTCTTTTTTTTTTTCCTTTTTTTTTTTCTCTCTTTTTTTTTTTCCTTTCAACCTTTTTTTTTTGTATATCAATCACTCTAATTCACCCTAGCATTGGTAACAACTTGAATCGTGAGCCCCACCTAATCACTTAGAGAAACATAGTTTAAAAACAAAACAAAATAAAAACAGAAGTGAAAAGGACTCAACGAGATATGGTGAAACTATCATGTTATTTCTAACACCTGAGCTCTGTGCTTTTATGAATAGACTCTTTAGATGTTGTCATCTAGTCAGATTGGTTCCTCAACTCCTACAACCAAAATGCTTCCATCCACTTAGACCGGTTAGTGCCATCCTTAATAGGCATAAATTTCTAGGCTCTGGAGTTTATTTATTGCAACAAAAAGGTAACAAAAAGTTCTACCCCACCCCCAAACTTAAATCTAACATTGTCCTCAATGTCTCTAATTAAAGAACAGTACCAAAAATATAAGTAACATGAGGAAATAGTAAAGAGAGAAGTCAGACAGATAGTACCTGGGTGAAGTGTAACCAAAAACCTACAAAAATATTATACAACATACAAAATCGCCTCGATGGTCAATCAAGGTAAACAGGGTCCTCCAGAGGGACCTCCTCAACATCACCTGTAGGAAAAGGCTCTTAAAAGGGCTTCAATCGCTGACCGTTGACCTTCGAAGAACTACTACCATCTGGTGTCTCAATCTCAACAGCGCCATGAGAAAAAACAGTACAGACCACAAAAGGACCGGTCCACCGAGAGCGTAACTTCCCGGGGAATAGATGCAAACGAGTGTCATACAGAAGAACTTTTTGACCTGGAGAAAATGACTTTCGTAAAATATTCTTATCATGTACAAGTTTCATTTTGTTCTTATACTCCTTAGCACTATCGTATGCATCTCTACGAATCTCGTCCAACTCATTAAGCTGGAGTTTTCTGTGAGCTCCTGCCTTATCAAGTGAAAGGTTTAGGTTCTTAATAGCCCAATAGGCTCTATGCTCTAACTCAACGGGCAGGTGACATGCCTTTCCAAACACTAAACGATAAGGTCACATTCTAATGGGTGTCTTAAACGTAGTACGATAAGCCCATAAGGTATCAGTAAGCCTCGATGACCAGTCTTTCCTATTAGGATTAACTGTTTTCTCTAAAATACGATTAATTTCCCTATTGGAGACCTCTACCTGACCACTAGTTTGTGGGTGATATGGGGTTGCTACTTTATGAGTAATACCGTATTGTTTCATTAAAAGAGCAAACGGTCTATTAAAAAATTGTGAACCTCCATCACTAATTATAGCTCACGGCGTACCAAAACGTGTAAGTATATTCTCTTTCAAAAAATGGACTACGACCTTGTGGTCATTCGTTTTACACGGAACCGCCTCAACCCACTTAGGCACATAGTCTACAGCGACAAGTATGTAAAGATAACCAAACGAAATAGGAAATGGACCCATAAAATCAATGCCCTACACATCAAAGACCTCAATCACTAAAATAGGGTTCAAAGGCATCATATTTCTACGGTAAATGGTTCCTAACTTCTGGAAACGCTCACAAGAAACACAATGACTATGGTAATCTTTAAACAACGAAGGCCAGTAAAATCCACACTGCAAAATCTTAGCAGCAGTCTTCTTAGCACTAAAATGACCCCCACATGCATGTTCATGACAAAAGGAGATAATACTAGACTGGTCACTCTCAGATACACATATCCTAATAATCTGGTCCGGACAATACTTAAACAGATAAGGATCGTCCCAAAAGAAATGCTTAACCTCGGCTAAAAACCTAGAACGATCTTGCTTACCCCAATGTTGAGGCATTCGACCAGTAACAAGATAATTCACTATATTTGCATACTAAGGTGATTGGGAAACAGAGAACAATTGTTCATCAAGAAAACTATCCCTTATATGAAGGGAATTATTAGAGGAACTAACAACTAGCCTAGACAAGTGGTCTGCTACCACATTCTCTGCACCCTTTTTGTCTCTAATGTCTGGACAAAATTCTTGTAACAAAAGGATCCATCTAATCAATCTAGGTTTGGTATCATTCTTAGACAAAAGGTATTTCAAAGCAGCATGATCAGTATAGATTACGATCTTAGAACCTAATAAATAGGATCTAAACTTATCCAAGGCAAACACGATGGATAGAAATTACTTCTCGGTAGTTGTATAGTTCACTTGGGCATCATTCAGAATTTTGCTAGCATAGTAAATCAAATGGAGTAATTTTTTTTCTCGCTGACCTAGCACACCGCCTATAGCATAATCTGAAGCATCACACATGATCTCAAAGGGTAGGTTCCAGTTGGGTGCCTGGACTATCGGGGCAGTAGTGAGTAAAGTTTTAAGCTTATCAAAAGCCTTTAAGCAAGCATCATCAAAGACAAACTTAAACTCTTTTGCAAGCAAATTGCAAAGAGGTCTAGAAATCAAGCTAAAATCCTTAATGAATCGACGGTAAAAACCTGCACGCCCTAAGAATGACCTAATATCTTTTATGGTTTTTGGGACCTGTAGAGTCTTAATAAGGTCAATTTTGGCTTTGTCTACCTCTATACCCTTTGAAGAAACGATGTGCCCTAAGACAATTCATGATTCAACCATGAAATGGTATTTTTCCCAATTAAGCACTAAATTCTTTTCCTTATACCTAGTCAGCACTAATGTCAAATGATGCAAGCACTCATAAAAAGATGAACCAAACACTGAAAAATCATCCATAAAGACCTCTAAAAACCATTCTACCATATCAGAAAATATGCACATCATACAACGCTGAAAAGTCGCAGGGGCATTACATAACCCGAAAGGCATGCGTTTATACGCAAAGGTACCAATGGGACAAGTAAAAGTGGTTTTCTCTTGGTCTTCTGGGGCAATAACGATCTGATTATAACCGGAGTAGCCATCTAAGAAGCAATAGTGACTATGTCCAGCTAATCGCTCTAGCATTTGGTCGATAAAAGGAAGGGGAAAGTGATCCTTCCTTGTGACCTTGTTCAATTTCCTATAGTCAATACACACACGCCATCCCGTGGTCAATGGGTTTGGGATTAATTCATTATTATCATTATGGACTACAGTGATACCTGATTTCTTGGGGACAACCTGAACAGGGCTGACCCACTTACTGTCTGAAATTGGGTAAACAATACACGCATCTAACAACTTAAGCACCTCTTTTCGAACTACCTCTTTCATGTTAGGGTTCAGTCAACATTGCATCTCCCTATAAGGTTTGGAGTCTTCCTCTAAATGAATCTGATGCATACACACAGTAGGACTTATACCCTTAATGTCTGATATAGTCCACCCTAAAGCTTCCTTATTGTCTTGAAGTACATTTACTAGCATACTTTCCTGATCACTATTCAAATCGGAAGCTACAATCACAGGTAAAGTCTCAGATGGTCCTAAAAAAACATACTTTAGAGTATCGAGTAGTGGTTTAAGGTCCAACTTCGGGGGATTTTCTAAAGAAGGAATTAGGGTAGTCTCAGAAACTGGTAATGGTTCGAACCTAGCTTTCCATCTATCAGTGTCTAACACGGGGGTAGAATCTAATAGAGCATTCACCTGTTCAATAGTGCTATTGTCGTTAAAATCTAAACCAAAATGGGATAGACAACTTTCTAATGGGTCTTCAGACAAAATGTTTGGTAATGACTCCTGAACTAAGGCTTCTATCATGTTCACCTCTTCAACACATGTGTCATCTAGCTCATGAGGTAGCTTACTGACATTAAAAATGTTCATCTCCGTAGTCATATTACCAAAAGATAAACTCATCACACCATTTCGACAGTTAATGATCGCATTAGACGTAGCTAAAAATGGGCGACCTAAAATCACAGGTATCTGGTTCTCTGGGTCAGGGACAGGGACAGGTTGGGTATCTAGGAACACGAAATCCACTGGATAAATAAACTTGTCTACCTCAATAGGAACATCCTCGATAACACCTCGAGGGATTTTAACAGACCTATCAGCTAACTGCAGTGTTATCTGAGTAGGTTTCATTTCACACAAGTCCTAGCTGTAAGTATACATGGACGGAGTAGTTCACACTGGCTCCTAAGTCAAGTAAAGCTTTTTCTACCCGGAAGTTACCTATTGTGCAAGCAATGGTAGGGAACCTGGGTCTTTGTACTTTGGAGTTGTGGTGTTTGAATGATTGAACTTACGTGACTAGCTAAAAAGGCTTTCTTATGGACGCTAAGTTTTCGCTTTCGCGTACACATATCCTTAAGGAACTTGGCATAAGCAGGAATTTGCCTAATTGCATCTAATAAAGGAAGGTTTATGGTAACTTGCTTAAAAACCTCCAATGTCATTAAAGTTCGATTCCTTCTTTGTTGGTACTAATAGCTGAGGAAATGGGGCTCTAGGCACAGAATCAGACCTCTCAGGAACTGAGTTGGCATCATCAGAAATTTTATCAGTTTCCTTAGCTAGTGGTCCTGAGGGGTGAACTACAGTATGTTCACTATCGGGCATGGTTACCTGATTGTCTACTATTCTACCACTCCTAAGGGTTCTAATAGCATTCAATTGATTCGATGGTTTTGTACCTACTTCATGAACTCCTCTAGGATTGGGATTAGTCTGACTAGGGAACCTACCATTATCTCTCTCACTTAAGGTCTTAGCTATTTGGCCGACTTGAAGTTCTAACTTAGCAAGGCTCTGAGCATTAGTTTGAAAATTCTGCTTGGTTTCCTGTTGAAAACTAACATGGCTCTGTGCTAACATTTCCTGAGTTTTTGCTAACATCTTAATAGATTCCTCTAAGCTAGTCGTTTTATTTTCTGGGCCTGATGTATTCCTAGTGTAGCCAAAACCTGGGGGAGCATTAGAATTATTAGACTGACCCTGACTCTGGCCCTTAGACCATGAAAAGTTCGGATGGTTCCTCCAACCAGGATTATAGGTTTCTGAATATGGGTCAAACTTCTGACGATTATCAAACCTAGTGTTATTATATAGAGCATTGGCTTGCTCTTCATTATTCTGGCCTTCCCAAAAAGGCTCCAATCTACCACTAGTGTTACCCACTTCTAAAGCTTCTAACCTTTTCGCTATAGCAGCAATTTTGGCATCTGATTCATAGCCTCCTTCTACCCTATTAACGTTTCCTCTGCCGAGAAGAATTGTTTTCTGGGGTCCCCTACTACTTTCCCATTGTTGGGTCTTTTCGGCGACTTCATGCAAATATGTCATCGCGTCATCAACTGTTTGGTTCTCAAATCCACCAGTACACATAGATTCTACTGTGGTTGTGGTGGGATAATCTAAACCCTCATAAAGGATCTGAACTAACCTAACCTTCTCTAAACCATGATGAGGACATTGGGCTAATAAATCATTGAACCTTTCCAAATACCTATACAAAGTTTCTCCCTCCTGTTGAGAAAACGTGCAGATTTGCGTCCTAATAGACGATGTTTTGTGCCTAGGGAAAAACTTGTTCAAAAAGGCAGATGTAAGTTGTTCATACGTTTCGATTGACCCGGAAGCCAAACTATATAGCCACGATTTAGCTTTATCTTTCAGGGAAAAGGGGAATAACCTAAGTTTCAAAGCATCATCATCTAGGTTTCTAATCCTGAGGGTACTACAAATTTCCTCAAAGTCCCTAACATGGAAATAGGGGTTTTCATTTTCTTTCCCTAAAAAGATTGGGAGCAGCTGTAAGGTCCCAGGTTTAAGTTCATAAGTTGCTTCCGTCTCAGCTAACCTGATACATGAGGGACGAGTAGTCCTAGTTGGATTCAACAAAGCTTTCAAAGTTGCCATTTCTGGCGCTATCGGAGCAACAGGATTCTCTCCTCAGTCAAAGGACGTTCAAAAACAGACTCTTCAAAAGTCGGACTCTCTAGATTAAGGTAATCGAGACGCTTCGAACTACTAGGTTTCTCTT
This sequence comes from Papaver somniferum, assembly GCF_003573695.1. Lineage (NCBI taxonomy): Eukaryota > Viridiplantae > Streptophyta > Magnoliopsida > Ranunculales > Papaveraceae > Papaver > Papaver somniferum. The sequence continues at coordinate 42,658,291 of NC_039360.1, read as the reverse complement.
TAACAAATCTACCTAGTGCGTCTCTTTTACGTTCAGGCATACAATAGAATTTTCTAAATTGGAAGGGTAAGCAAACACAGATCAAGGCCGACTCAACCAAATCAAACCTATTCATTTCTAGCAAACAAAAAGCATGATGGCTCCACTTAGATTTTTTCTAGACCAGCTTCTAATCCTTCGAACGGGAATTCGTTACAATTTAAGCAAACCCCTCTGGAATCAATCCGAGTTAACGTAAGTTGAACAGAGGCGAGGGAAGCTCGGTGGAGCTTTGATACCCAAGGCTTCACCGGTATTACAAGGCGGCGCAGTCACGCATTCAACTTACAGAAACCGTCAAGGACTTCGAAGTATGCTTAAAAGAGTAACCAATATTTTTCGAATGACTTTCCTGTTAAGCTCGTTACCCTATCGGTCTCGTTCTAGTCAAAATTTTAGGCTTAGGTTCGCGTAGGTTACGTGTTCCTAAAGCGGGAAAGAAGAGAACGGTGATGAAATCTGAACCCTTATCTTGTATGGTCGGGCCTTGCCCTTTACTAGAAAAATAAATGTCTGTATTCAGTCCTAAACATATATGCATACGAAGGAGTCCGGTAACTCGCTGACAGGGGATTCGCGAGTGTTTAGAATCTTACCTCCCGTTCCAAACGGAGGATGAATCGATTGTAGTCGACTCGGGCCACTGACTCCGATGTCAAGTGTACGAACCCAAGGTGCAGAGACAATATCGTAATTGTCCTCCTTCTCTGCAAACAGTTTATATTTAAAGTACCCTTCCGTAGGGTAATAAAAAAATAATGTCCCAAAGTCCAAAAGTCCAAAAAGTAAAGAAAAATTACAAAAATAATAAACCTTAATACAGTTTTTTTTTTAAAGAAAATAAACAAACCCTAAACTAAAATTGTCTAAAATAAAATTGTCTTCTTTTCTGTTCTTTTTGCTTTAATCTTTAGCTCCAAGTCTTTATGAAATCACCAAACTCTTTGGCTCAATTTTCTTTATGATCCAGAACCTGTAGACACAAGATAAATACCCAAAAACATAAAAAATAACAAAAATAATAAAAATAAAACAAATCTAAAACCCTAAAAACAAGTCCGCGTCGGCGGCGCCAAAAATTGATGTGATTTGTAGATAGTGGTAAAAAGTGATTCGATTCTCGAACTTGTGAAGGATAACTTTAGATTTAAATTCAAAACTAAATAGAAAACTCACTAATAATTATAACAAACACTGACAAAGTTGGTATCAATATTAAAAGAACACTGAGGCTAAGATTCCACTATTTTCCAAGTTTAAGGTGATTTAATCCAATCTTTGTGTTCATGCAATTTTCTCGTTCAATTTGATTCTTACTATTGCAACAAGTAGATTTTCAAAAGCAATAATTGTAAATACCAAGTATGAAGCATCAAAAGTCTTAAACTATGCATACTCCATCAAAATAGATCACAATTACTCAAATAAAAATCATATTCGATATTAGTTCAAGGCAAATAATCATAATAAAATTGCAAATAAAAGATAAAATAGAATATACCACTTTTTGTTGGAAAAATAGCTTCCTTTATCGCCTCAGCAATGGAGTTTAGCTCCTCATATTAATCACTTGCTTAAAATATTGGGTTATGGTTCAAAAGTTGATTAAAAGGAAGGAAAATAATAAAACAGACAGTTTGCAACGCTGTATTTCCGCTACAAAGAAGCTGTTACAAACGACGAACTGTTACAGAGACCTGTTGGTTACTGTAGCAGTGTTACAAAATGAGACGCCTAAGTGTTGAGATATTAAGACTGACATAACGACTGTTTTGAATGGTGTTTGTTCTTTAGCTTCTTCTTCTTCTCCTGCTGGTGTAACTCGCTCTGCAACTCGATTCATTCTTCTCTGTTGGGTTCTAAACTTCTCCTAAGGTTGCGTAGGTCTTCTATGAGCTATCCCAACTCCTTTTATAGCCCACAGGTCGATTGAACTTTAAGAAATCTTCGGCTATTCTTATCTTTCCTCCACCTCAAGTCTCAGGATTTCTTTCCCTTCCAAGCTTCTCTACGAGGTTCTGTGAGTTGTAAACTTCTCAAATAAGGTAAGATAGAGTCCCAAATATAGTTAACCTCTCCAGAATCTCGCCAACTCCCATATGTATAACCAGAAAGTCCGATAATAACTTCACTTCCCTTTTTCGCTCAAACCGAAGATTTATCACTGTTTTATCGAATCTAAAGCTCATATCAATCCTGTTTTGACACATCAACTAAATTCCAATCCATTTCCACGTCAAACTCCGACAAAATCTCCTCCTAGTCCTCAACAGAACTTCGATAAACATCCAGCTCCTTTGTTTCTTCTTCCGGCTTATCTAGCCAAACTCATTCGATCCAATCACACCTACCATCCCTGTTTAGTCATAAGAGGATATATCCAATCCAAAGGGCCCATTGAATCCCGCCAAAACTCCAGCAAAATCTCGCCTGAAAATTCCGCTGCAAAACTGAATTTGAATTCAATTTTTCCCGCCAAAATCTGGTGTAGATAATGGGGAGCCCCCTATCCAGAGTAGGGGTGCCTTTAGCAGCTGCCTTAAGGGGTGTCCTGGGATGCCCCTTATCCAAACCGAGGGTCCGAATAGCAAGTGTCCTCCGGGTGCTTTCCGACAACTTTTTGAGCCGGCCAAAAATACCTACAAAGAAATAAAACACCATAATAAATACCAAAATAAGCCCTAACAATATATAGAATCGAGACAAATCGGACATAAAAATGTGTCTATCACCGAGCAGACGCAGTTAAAAGTTCTGTGAAGGTATAGACATTATTGTGAAATACGTTCTAACAAACGTAAACTATAATTACGAGGAGCGATGACGGTTTTATAAATTGCGTCCAGTTCCGGACGATATTAATAACTACGTCTCTGTAAACGCATTTTATAATGACCTTTATTCCTGACGGATTTATAAGCTGCCACGTGGTTTAAAATTAAAATTATTTATAATAGCATGTATTTTAATATATTACACCCTTGTGGACTGACCTCAACCTAACTATTACACCTATCTATTAATATCAACCTATAACTACTACATCTATATAAGGTGAGTGTTTGGTTTCAATCATGGCATCTAAACTTTTCACATTTCATTCACGGAAAAAAAAAACTTTTTCACCGAAACAACAATGAAGGGAAGAAAAGGCCATAGCCTAACAGGCAAGAATCTTGTGAACACATAAATCACGAAGCCATCCATGTGTTCACAAACAATACTCGCATACATCCTAATTCTAGAATTGTATGTCGTATGCATAAAGGGGATGATTATATCGATTCATCGACTCGAAACCTTCGGGCTTGTCATTGTCTAGTCGAATATTATCATAAATAATGTTCGTATAAAGGAATAAACCAAGAATCAAGTATAAATGTAAAGCATATGAAGTTTAACGCTGAATGTAAGGTGTTGAAATGTAAATAAGACAGATTTACGTGGTTCGGCACTAAGGCCTACATCCACGGGGCTGGTGTTTCACTATGTATTGAATGGTTGCAAAGATAGTCGAATGACTTTAGAGTATACATAGGTCTGCGGAAGTAGGGGGATTACTTACTCTTCCTATTTCTCTCTCCTATATTCTCCTATAATTGCTCTCAATTGGTCGACCTCTTCTCTCTTAGTGGAGAGGGGTATTTATAGGGTTGGAACGTGGGTCCCATTTCTGAGGCGTCGTTGTAATCTTATCTTCTTGTGCTTTGTGCCTATTACGAATAGGTCTTCGGCATATGCTGCGGCCTGAGCTTGAATACGAAGGATTATCCTCGCCTCTTCCACGAGCCGATTGACACGTGTATATCTCTTTGGTATTTAATGCGGGTAGATGGGTGTCTGCTCGTGTCAGAAAAGTGTCTCTTTGTCTGGTCACATCTGTGTCATCCAAACTTCCTCTCGGCCGTTGATCTGGTATCTTCCTCGGGATTGGGTGTGATAACACCCAAGGGGTATTATCTGGTACTCCTCTGAGCCATCATACCTCTGTGATCCTCTGTCCCTGACCGTCAGATCTGCTGACCGGTGGCATCTTCTGATGAGATTCTTTCTATCATGTTTTGATATCTTGTTTTGCATGCCTTCCACGTGTCTCTTTCTGTACACGTGGTGGATGATGAAAGGTGTACATACAATTTGCCCCTCTTCTTCTGACTTGGGCGTATTTTGCAATTTTGAAGAAGAAAGGTCGTCCTACATGTTTCCCACTTTGCATTAACTTTCTCCGTAACTGCTCCTTGGTACGAGGAGCAGTTATTGTCTTCTCTAGCTTCATAAATAGGAAAGAGAATGTGAAAAAAACTTTTATCCTCTTCTTGTCAGTGTTCATCCTCTTCTTGTTTTCTATTCTTTTTCTTTAGTCATTTATTATCATCATTCTTGTGAGTAAGATAACAGCATTCAATTTTCTGTTTCTTTCGCTCTCGATTGTTGTTTCCCCTGTATCTTTTGATATCTCCGATCCTCCTTTCTTTGACTGTGGTTGGTGCTCGTCGTCCTCTTCTATACATGGATGGGGTTTTTAATTAGTTGTTCATCATTGATTTATCTATGTATCTACCCGTTTGTTTCCTGCTGCTGTATTCTTGGTTTTGTGATGAAGAACATACATGTCTAAGCATATATGCTTGCCCCTGTTCTTTGTTACAACGTCTGTGAGTCCGTATCTAAGTATTATCCCTGGAGTTGGATGGAGTATTTTTTAGTTCTTAGGGTTTTTAATGTCTATCCGGATGAACCATCAATTATGGGTTTTTTGATCTTTAGTGATCTCCTCGTATTCTTCTCTAAACTGTTTTTGTGTTTCCTTGTAGATATGTCTGATCGTCCGAGGGATCCTTACCAAACCCCGCCGTCTAGTCCGCCAAGATCCCCTCTGCGTCGAGATTCTGACAGATCTCCACTTGGGGAAGGTCCTTACAAGTCTTCTCAATCGGATCCTCGGGGTCATAGGGTTTCATCTTCCTCCGGTGCATAGGTTGTGCCTACTAAGAAAGGGGATGTGTCGAAGGGTCCTTCTGGATCCTAGGTATGCTGTTAACCGCGCCCCTTCTCGTCCTCGTGAAGATTCTAGGAGTACGCAGGCTCCTCCTCGTGATGACTCTAGGAGTATGCGGGCTCCTCCTCCTTCTCGTACAGAAATAGTGGATGTTCCTCCCCTTCGTTCAATGGATCCTCCTTCAGTGCCTCCGCAGAAATCTTTGCCGCCTCCTCCCGCGGTTTCTTACAAAGGGAAGTACTCAAAGGGTACTATGTCGAGATCTGATCCGTCTAAAAATCTTCCTTCTAAAAGGAAAGCTTCGGAATTGAGTCCTACTTCTGATTCCGCAGACGAAGAAGAAATTGTCCCCGTGATACGCAGCATTTCAGTTGGTAAGAAGAAGGTCACTTTCAAGCATATTGATCTTGAGATGTTCAAGGAAAAACATGAACTTCAAGCTTTTGAGGTTCGCTTCTATGACCCTGACGATGATATCACTTACGAGCTCCTTGCTAAGTATCAGTTTGACGAGTTTCATCTGTTGACTACGGTTGGAGCCTTCGAGGAGGGTCTCATGTTGCCCCTATATAAGTCGGGTGATTCTTTTTATTATGACGTGTTGGCTAGTCGCGAAGGCTCTTCCACGAACACTCATAATCGTTCCGTGTCACAACTATCTGGGAATTATCTTCGTTCACTGAAGGAATGTTACCTGCGAAGCAAGGGAGAGACTATGATGACCTGCTATGTTCCAAATCCTGCTGAGAGAGAGTGGTACACTCCTCAGAATTTTAACAGTTCTTTTGGGGATTATGTCAACAGCAGAAACCGTAAGCCGTGGAGTGTTAGTCTTCGTAATATTGTTGCTCCCCGTGGTGAAATTCGTCTTTTGAGTGAGGTGAGTGATGCCAAGCTGAAGTATGTTTCTTGGTACTGAGGGATCTGCTAAACGGAAACTCTTTCCTGCTCGTGAAAGGATTAAGAGTGACCATGATTATGAATGGCATGCTACTGTTATTGAGGTAGTTGGTCCTTGGGCTTATGGATGGATTCCGGGTCCACGCGGTTGGCGTCCTTCTGAAAATAGCAAGCCTCGTGAAACTCCTCCTGCTCGTTATGGAGATTTCTATCCTTGGCGTCCGAATTTCGCGGGCATGAATTTTCCTTATGCTCTTCATGTCGTTGATGGAGATGAGGAGGAGGGTTCTGGTGCTACCCATCCAACGAAGGGTGCTGCTGCTGCCAAGGTATAGTTTCTTCTTATATTCTCTATTCTATTTGCCCCTTTTTCCTTGCTTGAAATAATTTTCATATTTGAAGTGAGGGAAAAAAATGAGCCTTTGTGGGATGTATACTGGTTTGTAGGTGTCGAAGAAGAAGAAACTTGGACCCAAACAATCTTCTAGTGCGGTTACCGGTGAGGCTGAGGTTTATGAGGAGGTTACGAGTCCCGTAAACGAAGGGTATGGTGAGGATGAAGAAATGTCCGATGGAGAAGAGCGTACCGACACTTCTCACCCTGATGACGAAGGTGGTAATGGTGAAGAAGAAGTTTCCGCGGGTGGTGATCTCCCCCTGTTGGCGATGATATTGTTGGTGTGGGTACTCTGCCCGTTATTTCCCCTGAATTTTCTTTCGGTAGGATATATTCCTCGGGGGAATCCTTTGATGTGAATGCTGCCATGGGTCTTGCCGAAGACTTCTCATTGCTTTCCCAAAATGATGATTGGGATGTGCTTGGGAATCTTGGCAAAGAAGGTACCACTGACCAGTAAGCTGAGAACGCAGGTGGTCATGCTGAGGGTGGTAATGTCGAGACTTGCGCGGGTGAGGAGATAACCGCCAAGGGGAAGTCTGCGGTTGAGTCTCCTTCAGAGGATTTCCCTTACTCGCTAATGCCTGAAGGTGAAGATGCCATTTTGTCTTGGCTTAAGAAGAAGAACCTGATGTTCGTCCCTAACCCTGCCCCAGTGGTCACTGGTGAGAAGAATTCCGACGCTTATACTCGTCAGATGATGCAATTGTCTTCTGAAGCCCGCGTTGCTGAGATGTGGGAGAAGAATCTAAGAGCTTCGGAAGCTAACCTAGTGGTTGACCCTCCCTCCTCTGATGCTGATATGATGGTCATAGCTGATGGGTACCAATACGGTTTTCCCCAGAAGCGTGTCTTAGAGGTGAATCCTTGTACCTTTTTTTTTCCTTCATGATATACGAACATTGTATTCTTCGTGATATCTGATCCCTTTGGTATAATAATGTTTGTTGTTTGTGATATAGATGATGAGGAGTGAACATTGTAACCATGTTCTATACCAATTCTTCAAAGCAAAGTCTTTAAAGTTGGAGGCCAAGCTTCGTCATAGAGAAGAGGAACTGTCTGCGGCTGAAGTGGAAATAAATGAACTGGGGGACCGTCTGAAGGAAAAAGAACAGCTGGGTAACGCTCAGGAGAGTCTTCGTTCAGAACTTGCTATAGTCCGCAACGAATTGGAGCAGACTCGTAGAAACGTCTCGTCCTTCACAGGTTCGTATTTTACGGATCTTTCACTCCTCGTGATTCCCTATCTATATTTTGGTGTTCTGTCTGAGTCTCCCCATCCTATCTTCAATGGGTGGAGTCCCCGAGCTGATATGGCTTCGGAAAGAAAGGGAACGACAGAAATACCGTATTGCAGAGTTGGTGGGTAAGTTGAAAAGCGAAGCCATAAAGTGGAATGCTCGTGCTGATGAGCACAACGCCTTAACAATTGAGTGGCGTGAAAAGCGAACACTGATGGTTGATATGCAAAATAAGTACAATCATGATCGTTGTCTGTTTAATGGTACGCTGCTATGGACGCGTGACAACCTGCGTGATGTTCGAGAACATGCTTCGGACTTAGAGGCTAGAGTGCGCTTTTTGGAAGGAGAGTTACAACATGCTCGTTCTTTCTTAGGCCCCGGGGTTAAGGATAGTATGCTGCGTCTTTCCGAGGAAAGAGATAATGTTAGGGACGAGGTTGGTGCTATTAGTAAAGCCCTAGAAGCGTCTCGAGCTGATGTTGCTCTCCAAGTAGAGTCTAAAAGAGATCTTGAAGTGAATATGTATCGACTCCATAAAAGGATGGGGGAGATGAATGACGAAGTCAACCACCTTCGTCACTTGGATTCAATGAAGCAGGTAGACTTAGACGCGAGTCAATTTTCCCTTACGAACCTTCAAACGGATTATAAGAAACTATCCAACGAATATGACTTTCTTGATGAGGCTCGGGACGCAGTTGTCAATGAGTATGAAGAGGCTTCGGCTAATGTCGAAGGTATAACCTCGTTTTATCGAGTGTGATTCTGTTATTTCTTCGTTTTAACCCCTTGGTATTTCTTGTTTTCAGCACTCGAGGGACAGCTTCACGCAGCAAATGATGAGCTTAAAAAGACTCAATCTGCCTTAGTGCAGCAGGAAGGACAAGCCAACTATTTCAAAGGGTTGGCCACGTCTCGTGAGGAAGCAGCGGAGATTGCCTCCAAAGAGGCGGAACGCCTATCTGCATTGCTGTCTCAGGCCAACCAATGGACCGATGTTATCACTTATAAAGCTCGATGTCAGTTGGCTGAAGAGACCAACAAAGTCCTAGATAAGATTGAACTTGATCTTAAAGTCGAACATGGTCTTGTCAAGAATTATCCACGTCGTCCCCTTCCCGCGCCCTTGCCTGGTTTTTCTGGGCCCTCTTCAGGTGGTAGCGTACCTTCATCTCGCAGAGACAACCCTGTTGATGGAGCTGTATCGTCCAAGTAGATTTCTTTTATTAGTCATAGAAAGTTGATCCTTGTTGATTATATAATTTCGGATCATTTTTTGATGTGTTTCCTGCTTTATCTTATTTGTTGAATCTTGTAATCAACTCTTTATGAAATGGATCATCCTTTTGGCATACCTGCGTTATCAATTCATCTTTTTATTTTAAGTATTGTGAAGTGTTAAACTAGAAATAACTTGCTTTGTAAAATGTTGAGAGTGTTTGGGTGCGACACCGAAGGTAAATACCTTCGTGATCGTCTTGAGACCTGTCACCCCGCTGGCGAATCCTGGGCCAGAGGATTCCCAAACGGTGGTGGCCGAGGCAGCGTTCTAGGATATGGAATGCTTATTTAAAATAATTTACATGCACCCATTTCGTCGACCCGCTGCCTTAAAATTGGTTGGGTATCTCTTTCTGTTGGGTGCCTTCCCCCTGGTCTTACACTCATAGACACTGATAGGGGATCACTGAGAGATTGTAGATTAACTACTTTCCCCAATATTGTTAATTTATCATGTAATGTACATGCGTTCATCCAGCGGGCCTTTTGACCATTTCGTTTGCTTGAAGATTTCCCAAAAGGTTTGTTTGATTGATAGGTTGAGGCCTGTTACTCCTCGTCCAGAGATAGAAACATGTAAAGCGGTTACGCTGCCTTCTTCTTCTGGTATTCTTCACGCAGATGCAAAGCTGCGGTACTCCTATGGGTAGTACGGTTTGAGCCATTTAGCATTCCAAGGGTGCCGGAGGACCTCGCCTTTCAGATTGCGAAGATAGTAGGAACTGTTTCCCGCAATGTCGTGTATTATAAAAGGTCCTCCCCATGTAGGTGCTAACTTTCCCCATTTCTTCTCTCGTTGATACCGCGGGATTGTTCTTAGCACATACTGCCCTTCTACAAAATTTCGAAGCTTAACCTTTTTGTTGTACTCTCTCGCTAGTCTCCGTTGATAATTTTCCATCTTTTGCAATGCTGCTTCCCTCCTTCCTTCCAGGTCGTCCAGTCTCTCTAACATCATGTATGTTGTGATATTTTTCTCCCATGCTTCGGTCTTTGTGGTTGGCATGAGGATCTCCGTTGGGATGACTGCTTCATCTCCATAAGTGAGGAGAAATGGAGACTCCCCAGTGGCAGATCTTCGTGTTGTCCTGTATGCCCATAATACATTGTGTAGTTGTTCACACCATCGCCCCTTGTGCTCGTCTAATTGCTTTTTGAGGAGAAGGGCGAGGGTCTTGTTAGTAGCTTCCGCTTGTCCGTTTCTTTGAGGGTATATGGGGGTGGACTTGTTTTTCCTTATTTTGAAAGTGTCGAAGAGCATGTCTATGTTTTTCCCCTGTAATTGTTTACCATTATCGGACACGATTTCCGCTGGTATGCCGAACCTGCAAATAATGTTTTGGAATATGAAAGTAAACACGTCCACGTCTCTGATCCTGGCTAAGGCTTTGGCTTCCACCCATTTACTGAAGTAGTCCGTGGCTACTATCAAAAATCGTCTTTTCCCTGATCCTTCGATGAAAGGCCCAACGATATCTATGCCCCATTTTGCAAATGGCCACGGACTATCCACAGAATTCAACGTTGTTGCTGGTGCGTGTATCTTTTTGGCGAAACGCTGACATTCTTCACATCGTCGGGACATTCTTGCAGCATCTTGTATCATTGTGGGCCAGTAATATCCTTGCATTTTTGCTTTGTCGGCTAGTGATCTCATGCCGCTATGATTCCCTGCGTCACCATAATGGATGTCGTTTAGAATTCGATGCCCCTCTTTCCTGGATAAGCAACGTAGTAACGGTCCGAGGAAAGATTTCTTGTACAGGATCCCATCCCGAAGATCATATCTTCCTACTTTGGAGAGTATTTTCCTGGTTTGTTTGTGATCCGCGGGTAAGGTTCCATCCTTGAGAAACGCATGGATCATCATTCTCCAATCATCTTCGTTGTTGAAATCTTCGTCTTGATTTGCTCTTGACAGGATATCTTCTTCGTCAAAATCGTCACGGATGTCTTCTCCCACCTGATCTTCGATATTTTCTTCCACTGTATCTTGATTTGTAGCAAAGGAAAATTGTGATGCAATCGAAGGCTCGTATACCCTTGTTATTTTGATAGCTTCGATACTCTTGTCCTTCAGCATGGATGATATATATGCTAGGGCATCCGCGTGCCTGAGATCCCTTCTGCATAAGTGCCGGAACTTGATGTTCGGAATTTGTGATGCCAATGTTTGGACCAAGGCCATGTAAGCTGAGAGGGTGTCGTCGTACACATTGTATTCGAGCCCTATTTGCCGTATGACAAGCTGCGAATCACTTGTCAGTCTTACATCAGTTACCCCCATCTCTATTATTAAGCGGAGGGCATGTACGACTGCCTCGTATTCGACGATGTTGTTAGTATGCTCTTTGAATTCTAACCTGAGTGCCTGTACGATCCTTTCTCCAGTTGGGGTGGTGATGACAATGCCTATTCCTGCCCCTTCCTTATTTTTGGAACCATCAACGAAGACTTCCCATTGTCTTTGACTCGCGGGTTCGAGGACATCAACTGGATCCTTGCTTTCCTCGTCGGCTTCTGGTATTCCCCTAATCTCTTCATCGTTGTCCAGGGGGAGGTCTGCTAAGAAATCCGCCAAAACTTGGGATTTTTGGGAATGTTGAATTTCATGAATGATGTTGAATTGGTCCAGGTGGGTGTTCCACTTGGCTATTCTACCTACTTTTCCCGCGCTTTTGAGGACTGCTTCCAGTGGTGCTTTGCATGGGACGCGGATGAAGTGAGTTAGGAAATAGGTTCTCAGCTTTTGAGTAGCCCATACAATGCCAGGATGAGTTGTTCGATCTTCGTGTAATTCCTTTCCGCAGAATTGAGGGTCTTACTGACATAATAGATAGGTTGTTCTATCTTCGTATTGGTTTTGACCAACACTGCGCTAACTGCGTCTTCTGTCGCTGCTATGTACAATGCCAAAACCTCATCAGGATCAGGCTTCTGCAGGATTGGAATTGAAGCCAGGTGTTCCTTGATTCTTTGGAAGGCTTCTTCGCATTCTGCGGTCCATTCAAACTTACTCCCTTTTTTGAGAATATTGAAAAAATGTTTGCATTTGTCCGAGGATCGGGCAATAAATCTGCCCAAGGCTGCTAAGGACCCATTGAGCTTTTGCACTTCTTTTAAATTCTTCGGAGATGGCATTTCCACTATGGCCTGAATCTTCGCGGGGTCTACCTCAATACCCCTTTTTGTTACCAGATATCCGAGGAATTTCCCTGAGGTGACACCGAAAGTGCATTTTTCTGGATTTACTTTCATGTGATGTTTCCTCATTGCTTCGAAAATATCTCTCAGGTCCTGGTGGTGATCTTTGCGCAGCCTACTTTTGACGAGCATGTCATCAACGTAGACTTCTAGGGTACTACCAATCCATGGCCTGAAGATAGCATCGACCATTCTTTGGTACGTTGCCCCTGCGTTTCGAAGTCCAAAGGGCATTCTAGTGTAGCAATAAAGGCCATGCGGGGTGTAGAATGGTGTGTAGTTGATCTTCTTCTGCCAGGGCTACTTGGTTGTAACCAGAATATCCGTCCATGAATGACAGCTCTTCGTATCCTTCCACTGCTTCAACCAGTTGATCTATGCTCGGCAGGGGATAGCTGTCCTTTGGACATGCCTTGTTGAGGTTAGTAAAGTCGATGCATATCCTAACCCCTCCATTTTTCTTAGGAACGACGACCATGTTGGAGATCCATGTAGGGTATTTGACTTCCTTGATGAAGCCTGCTTCTAGTAGTTTCCGAAGTTCTTTTTCTACTGCCTTATGATACTCTGGTGCAACTTTTCTTATTTTCTGCCTGAAAGGTGGCGTGCCTGGTTTGATGCGCAGCTCGTGTTGGATTATTTTCGGATCAATCCCCGGCATGTCTCCTAACTTCCAGCGAATACATCCGCGTATTCTTTAAGTAATTTGGTTAAGGAATCTTCTCTTTTTTCGTCCATTATGGTCCCTACTTTGATCATCTTCGGGTTTCTTTCCGTTCCTATGTTGATTTCTTTTACGGGCTCCACTGGTGTGAACACCGGCTTCGGGTCCCCAAGGACTGGGACGTTCTTTAATTGCTATTTGGTATGTTCTGTCCTTCGTTGGCTGCTGAAGTACTTGCCTCTGTGTTAAGGACATTATCATCCTTTGTCAAGCCCTTCCTTGGTTTCCTTGAGGAACAGGTCTATGGCCTTTTCTTTCGCAGCTTCTTTATTTTTGATCCTTTGGGTTTTTCGCTGCTCTTCCTGTTCGTTGTTGATACGATCCTGAGTGGTCTGGCACTCTTTTGCAGAGACCCGATCTCCCTTGATTTCCATCACCCTCGGGTGTAGGGAACCTGAGATATTGGTAGTAAGTTGCTGCCACTCCCTTGAGTTTATGTACCCACTTTCGTCCAATAATGGCGTTATAGGGGGATGGCGTCAACCACGCTGAATCGTGTTTCTACTTTCATGGGCCCATTCACCTGCAACACGATGTCTCCCAATGGCTTTGTGGGCGCTCCGTTGAAACCCGTAGATGGTGTAATAAGAGGTCATTAGCTGTTCATCATGGAGCTTCATCCGTTTGAAGGCGTCGTAGAATAGAACGTTCACTGAGCTTCCCCCGTCGATGAGGATCTTTTTGAGGTTACATCCGGCCACTGGTAGTGTGAGGACCAAGGGATCGTTATGGTCTTCCATATCTTCTTCGATATCTTCAGTATCGAAGATGATAGGTGCGTCCATCCACTCTTCGTGCTCGTCCACCTCTACGCCATCAATCTTATATAATTCGCAGTGGTCTTCGAATTGCTTCGTAGCCTCTTTCCTATCTGCGCTGTAAGTGAGGGCCCTGCGGCTTCGGAACACGAGATGGTGTTGATTGTGCGGTTTCCCTCTGGAAGTTGGACTTGCTTGGTTCGTTTGGATCTGTCCTCGGTGACCTCCTTTCGTATGTATTGCTTGAGTTCGCCAGCATCAATCAATTTTTGGATCATTATTTTGAGGTTTTTGCATTTCTCGGTCTGGTGTCCATTGAAGCAATGATACTCACAGTAATCTTTAGACTTCTCGGTTCTTGGGGGCTGTTTTCCCTTAGACCACGGCCACTCCAAATTTTCCCTTCCTTTGATCTCTCGCAAGATCCGAGCGTAGCTAGCATTGAGCTTCGTGTAAACCTGATCTTCGAATTTTCGATCGTCTTTTCGTCGTTCATCTCTTCGTTCCTTCCTATCTTCGTGAGGCGTTCCACTGAGCTATTTCTTTTGGCCCCGGTTGGTTTGTTCTGCGGAATTGGTACGGTGAGACCTCTGCGTTTGTGCCCTCGGGTTCTCACGCTGGATTTCTTCAAGACGAGCGTACTTCTCAATAATTATTCGAAGATCTCCTTCTGTCTTAGGTACGCTTCCGTGGATCTCAACAAATAGTGGACTCATTCGGTCTAATCCCCACTTGTAGCAGTTGATGCTTACTACGGGATCCACACTCCCTATGGCTTGGCAGATCTTGTGCCATCTGTTGGTGTATTCCCTCGTGTTCTCCTTGTAACCAATTGCCAGAGAAAAAAGTTTATCCATTCCGGTGTTGACAGCTTTGTTGTACATGTAGGTTCTCAAGAATTTCTCTGCGAGTTGATCGTAGGAGTTGATGGAATCAGGTGGCAGGTTGTCAAACCAAGACAAAGCCGATCCCTTCAGACTTGATGGGAAATACTACAGAGGACGGCGTCGTTTTGACTCCATCGGGCTAAGATACGATTATAATACCGGATATGTGCCGCGGGATCACTGGATCCGTCATAGCATTCAAAAGTTGGGACAGGCACTTTAACGGAATGGGGGTATTTGCCAGGCGATGAGTTAGGGGTGGAGTTAGCTTCTTTCATCACCTCTTCAAGCCTTCCTCCGCCTTGTCTGGCTTTTAACTGCCTGATCTCAGCCATCATCTCATCACGCAGCTCCTCCATTGCGCGGTAATATCCCACGTTCTCATGCTCAGTTGAGCGTTTCTTTCTTCGAACTTCACTGTCATAATAGTCTAAGTCTTCGGCGGCATATTCCGGATCGGATGCACTGCTTCCCCTGCGGCGTTTGCTAGGATGATTCTTCGGTCTCGATTAGGCTCTGGTGCTTTAGAATTTGCTTCGTCCAGTTGTTGGCTAGTCTTCGTGCTTTGGGCAATCCTATCTTTCAAGTCTTGGTTCTCCCTGGCCAGAAGAGCTACGGCATCTGCGTAGACCTGCTGGCTCTTTTTCAATTCTTCGAGCTCTACCATCAGTCGGTGGGACTGGTTTGATCCCTGATTGGGAGTTCCGGCTTGTACCCCTACGGCCATAGTTCCCCCTTCGTCTACTGTGTGTATTAAGGGTGGCCGAGGATCAGCTTCAATTGTTGGTATCTCCAAGTTTGGTCCCCTCGGTTGAGCTTCCACCCGCGGTACTAAAACCACTGGTATGGTTTGATTCTGACCGTTGGTTGACGGCATTCCGAAGACTGGTGGATGTGCGGGCTGATGTGTCATAGATTCTGCCACCCTTCTTTTGTTGATGGATTTGGTTTGAAACCAAAGTCTTGTTAGCTTCTGTAGCCTGGAGGGCCGCAACAGTTGCGTTGTTCTTTGTGGCTGCTGCTTTGAGAGCCGCGGCTGCAATGGAGTTAGTGTTCATAGGTGAGGTGATTTCCGCAGCATCCTGTCTGAGTAGCTGTTTTAGCTTTGTCTCCTTTCTGCTTGCTTCGGGTCATGACCGGGGTAATCCTCGTGTCTCCTTTGATGAGGCTTTGGTTTTTCCTGCCTCTAGTATCTTTTCCATTTTTAGTCTTTTTCTGCATAGGGGAATAAATAAAGAGAACCAAAGATATCCACGAGGATCGGGTTAGTGCCATTCGTATCCGCAATTATTGGAATAGAAGGAAATGAGCTGCCCAAGGGCCTTAATAAAAGAAAATAAAGACTCCATCGGTCTAGTTTTGCAATACAAATCCTCTAATAAACAATCATGGACCTTGTTTTCAGACTACTTTTGAAAAGAAAACTCTTGAAAAGGCAGATCCGTCGCGAGAACTCATGAATCTGGATTATTAAGTCTTAGTTTTAAAAGAAAAACGCCTCACGTGCAAATCTGTGATAGATAGCCGTGGATTTGTCTGCTTTGAAATGGTGTTTGTGAAAATGAAGACCATGAACCCAGAATAAAAAAGGTTTTGAAAGCACGCTGAACCCATAATAAAAAAAGGTTTTGAAAGCACGTTGAACCCAGAATAAAAAAGGTTTTGAAAGCACGCTGAACCCAGAATAGGGCACAACCATAACGCGCGTTGATAGACGCATTTATGTGTCTATTTTGTTCTCAATGTTCTGTATTGTTAGACTCGATTAAATACTTATTGTGTTATTTTATGTTTTTGTAGATGTTTTTGGAAAAATAAGTCCTTGCGGCGAAATGGGCTCGAAAAGTAGTGTTTTACACCCCAGGACAAAGTACTAAAGGCACCACAGAAATGCACCGGAGGCACCCCAGAAATGTACCGGAAACATCCCAGAAATATCCCGGAGGAACCCAGAAAAATTACTATTTCCACCCAAAAATTACTATTTCCACCCAAATTGCTAAAGGGACACTCAAAATGGATTAGGGGGACACCATCTTAAACAATTCGAATTTCATTTTTGGCGGGAAAATTTTCATTTTTCTGGCAGAATTTTGATCGACAAATTGAACAAGTTAGATTGCGATTCAATCGCTAAAATTTTGTGGGAAGTTGGGATTTATCACAAAGAAGATATTTTGGGTGTCGAATTTGATCGGAATTGGCTGGAAACTTCGATTTGATTCTCGATCTCAAAACAGAGCTACACGGAGTGAACACGACCTGTACACGGTGTTGTGTGTGTTTTGGTTGTGCATGAAAGTGTTTTGGAGGAGTTGGATGACTTATGAGGCATATACAAGGCTTACTAGAGCGTGCAGGATCAAAGTTTACGTGTGACAAAGTTATAATTGGAAATTATCGTTAACTAAGGGAAGCGAGCAATGACGGATTAAATGGAGAATATACGCAAGTAATGATCGGATATTTTGGTCCTAAAACACTATAAATACAAGGCAAAAGAGTTTGGAAGGGTTGGAGAGTTTTGGGGGAGAGTTTGGAGTCGAGAGAATCAAAGAAAAAAAACATACAGAGAGAAAGTTTCTGCTGGTTCGAGAGAGGAAGAACGCGAAGAACAGACTTGCAACAGCAGTCGTTCTTCGCCAGCGTCTGCGACACTCAGTTGTGGGTCGCGTTCAACCAGGGAACGGCTTTTCATTTCTGTCGCTCTTGTAACGGGAGTGTGTAAAACCCAATTATATTTACATTTTCTCTTGATTGTAAACAACTTTTGAGCATCAATGAATCATTTTGAGAGGTTTTTCATCATGAGTAGCTAAACCAAATCCCAGGGGTGACGGAGGAAGCCGTTCTTCCAAAAGTTATGTGGTAAAATTTATTTATGCAACTCTTTTATGATTAATTGCACCGAATAAATATGGAGTAAATGATTTTTATTAATCAATTGTGTTTTCTCTTGATGGAGTATGCTTAGTAAATTGCTTTTGATACTTCATGCTCGCGATTAACAATGGATGTTTTCAAAATCTAATTTAGGCAATGATTAGAATCACAATTTCCTTTGATTGGAGTTATATTGTCTAGAATTGCATGATAAGAATTGTTATTGAATCACATAAATTTTGGTGGATGGTGGAATCCTGATCCCCAGTAAAAATTCTCTCCCATATTTTGTTAATATTGTGCATATAATTTTATTTATTTAAATCTAGAAAAAAGTTACCTTCACAAGTTCGAAAAGAACCCAGTTTTCACCACTATCTACAACAACATTTGAAAATACATCACGCGTTTAAGGTGAAATCACAGGATAAGATAAATCTTTTACCGGGAAAAAGTCCATGTTTCTAGCGTCAGATTGTGAACACATAAATCACGAAGTCATCCACGTGTTCACAAACAATACTCCCACCTAATTCTAGAATTGTACGTCGTATGCGTAAAGGGGATGATTATATCGATTCGTCGACTCGAAGCCTTCGGACTTGTCATTGTCTAGTCGAATATTATCATAAATAATGTTCGTATAAAGGAATAAACCAAGAATCAAGTATAAATGTAAAGCATATGAAGTTTAACGCTGAATGTAAGGTGCTGAAATGTAAATAAGACAGATTTACGTGGTTCGGCACTAAGGCCTACATCCACGGGGCTGGTGTTTCACTATGTATTGAATGGTTGCAAAGATAGTCGAATGACTTTAGAGTATATATAGGTCTGCGGAAGTAGGGGGGTTACTTACTCTTCCTATTTCTCTCTCATATATTCTCCTATAATTGCTCTCAATTGGTCGACCTCTTCTCTCTTAGTAAAGAGGGGTATTTATAGGGCTGGAACGTGGGTCCCATTTCTGAGGCGCCGTTGTAATCTTATCTTCTTGTGCTTTGTGCCTATTACACAGAGGTCTTCGGCATATGCTGTGGCCTGAGCTTGAATACGAAGGATTATCCTCGCCTCTTCCACGAGCCGATTGACACGTGTATATCTCTTTGGTATTTAATGCGGGTAGATGGGTGTCTGCTTGTGTCATACAAGTGTCTCTTTGTCTGGTCACATCTGTGTCAGCCAAACTTCCTCTCGGCCGTTGATCTGGAATCTTCCTCGGGATAGGGTGTGATAACACCCAAGGGGTATTATTTGGTGCTCCTCTGAGCCATCATACCTCTGTGATCCTCTGTCCCTGACCGTCAGATCTACTGACCGGTGGCATCTTCTGATGAGATGCTTGCTATCATGTTTTGATATCTTGTTTTGCATGCCTTCCACGTGTCTCTTTCTGTACACGTGGTGGATGATGAAAGGTGTACATACAAATCTAAAGCAGAGAGAAGAGAACTATCACGGAGGGTTAAAAAACAACTCCTTCCATTTAAAAATTACATCACTAATAGCTATCCCTGCCATATAAGGTATTTCTAGTGATATGAAGATTCGTTAATAAAATGAAAAAAAAAAATCTAATTTGTTTTTCTTTTGGTTGGCGCTTTCGATTTTTCGCTGATTCCTTCGCTTAAAGATTCATAGAAAGAAAAGGGTTTTTGTTTTTGTTTTTGTTTTTTTGGGTTTTTTAATTGGTTTCTGTTGAGTGGGTAAATTTACAGTTCACAAGGATCGCATATTCATACCAGGCAATACCAACCTGAACAGTTTATACAAAACTCAATCATGACCTTTGAAGTTTACCAACTTTTCAACTCTTTATCTTCATCTTTGATAACTTCGATTTTTATTTTATGCTTGTTTGATGCCTAGTTAATTGTAGGCATTAAAGATCCACAATCCTTAGACGACCATGGCGGAGAATAAGAAGCGGAAGAAAAGTGACTCGGATAATATATCGTCTTTGTCAGAGTAAGGCCTAAGCTTGGAAATTTTTCATGGATATGCACTGAAAATTCCATTGAAATGCCATGCTATTATAAAAAGAGCGAATTTGGTAAGTGTTTTTTTAAAAAAAAATGATCATTTGGAAATATTTTTTATTTATTGTTGATTTGTGCACCGGATATATTTTCTTTTAATTTTATGTGCACGAGGCTTCATCTCGCCGTCTGGTAACGTATTTTTGACTCGGTATGCGCAAGGTTTGTTTATTACGTTCTTGTTCAAGTTACAAATGTTCCAGACCGTAGCTATTTATAACCTTCAATTGACTCTTTTTTGCTCTCTTTTTTACTTGTATAATTGTTTTTTTTTTGCAAGACATATCTCATTTTACAACCATGAGATAGATATGATGGTGCACACAAATTTTGTTTAAACTAATAGCTTTATATCTGTTTGATTGATGACAAATGAATTCAAATATCAACAGGGGTACGAGTGACGTAAAACCAGCTGCAATGAAACATTTTCTGCTCTGTTTTACCGTCACTACTGGTACCAACTAGAGCATTATCATCCATAGCAACTACACAATTTATTATGTATGGGTGGTATACTTCTCGGCTGGGGTCATAAATGAAAAGCCCTATCTAAAAAAGAAAATATACAAATAGATCCAATAGTTTTAGTTACCTTCACCATATTTTATACGAGCCAACACATCATCAATGTTATCCACTTTCTCTTCACAAAGACGTGGTATATCGTAATCAATTTCCTACATGTGATAAAACGACGAAAAAATATTTAGAAACCAAATGCAAGAAGATGAAATTTTAAATTTTCTGAAACAATAACAAACACAAACCTTTGTACCATGTACAACACCAAGTTTACGTCCTAGCCCTAGATTTTTTCTGTCTAGCATATATCCATAACGCTGGACATGTAAATCTGATACGTAGAAAGCTCTACCACCATATTTGTATCTTCCAACTTGGCCTGTAGTACGTAATAAACCAAAAAAAGATCAACATTAGAAAAATTAAAACAAATCTACATTGACCGAATAATAAATTAGTAAAGTTATATGAAACATTAAAATAAACTAACCTGGAAAATTGTAATGGCCTGATTGGTTATGCCTTTCATGGTAAATGTCTTACCACTTCCGGTTTGTCCATATGTTATTGTGATTCCTGATAGTTTATGAAATCCGTGTGTGATGGTTTATGAATATAATATGTCCACCGAAAAATAACCTAGCGTTTTTAGGGGCCACCCCAAAGAATTTAGGGGCCATCAATTTATACCCAGCCAAAGACTCTAGTTAAGGGGTACCCTATATGATATTGAAGTTATATAAATGCCCTTATGGTAAAACTGTATGAAAACCAAATCAAAAACAATTCTACTCATTTCAACTCTTCTTCTTCCAGTTTCCTATTATCTTTCGATTGTGGAAGAAAAAAAAAATTCCGCTCCAAAGTCAAATGGCCCCAATTAGGTAAGAATCTATCATTTTTGGGGTTTATTTCGCTTTAATTCGGCGAATCGAGAAAAAATAATTCTAGGGTTTTCGGTTATTTATCCAGATTCGGGCGATATTCATGCTCCTTTACTTCCGAATGTAGTCGTGTTCTTCATTTCTCAAGAACATCGACAGTATTCGGGAGAAATATTTGATGGTTATCGGCCGAATATTGTTGGTCATATCTTCCTGGATACAAACTGGTAATAATCGGTAGTTTAATGAATTTTTTGTCTCCCGAATATATTTAAGTAGACACACAGTATTCGGAAGTACACTCACTACCGAATATATATATATATATATTGAAAAATCTCAAAATTTCTGATATAGAAAAAATCCCATTTTGGGGCCAGTATTTATTCGGAAGACAATATAATGTTATATACTTCCGATTATTTCAATTTCAAAATTTGAAAAGTATAAGTTTTTCCCAAATTCTGATTTTTGGGCCATCGTACATTCGGGACTTTACAAAACAATTATCCTCCGAATATAGCAAGTTCAAAACAAACCACGCCTTGGCTCTAGGTGGTTCCAAGGACCAATATAGAATGTTATACAGCCCATATTCGGAAGTTTGGGTAACTAATTATACTTCCGATTATTTCAATTTCAAAATTTGAAAAGTATAAGTTTTTCCCAAATTCTGATTTTTGGGCCATCGTACATTCGGAACTTTACAAAACAATTATCCTCCGAATATAGCAAGTTCAAAACAAACCACGCCTTGGCTCTAGGTGGTTCCAAGGGCCAATATAGAATGTTAGACAGCCCATATTCGGAAGTTTGGGTAACTAATTATACTTCCGATTACTTCAATTTCAAAATTTGAAAAGTATAAGTTTTTCCCAAATTCTGATTTTTGGGCCATCGTACATTCGGAACTTTACAAAACAATTATCCTCCGAATAATATAGTCGTGTTTAGAAATACCAACTTAATCGGTAGATAAGAATTTAAGTTTTCTACCGAATGTCTTATTCGGAGGTAATACGTGTATCGTTAACAACCGATTGTAGTGCACCAATGATACGAAACCTCAACGGCCATATTTTCAGAAACCTCAACGGTCATATTTTCAAAAATTAGATCCGTTGTAACTCTAATCTATATAAGGAGGGTAACCCCTCTCAGTTATTATTGAGTAACAAATCTGAATGAAAAACCTTTTCAATGGCAAGTCCATCATCAGTCGACAACATACTTCGAAGATGCAAGCGAACAACTACATCAATTGCAGCAAGGGAAGAAGAAATACAAAAAAGGAACAAACAACCCAAAAAAATTAAACCATCGTTAGTGGCAACGTAGGAGGAGGAAGAGGAAATCAAGGCTAAGAAGCGAGGTCAAGAACAATTCCATCATAGAGAAAGATTAAAACAAGTTGAGGAAGAGACTGAATGGATAAAAAATTATTACATTGTGAAAGATCTACCCAAAGAACAGCAGGACGATCGTATATTTTGGATTAACGTTTCATTGGGTCCTTTTGTTGGTAAGTACAAGAAGCCACGCCACAATTATGAACCATCCCATGTTTCTTCAAGGGTGCACCATGTTATAAAATTATGCACCGAGTACAACCGTATTCTTGCTAGGCACAGAGACGACAGGTTTGCGGCACAAGATGCTTATTCCAAGTGGAGAGGAGAGTCGTTTCTACATTTCGAAGCCGCGTTGATTGTTGCATCTCGGACTGGGAAAAAAGAATAACATGTGATGTTTGAGTGCTGTAAATTCAAATTTTTAATATTAATCGGCGGTTTGATAAAATATGGAATTCCCGAATATGATTAATCGTATTGAAGTGTTATAATACTGTTGTTCCGATTACATAGTTTCAAAAAAAATTATAATCGTGCCTCGAAAAAAAACGATCAAACATCGTCATCATCCGAGGGGATCAATTCGAGTAACTCAGCGGGAAAGTTGTTGTCCATAACACGATCCCAATCAACCATGTTGGACTCATATTATTTCACCCAATCCTTGCAATGGTTCATCGGGAAGTAATCGTGCCACTTACTCAACGGAGGTAACAGACAATCTTTCTTTACTCTTAAACCGATAAAATGCATTTCATTCACAAATGCCATTACGATTCTTCTATCTTTAACCGACTCGCCGCAAGCCGTTCTTGTGGGTGCAAACGTCATGCTAAGTCCATACATAGGAGGAACGAAGAAATGTACCACGCAATTCAAAACGTCCGCTAGGAGATATCCAAATTTAGGCATTGTCATCCAATACTTGGATCCGATTGTCTTCAATCCCTTTCGACACTTCACACGCGCAACTAAGTCTTTGAAGTCTTGTTCTTTGTCGTATATATCTCCTCGCCTCATCATCTCCATATAAAAACCCTTGTCCTTCACTAGTTGTACCGCCATCTTATTTCTTAAATATTGGCATTAGGTGACATCTTCGATATCCGCCTCTCTAAAGTAACCCATTTGTTCCGTAGCAACGTGAAACCCACAATTTCCATCCCCATCAACCTCGTCGGTCGACAAAACAAATGGAATGATAAGTGGAGGGAGTTGTTCCAAATACTCTTTGTATATTGTATATGTGGATCGATTTGGTCTTCCATTAATATCTCTAGGGAAACGAAGAGTACCTTTGTCCTCTTTTATAGTAAGAATTTCCATTGGTTGGGTTTGTTGCGAGGCGTTCATTTGCTCAACAACTTCTTCGACAACATTGGGTTGACTTACTTGAGAAGGCTCTGTAGAGATCTTTGTCCTTACTTGTCGGGTGGTTGGTCCACTTTTATCATTTCTTGGACGACCTCTTTTCTTAGGTTCCGGCTCATCTTCAAATTCGGCTTCCAAACACTCGTGCCTAGACAATATTCTTTTATTAGACAAATACTCCTTCAACTCTTTTCTTTGGATGGTCCTCGACACTTCGGTGTTCGGCCTACCGGTGTTCTTTTGCTTAATAGGTTCATCAACCTCCCTTAAACAAGGGTGAAGGGCTTCCTCCAAATTATGCATCAATATTTGCTTTTTGGTGCCGTTTGATGTAGCGTAACGCTCGGCTATTCGTGCATACAATTACGACTCGAAGAAAGACGGACCATCAACTACCGGGGTGTTCGGAGTGAAATTTAATTGCTTCCAAAATGGGTGAATATCATCGATGTCAATCACTTCAACATACCTACCCAACTTATGACGACATGGGAGTCCAATACCTATCATATCCTTTCAAACACAAACCGTATTCTCGTCATCATAAGTTTTATATAACTTCAATTGTTTCATCATGAGATTTATTGCCCATCTTGAAACTTTATGAACAACTCCCCTTAGAAGCAATTTTTCCTTAATATGTTCCATCGGGAATTGGTGTACACTAAATTGCATACATTTCCTAATCTTTACGAGATCACGATTGGTGAATTCATGGATTGCTTCTTGGATCGACACAACTCCATTTTGACTACCAATTAGTATTTTCTTTAGTCGACCATGAGACCCCTCCGCAATGCTTGTCGCCTCGTTCTTGAAGTTACGATATTCATTTGTCCATGCAAACACAAACCTCTCCTTAATCGTTAACCATTGTGTTTTACAATACTCAACCGGTTTTGGGTAGTCCGTGCTGTATTCATCCTCAAATTTCTTCAAGTTACATTAGTAAATTTCCTCGGTCATCGACCAAACGATTTTGTCCCATGCTTTCATGAACATTTTCCAAATTATTCCATCCTCCTTCCACTTTTCTTCAAATAGCCTATCCTCTTCCTTACGTTCTTCCAAGGTTAATTTACTAATGCGCTCATCCTCTTCCTTTGACCTCTTGGTACCCTTCCTTGGTCTTTTAGCTTGGAAATGATGATGGAAATTGGTTTTGAGATTGCATTGAATGTGCCACGTACATTGCAAGTTTTGGGCTTCCGGAAACACTACCGCTATTGCATGCATTAAGGCTCGATCGTTATCCGTTACAATAACCCTTGGAAAATTATCACCGTTATAAATGGACCTCAACGTCTCCAACATCCAAATGAAACTCACATTGTTCTCATGATCCATTAAACCCCATGCAATCGTAAACGTGTTTTTGTCCGAAGTATGGCAAGCAATGTTCAACAACGGCATGTTATACTTGTTTGTCTTATAAGTAGCATCTATCAACAAAATTTGATGAAAGCATTGAGCCAATTGGATCATTTCGGGATGTGCCAAGAAAATACGAACCACTATACCATCCTTTTCTTCCCTTCTCAAGGTGTAGCCGTGTAACTCCGCTAACCACTCCGATTGTTGCATGACCGTTCTACCATCCCAATCAGTCCTTTTGATCGTAGCTAGGGCCGACTTAATTGTAGACAAAGAAGACAAGTTGTCGGGATCGTCCGCCTTTTTTACTTAAGATCGCACTCGCTTTTTGGATCCGCATAGACCTCACCGTCTGCATTGATGTGGTTTTAACTTGGAAACCATTACATGTCCAATTAAATCCAACGGATCATCATGGTTGTGACAACCGTTATCAACTTTATACATTTTATACTCTTTACCTTTAATACCATCGGGCTTATAGAAGACAATCTTAAATGGGCATCCTATCTTCTTGGTATTGCTTCGGTATTTCCTATTCGTCTTCCGTATGTACTTACTATTCTTTCCCTCGTGACTCTTTCGCGTCCCACCTCGCTCACAAATCATTTCAAATCGAGTGTCACTAACATGATTATTTGAACTACCACGCACATGTTTCTTTTGCCTTGTTCATAAGCCATTCCTTTGCCTCCTTCTTACTTCCAAATGTCTAAACGTGCATAAACAAAACAACATAAGCATAACCATTTAACATATAAATTTTGAAAAAAAAGAAAAAGTAGTAATGAGTATACCAAATCGTTTGCATAGTATAGGGAAGTGTCGGGCCTCAAATAGAAGTCATCAACAAACTCTTCAACGGCCTGCATATGAAAGCAACAAATTATTATACAATAATCGGAGGTTATTAAATAAGTCAAACTTCCGAATATTCTATATTCGGAATCCTATCGGTTACCCAAAACACCCGATCTATGCAAATGAATGTACACAGTTTACTGAGTGAAAAAAATGATATATTCGGAGGTAATTAAATAAGTCAAACTTCCGAATACTTTATATTCGGAATCCTATCGGTTACCCAAAACACCCGATTTATGCAAAATGTACACAGTTTACTGATGCAAAAAATGATATAATCGGAAGCTAAAATATATAGTAAAACAGCCGAATATAAATAACCGGGAGATAACTTTAATCGATAAACATCCGATTTTCAAGTTTTCGGAAATTTTATTTTGAGGCCACTGTTATATTTGGCAGTCAAATAATGTTAAACTATTACCGATTGTAAAGGATAAGAATACTGAGTTTTGAAATTTTCGGAGGAATTCGTTTTTGGGGCCATTCGGAGGTAAATAACTATACATAACTACCGAATGTAGATATTTTTGGAAAACCAGTTTGGGGTTTTTCTCATATTCGGCAGTAAACTAGTATCTTGTAACTACCGAATATACATATATGGTACTCAGTGTGTTATATTCGTAAGTTTAATCTAGAAATTATATACCGAATCTGGGTAGTTCATGGCATTCAATGCATGCAATAATCGGTTTTTCTTGTTTACAAAAGCACACAAACGCATGCAAATCGAGTATTTGAGTTTCTTAACACAATAAATGTGTTTTACATGCATCGTTAGCTTCAATATCATGCGATTCTCCATTTTCTTCCATGAAAGGGTCGTCTATGTTTTCCTCTCCACAAAAGTTTGGATCATTCAACATATACCCCAAATCGTCTTCTCTAAACGGTCGTGAACCCTCAACATTTTGTTCTTCGTCATGATTCTCACCTTCTTCTTCGTATCCATCCATTTTTGTAGTGATAAAATGGGTTTTCTCTTTTTTTCCTTCACCTTCTTCTCTATAACTCTAACAACTCAAAAATTAAAAAGAAATGGAAAAAATGAAACACAAATCATTCTAATACTGCACCGACTACAATCGGAAGTCTGGGAAATATTTTGGCTTCCGATTGCAATCGGAGGATAACAATGTTATCATATCCTCCGAATATATAAGGGTAATTTCACCATTACGAATTACACGAGATAAGGGCTGGCTACATTTTCCTTTTGGGTGACCTTTTTTGTTTTATTGTTGGCCCCTAAATCCTTTTGAGTGGCCCCTAAAAACGCCAGGAAAAATAAAATAGAAGGAAAAACAAAAACGGGCAAGAAAAAAAACGCTCATCATTTTGTCCAGAAATTGGACATTGGGCGACAGACTTGACAGCTTCATAAACAGCCGTAGTTTTGCAGTTTATACCAAAAACTCCATCTATTAATTTTACATAAAAAACCAGATAATCGTTCAGAAATTTAAGATCATAAAATAAATGTTGGATATTTAGGAGAGCTGATATGTTGTTGTTTTCTGTCTGTATGAACTTGTGAATTTAATAGTTGTTAGAACTTTCAGAAAACTCTGTAATGTGAACAAGTAAAGTTGGTCCGGCTCTTGTAAGAGTCTTGTAGGTGTGAATTAGATAGCTACAGACAGGAAAAGAAACCTTCAAGTAGCGCTTCAAACTGATCGCCCGAAGTAGGATGGTCACGCAGCTTGAATTATGTTAGCGGCAGCATATGGCTGTCGCGAAATGATTTCGGTCGTTCAACTTGGATAGCTATATCGACCGGCCTAAATCTGATTTTTGGCGACCAATAAGATGCAGTTGTCATTAACGGCCGCCCTTCTTCCAGGAGGACTAATCGACTCTCCCTCAACTGACTCAAATGGCTCCCGGCAGCTGCTCAAAGTAGGTTAATCGCGCTTTTGTATCTTAAATAAATTTAACGATAATCATTAACTGCAGCAAATCATCTCAACTATCCAAATTGGCCAGTTGATTTAACCGGATTAGATCTAATTTGGGTCGACCAATGAGATTTCATAATGGCTGCCGGCCGCCCCTCTCCTATGAGGATTGACCA
This sequence comes from Papaver somniferum, assembly GCF_003573695.1. NCBI lineage: Eukaryota > Viridiplantae > Streptophyta > Magnoliopsida > Ranunculales > Papaveraceae > Papaver > Papaver somniferum. The sequence continues at coordinate 42,630,486 of NC_039360.1, read as the reverse complement.
CTTCGTCCCTAGCCCACACGGATAGCTTCTAGCAGCTACTCAAAGATGGCCGGCCGCGCTCCTCTTAAAACTGCCAATTCCGCGACCAACCAAAACAAGATCTATACAACGATGCTTCATATACATCGATCATTTTGAGATGCTTGCTTAAAAGCGATGCTTTACAAACATCGATTGTAAACGATATTTTATAAATATCGATTTTACAAATAATTACATAATCTAAGAGCATTGCTTGATATTTTTCGCGGCAAGTCTCACGACTTGACTTGTCTGCCTCCTAGCTTGTGCATGATTGGTCGAAATAGCTAGGTCTTGCAAATAAGATCCACTCAGCAACTACCATGCAGGACTTGTTCTATTCCTATGTAACTTGCTCCATATTTTCTACAAAAATACTCGAGACATCAAACATGTCATAAACTGGGGGATGTGGTATTGATCTGGCGGTTTACAGCGTGCGCCGTGCAACACGTCCATTATGAGAAAGTGTCAAGAAAGGCAGACAATTAGTGATACAGTAAAAAAACAATATATTAATAGCCTCAGGACTTCACCAAATTATTAATATATGGAGGTATACTAAAAAAAAAAAATTTTGCTAATTCAAAGTATGTAAATGATATTGGATAATGTGTATACATATTTGCAGTCTCATAACACAAATACATATATATCTATGTATGAACTTAAAGACCTTTAAAAAAAATTCGATACTTTTCTAGTCAATTCAATGTATGTAAAAGATATTTTGAAACGAATTGAAGAGCATGTTTTGGGAACATCAAAGATATTCGTTATTAAGGGAATTGTAAATGAAGTTGTTTTAACCGAAGAATAAATCATCGATGGAATTTGATAAGAAGTGGAGGGAGATAATTCTGATGATGATAATACGGAGATACTAAAAAGCTTCACGCCAAAAAGCTTTAAACATTCTCAAAATGTTGGAATTTTTTTGGCTTCAACAAGAAGATGTCTATAGTAATGAGATCTTATACATCCTCAAATTAAAAGATGCGATGACAATTCAACAAGTTACATCCTTGTCTAAAACAACTATAGATAAGTATTTTATTTTACCTTATATTTTGATGTAACAAGATCTATAAGTTTCCAATATAATGACAATTATATTAATATATGGAGGTAAATTCCTTATAGCGGGACTAAAAAAATCTATTAATACTAAAATATGGAGGTTATTACTATTTATAACTGGCCCAGGTTGGGACTATGATTTTTTTATTAATATATAGAGTTTATTAATATATGGAGTATCAATATATGGAGTTTTTACTATAATAGAGAAGCAATGAGTGTAAGACTAACCAGTCTTCCCTTCATAGTAGGGACATGGTTTTCACCACTTTACACGATCCCCACTTCTCTATTACTCAACCATTTCCACTTCCTATGATATCAATATGTTCAACTATGAATTGTATAAATAGATTTTCAATCTATTTCAACCAACAACATTGGTTATCAACACAAGTATTCAAAAATCACCCAGAATTCGCAGCTTACACTTTGCAAGCAAATTCTACATTCTGATACATGTCATAAAAGCTACATTTTACAGAGTTCATCATCCTGATCTCAACACTTTCTCTGCTCCACTCCCTAAGATTAACCCTTCTCATTCATTTTGTGATTGAAGAAAGACTGGAACGACTATTTCTTGGTTTAGGCCAGTATTGTACAGATTGATCTCTGGAATCTAAAAGTACTCATGTGCAGTACATTTGTTTAGGGTTTAGATTCATTTCTCATCGACACACCCAATTTACCATTTTCCGCAGAATCAGTTTTTACCCTACTACAAATTGGCGACCACAGTGGGAGGTTAATCTCTCGGTTGCAAGATTAATTTTCATTTCAATTTTCTCATTTTTCATTCTCAATTTCTCCAACTTCACAATAGTTGGTCTTAATCAAGACTCAACGGTTACCAACTTTTATCATGTCGATAGCCCTGTCTCTCCTGTTATCAACCATGTCTCTCTTGATATTAGTGATATAAATGACACTGACGAAAATGTTGCCCCTATTCTTGCCAACGGTTCAGCAAGAGAAATCAAAACCACGTGGCTCCAAATTACTACGGAAGAATTGATGAGAAACCAAGAACAAATGGCAGGAAAGTTGGCATGTTTGGAAAGTACATTGAATGGCGTGTTCACCACCTTTCAGAGGATGTTGGATGACTTAGGGCATCATAGTATTTTCAGAGACCCAAGGTCTCCCGTGAAAGGAGCAAATACTTCAACTGACGAATCCCCTCCTTCACAAATTGGAAGATTTACCACCAACAAGAGGCATGTGGACCAGGAAGCGGCTTCCCTGGTGGAGAATTTATGTAAGCTTCTACACCTCTATAAGGATCAACGGACGGAAACATTTGAAGCAATCAATCAAATATCTTTAGACACGCACTTGACTCCTTCGTCTCCAAAAGCCTCGAAAGCGTCAGAGATGTCTATAAACAATGTTACTTTCACCGAAGATTACATGCTCGCGGAAGAGGGTCATAACAGATCCATGCATGTTACTGCATGCATTAAAGGTCCAGAATTCAAAAGAGCTATCATCGACACAGGAGCAGCTTCAAATGTTATTTCTCTTAAAACCCTCAAAATAGCCAAGGTTTGACAAAATAAGATTGTGCGGCATCCTATTGTGATGATGAATTTTGAAGGAAACCAAACCAGCGCGTATGGTTACATATATTTGAACTTGTCACTAGGGCCTGTCCAGTCGAAGGTGAAATTCGAGGTGATATAGAAAGAGCTTGACTACCATATGATTCTTGGGAGACCATGGATTCATGATAATAGGATAATCACCTCGAAATATCACAAGTGCCTAAATACTATGTTGAATGAAAATGTCGTCCACATACCCGCATCCCTGTCTCCTTATGCTCTGATTTGCGGCATTGAACTTTTTGAATCAAATGAAAATCCGCATGACTCATCAAATAAGGTTTATTGCACATCGCTCCTTACCTGGACGTCGATCGAGGAGGAAGACAGGTTGTCACCAGTGGGGACTGGACCTGGGAAGACGCATCTGCTGACAGAGCACGTCAAATCTCCTTCATCAGGTAAAAACTCGATCCACCTACATACTAAGAGGGAATGAACTTTTATAGCAAATCGGGATGCCGAAAGAAATACTGTATATCGGCGTCGTTGTTAACAATTAACAAGGGATACCACTACAGGGTCTCTCCACCCAGGAGAATGCAATCACAATGACAAGTTACAAGCAAGAAGAAAAGTTACCAGACGCTCCACGACAACTACAAGACGGCACTGACTCCACTACAGACGAGCTTGAAACTGTCAATATCGGGACTGAAGAAGCTCCAAGACATGTCTCCATCAGTTCAACTTTGTTCACAGAGGAACGTACAAAGCTTATAAATCTTCTCAAGGAGTACCAGGATATATCTGCATGGACTTACGAGGAAATGCCCGTATTAGATGAAAAGTTGGTCACTCATTATCTGCATATAATACCTGGGTCCAAGCCAATCAAGAAATCTCCGAGACAATTCAGGCACGATGCTGAGGAACATATCAAAGATGAGATTCAAAAGCTACTAGCAGCCAGTTTCATCAAACCCATTCAACATCCTACTTGGTTGGCTAATGTGGTTCCTGTCAAGAATAAGAACGGTCAAATCAGATGCTGAGTCGACTTCAGAAATTTGAACAAGTGCTTCCATAAATATGACTCTCCTCTTCCCAACATCGACATGCTAGTGGATGCTACCAGTGTACATGGTATGTTCTCCTTCATGGATAGATACAACGGTTATAACCAGATAAAAATATACGATCATGATGCAAGTAACTAAGACAACATTTCGAACTCCTTTCGACAACTTTTACTATACTGTAATGCCTTTCGGTTTAAAAAACGCTGGTGCTACCTATCAACATGCCATGACTGCAATATTTCATGATATGATGCATAAACAAGTTGAATACTACGTAGATGACATAGCAGTGAAATCAAAAACTCTATCAGCCCACACAGACATTTTGAGACAAGTGTTCGAAAGGTGCCGTGAATACAAGCTGAAATGAACCCCTTGAAATACGTTTTTGGAGTTTCTTCGGGCAAATTTCTGGGATTACAAGTAACTGCTGAAGGAATCAAGGTTGATCCATCCAAGACCCAGGTTATCCTCACCATTTCGCCGCCACAAACAGTGAAGGAACTTCAGAGCTTTATGGGTAAGATAAACTACATTCGGCGTTTTATACCCGATCTGGCTCAGCTTATTGCTTCGTTAACCCCCCTTGTTGAAAAAGGGAGAAAGCTTCACTTGGACCACAATGCAGCAAGAAGCCTTTTGAAAGATTCAATAAATATTATCATCACCCGTTGTTATGAAGTCTCCTATACAAGGAAGACCGTTGTTTCTCTATACTGCCTCCAGCGATGCTGCTGTCGGAGCCTCCTTGCTCAGGATGATGATGAAGGAACCGAATACCCCATATATTACTTCATCCATACCCTGAGGGATACTGAACTCAGATATCCCAAGGCTAAAAGAGCATTCATAGATTTAGTTCACGCCATTCAGAAATTCAAACACTACCTGCTGTCAAATAAAGTGGTGTTGGTAGCCCAAGTTGATCCTGTCAAATTCCTGCTCTCAAAGCTAGCCCTAATAGTTAAATGGTTACTCCAAATATCAGATCTCGACATAACATGCACTCCTCCCAGAGCCATTAAGGTACAAGTGTTAGCAGACTTGCTAACAACATTCCTAGAAGAAGATATTACTGCGCTGCATGAAGATATTCCTAGAGAGCTTCCGGAAATCTCTTTCGTCAAGGAGGAAGCATGGTTATTACATTTCGACGGCTCCGTTACTCCTAACAGTAATGCCGGAGGAGATGGCATAGTTCTGGTTACTCTGACTGGTGAAGTTTTCTCATATTCATTCCAGCTAGACTTCTAGTGCACTAACAACTCGGCGGAATACAAAGCTTTCCTCATAGGACTGTTATTATCCAAACAAGCAGGAGCAACGCATTTGGAGTTGAGAGGCGACTCGAAGCTGATGGTCAATCAAATGAATGGAGTATACTCACTCAAGGAGATAACCCTAGCCCCTTACAGAGCCGAAGCGCAAAGACTCTTGAACTACTTTGCTGACGCAACCATAGTTCATATTGGAAGCAATAACAACAAGCATGTCGACTACCTGGATACACTAGCCTATAAATTGCAATTTGAAGGTTTAGAGAAGACTCTGACGGTGAAGAGACGAACGGTGGCATCAACGTGGCTCTCACAATCCAAAGACATTAAAACCAGCGATTGGAGAACCCCGATCATTGAAGAACTTAACAGTTCACTTTCTCAAGGAAAGGTTAGTCTTAAAACCCTAAAAAACTTATTCATGCTCCATGGAGTATTATATTATAGGAACTCATATGGATCCCTGTCGAGATGTCTTGGAGATGAATAAGCACAGCTACAACTTAAACGCGTTCATAGTGAAATCTGTGGGAAAACGCTAGTGGTGAATCTTTACCGACGTCTTCAATGCCTCAGATACTACTGGACGAATATGAAGACCCAATATCGAATGTTGCAAGTATCTTGCTCCAATAGTCAAGCGCCACCACATCAATTGGAGGTTCTGACTGTCAACTATGATGGGGACTGGAGGGAACCACACATCAACTACCTTCGTCATGGCATATTGTCTGCCAACAAAAGAGATGCAATCAAAATGAAGCAAAGAGCAAGGAGATTCATATTTCATAAAAGAATCCTATACCGCAAGAGCTTTGGAGGAGACCTGTTACGGTGTTTGGCAAAGTCTGAAATCTTCACTATGTTGAAAGAGCCACATGAAGGTGAACACCAAGGGAGAAGAAGTTATTTCTTCAGGTGCATGAAAGGTATTACTGGACAACTATGGAAGATGATGCAACAGAGTTTGTTCAGAAATGTCACAAGTGTCAAACTCACAAGAATCTCATTCATACACCTTGTACTCCCCTTCATTTGGTAAGTATCCCATGGCCTTTCTATAGATGGGGACTTGATATTATCGGGAAAATCAATCCCCCATCATCAAAGCAACACGAATACATCATAACTGCAACAGAGTACTTCACCAAATGAGTTGAAGTTATTCCTCTCAGAGGGACCACTAGAGCGACTATTGCAGCATTCATCAAGGAAACATCATCTGTCGGTTTGGCATCCCTAAGCACATCATCACTGATAATGGCACTCCTTTCGCTAACAAACATGTAGGAGAGATGCTTGAAGAATATGGGTTAAGGCAAGTTTTCTCTTCTCCTTACTACCCTCAAGGAAATGGGCAAGCCAAGAGTACCTGAAAAGACGAGGATACCCAAATATAGCTCAATCTAAAACTTTTCCTACCTATAAGTCCTTCCTCCGAAAGTGATTGTCTATGGACTGAGTCGAGATAATATAACTAATCGGTTCATACTTCGTGTGATCGTCTATGGATACGAGATCGAGACAATACAACAACGAAGTATGTTTACTTGATAAAAAGGTTCGGACTTAACCAAACACAATAGGATTCACTTATCAATTAAACAGGAATTAACGTTTGTGTGATTTACTTTAATTATAACAAAACAATTATAATGCGGAAAATCAAAGTAAATGACACAACAATATTTTGTTAACGAGGAAACCGCAAATGCAGAAAAAACCTAGGACCTTGTCCAGAATTGAATACTCTCAGGATTAAGCCGCTACACAAAATTACACCAACTTCGTATAGTTGAGACTAAACAACTAAACCTATATTTCACCTAGTTCCGTCTGTATTCCCACGCCTCCAACTTATAAATAAGTCACGTACTTGGATCAATTCCTTTGGTTCGTATTCCAAGCATTAAAGGAACAAGAAATCTATTTGGTATCAACTCTTTTCAACCAAGTGATATGAGTCGGACAAATGCTCTTATATTTATCTTAACATAAACTCCTTCGTCGGGTCCTTAGATCTATCTTATGTTCAATTACCAAAGTAATTTTTAAGATTTTGCGATCAACACTCTTAATCCAAAGAATTGTGTTGATGTCGATCTACTCAAATAATCAATCCAATTCTATCACACGGATAAAACCGATTATTAATTGGATCCTCTTTTTACCGAAACAAGTATTGTGCACACCAAAGATTATGAACTCACAAATCATAAATATTCAATATATTATTCGTCTTCAAATCTTCTTAGATCTTCAATAAACACCTGCACACAATCACTTGAATCTCTTGTGATCAGTCACGCATAGAACGAATTCTGTTAACAATGGATTATCACAAGATCGTCTTTAGAACTAACAACAGTCTAAAGATCCCTGTCGAAACTATGAACTAGTTTGAGTGAATCTTATATCATAAGAGAAGATTCTCAAACATAAACAAACTAGGTGCAATCAAATTTCAACCGCCGTTAGTCAATCAAATCAATGAAAACAAAAGATAAACCGCAATTATCTAGTTCCCCCCAACGGTAGTGGACTAGAGCTTCTCAATTCCAAAGAAGACTTTAAACCGAGCGGCCGTAAGAGATTTCTCCTAATTAGGTTACTCTCCTCTCCGAATAGGCGGCTTCACCAGTAGCAGCACAACAAGAGGTAGTTTGCTGTTATGAAGGATTAGTTTGCTACAAATGCAAACTTCAGTATTTATAGACTAGGAAGTTTGGACACCAAGAAATTTCCAAAATCGAAAATATTCTCAAGATATTCATTAAAGAACAAATTCGGTTTCCATAATTCCTGGAAATACTCTGTCCAAAAATAATGATCGAAATCTCTCGGAAAATCTCTAATTAGTAAATGCACATTGCTAATTCTTATTTCCCTACAAAATGAAATTAATAACCTTAATTAAAAGATTCTTAACTTATTTATGTTTCGATCCTGGGATTCTCTTCCCTTAGCTATTAAGGAATAACTTTGAACAATTAAATAATAAACATTCACAACACGTGTTCAAAGTATGTCGACATCCTAACTTTGTAAGTTCTCTTTCATACTTACAACCTTGAAACCGATTTGCCACACTTCCAAACAAGTTTAGAATTTCCTCATATGACTTTGAAGAACTATGTGATTGATCAAATAACATTCAATCACAAATCATGGTTTTAACGGTTCTACCAAAACAAGTTTCGGTTCTACCTCCATGTAAGTATTGTGCACAGTCACACTAGCTTTCCAAAATTCGGTTGAGTAGGTACTAGGATCGGTTCCCCACATATATATGGTATTGAACTTGAATGTGTTGCACATGTCCATAGGATAGGTTCCCCTTTCTGCTATAAACCTGCTACACCTCATACAAGGATCGTTTTCCCTTTGTGATGTACTGCACCTCTTACTAGGATTGGTTCCCCTTTTTCCATATTTGGTCAGACATAAAATCACAAACCCGATCATACCAACTCAAGTGATTACTTAAGATCGGTTTCACTAATAAAAGTCATACCAATACATAAGTCAGGCCTTTGTAAATAATTCTACCAAGAACACAAACAAGTTGTGAGCGGTCATACTCAATCACACATATTGGTTGTTCATAAGATAATCAATGAATAACAAAACCAATAACACCTGGAAATTTACTTTTTGGTTCACAAAAAAGTTTATGAACGTACTTCCTTAGAACACATGTAAACATTGTTCCCTAGGATGAAATCCTCACCTCATACCCATACATAATCACAATAGCATTCAAATGATTATGGCGATGTCTTATCTACAAAGTTTAATGGTTAAGAAATAAACCTCGTATTGTATTCCTTAATACTATATCTATCTAGATTTCAAATATGCTTCGCAGTTTTGTTTTCAATATGCACGACTTGAAAGATACGTTAGGGAATGAAACAGTTTAAGTCAAATATCACTAACCTCAAGTGGAAGGATGATTGTTGTCGTTGTAGCTCCTTGCTTCTTCACATCTTCAAGTCTTTGCAATACTTGTAATGTCTCATATCCTAATAGTTTCAAGCTAACCTATACGAAGTTGACTCTAGTACATAATCAAGCGACTCTTAACATGAGTTTTGATTCATTAAAATATGACAACCAAACTTGACATACCAACGCTTGGTGGGATCAACCGAGCTATTCTCTAATAATCTCCCCCTTTGTCAATTTTAGTGACAAAACTCTTACATCATATGGATAAATAAATTACAAGAATTCATTACACATACGCTTGATTCCCGAATTCAACAGCACAGTAAACTGCACACATTCAATCCTCAAAAATGTCGATGTTGACATTATAATAACAAAGAGAAAGAGTATTAGCTTTGTTAAACCGCACGTCTTTGTTATACCACTAATATGACAGTTTACTCCCTCTTAGTTTGTGCTTTGACTCTTTAGTTTAGATAAACGTTTAAGCACCAATGTTCTTTTCCTTAGCGATACCAATCAATATAAAATCAATGCCAATATCACTTGTTTACTCCATATATTTCTCCCCCTTTTTGTCACAAAATTACAAAGAAACGAAAAAATAAAGGACAACACGAAAAGAATCTTACAAATCTCAAAATAGACTTGCAACCTGTAGAGTTAGGCACGAGGGTTCCACACACCATGTTCTGATAACCAATATCAAAACCGAAACTACAAGAAGTTTTATTTTGATATGTTATCAAGGAAACAATTATCCGAAACAATTTTTCCACTTTAGTTTAGCAAACCAAAAATCAACTAAGCACCTTAGTTCCTTTGCTAAACCGAATGTACAAAAATAATCGCTTATTCGATAAGACCAAAATAAAGATAACTCTATTTTTCTCATCAGGTTCTAATTATCCATAAACTTAGACCTTTCAATTTTAAACAAGACAAGTACTAGGTTAGTTAACTATCATTTCTTGTTAAGGAATTCGATTAGACTTGAATAACCGAAGCCTCACTTCGATAAGTCTAACTAAGATCATAATTAACTTAGTTTCTCTTATCCGGAATCGAATTGGACTAAACAACTCATCCCGTAAACCTTTTATTTCGTTAAGCCAAAAACAATTCATACAAACCAAATAAATCAACTTGCATAATTATTCACCTCAACCGGAAGCAATTGAAACAACATAGACATTAAAGTACCGCAATTGCACCGAAATTTTGTAAGCCTAAACAATTGATACCACAGAATAAAGCAAGATAACAATAGTTTTTCTTAACCGGAACCAATTGAATCACACATATATCCATATACACATAATGGAATAAACATCAATTGTACCGTAATTTTGTTAAGCAAAAGAAATAAATATATATGAAATAAACTCGGGCTTTTCTTAAACAGGAAAACAATTAACTAATAACATTGTTACATCAAATTTCGCATCCACTTCTCCTATAAGTTTGTGTCTTCGTCCAGGGAGAATTGATATCGAAATATCATCATGTTGTCATCCTTATGCAAAAACAAAAGAATAACAATAACCAACCTTTACCGGAGAAAGGTTGAAAATCGGTTTTAACAATTGCAAGCAAAAGTTGAAAACCGTCGAAACACAAATGTTTTATGCTAAACCAAAATCGATTCAACATATTGTGACTTTTCACATATTGTTTCTACCAGAACCCCTCATGATTCTTTGATAAAGCCTACCAACATGGGCTAGAACTTAATCCTACTAAATCAAAAAGTCACCCAAACCACAAGGGTTCACAACATATGGGATCGAATATTAAGGTAGTAAAAGCGAAATCAAACATCCCATAAACATACATAGCAATAATATAAAAGCATTCAAGCACAGGCTATGTAAACCGAAAACTATCACAAGAAAATTATAAATCAAATAATTTTATTCATAATAGACTAATACAATCATTGAAAGAAATCATAAATTGATGTCTATTTTACTCTTCCTCGGTTCTTATGACGATTGCTTTCAAAAACTGGATTCAAATTCTTCTGAGCACTTCCTTTTTCAGTAGAAAAATTGTTCATCTCCAACAGTTGGGAATGAAGATTAGCTAGCACTTCTTTTGAACCCTTTATCACCAGCTCATGATATCTTATGCAACCTCAAACAGAGAGAATTTGTTTTCTTAGAGAATCTTGAGAGTTATCATGAAGAGAAACATCATGAGTTTCAGTCATAATTGATGCACAGAGTGCTAAATCATCAAGAGATGACCCTTCTTTTACCGATTTCTCCATTGAAATAAGATACTTCTTTCGGGAAGGAAGAAGATATATAAAACGGGAGAAAATCAATGAATAATTTGGTTTATGGAAACTGAAACCATTTTTCCCAAAAATAAAAGATATTTAATATTTTTCACTTAAGAAACAGTCATGAACAACCTGCCCAGATTTATGCTTCCTCACAATCAGAATTTTGTTCAATAAGTGAGGATGCATTCTTCAACACAATCAGTAGGTAACAAAGACATCCTTTGGATGAGTTATAAGCACAATAGACCGTGCTTCCTTGCGTTCTTTCTTTCTCTTGTGATTGCATGATTTTGCAATTTTCTTTTGAGATCTAATAAACTTATCAGTCTTCAAAAACTTTATCCCCTTAAGAAGAGTCTTGATAAATTATTTTGATGAGGTTTCCACGAGAGATTTTGGTGTGGTTATTTCCTCCATTTAAAGAACATGATGTCCTATTATCGGAAGTACTAGTTTCTGATTCTTTTGGATTTTCACCAAATTTTTCTTTTTCAGAATTTACCATACAGGTTCTATCTGAAAGGAACTTCAAAAGGTTTTCAAGTAGCAGGCTTAACCTTTCATTTTTCTTAATTCCCAACTCACGTTTTTCTAGGAGTTGATTAGACTCTCTGGAATCATCACAGTTAAAGTTGGCAAGAAGCGCATTGCAATTAGATATTTCTTCATTGGATTCTTCCTCCGGAATATCATCAAGAGTGGAGACATACGCCCTATTGCACTTTCTAGTTCTTCTGCTGGAACAGTGTTTTGCCATATGTCCGAATCTACGACACTTGAAGCATTGAACTTCATCATTACCCTTTTTATGGAAAACTGATAATGTATCAGGAACACGTTTATCAATAGATAAAATGTTCTTAATCTGTTTCGCTAAAAGCACAATAGTTGAGTCAAGCTCCTTTTGAACGGGTGCATTAACCTCTTGGCAACGTTTCTCAGTTTGATTCTTCAACAGAATTTCTCTATCAAAGATCTTTAACTTTCCTACAAGAGAGCTTCGAGAAAGTATAGAAAGATCATTTCCTTCTATAATGACATGTTTCTTAGACTCGTATCTGGATGGTAACGATCTGAGAATTTTGTATACTATTTCCTTTTCAGGTATGGCCTTTCCAAGGAAAAAAGATGCGTTAACAATCTCAGAAAGTTTAGAGTTAAACTCCTCGAAAGTGTCGTTATCATCCATATTGAGATGTTCCCATTCAAATTAAAGGGAAATAAGTCTAGCTTCTTTTTCAGATTCATCTCCCTCGAATACAGTCTCAAGAATATCCCATGCTTCTTTAGAAGTTCTACAAGCCAGTACATGATGTAGATCATGAGTAACTGCATGAATGATGGCATTCAAACCATCAGAATTCTGCTTTGCAAGAATCCTTTCTTCAAGAGTATAAGACGCTAAGTGTTTAAAATCTGACTCCGAATAGTCCATCGGACGTTGGTATCCGTCTTCGATTAATAACCATGTATTAAAATATCGGGATTGAAGAAAAGCTTTCATAGCCGATTTCCATGATGGGTAATTTGTCCCATTAAATCTTGGTGGTACGTTAACTGAATCACTCATTAAATTCATTTCTTATAGGTTTGATCGCACCAAACACAGATTGTTAGATCTTTTCGTGTTTTCTTGCTATGATACCAATTGAAAAGACGAGGGTACCCAAATATACCTCAATCTAAAACTTTTCCTACCTATAATTCCTTTCTCCGAAAGTGATTGTCCATGGACTGAGTCGAGACAATACAACTAATCGGTTCACCCTTCGTGTGATCGTCTTTGGATACGAGATCAAGACAATAAAACAACGAAGTATGTTTACTTGATAAAAAGGTTCGAACTTAACCAAAAACAATAGGATTCACTTATCAAGTAAATATGAACTAACGTTTGTGTGATTTACTTTAATTATAATAAAACAATTATAATGCGGAAAATAAAAGTAAATGACACAGCAAGATTTTGTTAACGAGGAAAGCGCAAACGCATAAAAACTCCGGGACCTTGTCCATATTGAATACTCTCAGGATTAAGCCGCTACAAAAAATTACACCAACTTCGTATAGTTGACACCAAGCAACTAAACCTATAGTTCACCTAGTTCCGTCTGTATTCCCACGCCTCCAACTTATAAATAAGTCACTTACTTGGATCAATTCCTTTGGTTCGTATTCCAAACAGTAAAGGAACAACAAATCTGTTTGGTATCAACTCTCTTCAACCAAGTGAAATGAGTCGGACAAAGGCTCTTCTGTTTATCTTAACATAAACTCCTTCATCAGGTCCTTAGATCTATCTTATGTTCAATTACCAAAGTAATCGTTAAGATTTTGCGATCAACACTCTTAATCCAAAGAATTGTGTTGATGCCGATCCACTCAATTAATCAATCCAATTCTATCACAAGGATAAAACCGATTATTAATTGGATCCTATTTTTACCGAAACAAGTATTGTGCAGACCAAAGATTATGAAATCACAAATCAGAAATCTTCAATATCTTATTCGTCTTCAAATCTTCTTAGATCTTCAATAAACACCTGCACACAATCACTTGAATCTCTTGTGATCAATCACGCACAGAATGGATTCTATTAACGATGGATTATCACAAGATCGTCTTTAGAACTAACAACACTCTAAAGATCCCTGTCGAAACTCTGAACTAGTTTTAGGGAATCTTATATCAGAAGAGAAGATTCTCAAGCATAAACAAACTAGGTGCAATCAAAGTTCAACCACCGTTAGTCAATCAAATCAATGAAAACAAAAGATAAACCGCAATTATCTAGTTCCCCCCAACGGTACTGACTAGAGATTCTCAATCCCAAAGAAGACTTTAAGACGAGCGGTCGTAAGAGATTTCTCCTAATTAGGTTAATCTCCTCTCCGAATAGACGGCTTCACCAGTAGCAGCACAACAAGAGGTAGTTTGCTATTGCGAAGGATTAGTTTGCTAGAAATGCAAACTTTGGTATTTATCGACTAGGAAGTTTGGACACCAAGGAATTTCCAAACCGAAAATATTCTCAAGATATTCATTAAAGCACAAATTCGGTTTCCATAATTCTTGGAAATGCTCTGTCCAAAAATAATGATCGAAATATCTCAGAAAAGCTCTAATTAGTAAATGCACATTGCTAATTCTTATTTCCCTACAAAATGAAATTAATAACCTTAATTAAAAGATTCTTAACTAATTTATGTTTCGATCCTGGGATTCTCTTCACTTAGATATTAAGGAATAACTTTGAAAAATTAAATAATAAACATTCACAGCACGTGTTCAAAGTATGTCGACATCCTATCTTTGTAAGTTCTCTTTCATACTTACAACCTTGAAACCGATTTTCCACACTTCCAAACAAGTTTAGAATTGGTTCATCTGACTTTCAAGAACTATGTTATTGATCAAATAACATTCAATCACGAATTATGGGTTTAACGGTTCTACCTCCATGTGAGTACTGTGCATAGTAACATTAGCTTTTCATAATTCGGTTGACTAGGTACTAGGATCGGTTCCCCACATATATACTTGAATGTGTTGCACATGTCCATAGGATCGGTTCCCCTTTTCTTAAAAACGTGTTGCACATGTCCATAGGATTGGTTCCCCTTTCTGCTATAAACCTGTTGCACCTCATACAAGGATCGGTTCCCCTTTGTGATGTACTACACCTCTTACTAAGATCGGTTCCCCTTTGTGATGTACTACACCTATTACTAGGATCGGTTCCCCTTTTCCCATATTTGGTCAGACATAAAATCACAAACCCGATCATACCATCTCAGGTGATTACTTAAGATCGGTTTCACTAATAAAAGTCACACCAATACATAAGTCAGGCCTTTGTGAATAGTTATACTAAGAACACAAACAAGTTGTGAGCGGTTATACTCAATCACACATATTGGTTGTTCATAAGATAATTAATGAATAAAAAAAACCAATAACACCTGGCAATTTCCTTTTCGGTTCACATACAAGTTTATGAACTTACTTCCTTAGAACACATGTAAACATTGTTCCCTAGGATGAAATCCTCACATCATACCCATACATAATCACAATAGCATTCAAATGATTATGGCAATGTCTTATCTACAAAGTTTAATGGTTAAGCAATAAACCTCGTATTGTATTCCTTAATACTATGTCTATCTAGAGTTTAAATATGCTTCGCAGTTTTGTTTTCAATATGCACGACTTGAAAGATACGTTAGGGAATGAAACTGTTCAAGTCAAATATCATTAACCTCAAGTAGAAGGATGATTGTTGTCGTTGTAGCTCCTTACTTCTTCACATCTTCAAGTCTTCGCAATACTTGTAATGTCTCATATCCTAATACTTTCAATCTAACCTATACGAAGTTGACTCTAGTGCATAATCAAGCGACTCTTAACATGAGTTTTGATTCACTAAAATATGAAAACCAAACTTGACATACCAACGCTTGGTGGGTTCCACCAAGCTATGCTCTAACAGTACCAACAAGACTTTAATTTGAATCCTTAGTCAAACAGTGCATGATAACCCCAGAACATGGCATGAGCAATTACCCATTGTGCGTATCGGACTGCACCCAGAATATCCACTGGAGTCTCTCCTTACTCACTTGTCTATGGCGCCGGTGCCATTCTCCCAGCAGAGATCAAGATCCCATCATCTAGGATTGGAGCAGCAAGTGGAGTCCAAGAGAATGAGACTGAAGCGTCAATCTCCAGGATAGCAGAGTTAGGCACTTTGGATTCTAGGAGAATGAAAGCGGAAGAACATGCTCAGGATTCAAAAGGAGGAACTCCATAGCGTATAACAAAGTTGTAAAATCTCGTGTTTTTCAAATAGGAGATCTAGTGCTAAAGACAGCCAAACATATTCAGTAAAACATGTCCGCGCCAAAATTTCCCCTAAATGGAAAGGCCCCTATGTGATCACCAAAGCATATAACAGAGGATACTACAAGATCGTCAAGATAGATGGAGGAAAATTTGAGGCAGTCATCAATGGGAAGTGGCTCAAGGCGTACTACGCCTAATCATTATTCCATTCCTCACACCTAGTAGTTCGATCAATTAGGCATATTCCTCTCATTTCCTACTTACATATATTTTCTATCAATTAGGACTTATTAATGTAAACTTTATTTTCTTACCAAAATTCAATGCAATTCATTTTCCAAAACACTGCTCAAAACCAAAAGGGGAAGAATCAACTGTTCTCACACCTACCTATTAAAGAAAAAAAACAATAGAATGCCTGAACACAAAAGAAAAAAAGTTCAAACAAGACCGTCCAGCAAGTTGTAATCCCTTGAAAGCATCATCTTCAGCCTATAATGATACCTTACAGTCATACTGATAGACGCATTTATGTGTCTATTTTGTTCTCAATTTTCTGTATTATTAGACTCGATTAAGTACTTATTGTGTTATTTTGTGTTCTTGTAGGAAATTTTAGAGAAATAAGCCCTTGCGGTGAAATGGGCTCAAAAAGCAGTGTTTTACACCTCGGAGAAATGTACCGTATGCACCCCAGAAATGCACCGGAAGCGTCCCAGAAATGTCCCGGAGGAACCCAGAAAATTACTATTTCCACCCCAAAATTACTATTTCCACCCCAATTGCTAAAGGGACACCCGTACAGGATTAGGGGGAGGACATTTTCTTCTCAAAATTCAAATTCTGTTTTTGGCGGGAAAGTTTCTTCACACTCTGGTAGATTTTCCAATCAATTTTTGAAGGTGTTAGACAGAGATTAAATGGCTGAAACTTTGTGGAAAGTTGTGATATGTCATAACATAGCTGTCATGGATGTTTTGATCGATCAAATTTGGCTGGAAAACGTGTTTTAATCCACGAGTTGAAAACAAGGTGAAACACGCGTCAACGGGATTTGGAGAAGATTTTTAGCGTGTACTGAACGTGCTTAGCTGACTCAATCAATTATATGGAGCGTGAAGAAGGTTTATAAGGATAGAAATACATCTGCATGCGTGTGGAAGATCAAAAAATGAAAATTTTGGCCGTGGAGAATATTTTTAATAAATGAAGATTATTTGGGAGATATGGACGGATTAAATGAGTATTAAGAGTATAAATAGATGGATATTGGTACAAGGGAGTGGTGTCCAGAGTTGGAGGTCGAGAGGATAGCTCAGGAGCAAGAAATCACGAGTTGACCAAACTCTGTTTCTGCTGCTGCTGATGATGAAGAACACCAAGAACACGAAGAACAGACTGGCTTAAGCAGTCATTAATCAACAGCGTCTGAGACGCACTCTGGGGGTCGCATTGCAGTCTCAACATCAGCAACACATGTCTCTTATCGTTCCTTTTCTGACGCCTTATGTGGGTCGTACATTCACTGTTTTACTCATTTTTATCATTTTAATCAACTTTTGAGCAACAATTATGTATTTTGAGAACATGATTAATATGACGAGTTAAACCCCAACACTGGGGCGATGGAGGAAGCCTTATTTCACACTTGGGTAATTATATTTAATTCTTTTCATGACTTTTGCATTAAGTTTAATTGAAATTATGATTTAAATTAATTAGTTGTGATTTGATTTGATGGGTCATGCTTAGCTTAGATGATTTGATGTCCCATGCTTAACATTTACACCTAATATTTTGAGAATCTATCTTGGCAATAAATTAGAGTCGATATATTTAATATATTTTTCGAGCTATTATTGATAAAAGAATTATTATTTGAACGTTAAGAAATGAATTTGGCAGAATCCTAGTCCCAGTACCTCTCTACCAATTTGTCAATATTTTTGTATATAATTTTTATAAATCTAAAAATCCTTCACCTTCACAAGTCTTAAGAGTTCGAACCATCCTTACCACTACTACTACAACCCCAGAAAAACCACTAATCATTTTGGCGCCGCCGACGCGGATTTGTGCTTAGATAGAATTTTTAGGTTTATTTTTTTTTATTTTTTTTACTATTATTTGTTCCTTTTTTCGTTTCTTTTTGTGTCTTTGATTTACAGGTTCGAAGTGGAATACTATGGACTTGGAAACAAAAAGCTTAAAGCTAAAAGCTAAAAGAGAAGAAAAAAAAGACATAATTTTTTTTTTAGGATTTAATTTTTATTATTTTTTTTGTATATAGCTTTTATTTATTTATTTTAGAATTTGTAAATAGGCTTTATTTTTCATAATTTTTGTAATTTTTGGACTTTTTATTTGGACTTTATTCTGGACAATTGGACTTTATTTATTTTTTTTAAACCCTACGGAAGGGTACCCTTAAATACAAACTATTTGCAGGGAAGGACGACGATTACTATATCTTCTCGGCCCCTCGGGTTCGTACATGACATAGGAGTCGTGGCCCGAGTCGACTTCAACGGTTCATCCCCCGTCTGGTACGGGAGGTAAGTCCAATCGAAACACCCGCGAATCTCCTGCAAGCGGGTTACTGTCTTCCTTAAGGTGATAATTGTTTGAAGACGAACCGAACTGTTTTTAAATTCCTAGTACAGGGAAAGGCCTGGCCAATACAAGATAAGGGTTCGGATTTCATCACCGCTCCCTTCTTGCCCGCCTTAGGAAAACGAAACCTAACGCGAACCCAAGCTTAAAACTTGACTAGAACGAAACCGATAGGGTAACGCGCTTATTAGGAAAAAATTTCGAAGGATATTGGTTACTTTCTTAAGCACACCTTGAAGTTCATAATGGTTTCTGTGAGTTGAATGCGTGACTGCGCCGCCTTGTGATAGCGGTGAGGCCTTGGGTATCAAAGCTCCACTGAGCTTCCCTCGCCTCAATTCAACTTACTTTGACTCGGATTGATTCCATAGGGGTTTTCTTAAATTGTAACGAATTCCCCTTCGAGAGATAGAAGCAAGTCTAGAAACAATCTAAGTGGAGCCATCATGCTTTTTGTTTGCTAGAATTTATAGGTTTGATTTGGTCGAGTCATCCTTGTTTATGATTGTGTAGAATTCCTTTGTAGTTTGTGTTTCCTCGGTGATGAATCCTTTTCAGGAGACGCCACCTGAGATGACGTTACGAGAATATATGTCTAGAAATTCTCGTTATCAAGAGACGTCTTCGGAAATGACGCTTGGTGAATATATGCGTGGGCAGCGATATATGAATACTCCAACTTTTATTGAGGAATCACCTCTAACGATCTATGAGAAATATTATAAACATAGACCATGTAGTTGGGAACAAAGCTTGAGAATTCGTGAATATCAAAAATTATATCGTGATGATGATGAGGAGGAGGATGGTGATGATGATTATAATGATATTTCTAGTTCAAATTCAAATAATTTTAATAATTATTTACATATTCAAAAGGATGAGGATTTGACTAGAAATACCCCCGTTTTAGAAGATGATTACGAAACCGATGATGGTTTAGAGGAACCAGTTTATCTTGAGAGTACTGTTTTCGAGTCAAACGATTTAGAAACAATAGTCTTAGATGAACTCGTAGAGATTAGCGGGGATGAACCTGACTTAGAAAAATCAATCGCCCACTTTCAGGAATCTGATGACCTAGAAATTAGGGAGATTATGACCAGTCTACCTAGAGACGCTGAAAACTCTAAGTTTGGGGGTGATTATCATTCTCCATGTTCTTTAACTCTTACAAAAATCCCTCACGTGGGACTTGACATCAATGCCTCAACCATCTTACAAGACTATCTTCGTACTCGTTTTCCCGAACTTAATAATATTCAACACGAGTCTCAACTGTTAGAAACCCATCCTCTGGTTGATGAGGTTAGCCCAGGAAATAATACCAAGATTGACTTTGTTTTCCCACCAAAAACCTTTCTACCAATTGTGGGAACATATAAATTTCAGATGTGTCAATTATTAATTTTTGAGACTAAACCTAATTACTTTAGGAGATTAGGGTCGACACATATGTTTAAGGAAGACCACCATTCTCTTTGTGGTCAGCTGTGTAAGTCAAATCTTATTGACTTAGAGGATCCGCAATTATTTAGGTTATTACTTCGTGATTCTAAGTTCGTCTTTGAGTTTTTACAGACTCTAAGACCTAGTGATTCGGATCCCATCTATGAAGAAACGCAGCCAATGAAAATATTCTATTTAGACCCTTTCATAGAACCTGAACCGCAATTAGCGATAGTTTTCAGGAAACTAGGTAAGGGCATGCTTTTCTTTTCCATTTTCTTGGTTCACTGCAGTTTCCTATGGTCAGCTCTTTTTGGTTTTGAAGACCCACAGTTATTTCGACTGTTACTTTATGGTTCGAGTTAACCAATCCTTTTCTAAGTCTGGCTGAAGACTTTAAACTTAGCACTTCTTGGGAGGTAACCCAATCTCATGCAACACGGTAATATCCTTCCTTAACTCTTTTGTTTCAAATAGTAACCGTTTCTCCTTGTTCATGCTTTTAATTTCATCTTTAGATCATTGAGGACATTGTTAGATTTAAGTTTGGGGGTATGGGAGAAACTTTTTAGTTGCAATTAGTAAACTCCAGAGCCTAGAAATTTATGCCTATTAAGGTTTGCACTAACCAATCTAAGTGGATGGGAAAATCTTGGTTATAGGAGTTGAGGAACCAATCTGATTAGATGGAAACATCGAAAGAGTCTATTCATAAAAGCACAGAGCTCAGGTGTTAGAAATAACATGATAGTTGCACCATATCTCGTTGAGTCCTTTTCATTTCTGTTTTATTTTTTCATTTTAAACTATGTTTCTCTAAGTGATTAGGTGGAGCACACGATTCAAGTTGTTACCACTGCTAGGGTGAATTAGAGTGACTGAGTTACTAAAAAAAAAAAAAAAGACCGGACCAGTCAGACCAATCGGAATAAGTATTAACACTTGGATAGCAATATGCGTGTGGTCTCCCTGTTTCCGTCGCCTAAGCAAGCGTGGAATGCAGGATCCGTGGGACCTATCGTGTAATCTGCTGACAAGAAGCATGCGCTTGGATCAAAAAGATATATTCATGCCGTTAAGTTAAAAAAAAATATGGTTATTGTTCTGTGTAGTCAACTACTGGTTCCCTTGTATTTGCCAGTTTGTTGATCTAGATTTAAGTTATTGACCACTGGTTCCCTTGTATATGCCAGTTGTGTTGATATTAGTCAGACCAGTATCTCAGTCCATTAGGATAGGTTCATTTTGGCATTGGCCTTCAGACAAATATGTGAAACATCGATCATTTGGTTAACATCATAACCATCTACATTTTTCTATTTCCATCTCCTTTTTCTATCCATATGATTAGTTTGACTCCGAATATGATGTCCATACTGCAACTATCTGAGTAGAGCTCTGTCACTTTATATGAATTTTAGTATGCTTGAGTGTAAACTCGTGTACAGCAATTGGAATTTCGCATCAGGGTACTTCCTCCCGTAGTCAGTGATTGTAAGCCAACCAAGGAGATTCTTTAGTGCCTTCCAAGGTTCTGCGTAGATAGCTAGGGTCTGGAGTAGAGGTTTTGTGGGTACACCTCTGGTAAACCCTCCGGAGACAACACTCCGCCACTAGGGCCACCTAGGGGTTAAAATGATTTTCCTTTCTAGAATAAATTTTCTCGAGGACTAGCAAATAATAAGTTTGGGGGTATTTGATAGACGCATTTATGTGTCTATTTTGTTCTCAATTTTCTGTATTATTAGACTCGATTAAGTACTTATTGTGTTATTTTGTGTTCTTGTAGGAAATTTTAGAGAAATAAGCCCTTGCGGTGAAATGGGCTCAAAAAGCAGTGTTTTACACCTCAGAGAAATGTACCGTATGCACCCCAGAAATGCACCGGAAGCGTCCCAGAAATGTCCCGGAGGAACCCAGAAAAATTACTATTTCCACCCCAATTGCTAAAGGGACACCCGTACAGGATTAGGGGGAGGACATTTTCTTCTCAAAATTCAAATTATGTTTTTGGCGGGAAAGTTTCTTCACACTCTGGTAGATTTTCCAATCAATTTTTGAAGGTGTTAGACAGAGATTAAATGGCTGAAACTTTGTGGAAAGTTGTGATATGTCATAACATAGCTGTCATGGATGTTTTGATCGATCAAATTTGGCTGGAAAACGTGTTTTAATCCACGAGTTGAAAACAAGGTGAAACACGCGTCAACGGGATTTGGAGAAGATTTTTAGTGTGTACTGAGCGTGCTTAGCTGACTCAATCAATTATATGGAGCGTGAAGAAGGTTTATAAGGATAGAAATACAGCTGCATGCGTGTGGAAGATCAAAAAATGAAAATTTTGGCCGTGGAGAATATTTTTAATAAATGAAGATTATTTGGGAGATATGGACGGATTAAATGAGTATTAAGAGTATAAATAGATGGATATTGGTACAAGGGAGTGGTGTCCAGAGTTGGAGGTTGAGAGGATAGCTCAGGAGCAAGAAATCACGAGTTGACCAAACTCTGTTTCTGCTGCTGCTGCTGATGAAGAACACCAAGAACACGAAGAACAGACTGGCTTAAGCAGTCATTAATCAACAGCGTCTGAGACGCACTCTGGGGGTCGCATTGCAGTCTCAACATCAGCAACACATGTCTCTTATCGTTCCTTTTCTGACGCCTTATGTGGGTCGTACATTCACTGTTTTACTCATTTTTATCATTTTAATCAACTTTTGAGCAACAATTATGTATTTTGAGAACATGATTAATATGACGAGTTAAACCCCAACACTGGGGCGATGGAGGAAGCCTTATTTCACACTTGGGTAATTATATTTAATTCTTTTCATGACTTTTGCATTAAGTTTAATTGAAATTATGATTTAAATTAATTAGTTGTGATTTGATTTGATGGGTCATGCTTAGCTTAGATGATTTGATGTCCCATGCTTAACATTTACACCTAATATTTTGAGAATCTATCTTGGCAATAAATTAGAGTCGATATATTTAATATATTTTTCGAGTTATTATTGATAAAAGAATTATTATTTGAACTTTAAGAAATGGATTTGGCGGAATCCTAGTCCCAGTACCTCTCTACCAATTTGTCAATATTTTTGTATATAATTTTTATAAATCTAAAAATCCTTCACCTTCACAAGTCTTAGAGTTCGAACCATCCTTACCACTACTACAACAACCCCAGAAAAACCACTAATTACATACTCTTCAAGTTCTTGATTGCATTCTCCACTTTCTCTAATTCCTCAGCCAAAGCCTTTTCTTCCTCCAAGATAGACTTTGCAGCAGGAACGACGTTAGCAATGATACCTGCTCGATCAACTTTGATGATATCAAGGCGTTGTCGGAGCCATCTCACATTGAACTTCATAGATTCGCAGGTAGATATCATGTTCTCCCACTTCTCAACAGTTGATTCAGCAACATCACGAATAGATTTACCTTCCATCTTCGCAATCATGGGGAGAAGACAGTTTACCGTAGTCACCAAGGCGGACGAGCAGTGTTGTACCACACTCCTGGTGGCGATATGGCCATACTTTCTCCATATCTTCGTATACAAGTGATGGGATGTCATAGGCACAACAAATTAATCAAGATATTTATCACTAATTAACTAGTATATAGCGGTAGTAAGAGATCGTTCCCAGAGAGAGCTGTGTAATTGATATGTTATTTGATAATCAAAATAAAGTAAATAACAAAGGGGGGGAGGGGTTGATTAAAGTAAATAAAAAGATAATAATAAAAGAAAGTGATGATCAAGGAATCCTTCGCCGTTACCAAGCATTAACATGATTATAATAATTATCTATTGTTCGTAAGAACCATTCATCACCAACCGTAGAATAACATCTAACTCAGTGCTATCCCCAAAACTCCTTATACCACGGATACGGAAACTCTCCAATATCAGATTCTATTCAACCGAACCACCAAGTAGTAGCTCACTCAAGGTGTAATCCAATCGAACGCTTTAGTCTTTGTGAATTAGGTTAATCCCAGTAGTTAAACTCTTAGCTGAAGGTTTACTTGCTGGTGCTTTTTTCCCACACGATTCCTCCACAGAATCTCTCTGTAAGGTCTCGCGATTTCTACTTGTGTAGAGAGTTAATCGACGATTACTTATCTCATAACTTCTACTAGTAATAGAACAGTCAATAGACTAATCTAGTATGCATCCCAAATCCATCTAAGAATCACTCATAAACCCTAGATATGGTAAACACAAACGATGATGATAAAACTCTCAATAGATTTGTATTATTAATAAAGCTTCACGCTTGGAACATTAATTTCATCCTTAACAACAAAGGATTTTGCTGCCCATGATTACACAATTACCCGGTTTCCCCCTAAAGGAGTAAACCCTAAAATATTAATGAAGAACAAAAGTATAATATGAGATGATTAATTTTACATGACCTAATACCCTTTTTATAGGTTTACATTGCTTGGCCATCAAGTATTTAGTTCGGTCCAAGAACCCGACCCGAAAATACGACATAGAGACCCTAACCGTGACCTTAGGCCTTCACAAGTATGCATACACGTTTTTATACTCCTTAAGTATGTGTACCGGTATGCGAACCTCAAATTCCAACAGAAATCTTCGGAACTTAAGTATGCGTACTCGTTTACATACTTTACCGTTTCGGCATTCAGTAAAAGCTTGTTTTGGTCACAACTTCTTCGTCCGAACTCGGAATGACCTCATTCTTTTTGCATTATTTTTATATTTAAATTATATTCAAGATGATGATGAGAAATCTCTAATTTGAATGAGTTAAGATCGGTCTTTGGCCCTTCTCTTGAGTTTAAGCGTTTTGCTCCTTTTCGTCGCACTTCTTCCACTTCTCTTGGACTTGGGCACTTGGAATACTTATCTTCTTAGCTATTTTAAGCACTTTGTAGCTCCTTTTTGGATGATTCACCTATTGTAGGCAAATAAGAGAAAACAAGAGTAATAATACGAATACATGCGAGAATAATAGCTAAAACAAGTATGGAATGGACACTAAAATCATATAAATTATGCACTTATCAAATTCCCCCACACTTAGATTTAGTTGTTATTTCTACTGCGCACCCCTTATAAGGATGATGTGCTCACCCAATTCCCACTTTCAATTTCAGAGACAGATCGAGATGTGAACGTGACGATGATCGTTTAAGTCTTTGAAGATTCGAGGAATTGTATCCATTAGTTAGTTAGCTTATGCTATGTTATTTTGTTATATTTTTTGTACAAACCAAATCACTATTACATGTGTATCATCTGAGAGAATTTCTTGCGATTTTTTTAATAGTGGGTTTAGATTTGGGTTAATCCTTGTTTAGAACTTCTAAATTAATTCATAAATTGACGACTTAGATCCTTAGTGCCTCATTATGTGTTGATCTCTTGGTTTAGTAAGATTCTTGTTTTTGGTGCGCCACAAGTTGGTATCATAACTCACCATTAGATCTTACATGGGAAACAATAGATAATAGCTAGTGTTAGATAGTTTGTTAGATTAGTCTATAACTGGATTGGGTTTGTGAGATAAACCATAATTACTAAAATCTATTAAGAACTAAAATAATTATGAGCTGACTGATTGTTATATGTGTTCAACATGTTGATTGTTTGCTTCTTGTTTTGTGTGTATATAATTATGGAATAAAACTGTAAGTTAAAACATGTCAATATAGATTTAAGGAATTTTGATAGACATTAGAGATAAGTTAATTTTAGTTCTTTAACACATAGATAATCCATCATTGGGGAATTAGTGAGGTTTGTAATTCTAATATATTTGTGTCGTCTTTGTTCGTAGGAAAGCATTGTCGAGCCTAGCTAACCTAGACAGGGAAACTGCATGCATGGATTACCATTCATAAATGGAAGACTTACTTCTGTTAGTGAACTGTTAGATACAGAATTTTACTAAGAAACTTTATTATAAAGTATCCCCTAATGTACTTAGAACTAGTAATCTATTGAAATATAAATTAGTCTATTGAAGGTCATATATTTTAGTTACAAATTATAGATTTTAGTTATAGAAGGTCATATAGATTCGTGTTTCATTTCAAATCGTTTCGAACTCATTTGAAATGAGCTGCAATTTTCGCGTGTTTGTAAGTATGAACAATACTTGCACTTAGTCGAGAGATAGTATTTCTTTATTAGATAGGGAGTTTTTTGAAGACCAGAAGGACCGTTCGATTTTCGAGGACGAAAATGTTATAAGGTGGGGAGAATGTAACGACCCTCAAGCACGTCAACGCTATTTGTCTAGTCAATAAACGTTTTAGCCGCCAATGACTCGATTAATTTAATATGATCTTTCATTAATAGAAATTAATAAAATAATAATTTGAACCGAGACAAGTATCATTTGATAGATATCGAAAATTTAGGCGAAATGGATTACTAAAACGCGTAAATCGTACATTGGATGAGAAAGATATCATACTCGGAAATTTGGATGTCGAAGTTTGACAAAAATCAACCGGAGTTGACTCGTCCATTGACCATTCACTGTTGACCTTAACCGTTTCTTTGACTTAACCGCACCTCTTCATTGACTGGAACTCTTCACGGTAAAGAATTACCCTTAGTAATTTATTAGAGTAGCATAGATAATTAAGCATAATTAAGCATAATCTAAATAAACAAAAAAACTGTAAAGAAATGTAAGTCTTCTTTTTGTTCTTCAAACTTATATTCTATTTTCTTTTCTTCCCTTTTGTTTTACCGCGAAGTAAATGTTGTTGCTAGGAGAATTGAATAGGAAGGATGTGGTGGAGTAAGAGATAAGAAGGAAAATAAGATACTAGTTCTTTTGATGAATATATATATATATATATATAGTTCAACAATATTAGTTTGGTGAACAAAAGTAAAATAGAAAAGAGATAGAGAAGTAGAGAGGATGATACAGAATTTGAGAGCGAGATATGTAAAGAGAATGATAATGATCAAAGTGTTAATGTAATACCCCGATGTTTGGCAGTGTTTGGCCAAATGGAACATAAGTAATGATTTCTCCTTTCCTAATACCGAAGCCTTTTCAGCACAATTGGCTCCAACGTTGGCAGAAAACTCTGCACTTAAGTGTACTCGGGCGGGAGCAATCCAGGGATGGGTGACCTCCCGGGAAGTTACTGCTGGATGACCGCAGCGGTGCCCGTTGAAAACCTCACGCTGCCGGATAACCGCAATGGCTAAGTGAGGACAATATCGGTGGAGGTACTGGTCATTACAAATTGTCTCAGAGGCGATGACAGGTCACTTTCCGAGGGTGGGAAGGTACGCTGGATGGGGTTGGTACAGGTGCTTGATGGGCTGTCGTAGGCACAACAAATTAATAAATATATTTCCCACTAATTAACTAGTAATATAGCGGTAGTAGGGGATCATTACCACAGAGAGTTGTGTAATTGATAGGTAATTTGTATCAGCAAAATAAAGTGAATAACAAAAGGGGGTTTTGGTTTTAAGATATAATTAAAAGGACAATAAGAAAAGAAAGATGATTAAGGATTCCTTCCCCGTTACCAAGTGTTAACATGATTAGAATACTTATCTATCGTTCGTAAGAACCATTCGTCACCAACCGTGGCATAACAGCTAGATCAGTGTTATCCCCAAAACTCCTTCTATCACTGGATACGGAAGTTCTCGACTACCAAATTCTATGCAACGAACCACCAAGTAGTAGATCACTCAAGGTGTAATCCAATCGAACGCCTTAAGATTTGTGAATTTAGGTTGATCCCAGTAGTTAAACTCTTAGATCAAGGTTTACTTGCTGGTGTTGTCCTCACACACGATTGATCCACAGAATCCCTCTGTAAGGTCTCGCGTGTAGAGAGTTAATCGATGATTAATTATCTCATAACTTCTACTAGCGATAAAACAATCAATAGATCAATCTAGTATGCATCCCAAATCAATCTAAGAATCACTCATAAACCCTAGATATGGTAAAGACAAACGATGATGATAAAAACTCTCAATAGATTTGTATCATTAATAAAGCTTCACACTTATAACATTGAATTCATCCTAAATCAACAAAGGTTTAGTTTCTCATGATTACACAATTACCCGATTGCTCCCTAAAGGGGTAAACCCTAAAATATTAATGAATAACAAAAGTATAATATGAGATTATCAATCCTATGTGAAAGGCCTAATACCTATTTTTATAGGCTTACATTACTTGGCCATCAAGTATCTAGTCCGGTTCAAGAACCCGACCCGAAAATACGAAATAACGACCCCAAACGTGACCTTAGGCCTTCACAAGTATGCATACACGTTTTTATACTACTTAAGTATGTGTACCGTTTCGCACACTACAAAATCCAGCAAAAAATTTCGGAACTTAAGTATGCGTACCCGTTTGCATACTTTACGTCTTCGGTATTCGATAAAAGCTTGTTTTGGCCACAACTTCTTCGTCCGAACTCGGAAAGACCTCATTCTTTTTGCATTCTTTTTATATTTCAATTATATTAAAGATGATGATGAGAAATCCTTAATTTTAATGAGTTAAGATCAGTCTTTGGCCCATCTCTTGATTTTGAGCGTTTTGCTCTGTTTCGTCGCACTTCTTCCACTTCTCTTGGACTCGGACACTTGGATACTTGGAATACTTCTATTCTTAGATCTTTTTAACACTTTGTATCTACTTTTTGGATGATTAACCTATTAGAGGCAAATAAGACAAAACAAGAGTAATAACACAAATACATGCAAGAATAATAGCTAAAACAAGTATGGAATGGACACTAAAGTCATATGAAATATGCACTTATCAAATTCCCCCATACTTAGATTTTGCTAGTCCTCGATCAAAATAAATAAAACTAATCCTAAATACAAAAACTTCATGTCGTTGAGAAAACGGTTATAATTAGCATGTATAACAAGCCTTTAAACCCCTAGGTGTCCCTAGTGGACGAGTTATAGTCTCGTGAGGGCTTACAAGAGGTATATCCACAAAACATACTCCAATTTCTTGCCTTGTAAGAACCACTAAGGATAGACACAAAGTAATAGCTAAATAATTAGCCTGCATGAGTTCTTTTGCTGCAAACATCCCACATACATTCCAATCAGCACAAACAAGCAATTACTTAGGTGTGACATTAAACCTGATTGCAAAACTCTACTAAGATAATCATCGTACTTGTTGCAATGTTTGTCACAACACTCGCATACTGAAATCACATGGATAGATAAAAAAATGGAAATATAAAAGTGAAGTATGCAAATGTTGACTAGAGTGAAAGATGTTACCCACAATACTTGTATGAATGTCGTCAAAGGATCCTTATTTATAGCGCACTAGTTGAGAGAAGCACCCATTTAACTCGACCACGTGATTAGATACTCTAAGCGCATGTTCCTTTTCAGCAAGCATGTGATAGTTTCCTTGGATCCTGCGTTCCACGCTTATTTAGGCGACGGAGACAGGGACAACGTTTCACACATACAACTATCCAAGTGTCGAGAACCTCATCAATAGTCTTTTTGACTTGCTATATAATGATGATAGGTTTTTGTTTTCATCGACTATGATTAGTTCGAAATTCCGGAACTATCATTTATTAGTTGTCGATAAATGAAGAGGAGCCTTATTTATTTATTTTTTATTTTTTCGGCTCACTCTTTATGAGTGTAAGAGCAAGGTCTATGGAGTGAGTGTTCTCATTAAATATGAATGAGTATCACTGTATTTGCTCAAATTAGGTGCTACTATGGAGTGAGAATGCTCACTCACTCATCAATAATCACTCATACACTCATTTGGGCGAAAGAGTGTGCGAAAGTGGAGACTAAGCGGCTGATTGTCAGCCGTTTGGAAAAAAATTACATTGAGCGGCTAAACATATGCCTCTCAACCCTATTTTTGGAGTTTTATTATTTTAAAACTCTTGGATGTGGGACCCACATCAGGTTTTATTATTAAAAAAAAAAGAAAAAAACTACGGGATGCATAAGTTCAGCCGTTTTGGAGAAAATTTTTCTCTCCAAGCGGATAAACATCAGCCGCTTAGTCTGTTAATTTTGAGTCCCACGGTCACAAAACACTCTTTCACTCAGTCACTCACTCAATTTTAAAGGGAATGAGTGTTAAAAACACTCATTCCATAGCCCTTGCTCTAAGAAAATTGTCTATGGGGCTTTTATATACTCAACCAATGATTACCTTGCTACAACATCCACGACAGCATCAGGATCCCACCAAATCACTTTAGAGAAACAGATAACTGCAAAAATAAAAAGAAAGTGATTTAGTAATGATTAATTGCGAGGAATAATCTTTCAAATGACTACCATATCTAGTTTCGCATTCAATTATGAACGTATATATAAGGATTGTAGAATGACAAAATGGGACTCAATCTACAGTTTTAAGAACTGTTTCAACCTAAAAAGGTTTAGAGTGTCATCCTAAATAACTCATAATTAACTCCAAAAGATGAAGTCTCAAGAATGCAAAAAATCAAACAGTATCAATGGGTAGGGAACTAGGAAAAACATCCTAAACAAAAGTTGTTCGCCTACGTCTTTTCTATAAGGTGTCAAAAGGGAACAGTGTTTCGATAAATGGTATGACTTTTATGTCCTCCGGACTGACTGACATGCAATCTGAAAAAGTTCTGGTAAAATACCGAAACTCAAATGTCCATGCATATCGCTCCAACTTAACAGACTCCAAATTCAAATTTTATTTTTGGAAAAGAAATTTGAGTCTGTCCTGTTTCAAATTTGGGGTCAACCACTTAAATCATACTCTGTATGAAGTCTCGAGAGCTATTTTCATGACAAGTGCGCAGTCAGAATTTTCTGACGAGAATTCGTCAAAGCTTTCATTATAGATATAGAACTTTGTAAAATATAAGATGGGAATGCATGATATGATATGAAAAACTAAGAAAATTAAAAACAAAATGGATAGAGATACAAAAACTATGGGTTCCCTCCCATGCAGTACTTGGTTTAACGTCGTCAACCCGACGTTATTGTTATCCTCCGTACACCAACAATCTGAAAATTTGGTAATCCTTCCAAATAACAATCTGTAATTCAAATAATAGCTTCACAAAAACATTAGCACAAAATATAAATATTTAAGCTATCACTTTATTGAAGTTTCTCCCACACTTAGTCCTTTCTACACTCGGAAGTGGATATAGAACATAGAATTTGGGAACTTCCAAAGGTTCCTCGGCTTGGTGAACCTGCACAATACTCGAATCAAACACATCAAGTGGTGGATACTTAGAAGAAAAATAATCCGTTAAAACTTTGGAAGCACACAACTCCAATCCTAAGTGAGGTATTTTCTTAAAAGTTGGGTTAACAACTCTTTGAGAAGCTACTTCGATTAGAGGAGAAGGATCAATAGATATAGAATTATGCAAAGGATTAGACAAACCTTGTATCGGATCCTCATTAATTATCTCTAATGAATTATTTACCTCAAGTATATTGTGGTCCTTTATCGAACTATCGTTGTTTAGCTCAATTGGGTCTTCCACGACTTCAATCAATTTGGTTTCCTTCTCAATCTCCATCTCTTCAACACTTTCATCATCCGAATCAAATTCCGCTCTCAGGAACTCTTCTTCAGTGTAAATTTTGGGGTATTCTGTATGATTATCTGTCGAGGGAATAATCGGGTCTACTTCTTGCAAATCAACCGGCCTAAAAACATTGTAATTACGATATTCATTGTAACGTTGATATGCATTTGAGTATGTCACACCGTTCATAATAATGGTTCAGTCATACCAAGGCTCCTTCTTTTGAATAGGCCAATGATCATTATTACGATCCGGAGTTGGGATAACTTCATCATTGTTACATGGACTTTCCAAAGATTGCTCATCTACAAAATATTTGTTGTCTTCCTTAGGAATTTCATAATTAATTTGGTTTTGAGGCCAAACTTCTTCTTCATTCATTGTCTCGTTAAGTTGAGCAATGCGGTTCCTCGAGATATCCATAGTCCTTTGAAGTTCTTGGAGTGTGTCTTCAGTCTTTTTGTTATGCTCGTCCATCATGATACACATCCGTTCTGCAACAATCGAAGAAATAGGATTAGTAGGATAACTATCCTCCCATCCTTGTGATTGTTCACTTACATGCTCGTCATAAGGTTGTTGACATGTATGAGAATATCCATAAGGATCCATGAGATATTGATCATAACCAAAAGATTGGTTTTTATTATACCCATAGAATGGTTGGTAGTTGTCATATGAATGAGATTGAAAACCATATTGATTACCACTATTACATGATTGATCTTGTGCTCCGTACATGTTATTTCCGTAAGGAATCATGACGATTCACAAGAAAAATAAAATCAAAACAAAAATAAAAACAAGCTAAACAAATAAAAAATCATTTAGCGATTGCTCCCCGATAACGGTGCCAAAATTTGTATGGGTTGTCGTAGGCACAACAAATTAATAAATATATTTCCCATTAATTAACTAGTAATATAGCAGTAGTAAGGGATCATTCCCATAGAGAGCTGTGTAATTGATAGGTTATTTGTATCAGCAAAATAAAGTGAATAACAAAAGGAGGTTTTGGTTTTAAGATATAATTAAAAGGACAATAAGAAAAGAAAGATGATTAAGGAATTCTTCGACGTTACCAAGCGTTAACATGATTAGAATACTTATCTATCGTTCGTAAGAACCATTCATCACCAACCATGGAATAACAACTAGATCAGTGTTATCCCCAAAACTCCTTCTATCACTTGACACAGAAGTTCTCGACTACCATATTCTATCCAATGAACCACCAAATAGTAGATCACTCAAGATGTAATCCAATCGAACTCCTTAAGCTTTGTGAATTTAGGTTGATCGCAGTAGTTAAACTATTAGATCAAAGTTTACTTGCTGGTGTTGTCTTCACACAAGATTACTCCACAAAATCCCTCTGTAAAGTCTCGCGATTTCTACTTGTGTAGAGAGTTAACCGACGATGCCTTATCTCATAACTTCTACTAGTGATAAAACAATCAATAAGTCAATCTAGTATGCATCCCAAATCAATCTAAGAATCACTCATAAACCCTGGATATGGTAAAGACAAACGATGATGATAAAAACTCTCAATATATTTGTATTATTAATAAAACTTCACGCTTAGAACATTGAATTCATCCTTAATCAACAAAGATTTAGTTTCTCATGATTACACAATCACCCGGTTCCCCCCTAAAGGGGTAAGCCGTAAAATATTAATGAAGAACAAAAGTATAATATGAGATTATCGATCCTATGTGAAAGGCCAAATACCTATTTTTATAGGTTTACATTACTTGGCCATCAAGTATCTAGTTCGGTTCAAGAACCCGATCCGAAAAAACGAAATAACGACCCCAAACGTGGCCTTAGGCCTTCACAAGTATGCATACACGTTTTTATACTCTTTAAGTATACGTACCGGTTCACATAATACAAAATCCAGCAGAAATTTTCGGAACTTAAGTATGGCTACCCGTTTGCATACTTTACCGTCTTCGGTATTCGATAAAAGCTTGTTTTGGCCACAACTTCTTCGTCCGAACTCGGAATGACCTCATTCTTTTTGAATTCTTTTTATCTTTCAATTCTATTCAAGATGATGATGATAAATCCTTAATTTGAATGAGTTAAGATCGGTCTTTTGCCCATCTCTTGATTTTGAGCGTTTTGCTCTGTTTCGTCGCACTTCTTCCACTTCTCTTGGACTTGGGCACTTGGATACTTGGAATACTTATTTTCTCAGATATTTTTAGCACTTTGTAGCTCCTTTTTAGATGATTCACCTATTAGAGGAAAATAAGATAAAACAAGAGTAAGAACACAAATACATGCAAGAATAATAGCTAAAACAAGTATGGAATGGACACTAAAATCATATGAATTATGCACTTATCAATGCTTCTCATGAGGGGCAGGGAACGTCGGAGATCTGGGTTGCGCATATATTATGGAGCCGAAAACGACTCCAATTCAAGGTGGTGGTATTGTAATACCCCTATGCTTGGCAGTGGTTGGCCGAATGGAATATAAGTAATGATTTGTCTTTTTCTAATACCGAGGCCTTTTTAGCATAATTGGCTCCAGAGTTGGCAGAAAACTTTGCAGTTAAGCGTGCTCGGGCAGGACCAATCCAAGGATGGGTGACCTCCAGGAAGTTACTGTTGGATGACCGCAGCGGTACCCGTTGAAAACCTCACACGCCGGATAACCGCAGTGGCTAAGTGGGGACAATATTGGTGGAGGTACGGGTCATTACAGATAAGTGATAGACACATTTTTGTGTCTATTTTGTCTCGATTCTATATATTGATAGTGCTCTTTTTTGTACTTATTATGGTGTTTTAAGTGTGTGTAGGTATTTTTGGCCAACAAACATTTTTGGAAAATCGGCTCGAAAAGTTGCGCGGGGCACCCCCGGAGGACACTTGCTATTTGGACCCCTCAAATGGATAAGGGGTGACCAATTACTAAGGGGCATCCATTTCCAGGAAGTTGCTAAAGGGATACCAGCACAGGATAGGGGGAGGTCATCTTCTTCGTTTAAATTCAGAAAAAGGCGGGAAGAAATAACCAGCGAAGAACCAAACTTTCGATTGGATTTCGAAGATGTTTTCGTGAGATTCAATCACTGAAATTTGCTGGGCTGGACGTGATTCAACTAAAAAGGCCTGGTATGTGCGCTGGAATCAATCGAATTGGGCTGGATAAGCTTGAAAAAGGAAACAGAGTTTGAGTTTTGGACGGAAACTTTGTGGAATTATTTTAGGAATTCCAGGGAGACTAAACGCGTGATATTGTTTCCTAAGGTAGTATTCTATCTAAGGAAGAGTTTAGGATGGTTTGGAAGTCTCAGAAACGATTAAGGAAGTCGGCAGAAGAGATTATTGCCGTGGCTTGCACGAAAAGAAAAGAGAGAATTAATCGCTATTTTTAGGTTTCTGAGTAGTATAAAAGGTGTGTTTAAGTCCCAGGGAAGAAACGAAGTTATTGGAGCAGTCGCAGAGGAGTTTGTAACACTACAGAGGCGAATTGATCAAGTTGCAGGAAACCCGTATTTCTGCTGCTGCTGAAGAACATCCGTTGCAAATAAGAACACGTCTCAAATTTGTAACTCTGCTACAGTAACTTCTTTGTAACAGTCAGTCATTCGTTTTGCGACTCCAATACACCGTTGCAAACATTCAGAGTTATAGTTTTTCATCTTTTAATCAACTTTTGAACCATAAACAAATATTTTGAGCAAGTGATTAATATGAGGAGCTAAACCCCATTGCTGAGGCGACGGAGGAAGCCATTTTTCCAATTATTATGTGGTAAATTCTATTTAATTTAATTTTCGTAATTCTTTTATGATTATTTGCA
Source organism: Papaver somniferum (assembly GCF_003573695.1). NCBI lineage: Eukaryota > Viridiplantae > Streptophyta > Magnoliopsida > Ranunculales > Papaveraceae > Papaver > Papaver somniferum. Next base: position 42,594,899 of record NC_039360.1, on the reverse strand, counting down.
CTGAACTGAAATCGAATATATGATTCTGATTAAGTGGTTGTGTTCTCAATTGATGGGTCATGCTTAGGTTAAATCTTTTGATGGTCCATGCTTTCGATTTACAACTATTGTTTTGAGAATCTACTTGTCTAGGCGAAAATAGAATCACTTTAAACGTAAAGAGTTGCATAAATATTGACTAGATTAAATCACATAAAAATTGGAGATTGGTGGAATCCAAAGTCTCAGTGCTTTTTATAAACTTGAATACAATTTCTTTTTAAGTTTTCTATTTTAATTTGAGTCTAAAATCGAGTCTACATAATCCGAGTTGAACGAACTTTACTACCACTTAAAAACTACATCAATTTTTGGCGCCGCCGACGCGGATTTGTATTAGGTTTTAGGTTTTAGATTTATTTTATTCTTTTAGAATTTTTGTTCTCTTTTACGCCTTTGGTATTTTTTGATTCTTTTCAGATTTCGAGCGAAGCTACAAGGAAAGAAAAAGTGCTATAAAAGGAAAGCATCGCCAAAGAAGGAAAGAAAAGAGGAATCCGAAAGGAGTGAAGAAGAAGATTTTGTATATAGTTATTTTGGTTTATTTTTAGAAACTGTAAATAGGGTTTTATTTTTTGTAATTTTTCTTTTTATTTTTGGACACTTTTTGGACTTTATTTTTGGACTGGGACATTATTATTTTTAAACCCTACGGAAGGGTTGGTTTAAATAAAAACTGTGTGCAGAGAAGGACGGTGATTACGATATCGCCTCGGCCCCTCGGGTTCGTACATGACATAGGAGTCGTGGCCCGAGTCGACTTCAGCGGTTCTTCGCCCGTCTGGTACGGGAGGTAAGTTTTTCGAAACACCCGGAATCCCCTGTCAGCGGGTTTACTGTATTCCTTCGTTTGCATATATGCTGAGGACTTGAAAACGGCTGCTTTAATTTCCTAGTAAAGGGCAAGGACTGGCCATACAAGATAAGGGTTCGGATTTCATCACCGTTCTCTTCTTGCCCGCCTTAGGAAAACGAAACCAAACGCGAACCTAAGCCTAAAATTTTGACTAGAACGAGACCGATAGGGTAACGAGCTTAATAGGAAAGTCGTTCGAAAAATATTGGTTACTCTTTTGAGCATACTTCGAAGTTCATGATGGTTTCTGTGAGTTGAATGCGTGACTGCGCCGCCTTGTAACCGGTGAGGCCTTGGGTATCAAAGCTCCACTGAGCTTCCCTCGCCTCGATTCAACTTACTTTGACTCGGATTGATTCCAGAGGGGTTTGCTCAGATTGTAACGAGTTCCTTTTCGAAAGAATAGAAGCTGGTCTAGAAACAATCTAAGTGGAACCATCATGCTTTTTGTTTGCTAGAAAATTAGGTTTGATTTGGTTGAGTCAGCCTTGTTTTGTGATTGCATAGAATCCCAAATATCCCGATAGTGCCAGCAATGGCAACTTTGAAAGCTTTGTTGAACCCAACTAGGACTACTCGTCCTTCTTGTATCAGGTTAGCCGAAACTGAAGCAAATTATGAACTTAGGCCTGGGACCCTACAGATGCTCCAATCTTTTTAGGGAAAGAAAATGAAAACCCATACTTCCATGTTAGGGATTTTGAGGAAATTTGTAGTACCCTAAAGATTAGAGACCTTGATGATGATGCTTTGAAACTTAGGTTATTTCCTTTTTCCCTGAAAGATAAAGCCAAATCGTGGCTATATAGTTTGGCTTCCGGTTCAATAGAAACATATGAACAACTTACATCTGCCTTTTTGAACAAGTTTTTCCCTAGGCACAAAACATCGTCTATTAGGACGCAAATCTGCACATTTTCTCAACAGGAGGGAGAATCGTTATATAGGTATTTGGAAAGGTTCAATGACTTATTAGCCCAATGTCCTCATCATGGTTTAGAAAAGGTTAGGCTAGTTCAAATCCTTTATGAGGGTTTAGATTATTCGACAACAACCATGGTTGAGTCTCTATGCACTGGTGGTTTTGAAAACCAAACTGTTGATGCGGCGATGGAATTTTTGAATGAAATCGCCGAAAAGACCCAGCAATGGGAATATTGTAGGGAACCCAAGAGAACAATTCTTCTAGGTAGAGGAAACGTTAATAGGTAGAAGGAGGCTATGATCATGCAAAATTGCTGCTATAGCAAAAAGGTTAGAAGCTTTAGAATTGGGTCACACTAGTGGTAGAGTAGAGCCTTTTTGGGAATGCCAGAATAATAAAGAGCAAGCCAATGCTCTCTATAATAACACTAGGTTTGATAACCGTCAGAAGTTTGACCCATATTCAGAAACCTATAATCCTGGTTGGAGAAACCATCCGAACCTTTCATGGTCTAAGGACCAAGGTCAGTTTAGTAATTCTAATGTTCCCCCAGGTTTTGGCTATACTAAGAATACTTCAGGATCAACTCAGTTTCAGAATCAGTCTGATAAGAAAATCTTAAGTCTAGAAAACTCTCACCTCGTTTATTCAAAATACTGAAAATATGCGTCAATTGCTTTCACAAAGCATAGAAGCTAGTAATAGGATAGGACAAGAACATAATCAGGCCATTTCTGAATTGAAAGACCAGGTTAGTCTGATCAATGAGTCTCTAAGAGAAAAAGGTAAGTTCCCTAGTGTACCGATACCCAACCCTAGAGGAGTTAATGAAGTAGGTGCAAAACCATTTAATCAAGTGAATTCTGTCACAACCCTTAGGAGTGGTAAAACGGTAGACAATAAGGTAGCCATGCCTAATAGTGGACATACTGTAGATCCACCTTCTAGTTCCCAAGATGAGCCCCAGAAGGAGCCACTAACTGAAGAAACCGATAAAATTTCTAGTGATGCCAATGTGGTTCCCGACAGGTCTCATTTTGTACCCAAAGCCCCATATCCACAGTTGTTAGCTCCAACAAAGAGAGAGTCGACTTTCAACGAAATACTAGAGATATTTAAGCAGGTAAACATTAACATCCCTTTATTAGAAGCAATTAGGCAAATGCCTGCTTATGCCAAGTTCCTTAAGGACCTTTGTACACGAAAGCGTAAGCTTAATGTCCATAAGAAAGCCTTTTTAGCTGGTCAGGTAAGTTCAATCCTTCTGAACCAAACAACCCCTAAGTATAAAGACCCTGGATGCCCCACCATATCTTGTGTGATCGGTAATTATTCAGTAGATAAGGCATTGCTTGACTTAGGAGCTAGTGTGAACTTACTCCCTTATCATGTATACAACCAGCTAGGTCTTGGTAAGTTGAAACCGACTAAAATGACATTGCAATTAGCTGATAGGTCTGTCAAAATACCTCGTGGTGTCATAGAGGATGTTCTGATTGAGGTTGATAAATTTATTTATCCAGTGGATTTCGTTGTTCTAGATACTCAGCCTGTTCAGGATCCTAGTGCTCAAATACCGGTGATTTTAGGTCGCCCATTTTTAGCCACAGCTAACGCTGTCATCAACTGTAGGACCGGACTTATGAACATATCCTTTGGTAATATGACCACTGAACTAAATGTCTTTAATGTTAATAGACAACCTTCCGATGATTTAGAAGAAGTGAATATGATTAGCACTTTAGTTCAGGATCTAACTCAGGATAATTGGGACGACACTTTATTTGGTGATTCCTTAGATGAACTTGATGAGGAAATTCTCTTAAGTCAGTTAGGTGACCAAACTTTTGAACTAGAAGAAGCTCTTGAGTACTTTAAAGACTCTACGGACCCTGAGATTCAAGCCATAGTGCTAGGCCTTACGGAGAGTAGTGTTGACCCTAAGTTTGGGGGTAATGAACTAGAAGAAGCTCTTGAGTATTTTAAAGACTCTGAGGATCCAGAAATTCAAGCAATAGTTAGAGGTTTGTCCGAGAATACTGACTACCCTAAGTTTGGGGGTAGTAATGGTCAATTATCTCCATTAGAAGTCCCTAACTTGGGATTCGAGCCTAGTGTACCTGAGGTATTACTTGAGTCACTTCCGACTCCGCAACCGGATCCTCCTGATATTGTCCAGGAGGAAATTCTAAAGACTTGTTGTTCGAATGAGTCAATTTGTCAAGACACTCATATGAAGCCCAAATGGGCACAACAGAAAAACCCAGTTGTCTTGCAGGAAACCTTGGATGAGGATGTGCTATGTATGTTCATTTTTCTGATTTGGTGCAGTTGTCTGATAATTGTGGCAATTTTATTTGCTTTTGTTGACCCACAGTTGTTTCGACTATTGATATATGATTTGAAAGGTAATTAGCCATTTTGTGGTATTTGACGTCTGGCTGAAGACTTTAAATTTAGCACTTTTTGGGAGGTAACCCAATCTCATGCAACATGGTAATATCTTTCCTTATCTCTTTTGCTTCAAATGGTAACAGTTTCTCCTTGTTCATGCTTTTAATTTTATCTTTAGAACATTGAGGACAATGTTAGATTTAAGTTTGGGGGTATGGGAGAAACTTTTTAGTTGCAGTATGAATAAATAAACTCCAGAACCTAGAAATTTATGCCTATTGAGGATTGCACTAACTAATCTAAGTGGATGGAAGCATTTTGATCGTAGGAGTTGAGGAACCAATCTGATTAGATGGAAACATCTAGAAGAGTCTATTCATAAAAGCACAGAGCTCAGGTGTTAGAAATAACATGATAGTTTCACCATATCTCGTTGAGTCCTTTTCACTTCTATTTTTATTTTTTTGTTTTTAAACCATGTTTCTCTAAGTGATAGGTGGGGCCCACGATTCAAGTTGTTACCAATGCTAGGGTGAATTAGAGTGATTGAGTTACAAAGAAAAAAAGAAAAACCAGACCAATTAGACCAAACGGATCAAAAAAAAAAGGTTGAAAAAAAAAGAAAAAAAAAAGTGAATAAAGTCGACCACTGGTACCCTTGTATATGCCAGTTGTGTTGAACTAGAATTAGGATTATCGATCACTGGTTCCCTTGTATATGCCAGTTGTGTTGATATTAGTCAGACTAGTATCTCAATCCATTAGGATAGGTTCATTTTGGCGGAGGCCTTCAGACAGATATGGGAAACGCCGTTCACTTAGTAAACATCAAAACCATCTATGTTTTTTCTATATCCATCTTCTTGATCTATCCATGTGATTAGTTTTGACTCCGGATATTGATGTCCATAGTGCGACTATCTGAGTAGAGCTCTGTCACTTTATATGAATTTTAGTATGCTTGAGTGCAAACTCGTGTACAACAATTGGAATTTCGCATCAGGGTACTTCCTCCTGTAGTCAATAAGTATGCCAACCAAGGAGATTCTTTAGTGCCTTCCAAGGTTCTGCGTAGATAGCTAAGGTCTGGAGTAAAGGTTTTGTGGGTATACCTCTTGTAAGCCCTCCGGAGACAACACTCCGCCACTAGGGACACTTAGGGGTTTAAAGGCTTATTGCATACGCTAAATGCAATCGACGATGCATGCGTCAGTGAGTTAGGATTTTATTTTATTTTATTTTTGCTCGAGGACTAGAAAATAATAGGTTTGGGGGTATTTGATAGACACATTTTTGTGTCTAATTTGTCTCGATTCTATATATTGATAGTGCTCATTTTTGTACTTATTATGGTGTTTTATGTGTGTAAGTATTTTTTGCCAACAAACATTTTTGGAAAAATCGGCTCGACAAGTTGCGCGGGGCACCCCCGGAGGACACTTGCTATTCGGACCCCTCAAATGGATAAGGGGTGACCAATTACTAAGGGGCATCCATTTCCAGGATGCTGCTAAAGGGATACCAGCACAGGATAGGGGGAGGTCATCTTCTTCGTTTAAATTCAGAAAAAGGCGGGAAGAAATAACCAGCGAAGAACCAAACTTTCGATTGGATTTCGAAGATGTTTTAGTGAGATTCAATCACTGAAATTTGCTGGGCTGGACGTGATTCAACTAAAAAGGCCTGGTATGTGCGCTGGAATCAATCGAATTGGGCTGGATAAGCCGGAAAAAGGAAACAGAGTTTGAGTTTTGCACGAAAACTTTGTGGAATTATTTTAGGAATTCCAGGGAGACTAAACGCGTGATATTGTTTCCTAAGGTAGTATTCTATCTAAGGAAGAGTTTAGGATGGTTTAGAAGTCTCAGAAACGAATAAGGAATTCGGCAGAAGAGATTATTGTCGTGGCTTGCACGAAAAGAAAAAGAGAGAATTAATCGCTATTTTTAGGTTTCTGAGTAGTATAAAAGGTGTGTTTAAGTCCCAGGGAAGAAAATGAAATCATTGGAGCAGTCGCAGAGGAGTTTGTAACACCACAGAGGCGAATTGATCAAGTTGCAGGAAACCCCTATTTCTGCTGCTGCTGCTAAAGAACATCCGTTGCAAATAAGAACAACGTCTCAAATTTGTAACTCTGCTACAATAACTTCTTTGTAACATTCAGTCATTCGTTTTGCGACTCCAATACACCGTTGCAAACATTCAGAGTTATAGTTTTTCATCTTTTAATCAACTTTTGAACCATAAACAAATATTTTGAGCAAGTGATTAATATGAGGAGCTAAACCCCATTGTTGAGGCGACGGAGGAAGCCATTTTTCAAATTATTATGTGGTAAATTCTATTTAATTTAATTTTCGTAATTCTTTTATGATTATTTGCACTGAACTGAAATCGAATATATGATTCTGATTAAGTGGTTGTGTTCTCAATTGATGGGTCATGCTTAGGTTAAATCTGTTGATGGTCCATGCTTCCGATTTACAACTATTGTTTTGAGAATCTACTTGTCTAGGCGAAAATATTAGAATCACTTTAAACGTAAAGAGTTGCATAAATATTGACTAGATTAAATCACATAAAAATTGGAGATTGGTGGAATCCAAAGTCTCAGTGCTTTTTATAAACTTGAATACAATTTCTTTTTAAGTTTTCTATTTTAATTTAAGTCTAAAATCGAGTCTACATAATCTGAGTTGAACGAACTTTACTACCACTTAAAAACTACATCAATAAGTTCATATAGATATTGATATATAGATACATATATAAGGCTGCACAGGAACCGACTCTTAACCGGTGTACCAGACCAGAACCGAAAAAATAACCGGTACCGTGTCGGAACCGGTGTAGTCGGTACAGGGAACGAGAATTCTGCTAAGAATCCCGGCATGTACCAGACCAATATTCCCGAATTATCTTAGCCTTTGATTTCCTGTGAATCTAACCGTTGATGCTAGGTATATACAACAACTTCTCTTAATCTCTCGGTCTTTCCTCCTCCTTCTTCTTCTTCTGTTCTGTCTTCTAAACGATCCAGAACTTCTTCTTCTTCAGCAACACCACCAGAAAAAATTACATGATCTTGTTTAATCTCAATCAATCAATTCCTCTCTATCATACTGACATCAACACCTCTCTATCACAGCCACCACCACCTTTTATTCACTTATTCTTATTCAAAACCTAACAGGTAAATTAATCCATTAGATTCATTTGTATATCTATAAACTAACTTAGGGTTTCTATTAATTTGAATTTCAGGTTTGATTAATTTGTTAAATGTGAATTTGGTTTTTCTTGATTGCATGTTTAATTAGGGTTTTGTTTGAGATTGAATCGATTGATTCTAGTGAAATTAATGGTTTTTGATCTTTTATGATATGGGTTTTTGATTATATAGGAAATCAGTTGAAGTTGTTGTTGATTCATGGATGCATACTGCTAATTAGAATATGGATCTACTGAATCGTGAACAAGGAATTGGTTGATGCTGTAGATTTAATGGTAATATGTTGTAGATTTAATCAATTGATGATGTAGTTGTTGTTGATAAGACCTTATTGATTTTCAATCAGGTATTGATTTTGTTCAAATGATTGTTTCCTAACTGGAAAATTAGGGCACCGGCTCAGACATGAGGATCTCAAAGAGTTAATTGAGTATGGGTCTGAGAGAAGGTGGAGCTGTAAGGAATTGTGCTGCTACTATATTGGAGAAGAGGTTTGTGTTTACAATGATGTTATGTAGGAAGATGATGAGGTGATGTTGTTGGTTTGTTCTGAAACTGCAGGTATATGAGATGATGGAAGGGGTTTTGCTAAGATGGATGAGGCAATGAAGAGTTAATTGAGTTGAACATAGTTCTTGATTTCTGATAAAAAAAAAACATAGTTCTTGATTGAGAAGATTGTATAATATTTGTTGGATTGTAGAGAACTGTTTTTGATACTCAATAGATGTATGTTATGACTTTAGTTCTGAGCTTGTTACTTTTGTATTAAAGTTTCAGGTACAAAGCCGATACCGGAGTGGAACCGGACCGGTCTTACAGGTACAGGTCCTCAAAATGAGGTACCGGTCAACTCCATGTACAGGTACCGGTCAACTCCATGTACAGGTACCGGTCAACTCCAGGTACATGTACCGGTTCCAACGGAAAACCGGACTGTACCGGCTCATGTGCAGCTCTATATATAAATAGTTGATGAAAATTTACCAATTCAGCTGTGATGAGTGCCAAATAATGTATATATTTATCCCTTTTTGTTGGCATTTAACTCATCTTTTGTGCAGTAATTCTACATTTTATCCCATATTCTGTATTTTCATTGTTTTCAAGAATAAATATTTTTCTTACTTAATTTTGCATTTTTAGGTAATAAATAAAGTCTGGATAACTTGCGGAGCAGAAAAGAGTTGAAGAGTAGTGAAAAGCCGGAAGAAATTACGCAAGGAAGCCGCAAAGAATGGTGCGCAGAAGTCCAAAAAGCTAGGAATGGGCTCAAGAAGGAAGAATTGTTCTTAAAGAAGATATGGGCTTGGCATACCCAAGGCCCAAAACCCTTACCCAAACCCATTTTCTATAACCAAAACCGCCTCCATTTTCAGTCGTCGGATTGGATCCATCTCATCATCCGATGGTCGCTCCTTCATCGCGCATCAAAATCTGAAGCTCCTATCAAACACCATAGTGCCTAAATTCCAAGCCTTTAGATTAGATTGTAGTTGAATCCAACGATCGCTTCTTTGCCTGCGCATCAAACTTCGATACTTCCGATTAACACTACAACACCTAACTCCATCTGGCGCCGTTAATTTCGTTGTATATCTGCATCCAACGGTCGCTGCCAGCATCTTCACTTTTATCCGTTAGATCAATCTTCATCTCCACACCCCACGGCTAAGCATCGCAAGACATCGAAATCTGATGAGCCCGCCTCACACTAGAACAACCAAACCCTATACTACCCAACCAAACAGACCTTCTCCCTAAACCATCGACTTCTTTCTCCCTCACCCTCTGCAACCACCATACCCTGCCGCACCACCATCATCACCACCACCTTTCTCAACTGCCACAACCACCACCTTCTCTAACACCAACTCCTCTGTCTCAATCATCATCATCCCCTGCTCTCTAGCCATCTATTACATCAGCCCATCACGCCCCTTTTCTCGCTGGAACCCTAGGCGTGAAGAGTTGATGAAATAGATGAGGCTATAGATCACAATTGGAGGCGGAGAAGGACCGAGAGAGAAGAAAAGAAGCATGGGCTCGGATTGTCCAATCGAATTAGGTAAAATAGAAAACCTAATTTCACTGTTTTTTTGATTTTCGGGAATTTTGGGGGAAACCCTAATTTTAATGTTTGGGTATAAATTGAGGGTTGGGTATCACTGTTAGGGGTGTGCTTGGACTAGCCAAGTCTCCAATTAGGTTTAATTTCAGTTCTAGTTTCTTCAATTTCTATCTCAGTAAAATTAGGGTTTAGTTTAATTTTAATTCTCAATTGTTTTTTGTTATTTCTGTTTGCTTTAAGTTTCAATGAAGTTCTTTTGAATCAATTTAATTTTCAGAAATGTTTAATTTAATTTCATGTTATGTTAGGTCAGTTTAATTTTAATTGTTTTGATTTTGTGCAAATGTTATGTTAGTATCCTGTTTAGGTTTAATTCCATGTTTGAATCACTGTTATGTTTAGTGTTTAGTGTTTAGTTATGTTGTAATTTCTTTTTGATGTTGTTTTAATTCACTGTTTAGGGTAATGAGTCATGTTTAGTGCCTGTTTAGGCTTAGTTTTGTGTTTAATGTTATTTTAGTTCACTGTTAGGTTTAATTCACTGTCAAGAAGTGGAATGCTAGGTTAGAGCCTTATGATGCTTGTTTTGATTGAGCAATGGGGAAATTAGTGCTCATAGCAAGCTAATTCTCTTTCCATTCCATTTGTGCTTAGGATGCATTGTTTTGATTGAGCAATGGGAGAAATTAGTGCTCATAGCAAGCTAATTTTCTTTCCATTCCATTTGTATGCTTAAGTCTCTTGTTTTGTCACCACTGTTAGCTTCTCATCTCCCCTGCCCTTGGCTTAGGCCTTGGTTCACTTCCATTGTTGTTGTTTAGTTCTTTGTTGTTTAGTCATTGTCTTGTTTAATTTTCTTCATTGTCTTTGCTTCTTTACATTTTATTTATTGCATTGTCTTTGCTTCACTGCCATCTCTTCTTTCCCCTTGGCTTGCTGCCTCCCTTCCACTGCTTGTGCAGCTGCTGTGCAGTACTGCTGCTGCTGCTGCTGCTGTCTTTGCCTTGTGCTGCTGCTACTTCTTCTCCTGTTGCCTTCACTTCTCCAGCCTTGTTTGCTGCTACTGCTTCCTCTCCTAGGCCCAGCCACAGTTTAGGTTAAGGCAATCCCAAAGGCCTAGCTAAATCAAAGCTCAAGTTCAGTCCACTAAAGGCCTAGTTCTCTGTCAAGGGTACTCAAAGCCCATTGACACTCCAAGCCCAAGTTCATTATTAAGGCCCAGTTCAATTCATTTTAAGACCAACTGAGTCCAAGGCTCAGTTCAATTCAAAGGCCCAAGGCCTAAAGCACTTCATCATTACAAACAAACCCACTAAGCCCAAAGCAAATTTAGAGCCCAATAGCAATTTAGAGCCCAAATAGCTAAACACTACAAAACACTCCCAATCTCTGTGGATCGACCCGTACTTGCACGAGTTACAACCGACGACCGTGCACTTGCGGTATTACTGTAGGCCCCCGTTATTATTGCTTCATTTTTATACCCTTTTAGAGGCCTACCAAGTTTTTGGCGCCGCTGCCGGGGAATGTTTTGCATTAAAATATACCTATCTTCGGGGCCCACCAAGTTTTTGGCGCCGCTGCCGGGGATTGGTGCTGTGTTTTATCTGTGTTTTTCTTTAGCTATTTTGTATTTCATTGCATAGCATTTGCATCTGCATCTGCTTCATTTCATTTGTTGTTGGACCTGCTGATTCTGAACCTGTTTTTCCTCTGCTGGGACGCCACCAAGGAAAAGAACCAAAACCCAACTGGGTTTTTGCAACAATATCAGAGCAGCTGGGCTGTGCTAAAAAGGTAAGCCTAAACCCATTCCATTGAGAGAACCCAACCTGTGGGCTTCCAAAATTATTTAATTGTGGGCTTGTAATAATTAACCCAATTTTTTTGGGCTTTTTATTTTCCTATTTTGGGTTTGTAATAATTATTTTTGGGCTTGTTGTGGGCTTGTATTTATTTTGTGTGGGCTTGTTTAAATTCTTTCATTGGACTTGTATTTTAGACTCTGGGTTTAAACCTAGCTGAGCTTATAACTGATTGTGGACTTGTGAGTGGACCTCGAAACCAAAGTTTTAAAACAAACGTCGGGCCTTAACCAACTGGGCCAAATTAAACTTTCAAAATTAAAACTTGGATTTTCGTAGGCCGCAGCCTTCCTTCCATTTCATTAGAGGCTTGCACAGTGGGCATGCTCCCATTTCAAAAACCAAATTTTATTTTTCTTAATTTAAAGAAAAAAAAAAAAAAAAAAAAAGTCTAAAATTTTACTTGCTCCCATTTTAAACAAAATTTTTATATATCCCACCAAAACCAAATTTTTCCCAAAAATCCAAACCCATCAAAAACCAAAATTTTCCCATTTAAAACCAAATAGTGGGCTTTGTGTCATTTCAAAATGGACCAACCTCGTGCTCTCCATGAATACATGTATCCATCAGTAAAAATTCCATTATCATGTATTGTATTACCTCAAACCAATAACCCTTTTAAAATAAATGCAAACATGATACAAATACTTCCTATATTTCGAGGGTTAGATTCTGAGAACCCCTATACTCATGTAAGAGAGTTTGAACAAATTTGTCGGACTATGCAACCTGATCATTTGTCCGAAGACTCTCTGAAATTGCGTTTGTTTACATTTTCTTTAAAAGAAAAGCCAAAACATGGTTTTACGGTTTGAGACCACAATCAATCACCACTTGGGAACAACTCACTAATCAATTTTTCCAAAATTTTTTCCACATCATAGGACCATCGCTATTCGTCAAAATATCAATTGTTTTGTCCAATTGGATGAGGAAACTGTTTTCACTATTTCGAACGTTTTAATGATTGTTGAGTGAATGTCCGCACCATGGAATTGAGAAGTGGAGACTTGTCGTCATCCTCTATGAGGGACTAGACTTTAAATCTCGAACCATGGTTGAGTCTATGTGTAATGGTGAGTTTATTGATAAATCTGTGGATGATGCATGGAATTTTTTAGCCGAGATTGCAGAGAAAACCCATCAATGGGAATCCATTAGGGAAACAGGAACAACACCACATGATATGAGTCATCCCCATGAATTAGAGTTTTATTCTTGTAATAGCTCCGACCTTAGGATTGAAAATTATCCTAGATTGCAAAATGCCTATCATGATGATGATGATGATTATGATGTTATGTTAGAAGAACATGTCTATACTGAAAATGTTATGGAACCTTTGGGTTCAAATACATTAGGCTTCTCTGCCCCGACCTTAATGCATGATATTTCTTCTAGTATTCCATGTGATGTTTCCCCTGATGTACCGATACACGAAATAATCTGTTGATGATGTTGATAATTCTGATTGTATCTTGCCAATTGATTGATGATTGTGGGGCATGATGTTCTGTGTAGATGAGTTAGAAGATTTGATTTAATTGATATGATATGCCTATCTTCTACATGAGTCACCATCTGTTGGCCTTCCACCCAACCTAGATTTGGTTTGTACCCATATTGTAAAACCATTTTTTCTGAAAATTCCTAATCTAGGATTGGAACTGTGTGCTTCCCAAGTCCTCTTGGACTATTTTTGCTTCAAAATATAACACTTTTAAAAAGCCACAGTTGGAAATTGCATGTTTGCCCATCCCGAAAACAGTCCATTATGAGTTAGACCTTTTGAATCCTGAACCCCTAAAATTGTTAGATTTTGTGCTTAAAAGTAACCTGTTGAAAATTTAGGTTTAGGGTTGATTCATTCGGTTTTCACTCTCATTCCCATTTAAGTCCAATTTTTTGTTTTGAAACTTCCTTTGTCTCTACACTTCGTCTTTTGGGTTGATCCTCAACTCTTTAGATTATTGGTGTATGGTGATATTTTTGTATATAATCCAGTAGATAAAATTTTTAAAAAAATCCTTTTGTTCCTTTTGTAATATTCTGCTAATCCAATATGATCTCGGCTGAAATATGTTGGATTTTTTCCTTGAATAACGGAGTTTTAATTCTGCTTTCGCCGAAATCGGGTATCTCTCTCCTTTTACTCTACTCAGCATGTCCCTTTCCATATGTTGCATTTTAATTCTTTCCATATTTTGAAACATTGAGGACAATGTTATTTAGGTTTGGGGGTATAGAGTAGATACCATGATAATTTGCCATAATTGAAAACGAAACTCCTTCTTCTTTTTGAAAAAATTGAAAAATTCCAAAAAAAATTGAAAAATCAAAATTCAAAAAAATTAAAAAATGAAAAAAATCATAAAAATGGAGCTCATTTACCTTGAATGTTGACTCTTGTGCAAATATTATTTTTATTAGGAGTCTTAGTCCTAGATATTTAGGCACCCTGATTCTAGCACAATTCCATAGTGATAAGAAATTTGCACGCGCACGATCTACCAATACATGTATGGCCTCGATCTTCAAGGTGTTTGATAGGAAGTTACGATTGCCAATCACTTTAGAATACTGAACGAAACTTGACTAGCTTGTTCTTTGGTTGGTTGGGATAGAAGGTGGAGGTTACATTAAGAAAGACAACCATCGAATTTATGGTGTCATCAAAAAGGGCTACCTCTTGCAAAGTGTCATGTAATTTTTTGTTTCCTTTGTGTTTGTCATCAAAGTGTTTCCTTTTCAAAAAAAAAAAAAAAAAAAAAAAAAAAAAAAAAAAAAAAAAAAAAAACGATGTTATACCAAAAAAAAAAAAAAAATCAAGTATTTATCAATTCCATCATCTCTTGTTCCAAAATAAAATAGAATTGTCAATGTAAATAAGAGTCATGTAAATAGTCATCTTTTGTTGTTTCGTTGTAATAAGCAAGGAGGGTGTATGCCATTGATGTACAACGCGAGTAATTGTGAAATACCTCCAACTCATTCACAATTCTCGTAAAGTCCGGACAGCTAGCTAGATTTCGACCTCAGTTCTTAGCCTGAGAAACTATCTCTTGGTGATTAGTAGTCATGACTTCAGATCTTTCTTTACACATGTGTAGATACACTTTACACTCTTATCACATTCTTTTTTTTGTTATCAGTGCTAGGATTGTGCCTTCGATAGCTAGATTGACATCTCCATTTTGCTGTGAGCTTAACTGTTTTGCACATGTCACATTTGATGGAATATGAGCTTATATTTTGTCCTTAGGTTTTTGTAGCACACCTCTGGTAAACCTTCACGAGACTTCAACTCGTCCACTAGGGACACTTAGTGGTTTAAAAGGCTTAGTGCATACGCTAAATGCATTCGAGAGACCCAGCGACAGTGGTATAGTTAGGATTCCTTAGTTCTGTTTACTTGAGGACAAGTAAAATTCAGGTTTGGGGTATTTGATGAGTGCCAAATAATGTATTATTTATCCCTTTTTGTTGGCATTTAACTCATCTTTTGTGCAGTATTCTACATTTTTATCCCATATTCTGTATTTTCATTGTTTTCAAGAATAAATATTTTTCTTACTTAATTTTGCATTTTTAGGTAATAAATAAAGTCTGGATAACTTGCGGAGCAGAAAAGAGTTGAAGAGTAGTGAAAAGCCGGAAGAAATTACGCAAGGAGCCGCAAAGAATGGTGCGCAGAAGTCCAAAAAGCTAGGAATGGGCTCAAGAAGGAAGAATTGTTCTTAAAGAAGATATGGGCTTGGCATACCCAAGGCCCAAAACCCTTACCCAAACCCATTTTCTTAACCAAAACCGCCTCCATTTTCAGTCGTCGGATTGGATCCATCTCATCATCCGATGGTCGCTCCTTCATCGCGCATCAAATCTGAAGCTCCTATCAAACACCATAGTGCCTAAATTCCAAGCCTTTAGATTAGATTGTAGTTGAATCCAACGATCGCTTCTTTGCCTGCGCATCAACTTCGATACTTCCGATTACACTAACAACAACCCAACTCCATCTGGCGCCGTTAATTTCGTTGTATATCTGCATCCACGGTCGCTGCCAGCATCTTCACTTTTATCCGTTAGATCAATCTTCATCTCCACACCCCACGGCTAAGCATCGCAAGACATCGAAATCTGATGAGCCCGCCTCACACTAGAACAACCAACCCTATACTACCCAACCAAACAGACCTTCTCCCTAAACCATCGACTTCTTTCTCCCTCACCCTCTGCAACCACCATACCCTGCCGCACCACCATCATCACCACCACCTTTCTCACTGCCACAACCACCACCTCTCTAACCCAACTCCTCTGTCTCAATCATCATCATCCCCTGCTCTCTAGCCATCTATTACATCAGCCCATCACGCCCCTTTTCTCGCTGGAACCCTAGGCGTGAAGAGTTGATGAAATAGATGAGGCTATAGATCACAATTGGAGGCGGAGAAGGACCGAGAGAGAAGAAAAGAAGCATGGGCTCGGATTGTCCAATCGAATTAGGTAAAATAGAAAACCTAATTTCACTGTTTTTTTGATTTTCGGGAATTTTGGGGGAAACCCTAATTTTAATGTTTGGGTATAAATTGAGGGTTGGGTATCACTGTTAGGGGTGTGCTTGGACTAGCCAAGTCTCCAATTAGGTTTAATTTCAGTTCTAGTTTCTTCAATTTCTATCTCAGTAAAATTAGGGTTTAGTTTAATTTTAATTCTCAATTGTTTTTTGTTATTTCTGTTTGCTTTAAGTTTCAATGAAGTTCTTTTAGAATCAATTTAATTTTCAGAAATGTTTAATTTTAATTTCATGTTATATGTTAGGTCAGTTTAATTTTAATTGTTTTGATTTTGTGCAAATGTTATGTTAGTATCCTGTTTAGGTTTAATTCCATGTTTGAATCACTGTTATGTTTAGTGTTTAGTGTTTAGTTATGTTGTAATTTCTTTTTGATGTTGTTTTAATTCACTGTTTAGGGTAATGAGTCATGTTTAGTGCCTGTTTAGGCTTAGTTTTGTGTTTAATGTTATGTTTAGTTCACTGTTAGGTTTAATTCACTGTCAAGAAGTGGAATGCTAGGTTAGAGCCTTATGATGCATTGTTTTGATTGAGCAATGGGAGAAATTAGTGCTCATAGCAAGCTAATTCTCTTTCCATTCCATTTGTATGCTTAGGATGCATTGTTTTGATTGAGCAATGGGAGAAATTAGTGCTCATAGCAAGCTAATTTTCTTTCCATTCCATTTGTATGCTTAAGTTTCTTGTTTTGTCACCACTGTTAGCTTCTCATCTCCCCTGCCCTTGGCTTAGGCCTTGGTTCACTTCCATTGTTGTTGTTTAGTTCTTTGTTGTTTAGTCATTGTCTTGTTTAATTTTCTTCATTGTCTTTGCTTCTTTACATTTTATTTATTGCATTGTCTTTGCTTCACTGCCATCTCTTCTTTCCCCTTGGCTTGCTGCCTCCCTTCCACTGCTTGTGCAGCTGCTGTGCAGTACTGCTGCTGCTGCTGCTGTCTTTGCCTTGTGCTGCTGCTACTTCTTCTCCTGTTGCCTTCACTTCTCCAGCCTTGTTTGCTGCTACTGCTTCCTCTCCTAGGCCCAGCCACAGTTTAGGTTAAGGCAAGCCCAAAGGCCTAGCTAAATCAAAGCTCAAGTTCAGTCCACTAAAGGCCTAGTTCTCTGTCAAGGGTACTCAAAGCCCATTGACACTCCAAGCCCAAGTTCATTATTAAGGCCCAGTTCAATTCATTTTAAGACCAACTGAGTCCAAGGCTCAGTTCAATTCAAAGGCCCAAGGCCTAAAGCACTTCATCATTACAAACAAACCCACTAAGCCCAAAGCAAATTTAGAGCCCAATAGCAATTTAGAGCCCAAATAGCTAAACACTACAAAACACTCTCAATCTCTGTGGATCGACCCGTACTTGCACGAGTTACAACCGACGACCGTGCACTTGCGGTATTACTGTAGGCCCCCGTTATTATTGCTTCATTTTTATACCCTTTTAGAGGCCTACCAAGTTTTTGGCGCCGCTGCCGGGGAATGTTTTGCATTAAAATATACCTATCTTCGGGGCCCACCAAGCTGTCTGACTCATTCCGAGTCAGACTTAGATCATTTCATGGATTAGGGTTGGAAGATTGATTAACGGGCCGACTAGGGTTGGTTCGCGGGTTGGCGGTCAGGGTTGGACCAAACCGAGGTTAGGGTTTGAGCCAAATTTTGTATTTTGGACTTTTGGACCCCTTATGGTCCAAATCAGCTTTCGGTTCCTTCTGCAAAGTTGTAGGGTTTTTCGAGGGATTTTCGATGATATCTAACTTGACCCTATTTGGATAAGTTGATATTGTTTTATCCCAAAATTACTTATTACTTAGTTATAGAACCATTAATAACACTAGAACCGTTGGTTATTTGACTTAGCATATAACTGGAGACTTGTATGAACCTTGTATGAGTATTTTGGCTAAATTTTTAGAGTGCTTGTGTGATTAACAGTTAGTATATATTAACAACGATCGGTTCAAAAGACGAACAAGTTGATTGAGGATTTCGAGATAGTCAAGGCTTGTCATCAAATGAGGTGGGAATCGATAAGGAACTCTCTTGTATTCATTATTTCTTTACAAATCTATATTTTGTGAAATTCATGCATATCTTTGTTACTATATGATATGTGTATGCATGTATTATATGTGGGTTATACAAACTAGTTTTCTTTTACATTTTGGGATTGACTTAAATCTTCAGAAACAACTAATATTTGTGTTTTGGGAGTATTTACTTATTTTTCAAAGTTCTTCTTTCCATTGACTGGAAAGTATCTGAATGATTTAATTGTTTCTGTAAATGTTGCGGGAAGAGGAAATTCCCTTATGTGGCGTATAGAATAAGTTCCTTCACAACTATTTATATCTAGTGTTTAAGAAGTTGTGTACGTAGGAGCGTAAAAGCATCCAATATTATTATCAACGAGGGAACAAGTTCTGTATGCACGAATGTTTACTGTTCTTTTAAATTACTTTGAAAAAACTATTATAATTTATTTTAGTATTTGGAGAATCCGCAAGAGTCACGCCTTACTATTCCAAATGATTATGTCACCCAACTATTATTTTTGTTGCGAATGTGTGCCGGAAGATTGGTTGGTAGAAGTTTATATTTTTTCGTACAACTTATATATTCTTAATATGTTTTATCTGTTTTTCCCCGTTTTATCGGTTTTCAGCAAAACCTGCATTGTCTTCAAATCATTCTAGTGATTATTTGAAGTTTAGTTTCTATTTCTACTGGGCATCCCTTCTAGGGATGATGTGCTCACTCAATTCCCACTTTCAGTTTCAGAGACAGATCGAGTTGTGTACATGACGATGGTCGTTCAAGTTTTGGAAGCTTCGAGGATTTGTGTACGTTTAGTTGGTTAGCTTCTGTTATGTTATTTTATTTGCAAACCAAATCACTATTATATGTGTACCATCTGAGAGAAGTTCTTGCGAAGTATTTCTGAGTGGGTTTAAGTTTGGGTTAATCTTT
The DNA here is from genome assembly GCF_003573695.1 of Papaver somniferum. Lineage (NCBI taxonomy): Eukaryota > Viridiplantae > Streptophyta > Magnoliopsida > Ranunculales > Papaveraceae > Papaver > Papaver somniferum. The sequence goes on along the minus strand of NC_039360.1, from coordinate 42,575,982 downwards.
GTTTAAAACTTCTAAATTAATTCTTAAATTGAAAATTTAAATCCTCAATTCCTTATTATGTAGTTGATCTCTTGGTTTAGTAAGCTGCTAGCTTTTTGGGCACTATATAAGCTTTCTTCCTCCACCATTTTTCTCTCACTCTCTTTGTTTCCTCCACCATTTTTTTTTTACAGATAACTTAAAATTACGATTTGCAGAAAAATATTTAGGAAAAAACGACTCTCACAATTTAACCGGTGGGTTCGTATGGACCGCCTCTCCCACATGATATACAGGGGCCCATCTGTCATCTTTGTGTATCTATCAATTTTTATCGGGGCAGTTTTAGCCTTCTAGATGTATATTTGGAAAACATAAAACCGTACCCTCTACAACGAGGGTGAGCCCCGCCTCCTTGGAGTTAGCAGGGGACACTCTTGGATCCACCATTTAGAGAACTGTGCCGCGGTGGTTCAGATATTGTTTTTCTTAACGATTTGTTAAGAATTTTTGTTTTATTTAATGTCTATTATCTTCGTCTACTAAGTATTTTTTTTACTAAAAAAACTTAGAGGGTATTACTTATTTGCTCAAGGGTTTATCTACAAAAACTTTGGGAGTTAGATATATAAGCATAGATCACAATGTTTCAATGGACTCGGTTGCAAAAGAAACGAGGATCAGTAAAATTCAACACAGGTCTATGCATATATATCAACGAGTTCAGAAAGAAAACATTATTTCCAATATTTTTCGGTAAAAATAAAATTGTAAACTTATTGTATTTCTTTGCTTGATTATTCTGGCTAAATTGGGGTACACAAAACTTAAACTCATCCAAGATAATGTGTTAAGGGGTGTCTAAAAGATATAAAGAGACCAAATTTCCGTGACTATGAATTTATTCAGTCAACATATCACCAAACAACCATGCCGACCAAATTTCCTGACTATGATTTTTATACTTGAACCATACATGATTAAATTTAAAGAAAAAGAAAAAAAACGAAATTAAAACGAAACAAGAAAATCGAGAAGAAATTGGAAATTGGTATCATATGAGAGTTTTGAGATTGTTTATGATTTTGTACAAAATCATACCCAATCTCAAAACCCATGTGATCCCAAATTGATATGAACAGTCGCCAGGATACCTATTTATCGACCCTGCCGACTAGTAATAATCGTTATCTTCCTAGGTTGAGTATCACGATGACTTTTCATCTATGAAAGTAACATTTACAGGGTCGTCACAGTATTCAAACTTATACTTTGTCGACTAATGTTGTAATAATTAAAGTCGTCATGTTTTGAAAACTTGAACCTTGTCGACCAATAACTGCCATAAAACGATTTCTCTATGTACATTTTTGCTATTAGTCGGCATGGTTGTTTTATTTGTAACTGTGACGACCCTGTTTATAAGATTTTTAGTCGTTGGTGTTTGGAAATATCGACCCTTACGACTATATTTTTGTCGACGGGTTATGAAATTAATACCTTGCCGATTAATCATGCATTTGTAACACCTTTCTCTGTATGTCAAAAATCCTATAGTCGGCATTATGATTTTTTATCAGCATGTCGATTACTAATGGTTGTTATCTTCCAAATTTATCGACCTTGCCGACTTTCCTATTTTCAGAACTGAAAGTGTTGATTCCTTCTGTAATTCTGAGTATGAAATCACTCAGCAGCTTTGCAATCCCCTTCGTAAAAGTGTTTGGCTAGTGTGGTTTCATTTCCGTTAAAAAAAAATCTCTATAAAATTTTTTTCTCAAAAATCATAACACACAATCCATGAGTTCGATCCAAATAAAACTTAATGGGGTAATTTGCGTTACCTCCCCTGGCGAAGATCATAATTTGAGTTACCTCCCCTGCAGAGATAAAATTAGTGAAACCTCCCCTCTTTAGGATTTCGTCCAAAGTTCACTTAGCTGAGTCACCAGCTATATACAGGTGGTAGAAAAAAATAAAAAAAATTAGTCAACTGCCAAAATATCCTCACCGATCCCATTTCCGCTTTGAAAACTCACAGTATCATATTCACTTCAAAATTATCGAATCCAAAATCAAAATCATAGCCATCACCGTGTTTATTTTTGAGGATTGTCCTCGTTTAATCTCCATTTACAATAAAGAAAAAATAAAATCCAATCTTACTACTTCAAATCCAATCAGAAAAAACCCAAATTTTAGGGTTCCCCAAATTTCTATTTCAAGAAACGATAATTAAATTTCTATTCATATCAATAGTGTTTGTGGAAGATTAATGTAATCAATATGAACTGGGGAGCATGATTGTGTTGGGGGATTTAAATTTTATACAAGCTTGATGATGATTTGGGTTTTATTTTGAAGCAATTGAAAATAGGGAAGAAGAGATGGCCCGTCAATTGATTGCATATGACGGGATTGTTGTTGATGGTACCATTAGCCATTAATTCTTGAGAAATTGAAGGAATCTCGCTGACAATAAATCGATGATGATGTACACAAGAACAGACTGTGATGTTTGTTGTTGCTGATGGTGATGGATGATTAAGAATTAGGTATGTCCTAGCCCGTGACAACAATTGAAGATATTTTTGTTGTTGATCTTCATGGGTATGAGGTGCATTTGAGTTCAACAGAGAAAAATTGATTGGTTCGATCTGTGTAGGAGATTGAATCTGAGAACAATTTGCGTATGATTGAATCTGTGTAGGCTGAGTTGATTGAATCTGTGTAGGAGATCGAATCTGTGTATGGTTGAATCTGTGTAGGAGAACGAATATGTGTAGGCTTAGTTGTTGTTTACTCGTTCACAAGATGTTGATGTTGTTCAATTTGAGCCAAGATACAACATCAGGGAGTGGTGGACTGAATAAACCTTAGATGTTTGTTAGGATTCTTACAGGGAAGAAGAAAAATGACGAAGATGAGGGTATTTTGGGAAGCTAAGTACCACGTGTTTAGTTTTGTCGAGCTGGATACAAGGAGTGACTCAGCTAACTGTTTTTGGACGGAATTTTTGACAAAGAGAGGTTATGCTAATTTTATCTCTGTAGGGAAGGTAACTCAAATTATGATCTTCACCGGGGATGTAACACAGATTATCCCAAACCTAATTTCAGAATTTTAATTCGTCTAATTGACAAATTAAATTAATTAACCTAAACAGATTATTAGTGTTAATTAAACAAGGATCGATTAGGCATTTTGAAAATAACTGGTTAAGAGCCGGGATTTTATCTCAGTAGTCGGGTATACGTATACCCAATCCGGCCAAGTTGACTATTACATAGCTAACCTTCTCGTAAAAAAACATAAAATTGGTTAAAAAGACCAAAATCAAGAATTCCTGAGTGAAAAAGACTTGTACATTTTGATACTGTTTAAATGGACAAAAATTAAAAAGATACTGTTCAAATGGACAAAAATATAAAAATAGCCAGGATGTAATCAGTTTCATCCTACCCATTTTCAAATATTTTTTCTTATTTTTAATTTATATGAGGATGCATCCAGTTTTATCCTTGTTATTTTTTAAGTTTAAGCCACGATGAATCCAGTTCCATCCTTGCTATTTTTCTCTTATCCATTTCACTCATATTAATTTTTAGTCGTCCATTTGAATCAGGTTTTAAATTCTTTTGGACAAATGACCCATTTTTCGGAAAAAAAAAATACAAAAACTTTAAGGGTATTTTAGTACACGCCCGAGCAAAAACATACCTCTATTGGCGGTCATGGAGGGTTAAAGGCAATAATAGAGCCAGCCAAAAGCAAATCGCTTGAATGAATCTGACCTGCCAAAAATCTGTCTTAAATTGGACATCAGTACTTATCCTAGAAAACAAAAAACAAAGAAACAAAAAGAAAAAAGAAGAATAATTAAAGTAAACAGCACTTCACTTTCCAAGGTTTCAAGAGCCTTTCGTCACCACCTGAAAAAGGTTAATAACAAACCATGCTACAAAAGGTACATTAACTACTAATCTAATTAAGCTTTATCTAAAAATCAAACTTAAAGTCATTTTTATTATTATTAAAACCTATAAAGTAAACATTGAGGGATATCTCATAATGATCTTATCTTTATTTCTCAAAGAATTAATAAATAAATAAAACGAACAAAAAGGATAAGAGAATCGAAGAAAAAGGAAGAGAAGGGAACATATATGAGCATGGTGTGCCAAAAAAGCCTGCAAATCTCCAAAAAAAGATGAGCAAATAAAGCCCTATTTTTCTTTTGAATTTTGTCTATCTACTTTTTTTTTTCTTCTCCTTTGTCTCTTCCTTCAACCTTGGCATGGCATTGGCCAAATTCCCATTTTCTCTTTGTTTTAACTTTTAATCCACTTTTGATTAACTTAATCTAACTCCCTCTTCATCGAAGTACATCCACCTTTTGATCTTCTAGAGAACAAGACCAAATTAAATTACTACTTTGTACCTTTTTGAATTACCCAACTTGAAGCCAACTCCCCTTTGAAAATGTTTTTCGTAAAATATGATTAGAGTGGAGTTGACAAAGGTCCATGGGGGAATGACACAACTAATGAGATATTAGCCGAGGCTCAGCTGTCTTATGACACCACTGATATGAGTTTGAATCTCGTCAGCAACTAAGGGTTACTTAAATTTCTAACCTTTAAAATTAATCTTCCAAATGATTTGACCACTTTTGTGTTTGAAGCACAAAAGAGAAAGTCCAAGGAAGGATTATAGCCTGCTTGGAAGCAAAAGATAGAAGAAAAAGTCAGAAGTCTATAATTTTTGTTTTACAAAAAATTGATTTTTCTGTTTCTGAAAATCATTCACCCAAATTGATTTTTTGTTTTTTTTATTTCTAAAGGTAAAAAATGGCTGTTACTTAGAAATGGAGAAGGAAGAGAATGTTTACATTATTGAAACCAAACCTAAAGATTCCTTGCATAGACTTACTTTCACTAGGATAAATGGGATATCAAATCAAACAGAATCTCATTCACTCAAATTCCAATGTGTCTAAAATAAAGTAAATATATAAAAGTTGTTGTTTAATTGGTTGTTTGTTTTTTGTTTGCAACAACAACCAATAAAGGGGATAAAGGAATTTCTTTTCCTTTTGCGTAAAGGCCGATAAAGAGAACAATTCTATTGTACTCTTTCAATGCACCACTTGTTTGGCAGGCTTAGCTCCTAATCAAAGTCTCTCGTTTTTCCTTTTCATTTTCCAAATTCCATCACCTCCCCACTTCACAAATTTGGTGCAAATTTATACAAGAAGTAAATACTGTATGGTTTTTCTGAAGCATAACAAATAAACGTTGTACGTATACACGAACTAAATAGTACTCTCCCTCCAAATTATAAAATAAAAATAAAAATTATTATTTTTACTGAAACAGAGATAGTAGCACACTGGTGGCAATTAAGCGAGCGAGAATTCTTTTACACTCTTATATTCACACTATTTCAAAATTTGAACTACATTTTTGTAATAAAATCTATATAATAACGAATCCGAGCTCATATTTTAGGATATGTTCCTCTTACAAAGCAATACATATTTATCAAAAACGAGCACGTTTTGAAAGACAAAACATGTCTACCTATCAATCTTAATTTTGATGATAGTGTTGCATCTCTCGGAATGTATTCGTTTTTTCGTAGTTATATAGAGCTCAGTAAGAGGAGCAAATCCTAAAATATTAGTCTTAAGTCCGTTACCTCTAGGCTTTATTAAGGAACATGCCGTCCAAAGTCCTTGTATAATGTCGATATAACAACGTACGTGGATCCTCCCTCTAATTTGATATGACAGACAGTGAAACTTACTGACTTATTTACATTAGGATATCCACATTACTTGTTAAGAGCAAGTCTTATGGTGGAATCCAACATATTCCAAGTCTGGAAAATTCATGGAATGTCAAGTTCAATGGCTTCCAAGTTGAGGTTTTCCACAGAAAATCCAAGTAAGGTTTCATGGTTTGGTGGAAAAGGGTCCGTGAAATCCATCTAAACGCCAATGAGAATAGCGTTAAACGCAATTAAGAATGGAGCTAAAAAAACGCAATTAAGAATTGCGCTTTTTTTTTATCCGTAGATTTAAAATGAATTGGTGAAATCTAACGGTTGAAAAAAAAAGCTTCATTCTTAATTGCAGTTTTTTAACTCCATTAAGAATAGCGTTTCTACTATTCCACCATTATACTTGCGTTTCCATCCACAGTTCCAAATACTGAGGTGGCGTGGAAGATGGAAAATGGATGGATTCCACCATAAGACCTGCTCTAACAACTGTCGAAGTTGCGTTTTTCGGAAACTCTCGAGCCGAATATGTACCGGATATTGGGATTTATCGTTATTTTGGCAACTGGATCCAAAACTTGTATTATACTTTACAGTGGTAAATTCTTTCAAGTCCCTTGTTCCTATTCTCCTTTAGTTTCTGGTTTGGCCACTAGACAATATTCATATTTCTTGATGTACTGATCAAAAATTGGAAAAGTAGGAGGGGCCTGTGAACGAAAACAAAGAAGAAGAAAAAAGTTGAAGGGAGGGCCGAGGGGGGATGTGATAGAGAGAGACTTTTACAAAATATTCTTTTTCAAACTGTTGAAAAGGTGGAGAGAGAAAGAGAGAGTGATGAATGTAGGGAAGAGTGGTTGAGTTTTGTTTTCATTCTGAAAAGTTAGATTTGAAAAGGAGAATTGAATGAATGACTGATCAAGTGGTGGTGGCAAAAGGGAGTTTGGTTTGGTTAGCTTTGTTTGTTTAATAAAGTTGTAAAGTAGAAGCAGTTAGTGGTAAGAGAATTTTGCTGAGTCGTCCTTGATATCTATGTTAGGTTTGATGCACTCAACAATAAACACATGATTTATTTTTATTTGCATCATTCGAAAACAAATACTGGCTTTTTCCTTCTTTTTCTCACATGCTCTTCCTTTTGGTATCCCTCAGATTCTCACGGAGTGATCAGATCAGAATATCCATTTTTTTAAAAATTGTAGACGTCTTGAAGAAGAACATGGAATTTGGCAAGGGTCAAAAAGATGAGGCCTATTATACTTACGAGCTAAGAGCAACTGCAGTGGTGCGATCAAAACCAAAGATCAAAGATCAAAAAAAAGACCAAATTTTGGGTTTAGTCCGTGTTGTGACGCAACGATACATGATTAAAATTTCGTCAGGCGGACTGTTATGGCTGCGCCCCATTTTACACTTTCATCAGGCGGATCTTAAAAGTCCGCCCCATTTATTTATTTTTTGTAACTTTCATCAGGCGGACTTTTTTTTTTCGTAACTTTCATTAGGCGTACTTTAAAAGTCCGCCTCATTCTTTTTCTTTTTTATTTAATTTGAATTTTCATCGGGCGTAATTTAAATCTCCGCCCGTTAACAAGCGTACTTTAAATTTACGCCCAGCAACAAGCGTACTTTAAATTTATGCCCGACTATATTAGAATTTGGGATTTGGTCGCGACCATATTTGGTCTGGAATTTGATCTTTGGTTGGGATTTGATCTTTACTCCGTCCCACTGTGTTACGATCTCATCCCAAATTTTTGGTTATACTCGCCCACTATGGATGCTCTAATAGAGTTTTTTTTTCTTATTATTATGAACTTTTAAAAAAGGATAGATTATGGGATCTATGTGCACAATTATCGATATCTGTTGGTACCTATGTTAAAAAAAAATAAGGGTCCCATTTTTGAATTTGTTTGTGTCTGGGCGGTTTTTGGAAAGTTTGATGTCAAATTTTTAGGAAAGTTTGAAGGGGGATTACTGGATATAATGTCTATCCATAATTTACCCATAACTAAGCTCATGATGGCATGCTTCGTTCTTAGGGTCTGGTGACTGGACGTAAGTATTACTTACGTATGCTTTTAAGCATGGTTTTAGTTAGTGCTTTTAACCTACGGACCCGCCTGAGGAAGCCAGACGTAGCATCCTTGCAAACGAAGTAAAAGAGGCCCTAAGAGGAACTAAAAGAGGGAAGACGCTGAGACCGGATACAATCCCTATCGAAGTGTGGAAATGCCTGGGAGATGAAGGGATAACTTGGTTGACCAAGTATTTCAATAATATCTTCCAGACAAACGGATGCTGGATGAATGGTGAAGAGCGTCATTGTGCCGACTTATAAGAGCAAAAGAAATATCCTGAGCTGTACAAACTACAGGGCATCAAACTAATGAGCCACACAATGAAATTGTGGGAACGTATAATTGACCGTCGACTACGAGGGGAAACTTGTGTTATGAAAAATCAGTTTGGTTTTATGCCAGGAAGATCGACTACTAAAGCGATCTTCCTGGTTAGACAAGTAATGGAACGCTACAGGGAACAAATGCGGGATTTGCACATGGTATTCATCGACCTGGAGAAAGCCTATGACAAGGTCCCGCGGGAGGTGATGTGATGGGCGCTCAAACAGAAGAGGGTATCTGCAAAGTATACAATCTTAATCAGGGATATGTACGAGGGAGCTGTCACTGATGTCTGGACGTGGGACGGAGTCTCGGACGATTTCCCCATCAACATTGGGATACACCAGGGATCAGCCCTGAGTCCTTATTTATTTGCGTTAGTAATAGATCAAGTAATGAGGGACATACAGGGGGAGATCCATTGATGTATGCTTTTCACAGACGATGTGGTGCTAATAAGTAAATCCAACAAAGAGGTAGAGGGTAAACTTGAGTGGTGGAGGCACACCCTAGAATCGAAGGACTTCAGACTCAGTAGGTCCAAAATAGAATATCTAAGGTGCGACTTCATCGACACAAGGCCTGATGTTGGGGACGTCCTTCTTGATGGACAGATAGTAACAAGGAAACAATCCTTCCGATATTTGGGATCTATGATCCAAAGTGACGGTGAGGACATTCGACATAGAACCCAAGCAGGATGGGGAAAATGGAGAATGACGACATGAGTCCTTTGCAATCGTAAGGTCCCAGCTAAATTGAAAGGAAAGTTCTATAAAACGGTATGGAGCGGAGTGCGAGGAGGCTAAAAAACCCACACATAAGAGCACTGCATGCTACTGAGATGCGGATGCTGAGCTGGGCTTATGGACATACGAGGCACAGAAAAATCAGAAATGAACTTATTTGTAACAAACTTGGAGTAGCACCAATCGAGGATATGCTCACCCAACATCGACTTCGTTGGTTTGGGCATCTCCAGCGAAGACCAAACATAGGGGCCGACCGAAACTGATGTGGGATGAATTGATTAAACTGGATCTGAGCCGGAAGAACCTACAGAAAGAGTTGGCGCTGGACTAAAATGCGTGGAGAGCAGCGATCCATGTGACCGAGGCATGTACACGAGGTACTGAACTGACCCTCTTATTTTTAACTGTCTGTTTTGTACGACCAGGTAGAATCAAGTTGTTGGTCAAATGGGACCTCAACCGGCGGGACTTACAGAAAGAGCTGACGTCCGACTGAAGTGCGTGGAGAGCAAGCAACCCTTGGGAATGAGGTATGTGCACGAGGTACGTGAACTGACCCTCTAACTTTCGACTTTTTCTCTAATTGGATTGCGCAACCTGTGAACTTGTAAATTCAGCAGAATTGTGAAAGGTGGACTCCCCTGTAGCTCTGCAGCCGGTAGGATCGTGAATGGGAGAATCCCTCCGTATCTCCGCAGCAGGGACATGGTGTAAGCAGATACACTACTTTGATAGTCGCGAATGCGTAAACCCACTGAAGTGGTAACCACTTCATCCTCTGTACCAAAAATGAACATGGCACTAAATGTGCCAGGGACTGTTCCTTCCTATGGTGCGTTGTGTTTAGGCAGGCAAGCCGGCCGGCATCAAAACTTTTGCCACATTTTTATGAGACGATTCTTCACAAAATAATCGCTAGCCTACCCGAGACTTATTCTTGGACAAAAGGGCTTTCGGCTTTCGGTTTAGTTAGTGTCGAAGGATTGTTATTTATAATAGCCCTTAATAATCAACTTGATTTTAACTAAAATACATCCTAATAAACCAGCATTCTAACAATAGTAAATTTCATCGCTTATTTCTCTTTTTTTTTTCTTTCTTTGTTGGTAAATTTTAGGTGTTTGTTAAGTTCTATTTTATGTTATATAGTTTTGAAGCACCGATTTTATTTCTGTGATAAAGCTATTACATATACATATACTAACTCGAACCGAAGTTCATTAACATCTTAATTTGGTCGACAACCTTAATTCCTAATGTTTTTCCTTAAAACTATTTGGCGCATAAAAACAAAAAAAATACAAGTTGAAACAGGGTCACTAACTTAGCTTACACGGCTCTACGACTAATTCCAACTTTTATAACCAATAAAAATCTAGTGATCGATTTCGAGTTGCAATATCAAGTGGTCAAGGATGGCAATGCTTATTAGAAAACAACTTTCTCATTAATGCCTACACAACAAGGTTTTGAGTACAAGAAAGGGATATCCACAAATTGATCATAATGAAGAAGCTGGCTAGCTAATATTCAAGATGACTACCCACAATATGTATAATGAATGTGATCACATGAATTATTGGTATGAATTGAAGGGGGCCTCTAAAATTAAATCTCTCTTATCAATATCGACATTGTCGCATTTGTTCCTATCTGCCTGTCCATTTTTTGTAGGGTATATATATAAATGTCGCAGTGTGAATTGCCTTTATCAATCTACAGACAAAAAACAACCCAAGAAGAAGTGGAAGGAGGTCTAGAATTTGGTCTAAAGACGCGTTCGTTTGTCAAATGCGTTGCGCGTCTGGCTAGAATAGCTGAGGACCAAGTTGCATGCAAGTACACACATGCAATAAAGAGATATATTGTCAAATAGCTAGCAACTAGTAGAAATAATAATAAGTGGTCCTTGTGACTTTGATGAGTTAAATCAATTTAAAGACTTCAACGACAAATGAAAAAAAGATACATGAACCAAGTGCAATAAGTAAGCAAGTCCTTAAGTTCTTCTTACTAATTCATTTATGACTAAGAAAGGAGATAACAACAAGAATTAGGCTGCTAAGACTAGTTGTTTCGGCATTTTCATAAACTTAACAAATAAATGAAAAGTTTGTTCGAAAGCACAATCCCAATTCATTGGATGATGATACGAACGGTCTGAGTTAAGAACTCGCCTGCATCGAATTATCTTTACTGATGTGGAAAAAAATCCGTTAATAATGAATAAATAGGCTCAAATCATAAGTACAATCGCTCCATAGATTACCACTGTACTAGAGAAACATTATATTTTTATGCACCAGCAACGCCGGACTAAGTGCTGGATCAGGCGCATGATGATTGATGCATTAACTCCCCCTCATCTAATTGTTAGGGTTTATTAAATAAAGTGTACGTGTGCATGAACTTCTGGTTAAGAGGGAATTTGAAGATGGTTCACAACTTAAGTGCCATAACTCTTGCATGGTGCCATTATCATGTTTTTTTAAGATAAACAATCATAGTTTATGTTACCAGTTCCAAACATTAAGATAATTCTAGATATAATAATCAAGAATTATTATACTGTTCCAGATTATTGAATAGTCAGATGGAACGCGTTCTTTTGAAAGCTCAGTACGCGTTTAATAAAAATCAGTGTGATAATAATAACTTTGAACTTGAAGACTCATGCAAGATGGATTTGTCAACCACTCTCCCAAGCAACTTTTGATTTACGTCAAAAGTCAGACTATTTATCGGTGGAAAGTGCTGCCGGCCAATAAATAGCCGGCTGAGAAAGTGACGGTCTTGTACTGTGTCCACATTTAACCTTTTTTACTGACGCATATAAGGACAAGATGAAGCCAATTGGATCAAAATTGAGCATCAAATGTATCATTTTCACAGTCCGGCGCTAATTAAAAATGGTTTTTATTTATTTGGAAGGTCAATGATATTCCAGTACGAACATTAAATATAGATTTTAAAGCTTTTAAAAAGTATGATGGCTACCATTCAAAGAAAATAATAATGCAAAAATAAGGTGCAAAATTTAATGATGAAATTTGAAGTACGTGTTTTTTGATACATCAGTGTCTCTAGGACTTTAATAAAATCCAACCTGATTTAACTGATTGAGGGACCATCTATACACGAGGACGGGAAACTCTACTGCACCACCCTCTTAAGGCATTCCAATGGCTTTCTTCTTTCAGACCAGGGAGGGCGGACTATTAAATTTTTGTGGGGTGGGAGCATTTATGGCTTCATGATTTACTCCGTAATTTTTATTTTTTTTACCGCTCTAAATCTAGGTTGTGAATGTGACTCATGAATGCTTATCTGAGATTACAGGTGAATGAAATATATCCACCAACTCTCTGAAAGATTGCATGACAAATGGTTTGCAGAACAACCATTGCCGGCCTCGGTATTAACATCTCAGGTGCTTACAAGATATTCCACTCGCTGTCTCAACTTTACAACACAAGAGAAGGAACATATTTTGGATAAATTTTAGAAAATGAAATTTTTTATATCAATATAAACAAATATTGAGGTATTTAAACTCTCAAACTTATTTGATCGATTTAATTTAATATTCAATAATAATAAATATATAAAAAAAAGGAATAACAAAAAAGAAGAAAAAGACTCCAACTCCGTTGCCTCCCGCCGTCTAAGTATTAAACTTCCTCCTAACCGTTTCCAACTGTCTTTTACCCATATTTACATATCTACCCACTGTATCCCTTGTTTTACGTTTCTTCTATAGCTACTGTAACCTTGCTTGGTAACCAATCTCCATGAATTCTGCTTTTCTCTGAACTTTTCTTCACCAAAACAAGCTTCACAGCTACATTTTCATCTGAAGCTAAGCTTGTAGTTTTCAGCTGATGGAAATTTGGTGTCAAAATTCTGTCTATCCATTCTTCCAAACCAACACTCTGACCAAACCACACACCACCTACAATCTGTTCAAGTGCTTCTTCATCCACTGTTATCGACCATCTATCTCCAATGATTGAAGAAAATCTCGAGGATATTGTTGCCGCCACTCTATTTCGAATAAGACCAAAGTCGATAGGACTGAATATAATTTCATCGTCCACGGACTTGAATAACTCGAGTGTAGATGATGTAACCGGAGCATGTAGTTTGTTCACTAAGCTGTATTCTTGCTCTTGTTCAACTGTAACACCACTTGAATTGCGGGATCTGTCTGTCATGTCTTCTTCGGCATCTGCTGTTTCATTAAGATCGAAAGAGAGTGAGGAACCCATGTCGCTTCTCGGTTTTGTGGATCTAATTTCATCACGGAGCCAATCAGGTCTGCGTTTGGCTGTCTTTCCGCCTGACAGTTTTAATTCCCACCCACATTGGGCTATTGATGAAAGCTTAACTTCATTTAGCGGTGCAGATTTAGGGAAGTTCCTGGCGTTTTCAGGTAACCAATCTGCAGTCAAGATGAATATGACGTTTCCTAGACTGACTTCTCGTCCATGCGAGTCTGGCAATCGACCTCTATCCATTGCACGCTTGATGCTACCATGAACAAGCATATCTGCACGATCAATGTCTTCGAGGATGACCACTGCAAAAGGGTTTTTCCTCACTGCCTCTGCTATTCGATCTAATGTTGTTTTCCCGCGAAAGCTCATATCTGATTCTTCATCCTCATCCGAACGTGAACCAAGGCGAATTGTAACAGGACTTTGTCTGCGAACTAATTCCGCTAGTGTTGATGCCATCTTCTTTTTTCCAATTCTATCAGGACCTGCGAATAATAACCATGTCTCACCTTTCATCCCAAACCCACGGCGTTTGCTATCTCCTGACTTGGATTGGACCACAGATGAAGCAACTGCTGAGGCTGCATCTTGTTGCCACCATACTTTTTCCAACAAACCCTTGAAAAGACTCTTGAACGAGTCTGGATCCAATATATTGGCAAGTTTATCTTTTTTCGCCTCAAACTCTGAAGATATGCAACCTGTGAGATCCCTGATGCGCTCCATGTGGGTTTCGTCAAGTGTATTTTCTTGTAATTTTGAGTTCCCGAGAATAAGCTCTGTTCTCACGGGACTTCTTGGTGGAGAAGACCGGCGTCCAGGTGGAGTTAGTGAGAGGCTTGGGTTCATTTGCAGTGTTCCTCCAAGGTTTTTGTTTATTTGTAAGGTGGGTGGGAGATGTTGGCGATTAAGTAGGTTTGCCTTGTATAGGTTTAAGTTTGCCATTGGCATAGCAGTTGCACCGCTTCTTTCTGAGCTCGGATTGGGACGGTGGAAGCTGGGGTGAAGGCGCAAGCAAGCCAAATTCCATTTCTTTTGTATTTCTTCAGTTTTCTGTTTCAAGATCATCTGTTGATCCTTAGCCTGCTAAGTCCAGTTATAAAACAAAGGAGTTAGCTATGATCCAAGTATTGAAATTTCAGGACCATAATACAGCAACTTCAATAAGACTTTCAGAATACATACATTTGAATGGTCTGTCGAATCGATATTATCATTCTGAGGCTTTGCAATCTGTAGCCATTGCGGCAAGGGTTGTCGAGCAGATTCTTGTTTCGAATCAGAAGAAGATTTCTCTAATTCCGCTGCTAGTTTAGCTACTTCTTTTTCAGAATTCTCCTTACATAGCGGACAGCAGGTAGTCGTCCTTTTAGAAGGATCCATGTTTTCAGACGGACGTCTGAATAAAGGATTTGATGCAATTGATAAACCTTTCATTGGAGAGCGAGATTCAAGTGAACCATTACCCCCAAGCCTGTAATTACCAAAGATTATCACAAAATCATTTAGTTTTGGAGCATCTGACTGTTGTGCATCCAAAATACTATTTCCCCTCCTTTACAAGAAGATGAATAATCAAAAAGGGAACTTCGTCATGCCCACGAAATCATTTATCCTTGTTTCCTATTCAGGAATCTGTTTGTCATATCTTTCTAACACTCAGGACGAAGCATAAAGTATCTACGTGATAAACAATTTCAACGATTGAAAAGATTGGCTATGGTTCTTAAAATGAATTCATTTTCTCAGATGTAGACGTTTCTATCAGCCAAACGTGAATTAAAATTTAGAAACATACACTGTTCTAAAAAATAATTTAAGAGAAATACATACCCTGGAAACAAGCCCGGAGGAGGGTTTCTGGCAGCAACCGGAACTGCCTGTAAATCCCAATCGTTCTCCATTGTAGGATGATAAACTTGACACCTCAAATAAGTTTCACAGGTAGCTGTTCCGATGAGCCATAATTTCCCATTACTACCCTCTCCGAATCTCTCCAACAATTTCCCCATCTCTGCTACAGCTGTTTTCCCCATTTCTGAAACCATCTGTTGCTGTTGCATTGGATTTGAACCCAAGACACCTCCAGAAGCTTGATTTTGTTCAACTAACCATTTTAAATCTCCCAAATTCAGAATTACACCACCGCAACCACTAGTACTACTTAATCTGGTTTCAATGGAATCCCCTAATTCTTTGACTTTTGCAGAGATCTGGGTTCGATCTGCAGTGAATTCTTTATCCAAACTAATCACCTGAACATTTCTAAGAATCCCGTCACCGCCTAATTCTTTGTTATCAATTTTCTGCAGAAGTTCTTTCATAACAGGTTCTGGTTCTGAATCTCCAACCAAAACAGGGTTCCTCTTCTTACTCTTGAAAAGAACATCAAAAACTTTCTTCACCTCATCTTTCCTCTGTTGCCCAGATTGATCAGAATTCCCTTGTTGTTGCTGCTGCTGCTGTAATCTAGGGTTCAAATACAGATTCCTATTTGCTGCAGCTGCCATGGGCGAAGGTCGAAAACCCAATCCAGAACCGATACTCGAAGAAGACGATTTCACAACTGAATTAGTTGAATTCAAAGACTGTTCAATTGTAGTCTTAACAGCCGGACTTGAAAAACTAGCTTCACGCATAACACGACTAACGCTCGGATCATCAAGAATCGATACAATAAGCTGTTCTAATTCAACTTTGACAGCCAGAAGCGGCTGTTGCTGTTGTTCTGGACATCCCCGTCTTTGATGAGCTTGAGCACGTTTCAAAGCAGCCATTAAAGCATTTGAAATTGGTGGTTCAAGTCCTCCAGGTGATGAATTCTGAGCTGATGGAAGTCTTTCAAGTGCAACACTGAAACAAAGCTCGAGCGCTCGACATTGAAGTGGATGTGATGAATTCGGATGAGATCGAATACAAGCTTGTCGTAAATAACCAGTTGGTGATGATAATAATGTTGCTGCAACATGTAGAGGTGTTGTCTGTCCATGATTTCTTCTTGCTGCTTCTGCTATCGAGTGGTTTAATACACTCGCTGCTTCTGGTGTTAGGGTTTGTTGAATTGTACTTAATCCAGCTCTCATGATGATGAAATTCTCTCAAATTTTAACCCCCAAAGTTCTTATCTTCAATTCAATTCAAATCAAATTATCTTCGCCGAAATTGATCCAAATTAACTAACCGCCGTACTTAAAACACTTCAATCTCTTCATTCCAATCAATCATAATCTATCTTCTTCTTCTTCTTCCAAATTGTCCCTGTTCGATGAAGAAGGAGAAGAGGGTTGGGTTTAGAAATGAAAATTAGAGTCTGAAATTCTCTGTTATCTAGGAATCTTATAACAAATTGGGATTTTCTTATCAAGTGGACAAATTGGCACTTTTTTCTCCCCGGAAAAAAATAAAAATAAAAATAAATTTATAAAGAAGATTCAATCAACCGACAATACTTAAAAACCCAGCAAGAAATTCTTTTCCTTTCTATCTTTATAAAGAAGAAGAAGAAGGAGAAGATTAATTGAATTGGACGAGAAGTGAATTTAGACAAAAGGGAATTTCTGATTGATATATACTCCCAAATTTTTGACTCCTGAGAATCAGAGAAGAAGAGAGAAGAAAGAAGAAGAGGAAGAGGATATAAAAGCACCGTCCTTTGAATGAAACATATATCCCCGAAAACAAACAAACTCAACCTCAAAAAATTTAATTCCTGCTGCTAAAAATCATTTTACCGGTAAAAATAAAAAAGCTTTTTTAGTTTTTACAGAGAAGTGATAATAAGCTCAAAAACAACTTTTTGAAGCTGAGTTTTGAAATGAAACCAGAAATGGAAATTGTAAAATCTGAACAAAAACAAACGGTAAGAAATTGAAACAAAGAATAAATCTTTTTTACCTCAAAATAAAATTGGGTTGGAGTAGTTGATTATTCTTCTTCTTCAGAATTTTTGACAGCAATTTCTTTTTAACGTTTTCTTGTATATGTTGATGATGATGTAAAATTCTACAATGTACTGTAATTAACTATATATGTACGCTGATATATGTATCAAAATTTGAAAGAAAAATACCTTTTCACGGACGAAAAAACAGAGACTTGTCTAAAAGTCAGTCTAAAATTGACTACACCTTTTCATGTTTTCTTTTTTTTACTTTGAATATTTTGAAACCAAATATTTGCTTTTTTATAACACGCAAACTGAAAAAGGAATTTTCTCTTGCTTGAATCTCTTTCTTACTTTTAAGGACTTAAAATAAAATGATTTTTTTTTTTACTTTTGGGACACACTTTTTGCGCAACTTTTCAAGTTTCCCTTTTTGCAGATTAAAATAAAATAAAGTAAAGATGAAAAGAGAGGAGGAAGTGAAAAAGTGGGGGGAGTGAAAATCTCTGGAAAATCATGATATTCCCTCTCCATACCGCACGCTCTCACTTACCTTTTACGCCTTTCCAAACTTTTATTCACTTCCCCGTCTTGAATAGTGCGCGTAACATTCTGATTTCTAACCTCCTCCCGCAAGCGGGATCCATGTTGGCTTTTTCGTACAACTGAGCAAGTTTTTTACTTAAACTTTCAAATTCTCCTGCAGCTAACGTCGAGGAGCCATATCTGTCTGTGACTGTGACTCTGTGGTGCTAGTACGAAGGAAGAAGTAGCTAATCCAGATTTTGTGCACGAACATTTTCGTAGGACATCTAAGGTTTCTCGTCTTGGTTTAATACTGATTGGGTTAGATTAACACTTTTCAGATAAGCATGTAGAGAATTGGAAATATCGACACACTGATACTACTAAAAGAATTTGAACAGAACCAGATTTATCATAAATATCGATGTCGATAATACCTAAAAGAATGTATACAAAACTGGTTATGTTGTAGATATCGATACCGATACCGATAATAACTATAAACATTTATGTAAAAGACTATTATATACATTGAATAATTTTCCGAGAAAAATTCTTTTGAGGCGTATTACAGGATTTCCCAGTGTTTGATTATAATTATTCTTTCTTAACGTTATCCTTTAAAAAAAATGGCCGAAGCTGTCGGGATTTTTCCGGTCCTTGATCAAGATGAGTTTCCCAATCTCGACGAGACGAGAACTGATTCAGAAATAATTGCAGAGTCGAAAATCAATGTGATAATTCGTTACAGAAAAAAATTAACCCTAAAAGACTCTTTTCTCTTTATCATTTATACGATAAATGAGTTCAGATTAATCCAAAAATCCATCTTTTTTTATATTACGATGGTCGATGAGCGAGTTCAAATCAGTATAAAATCCCAAAAATATTCATCAAATATTTGATTAAAGATCCTAAAATTTCATCAAGAATAAATTGTCCCGATGTCTCACTCACGACTGAGATCGGGAACTACGTTATTTTGTAATGATTTCATACTCAATCAATCACATAAATACATAAGTGGACGTAGTTGTGGTGCTACTACAAAGTACAAAATAGAAAGACAATAAACTCGTAAGTGAATTCTACCTTGTGCAGTTGGTGGTATTTACGCGATGTCCAGATTTTGTTTCATTCGGTTTTGATGGCCATATTACCCGAATGAAAATTGGAAATGTCGTAAATATCGACTGACTGACAATACCTAAAAGAATCTGCACATAACCAGATATATCATAAATATCGGTGTCGATATTAACCTAAAAGAGTATATATATAACTGACTATGTTCTAGATAGTCGAACTGATAGTAACTAAAAACATTTATTTACAGAAACACTACATATACTGAATAATTTTTCGAGAAAAATCCTTTTGAGGCAGTGCTGAATCTAGACACAGGATTTACCGGGGTTTGATTATAATTATCCTTTCATCAATATTAACTTAACCTTATCCTTTCCGGGTATAAAAAAAAACGGTCGAGGCTACCGAGATGAGTTTCTCAATCTTGACGAGACAAGATCTGACAGGGAAATAATTGTTGAGTTAAGAGTTAATACGAAAATTTCTTTATAGAAAATCAAAATTAATCAAAGAAGACTTGATTCTCTTTTATCTTACGATAAAAGAGTTCAACTTAGTCTAAAACATTTTTTTTAGTATTACAATGGGAGAACTCAAATAAGTCTAAAATCCAAAAGATAGTCGTCAAATACTTGATCAGATCCTAAAATTTCATAGAGATAAATAGTTATGGTGCCTCAGTTGCGACTGAGACGGGACACCATGTTGTTTATAATGATGTCCAAGCCAGTAAGCTCGGATGCAAGTGAACTCTAATTTGTGCAGTTGATGGAGTATTTACGCTACGTCCAAATTTTGTTTGATTTAGTTTTGATAGTCATGTTATCGAAATGAGATACCTTACATACATGATAACATGACTAGTTGTTAATCACTTATTCAATCAAAACATAGTAAAATAAAATTCAAATAAGCATGCGGGAAATTGGAAATTTTGTAAATATCAGCACGCTGATAATACCTAAAAGAATCTGCACAGAAGCATATCTTAATAAATATCGATGTCGATAATACCTAAAAGAGTTTAAACAAAACTGACTATGTTGTACATACGAATACGTTTTTTTTTCGGAATCACCAACTTTATTAATTAATGTGGAAAAATACGGATACTTATAATAACTAAAAACATTTATGTAGAGAAGTACGACATATACTGAATAATTTTTCGAGAAAAATCGTTTTGATGCAGCATTGAATCCAGGATGTATCGATCAGAGGATTTCCCTGGATTTGATTATGATTATTGCATCAGAAACATTAGCTACTAATTAATAGAACCTGATAACCATACATCTATTAGTATGATTTGAAAAGAATATGTTTTATCTATTATTTTTTTGTATTTCTTTTTTCAGGAAGCTATGGATTTATGTCTCAATCTTATAGTCACGCTTTTATTTTGTTTTAGTCATGCTTTTATTTTATTTTATTTTATCGGTAATTTGTGAATAACAAATTCACTTAGAAAAATTAAAAAAAAGGCATTTCCCACTTTAGGAATGGGAAAAGTTTAAGAAAACATTGACCGAATGTGTGTTCTTTAAATCCATTACTTAGCAACGCTATAATTCAAAGATCATGTGCTTCATAGGTATAATATTGAAGAATAAACCAAGATACTATGAAGAAGATAAAAGGGATTAACTATGAGAGTTGATACAAACTATGTCCTCAAAAGAGTTGAACGAAATTTTAGATTTTCTCTCAGTAAATGTAAAATCTAATAAAATTTCAATAGTTCGGAATCTTCAAACGAATGTATGCTAACAAGGCTAAAAACCTAAATTAATGTACGTCAAAGACATAAACAAGTTTGGTTGCAGATACCAGTTTTCATTTCTAGCTTTTTACTTTATGATGTTCTTTTTTACAATTCTGTTCAGAGTTACATGTCTCTTAGTGAGGGTCCTACGATGTTGGTGGAAGCCAATATCTCAATGCATTGTGATAAGATAAGGGTACCCAACACACTAGATAACTCTTTATAGTTTTTTTTGTTTCAATATAAGTACCCAACATGATTTCTTCTTGCTGCTTCTGCTATCGAGTGGTTTAATACACTCGCTGCTTCTGGTGTTAGGGTTTGTTGAATTGTACTTAATCCAGCTCTCATGATGATGAAATTCTCTCAAATTTTAACCCCCAAAGTTCTTATCTTCAATTCAATTCAAATCAAATTATCTTCGCCGAAAAATGATCCAAATTAACTAACCGCCGTACTTAAAACACTTCAATCTCTTCATTCCAATAAATCATAATCTATCTTCTTCTTCCAAATTGTCCATGTTCGATGAAGAAGGAGAAGAGGGTTGGGTTTAGAAATGAAAATTAGAGTCTGAAATTCTCTGTTATCTAGGAATCTTATAACAAATTGGGATTTTCTTATCAAGTGGACAAATTGGCACTTTTTTCTCCCTGGAAAAAAATAAAAATAAAAATAAATTTAAAGAAGATTCAATCAACCGACAATACTTAAAAACCCAGCAAGAAATTATTTTCCTTTCTATCTTTATAAAGAAGAAGAAGGAGAAGATTAATTGAATTGGACGAGAAGTGAATTTAGACAAAAGGGAATTTCTGATTGATATACTCCCAAATTTTTGACTCCTGAGAATCAGAGAAGAAGAGAGAAGAAAGAAGAAGAGGAAGAGGATATAAAACCAATCAGAGTGGATCAACATGTATTGTTGATACAGTATGAAGAAAACAGTGTGGATCAACTATGAGAGTTGACTGAGTATGGTTGGATCAACTGGTACAATTGATACAAAGTGAATGGATCAACAAGTGTTATTGACGCGTGGTACGGTATTTAGAAGTTTACTTGGGTTGCAAGTATTACTGGTTTTAAGACTTTGTTTACGTAAGAATTATCTAGAAGTTTCTTTGTTAGAGTTTGATTTTTGTTAGGAAAGTCCTTTTGCTTGAGAGTCAAGATTGTTAGTCATATAAATAGGTTGTTGAGCCATGAGTCGAATTATATCAATTGAAGAGAGTTTGTTTGAGTTATTCTTGTGTTAAGTTTTTCATTAAGTCTTTGATATCAGATTTTCTACATCTGGTATCAGAGCACTGGTATCAGATTCTAGGGCTGTGGGTATGAGTTTTTGAGTTGAAGAAGATGACGAGTTTAAGTTCAATTAAGGTACATGTGTTTGAAGGAAAAAAACTTTGAATACCGGAGGTTGTAGATGGAGAATATTTTTATATACAAAGAGGTATGGGATATCGTGAAAGATGGTTATGCAGAACCAGCAGAAGGAGCAGTAGCTGAAGGAGCTGCGCTAACTCTGTTAACTGAAAACAGAAAGAAGAATTCTAAAGCTACATATATTCTTCATCAGGGTATTCATGAATCACTTATGGATAGCGTTATCTAATATCAAAGATGTTAAAAGAGCATGGGATGGATTGATAAGTTACTATACAGGATCTGACAAGGTCAAGAAGGTTAAGTTACAAACTTTGAAAAGAAAATATGAACTGTTGCAGATGGAGACAACTGAAACAATTTCAGATTTTTTATCAAAGACATTGAATATTGTCAATGAGATGAAGGGCAATGGTGATACTTTAGAAGATTCATCCATTGTAGAGAATATTTTAAGAAGCTTGCCTGAGAAGTTTGAATCAAAGGTTACTGCCATAGAAGAATGCAACACAGTTGCAACTATGACTCTTAATAAGTTGTTGGGTTCATTACAAGCTTATGAACAAAGATTACAAGAGAAAATAGTTGGTGCAAAACAAGTTGAAGAGGCACTTCAGAGTCAAGTTAGCTGGAGAAACAATCAAGGAAAACCTAATGCTGGAGGTTTTCAAGGAGGATATAATAATGGAGGGAGATCAAATAATGAGAGTTATAGGAAGCCATTTGATAGATCAAAAATATAGTGTTATAATTATGGATATTTTGGACATATTTCTACTAGTGTCCAAAACCAAGAAAGACAGTTGTTAATAATTACAAAGCAAATTTCAAAGCTAATATTGCAGAAAGTCAAGAAGAAGAAGAAAAGAATGATGAAAACATGTTACTTGCATGCCACACAACAGAAGAACAACCACAACTTAAGTGGTATTTAGATACTGGTTGTAGCAATCATATGTGTGGAAGAAAAGATTTATTTGATAAGCTTGATGAGTCTGTTAGATCAACAGTAAAGTTTGGTAACAGTTCTACAATTCCAGTTATGGTAAAAGGAAGAATTGGAATTGTTCTTAAGAATGGTTCAAAAGCATACATCATGGATGTATTTTATGTTCCAGGTTTACATCAAAATTTGCTCAGTATGGGTTAGTTGTCTGAAAGATGATATTATATGAATATTTATAATGGTTTATGCTTCATCAGAGATAGAAGAAGAAGGTTGATAGATAAAGTTAAGATGACCAAGAACATGTTATTTCCTTTGAATATTCAACATCAAAAGAAAAGTTTTTACAGTAGCAGTGTTCATGATGATTCTTGGTTATGTCATAAGAGGATGGGACATGTGAACTTTAACAGTTTGAAAACTTTAGCAAAGAAGGAGATGGCGTCAGGCTTACACTTTATTGAGGTACCAGAATCAAGATGTGAAAATTGCATCTTTGGCAAGCAGCACAGAGATCCATTCCCAGTCAACAAAGCTAGAAGAGTTTATCAACAATTGGAGATTGTTCATAGTGATATGTGTGGTCCTATTGAAGTAACTTCACATGGAGGTAATAATTATTTTATAAATTTCATTGATGATTTTAGTAGAAAGGCATGGGTTTATTTTCTTAAAGAAAATAGTGATGCATTTCAAGCTTTTAGAAGTTTCAAAGCTTATTCTGAGAAACAAATTGGTAAGAGTATCAAGATCTTAAGAACTGATAGAGGCAAAGAATATACTGTTGTTGACAAGTTTATGTAAGAACATGGCATTCAACATCAACTAAATGCAAGATATACACCATAACAAAATGGAGTTGCAGAGAGGAAGAATAGAACCATAATGGAGATGACAAGAACTATAAGAAGAACAAAATATTTACCAAAAAGTTTTTGGGGTTATGCAGTTGACACAGCTGTGTATTTACTCAACAAATGTCCTACAAATAGTTTGAACAACATAACACCAGAAGAAGCTTGGAGAGGTGTAAGACCAAGTGTAAGACATCTGAGAATTTTTGGGTGTATTGTATATGCACATGCACCCAAAGAACTAAGAAAGAAATTGGATGAAAAGAGTGAGAAATGTATCCTTGCTGGTTATAGTTCAGTAACCAAAGGATATAAATTATACAACCCAGAAGCAAGAAAAGTGTTTACAAGTAGAGATGTGATCTTTAATGAAGATTCAAAATGGAACTGGAATAATGAATCAACAATGAATTTTGATTCAAATAATAATGGATCAACAAGGAATGTTGATCCACCTAATGCTGTCAGAACAATTCCAATTGTAGTTGAAGAAGAAGTACAAGCTCAAGACAATGTTGAAGAACAACATGAGGAAGCAAGAACTGAATCAATAACAAAACAAGAAAATACAAGACCAAGAAGAAAATATATCATACCTGCTAGGTTGAATGATTATGTTTTAACAAGATATGATGAAGATGATGATGATGTAGTGAACTTTGCATTGTTTGGAAATTGTGATCCTGTAGCTTATGAAGAAGCTTGTAAAGAACAAGGTTGGATTCAAGCCATGAATGAAGAATTGGAGTCAATAGAGAAGAATAATACTTTGGAACTAACAACACTTCCATCAGGTAAGAAGCCTATTGGTGTTAAGTGGGCTTACAAAACAAAATACAAGTCAAATGGTGAAATAGAAAGACTGAAAGCAAGGTTAGTTGCTAAGGGTTATAGACAGATACAAGGAGTTGATTATTCAGAAGTATTTGCACCAGTTGTAAGACTTGATACAGTAAGGATGATCACTTCTTTAGCTGCACAAAAGCATTGGAAGATATTTCATATGGATGTGAAGTCAGCATTTTTGAATGGAGTATTGGAAGAAGAAGCTTATGTAGAGCAACCAGCTGGATACATTATGGAGGGGAAGGAGAATAAAGTATACAAGCTAAACAAAGTTTTGTATGGTTTGAAACAAGCACCAAGAGCTTGGTATACAAGAATAGATTCTTATTTTCTCAAGAAAGGTTTTACAATATGTCCACATGAGCATACTTTGTATTTGAAAGATGATGGTCTTGGCAATCATATTATAGTGTGTTTATATGTGGATGATCTCATATTTACTGGAAATAGTTCTGAGATGATCAAAAAATTCAGGGAGGATACGGTGAAGGAGTTTGAGATGACAAATCTTGGTTTGATGTCATATTTTCTTGGTATTGAAGTTCAACAAACTGAAAGAGGAATTTTTATTAATCAACAAAGGTATGCTGAAGGAATTTTGAAGCGTTTCAAGATGGATAATTGTAATCCAATTTTAACATCATTAGAAGAAAGACTGAGGTTGACAAAAGATGGATCATGAGAGCTTGTGAATTCATCAGATTTTAAAGGTCTTGTTGGATGTTTAAGATATTTGACTGCTACAAGACCTGATATCATGTATGCAATTGGGTTGGTTAGTAGGTTTATGGAAGCTCCTAGACAATCACATTTACAAGCTGCAAAACGTATTCTGAAGTATGTAAAAGGAACAACAAGCATGGGAATCTTTTACACAGTCTCAGAAGATCCAAAATTAGTTGGTTTCACTGATAGTTATTGGGCTGGAGATACAGATGGAAGAAAGAGTACTTCTGGTTATGGATTTCAGTTGGGAACAAGATTCTTCTCTTGGTCATCTAAGAAGCAACAAGTTGTTGCATTATATACAATAGAAGCTGAGTATATAGCTGCTAGCAATTGTGCTACACAAGCTGTGTGGTTGAGAATGATGTTGAAGTCATTTCTTGAAGAACAGAAGCCACCAACAACAATAGTTTGTGATAACAAGTCTACAATTTCATTAACTAAGAATCCTGTGCTTCATGGAAGGAGTAAGCACATTGATATTAGATATCATTACATCAGAGAGCTTGTCAGTAACAAGGAGATAGCTGTGGAGTTTTGAGAGTGAAGAGCAAGTGGCTGATATTTTCACCAAGTCTTTGAAGTCTAATACTTTCATTTACTTACGTGGAAAATTGGGAATAATTAGCAAAGAGTATCTTGGTTTAAAGGAGGATGTTGAAGAATAAACCAAGATAATATGAAGAAGATCAAATGGATCAACTATGAGAGTTGATAAACATGTATTGTTGATACAGTATGAAGAAAACAGTGTGGATCAACTATGAGAGTTGACCGAGTATGGTTGGATCAACTGGTACAGTTGATACGAAGTGAATGGATCAACAAGTGTTGTTGACGCGTGGTACGGTATTTAGAATTTTACTTGGGTTGCAAGTATTACTGGTTTTAAGAGTTTGTTTACGTAAGAATTATCTAGAAGTTTCTTTGTTAGAGTTTGATTTTTGTTAGGAAAGTCCTTTTGCTTGAGAGTCAAGAATGTTCGTTATATAAATAGGTTGTTGAGCCATGAGTCGAATTATATCAATTGAAGAGAGTTTGTTTGAGTTATTCTTGTGTTAAGTTTTCCATTAAGTCTTTGATATCAGATTTTTTACATATAAGATGGATGAAATAGCCAAAAAATTATTAGGCATGCAGTTAACCACACGATTATTGCGTGCACAAGTTAGCCACACTACCACGATTAGGCACTGCAAGTTAAGAAGAGGCTAAGGAGTTTGCACGATCAAGAAGCTCATATCCTTAAAAGGATGTTTTGATCAAAATAAACATGTCCTTGAAAGGATGTGGCCAGGGTTAACGCATATGTTCCTCAAAATGCCTAACAAATGGTTGCATATTTGCGCCAACTCGATGGCTTCATGATACTAATCTCTCAAATGGGTTACAAATCTAAATGAGCGTCGACATATATCTTCATTCATATACAAAATAGGTGTTGCTAATTGCAATGACTTTCTCCCATGAATTTCATGCTACAATGTTTTAGTTACCTTGTTATGAGGTTGGCTAGTAAAAATTGTTAAACACCGATATTATATACTATAATACACTGGTAAATTATTGGATGCTAATACCAGTGACCTAAATGCGAAATTCATGGGCATGAGAAAAAAATTCATGGATATTAAAAAAGAGAAGATTGTTTAATCTTTCCGTAGACGGAGAAGCTGGTGGTATGTGTGGACAAATTCCTTAAGAATCAGTCTAAAGTCCCATAAACAAGTACAAATTATCACTCTTGTTTGTGCCGACTGCACTTGAGAAGAGTTACTATCCACCAGCTCAATTCTGACGAAGCGAATTAAGTCACTCATGACGTACGAAAATTTCACATGCATAAGTGTCATATGCCGTTGTTTTCTGTTTTCAGTTGTCCCAAACTGCATGCACTCTTACGCGTTGAAGCGCCCATAGCCATGCATATATATTTTTGTTTCCTGAGCAAAACAAACAGAGATTTCTGCCTGGATTGCCATTGTATCCTAAATGCTCCTCTGACCGAAGAAATTAACACTTGTATAGCTTGGGTCCGTTCAATGGGATGGTGGTCGACGAGGAGAAGGGTACGCCCCACACTGAAATAAATATTTACGGACAGAGAATCAATCAAGCAAGCATTTAAGATTCTCCTTTGTATTATTTCAGAAACTTAAACATTGTCGGCAGCTTTATAGTTTAAGTACCAAATAGATACAAAAGATGAGAAAAGTTACTACAAAGTACCAAATAGATCGATGGATGATGGTGATCACTGATAACGGCAACTACAGTTTGCCCCCTGTTCACTTATATGTATTCGGATTACCACCTTCTTGCTATAGTGTAAGTGCATAGGTCCTTTTAAAATTACTAATTTAATTCGCACCCCTTTGTTTTAGTAGATTTTGCTCTCCTTTGGCCCTTTGTTATGGACCGCGGTTACGGCGTACAACCAACTAATATAGTGTTCAAAAGAAAAATATTCGGTCCGCGGATTACCAAAACATGCATATTATTTGATTCACACAATCTCTACAACACCTTATTGTGTTGTCCCCTTCATCCAACCTCATAGACGGATCAGCGGGCAACATTTGTGTCCCACTCTCTCAAGTTCAGCCTACAACGACTCAATTTGGGTCCAAATCGTGGTCCATAGGTGTAATTATCTGGGCACATAATAGTAATAATATACATATACTTCTAAATTGTCAGATTTTATGCTTGTGTATACACATCTCTGTTATTGTAAATTTGATGGCTTAAATTGCGTACTTATTTATTATTTATTGAAGCAACATTCATTTGCCCTCTCCAGTGCGTCATCGCATCTATTTTATAACAGTTCTCCACAAATCGAGAAACTTAACAAACTCCGTGTCAAAAAAAAAAAAGAAACTAAACAAACTAAAAGAATTGACGGGTATATATTTTTCAGTGGGGCTCGCGCCCCAGACTAGCAGAGGGTATTATTTATGTTTACCGATTTCTATTCTTTTGGTCTCATGCATTGATATTTTCTTAGAGAGAAAGGATCTCTATATATTTTTATTCAAACAATCTCACATATTGGACGCTGTTTTTGTAAATAAAAACCAAACGGTAACGGGTTTAAAGCTAATATTTTGGGGTAATTTGCGATACCTTCCCTGTAAAGATTGGTAATTTGCGTTACCTCCCCTGCAATAATAAAATTAGCAAAACCTCCTCTCGTCAATAATTCTGTCTATTCCAAGTTAGCTGACTCAGCACTAACTTACACGTGGTTTTTTGTAGGGGAGGTAATGCAAATTACCAATCTTTACAGGGGAGGTAACGCAAATTACCAATCTTTACAGGGGAGGTAACGTGAATTACCCCAAAGAAATAAAAACCACGTGTAAGTTAGTGCTGAGTCAGCTAACTTTAAATAAACAGAATTATTAACGAGAGGAGGTTTTGCTAATTTTATTTTTGTAGGGGAGGTAATGTAAATTACGAATCTTTACGGAGTAGGTAATGCAAATTACCCCTAATATTTTCGAAATATGTTCCTCTTACAGAACTTTACATGCCTAACAAAGTTGAGTGTATTCTGGAATATTAAACCTCATAACTTACCGGTCTTAATTTCAATGGATGAAAATCGGTTAATTTTCAAGGGCTTATTTTTGAAATAGTAAATGGTCGTGTTATACGTTTTAGAGTACGCTCACTTTTGGTAGGACGGAGAGTTTTGTAAGAGAAAAATACCCCGAAATATTAAATTTAAATATGTTAAATTTTATTTTTTATTCACCAAAATAACATTTAATGTGTGAGATACTGTGACAATAAAAGTGTGACAACCTTCCTCTTGCTTAAAATAAAAATAAAAATTGGTCTAGTAAAATTGAAACTTCAGGATAAATGGGAAAGCAGTTTGTAATAAAGTATAATTGAAGGGACTTAAAGTAAAATACCAAGAAAAAGGAAAAAGTTATACCTTATCGTGTTTCAACTTAAGGGAGAGGCCGACGCATCACAAACACAAATAATTTCAAAACAAAGACAGCAAAAGTTGTGGGGTCACTTTCGGCATTTATTGAGTATGGGTAGTCGTAGATTCTACGTATTACTTTCTTGTTGCAGTTAATAAATTTGTCTGCTTATCCCAAAATTACAAAGACACCCTTCATAATTGATAAAAATACTAGTGTCCCGATTAATCTCTTCTTGGTCCCCCTCACCAGGGTTTCACGTGGCAGTAGTAATCCAAGCTTTGATTATCAAAAGAAAAAAAATTGGAGAATGGAATTGTGACCATAGAAAACAGCCAAAGAAACAAAATACTTCATGCATATTTCGGTATTTCCTATCTGCCTGCTTATCTCAAAGCTAGTTGTCTGTGTGAAATATGACATGTACAAAAGAGAAAGTTTGTTTGACAGTTCGCATATCTACACCATGAGAAAGGAATCTAATTTTCTGCTGGTGATTGATGTTATTTTTAAAGATATTTTGTTTTCTCTACGTAATTGGCGGGATGTTTCTTTTCTTTGCAACCTAGACTTTGTAATTCAGAGCGGATGCTATTTTTAAAGAACGAATGTTATTTTTGAGATTTTTTCTTTCAATTCGCAATTAGCTGCATGTTTGTTTTTTTTTCGACTTATATTTTGTAATTCAGTTTCTCATGCTTTAGCTCATTGGAATAAAGTTAACACTTCTTTCACATATTCGTGCGTTAACACTTCTTCCACGTATTGATTTGTATCTGCAATCTGGCTTACGCCGATTGTTGGGGAGGATTGTTAGCCTTTTTGAAAGTAGTTGTTTATAAAAACAAATAATTGAGGAATTAGTTTTGTGTGGAGATGATTCCAATAACAAACATGTTTACACACCCAAAGCTAGTTGATTTATGAGATCAGAAGTAAAAAGAGTTTAAAATATAAAAGTTTAACCTTTTCTGTTTCAGATTTATTTATAACTTTTTGATTTAAATATTTTTTTGTTACCTAAAATAATTTTTATTAATTATTAATTTAAAATACGAGTGATCTGAGTTCGAAACTCGCGATTAAAAGAAGAAAAAAAACTTAAAATACAACCGAAAAGAGACACCATCAGCTAGAACATTCTCGAAAATACCTAAACCAAGAAGACACCAAAGAAAAAATATTCTTTTTGGTAAGTAATCTTTTTTTGCAGAGTTTTCTAAGACGTTATCTTTTTTCCATCTAAAGAAGCAGAAACAGCTCTACTCGTAGGTTATCAATCACGATATAAAGGTACTAGACCTTGCATATGAGAAAGAGTTTAGTTGACACGATTCTATATACAAGTGCTTAACCCCTAACTCTCTCTACTTAAAACTCCTTTTTTAACTTGTTACACCTAAACGTGATGCAAACTTTTTGACTAACAATGTGATCCTCCTCCATTACAAACTTCACAAAAAGAAACAAATAAGAAAGAAAAAAATAGAGCAAAAAGTGGTTTGCTTTAGAGATGTTTTCTTTCTTGCAAAAATCAAACACTTTCCTTTTGTCTTTAACCATGCCCACATCTTAGGCATGATATACTTTTCTTCCTTTTTTGAAAGCACAAGGCATGACACACAATTTCTTTCTTTTTCTCACCCTAAAAAGTCCCAAAACAAACTCATCTCATCATCAAACGAGTAATATATATCTCTTAAACCTGCTTCCCACTTTTTACATATATCCTTTTCAAATAAAATAAAATAATATATCCCCGCATCACCTTTTATCATCATTTAACCTTTTTTTCCCATTTCCCACCGATATTATTCAAATTTTTCTTCTTTTAGCTTCACGGTTTGGTTTCTACACAACAAACTTTCTCACTAACACATTTTTTCATCAACTTAAACCAAAATATAGATAGTTGCTAATTTCCTTCTAAAGTTCATTTCGGGCACGATTTGGATGAGGACCATCGTATAAAACCTACTTTTTGTTGTGGAACTTTTAGCTCTGCTGCAAGGTTGTACCCAACTGGCCAGGTCGAACTATCCAGTTATACCGAGGCTCATTAAGGAAATGAATTTCTGTCAATGCCGGCGAACAAACGGAGTAATTTCTGTCATTTTTGTTTTGTTCGGGACGGCATTGCCCTAACTTCAACGGTAAAATGAAATGTTTGCCTGAGGTGATGGGCCAGCAGCACTATATACCACCACTAGAGCCATATACACATTGAGAGAAAATGTAGCATACATTGCTTTGACGCCAACCATGTTTGCATGTGTATCACGAAAGATGATGAATATGACCCAACCCAACCAAAAAGACCACCATAATGGTGCTTGTGTGTAAGCCTGCAGTTCGTACAAGCATAATTGTGGACGTGTTGCAAATTAAAAGGTGCGAGTGCTAGCTATCTTGATCAACAATAGTTTATGTAGAAGAAATACATGATTCACCTTTCCGACCCTTATTTTTTCAGGCAAGCATTCTTTCCATCATACAATGGACCCCCAATTATCTTGTTGGCCTGCATGTCTTCTTCTTCATCCAAATTTCAAAGTGTGATGAAAGCCTTTTTTAGCTAGCTTTCTTACTCATCAAAGTTGGGTCAATATCATGATATAAGTCTTATTTGATGATGAGACTTTTTGCTGTAAGACACCACCAAATTTGTACTCATCATGTTTACATGATAATAATAAAAGAAAAGCAGCTAAGTGTGTATGTTGAGCTTTCAAATTTCCCACCCTAAAAAGGTAATAAGGTAGCTTCTTCTTCTTCTTGCACTTGAAGGGGAAGACTTCATTATTGGTCTTCTTATTTCTATATAGATTTTTTTAAATATTTTGAATGGATTGGAAAGTAAGGAAAGTGAGTTGGCTTTTGCTAAGATGACTTGGATAGTTAGATTTTGAAAAAGCATTGGTCAAGCAAAGGAATGAACTATGGATCATGGAATGTCCACTTGTTTACAAGAGAATTGATCAAGCAAAAAATAACGTAAAAAAGGTTAAGAAGATAAAACTCTCGTTGGTGATAAGTAACTGGTTTACTGGTAAAATTACAATCTAAGGTGGCTGAAGATATTGACAATTCCAGTTTGACCAGACCACCACATCTGTTGGTCATAATATCCATATAGGAAAACGGCTAGTAGTAACATGCATGCACTGAAACACAAGTAAATCTTCTTATATGCATTAATTGGTGGAGAATCTTAACTACCTAAAGTTGAAAGAGTACAGGTTCATTTTTCTTCAAAGAAATTCTTTGATGGGAAGATGCTCTGTTCAACTTCTTTGTTTGGACCAACAATTGGAAATCTAGTTGTGAAGTGAAAAAAAGAAGTTTCTTCCCTTTTTGGATTTTAGTTACCAATAGACTCATTTGGTGATACAAATGTCAACCTTCACAAATAAGCATTCAAACTTCAACAGTCTAAACCACTCCCTCTGGCTAGAGCATGGTCAAACGGTGTACGAGTCCTCCAAAAATTACAGTTGATACGTCAGAAAAATACCTATCAATGAATTGTTTCCATGAAATTGCTTAAGTTTTAGGCGAAACTTACGCTTGATTCATTTCTTGCTATCAAACATAGCCTTAATAAGTTTTTAAGCATTCCAAATAAGGACAATTTATAATCTGCAACAAGTTGAATGGTTTGTATTTCTTGTTGGTAATGAAAAGGTGTTTTATCTTTCAAAACTGTGTGTATTCATGGGATGTAGGACCTGTTAGGTTACCCGATAAAAGTTTTTGAGGAGAATACCCAAGTATGTCAAGTCTATTTTTTTCAATCTGATTTGAAAAGATATTAGTATAATGCAAATTCTGGTAGATGTTAAATGGAGTTCAGCCTGTAGGACTAATGAAACTCGAGGATGTCGGCAAAAAGAAAGAGAGGAAGGGTGAAAGTCTGGTTACTGGGACATACCTGTTCAAACTGAATTTGGATGTAGTGTATCTAAAAGACATTGGTAAACAAAACCAAGTGAATATAAGTTCCATAAAGAAATGTGCAAATGAATGATGCTTATAACTTAAAGATATGTATAACGCGAGAAAACCTGACATATCTGCAAATGCTTGTGAATTCTCTACAACTTCATACAATACAACCTATTTCAAAGAGAGCACGATTCTTTGACCCCCCTTAAAGATGGAGTTAATCAGGACTGTACAAGTCCCTAAAATCATAACCTTTACACACAAGTCGAACCACAACCAGACTAGTATGAATCAGTAATTCATCCAGTCACCTAAAGAAACTATACAACTAGAACCACACGCTTGAACAAAACAAGATACGAAATTCTTTATCAACAATGAGGAATTGTTTCTATTTTTTCTAATTTTTTTCTTCTTTCAATATTTTCTTTCTTTTCGACCATGACTGTGAAATCTGTACAGCAATCAAAAAAATGTGTAGCACATACCTTACTATCGGTTATCATGCATGGTAATGTAAAGGAGCAGGTAACATTTTTGTGTTAGGATTTCTTAGCTGCAGTTAGTTGCAGCAAACCTCCTGGTTTGAATTTACATCCGCATAACGGGCATATTGAATTCTTAGAGATTGAGAACCACTTGGAGATGCAACTCAAATGAAATTTGTGTTTGCAAGTATCGCATGAAACAGATGGCCGGCTTTGTTTAGAAAGTCGAATTCTGCTGATACAGATTGGGCACTCTTCAACAATCTTTAATTCCTCAACCAAATTTCTTTCTGACGGCCCTTTCTCTTCCACCGAAGCTTCGTCCTGTAGTGCATCATCCACAATAAAGAAACCTGGATGAGCTTCATCATCAAGACTGAGAAAAATCCGAAAATTGGGGTTTTATACTTAATCTTGCTGTACTGTAACTATATTTCAAAACAAATACCCTACTAGAATTTCTAATGCAATTCATAACGTGTCCTATGACATTTTGCACTGCAGAATTTGGAGTCACTGGGAAAACATTAGCAGTGCAACCAATTTATCACTACAGCAATCAAGCTATGATAATACGTAATAAATCAGCTATGGTAAAACATCAAAGAGGCCGACACAACTTATTAGTAAATGTTCACTATAAACAAAAAAGTTTAAATGCATTCCTACTTTTTATAGCAAAAATCTTGCTGATTCTAGCAACAAGGTCTAATCGCGATTTCCTAGAACAGTAGAACAAAACAATCCACCAAAGAGAATTTGGTAATCCCCAAAGCAGATAAATAAAGACATAAAAAGTGACAGTTCATGTAAATCCCGAAAAGAGACATTATTCATAGACAGCAGTGATTGGAAAATTTCACAAACAAAAGAAAAACTCAAGTGCACCAGATATCTAGAGAACAGAGATGGATATGTTATACTATAGCACTATTCAAGAGCTGGTGCAGGCTTCTAAGTGACAGCAACCCAAGATCTCCGGTAAAATTAAAACAAGCCATTATTATGTTTTACTATAGCATTCAGATTTCTGAAGTGCACCAGATCTACAGAATAGAGATCAATATAACCACCTTCCAGTATTATTCTTTTTAAACGAATAGATCAACTCAAACTCCCCTCTCCAAGGACGCTTATGTTTTCCTTCATACTTAACCAAAATATAAACGCACGGCCAATGGATCAATACAAGGTTAAGACAATTGCAAAGTTGAGTAGGTTGGCCAGGGGTCGAACTCCCAAGTGGTTAGGGGTTCGACTCCCGGGCTGATCGTATTAAAAAAATAAAATAAAACAAAAGTAGTTGATTGTCAGTAGAGCATAAATTCCGTCAACCAATTAAAATTTTGAGCTATGGGTCTGAATGCAGTGCCATCAAGTTCAGAAGAATCATAGTCATAGCTATAACAGTTTCAATCTAATGTAAACTGATGCAATGTCATAATACTAAAAATACATTCACTTCTTGTTAAGCTATTCGAGATACTATTTGCTCCCTATTTTTACTTGTTAAATCCTACTCCATATGCACCATAAGAAGGTAACGAAGTTACTCCATGTAAATGCACAAGAGTGTGTCTTTTACTTTGTAACGGGAACATAAATCTAGAACTATATTACAATTTGGAAGAATGTCCTACTGTGGGAATTTAACTGTATTTCCCTACAGAGCATAGTTTTCACTTCGACAAAGGAATCAGTGACTCACCTTTCTCGACTGCTGATACGAGCAAATTGTATCCATGTATACTGAAGGTTTTCTTTCATTGCAACTAGTCCGTGAAGAATCTTCTTTGCATTCTAATTTATGACCAGCCCGCCAGTGCTGTATTTGACAATCCCGTGAGCTAAAACATAGAAGAAATTTGATTCAACTTTAAGCTTCAAATTACACACACACAAATGAGCAAAGAATGAATATGAAATGCTCGAAACATAAAACGCCTCCATGCTTAAATCACTAACAGGTCGCTTCATACTTAATTCATACACATATCAACAAATCTGCGTGAATCATACAATAATTATGCCAGCTTTGTATTGCAAAATTTACTCAATTCATAGTCTCTAGGTGTGCTAACTGTTTTGTTACCTGTAGGGAAGTCCATGCAACCACAAATGTTATGGTACAAGCACTTGAACCTGACTGACCTGGTATCCCATTGCAGAACATAAAATGAGTATAGCGGACAATAGTAAGCTAATGCTCCTAACTCATAGATTAGAGGACATATTTTTCCAATAGGAAAAAACACCATCTGATTTAAGATGCACATTTTACAGCACATTCTGAAATTCATGGCAGGATCTTCTATTTTACTAAGATGCTCCATTCCACACCATTCCAGAATCGAGGGAGGGAAGGATCTTGCTAATTATGATGCACATCAAATTGATAGAACCCAGTGAGAGCCCAGGGGACTATGCCAACTATGCTAAAGGAGTAAGAGATACATAATCATGAACCCCAGTAAAATAAACAAGAACAAGAACAAAGAGAAAGTTATAGATTAGACACCAATTCTAATCCTGATCACCAGAAAACCTATCTGCATTAAACACTAACACCTTTAAACCACGAAAACCTGCATGTTTGCGAAGTCATCACCCTAAACTTATTGAACCTTTAGGTGTTCCACCAACTTTTCGAGAATGACATTCTAAAGGTATATCAGAGAGCTTCATGACAATACTCTATCCTATAAATAAAATATGCACACAAGAGATGTGAAAGAGGAATGGACATGGCATCTTACAGAACTGGAGTTCCAAATCAAAGACTTCCACATTAAGCGAATTCAGATGCAGCACTCATATCGATGTCATCCCTCAGAAGCAAGGGTGAAAAGAGAAGTTCCTGGTCCAAGCAATTAGAACCAAACACCAAAGTAGGAGGGACATCACCATCCTAAGGTTTACCAAATCACTCCCAATGTTAAGAAAGACAACTCTTTAAAAGCTAGTGACCAGACTATACAGAAAAAACGCTTATTCGAAAAACTTAACATCCATATTCACCACCAAAATATACAGACTGAGGAAATGCTAGCAAGCGTGAAGCCTGAACAACAACAGACATTCATCTCCCTTAAAGCAGACAAAGGAATTGATGTGGCTGACTTCATTACCGTGGAAGTAAAATGCCAAACATAGTTACTAAATCTCTTTGAGATCCATGCCAAGGACAGACCAATCTAAGGTTTCATAGGTTGTGCGCTCAAGTCATCTCCAAACTACATATTCATACTACAGGAAAAAACAAAGTTATGAAAGTTGGAACTGTTGAGAAATTGTCCACGATATTCTTATGCCCAACAGAACCCACAAAATTGATAGAAATTTGGGAGGATTTTTGGAAGAAAGCAGACTCGGTGCTACTTCAAGGTCAGGTACTTGGACGACAGAAAAAGAATGAATAATATTATCTTATAAATCAAATAATAGAAGAGGTAATTTCCATAAAAATAATAAACACAATAAGGAAAACAGTTTAGATGGTCGAAATTGACGCACTGTGGTGGTAATGTAAAGCTAAGTACCAACGACGATTTGGTGGTAGCTAAGGTTGATCACACCAGCAGTCCCACAGAATCATATTACTGCAATGATGGGCCACACTGGTAGTCAAGATGTGATGAAAGGACACTGCTGAATTTAGCAATATAGCAGTGTCCTATGCTAGTAGTAGTGCCTTAAATTGTCAATACAAAAGGAACTAATCCAGCAATCTAAAATCCAAGGAACACAGTTTTTCAATTTTAAAGAAAATGCATTCATCCTAATGTCCATACCAATTTTCACAAAAAAAAAAAAAAATGTTAAAAGTTTTCTCCTCCTCTTGCCTTAAAATTCAACTGGAAACCCTAAAATGTGTCATTTTAAACTACATAAAAACCAAGAACGCTTCAACAAACAACTAAAGCCGAAAAATACACTAAACAAACAAATTGCATAAAAGAAAGAGAAGAAGAATCATACCAGTAACGAATTGCTTTGCATCTAGAACACCGACTATTTGCTGTATCGCCACAAACACTACAACAATCACGAATCGTTCTCGTAATCGTAATAATCTGATTAATACTATTATTATTTCCATTTCTCGATCCTCTATCACCATCATTAATAGTATTATTATTGATTTCTTCATCATCATCATCAGGTATATAAACAAAGGTCTTTGATTCAGAGTTATCATTACTACTATTACTACTAAAAACATAAATCAAACTAAGAGTAATAAAAACAGCAATGCAGAAGATTTGCAAACATAGATCAGGAGGAACTCCTGAGATTTCCATCATCATCATCTCTGTCTGTCTCTGTATCTTTCTTTAAAGTATTCTTTTTTTTGTTTTCTTGTTTGCTTTTTTTGTTGCAGAATTAAGGACTACTAAGCCATTAATAATATTTAAATAATAGTAATTATTCATTTTGGGTGATGATGTGTTAGTTAGATTAAGTCTTTTCTCCTCCTCCTGCAATTGGAAGATTAAATCATTAAAGTAAGCAGTAAAAGAATATGTTTTATTATTTTTTTTTTAGGGTTCACAGAATTATCAGTCGCTCTCTTTTAGCTAAAGAAGCTTCGTTGAGATGTTAACTGTTAATAAGATAGTCGAAGACTCCAAACAAGGTTAGTTGTTGATCTTACTTCTGCGGGACGCTACACGTTTGGAAATAGGAAAAACAGCCGCATGAAGAATAGGTCATAACGAATAGTTAGGGATGGTCATGGGGCGGGTATGGGGCGGGGATCTTGTATCCCAGTCACTGCCCCGTTCAAAAAAAAAAACCCACACCCTCTCCATTACCCGCTTGATCTGGGACTGGACGGGTATGGGAAATATCCGTACGGGGCGGATTTTTTACGGGTTACCCATAACATTAAGCTCAAATATGATGAGTTAATTTAATAATCAATACCTAAGTTCAACCAATAATAATAATAATAATTTAAAATTTCAAACTCATAAATTCATCGTAAAACAAGCAAAGAAAAACAAATTGGTCTATAAACGAGCATCACTCATTTTAGTTCTTAATTATTTCTTATCAAGTATCTTCCTCCATGTTGATCACCTCATTGTCTGCTTCAGTTTCTTCCCAAAATGTTTCACCATCGAATTTTGATCCACCTAGCCAAAATAAGAAAGTGTATCATATAACCATAATGATGTATTAAATGTGAAAAAAAACATTTCAATAAAAAGAGAATTTCATTACCATTCAGCATATCCCATAGCCAGTCTTGAGCGCACATCAAACTTCCAACGTTTTTGGATGAAGTCTATTACGTTGGACACTCACAAATCTACCTCCGGTACTAAAAGCTGATTCGGAAGCTACCGTTGAAACTGGAATCGCTAAAATATCTCTAGCCATACACTGCAAGACTGGATATTTAATCCCATTTGTCTTCCACCATGCTAGTATGTCAAAATTACCAATCCTAGGTAAAAGATCTTCTTCTAAGTAATTGGTTAATTCTGACTTAACAGTACTAGTAGGAGCAGTATTAGAGACAAACATATCAAACTTTTCCAAAGGATCTACGTCATCGTTAAAACCATGCATCTCTGAAGTGAAAGACAAATCATTTTGGCTAACAGATGTTTCAGCAAATTTTACTTTCAGTTCATACTCCGTCGCCAAATCAACGCATAAATCGCGTACTCGATCAATTTCGATTTTTGAAAAAGCTTGACCATAAATTTGTGGAAAATAAAACTCAATCAATTTCATCTTAAACCTTGGATCTAACATAATTGCTACGGCTATTACTCCATTGATCACAAACCAATACTCTTCAAACTTCTCTATCATTTCATATGCCATTTCCTTAATCACACCAACTTTAGATTTTTTCCACTCATTTAATGACAATCTAATATCACAAAAACTTGGAAAGAAAAGGTTGGTGGTAGGATATTTTACTCCGGAAAACTTCTATGTGAAGGTATAAAATATCTTAAGTTTGTCGCACATTTCCTTTGCCAACAACCAATCTTCATCATCTGGCAAACAATCATACTGTGGCTCACGTTGCTTTAGTCGAGCAAAAACCTTCTGATACTTAATAGAACTATTAAGCATCAGATATGTTGATTTCCATCTTGTCTCACAATCAAGAACTAACTTATTTATTCTCGAAATATTTAGTTGACGGGCGGCCTCTTCAAATTTCTCAACTCGTTTTGTGTTGCTTTCCAGTAAGCAACACTATTACGAATCAATTCGATAGCTCCTTTGATCCCCTCTAATCCTTTCTTGACTATAAGAGCTAATATGTGTGCACAACAACGCATATGAAAAATATCTCCACCCGACAGTAAGTTACTTGATAATTTTTCTAGGAGAAGTTGGATCATAAGATCATTAGTGGAACAATTATCTACAGTAAGAGTGGATACTTTACCATCGATATTCCAGTCTAGCAGACACTCCATCAATGCGGCTGACAGGACTTCAGCCGTGTGCGGACATGGCACATACATAAACCTAATACAAAATAAAATTCAGATGGTTGATTGGACCGTACTACGTAGCAACTAGTAATTAATCAGTAACAAAATTAATGGTAGTGATTTTTCATTTATGACGTGCATATCCAATGTCTGAAATCATTAAATGAATACGCGTACCTGATAATTCGGCTTTGCAAGATCCACGATTCATCTATGAAACGAGCCGTAATAACCATGTATCCTTTCATTTGCTTACTAGTCCACATATCAGTAGTCAACGCAATTTTACCTTGATGTTTTTGTAGCACCTCCATTGTTTTAGTTTTTTCTTCATCATAGATTTTAAGGATATCCCTTTTAATTGTGCTCCGAGATACCACCTTAAACAACGGTTGAAGCGCATTTGAATATCGTCTAAATCCGGCATGTTCAACGATGGAAAGCGGATACTCGTGTATGATTATCATATAAGCAAGTTCCTTCCTAGCGAACGATTGATCAAAACTGTACGTGTTAAGCTGACTTCTTCCGTCACTTTTTTTACTCGGAGTGATTATTGATTGTCTTATGTTTTGCTGTTTACGTCGAGGACATCTTTTCATGTGTGCGTGTAGATGCTTAGTCCCATTTGTGCTTTTTCCTCCTAATGGTTTATGACAATATTTGCAAACTGCTTTGTCTTCCCCTTTTATCTTTTTCTTTTCAA
The DNA here is from genome assembly GCF_003573695.1 of Papaver somniferum. Classification (NCBI taxonomy): domain Eukaryota; kingdom Viridiplantae; phylum Streptophyta; class Magnoliopsida; order Ranunculales; family Papaveraceae; genus Papaver; species Papaver somniferum. Next base: position 42,535,209 of record NC_039360.1, on the reverse strand, counting down.
AGTGGTTCCACACTATGGATCTTTTCTTCCCTGAAACTATAGCAATTTCACCTTCGGCATTATCACAATCACCTGTAATGTTTGCCTCGGCAGTTTCACCATGGTCATCATCCATTGGAGAACTTGGAATTGTCTCGACATGGTGTTCAGACTGTTCGGATTCACCTCGTGTGGATATAGTTGTCATTTTGGGATCACTGTGTAATATACACATAAAGTAATATAATAAAGAAAGCTTAAATAATATAATATAATCAATACAATAATTAAATAATATAATATAATATAATTTCTTAGTTTAAATATAATATAATATAAATAATTAATTATATCTTATACTTTTACCTTTTCTTTTGTAATATAATATAATATAATTTCTTAGTTTAAATATAATATAAATAATTAATGATATCTTATACTTTTACCTTTTTTTATATAATATAATATAATATAATATCTTAGTTTAAATATAATATAAATAATTAATAAAAATATAAAATCCTAAAATGGGAACGTACGGGGCGGGTATGGGGCGGGGACCTAGAATCCCATCCCCGCCCCATCCCCGCTTCACTAATTTCGGGTATTACCCATACCCAACCCCAACCCCGTTTGTACGGGTAAAACCCTACCCAATAGGGGCGGGTACCCACGGGGATGGGTTTGGGTGGGGCAAATGGCCATCCCTACGAATAGTTGTTAAATTTCTGGCGCATAGACTCGCAGTATTGGGTAATTTTCACTAGTGGGATTTAGAAGGTAACATGGATAATGTGTTTGGAAAATTTCTTATTTGGTCCTAGGCCCATATAGTTATTTATAGTAGGGTCCAACCGGATTTTTTTTATCCGGAGGTCCAAAATTAATTAAAACATGAAAATGTCCATAATACCCATTACTACCAAACGTGTGTGTCTACACTGCTTACAAATTTGAGTACATATCTGTCGCACTGCTTAGAAATCTGAGTACATATCTGTCGTACTGCTTACAAATCCGATTATATATCTGAATGCTTACAAATTCGAGTACATATTTGCTGCACTGCTTCCAGGTAGAGTACAAATATGTAAGAATCAATGATAAATAAATTAGAAAACGTATTACATCACATTATTGTAGGATCATACAAATTAATCTATAATATTTCTTCAGCACAGTATTAAATCATAGAAAAAAAAAAAGAAAACCTACAAATCCACAGTAAACACAGAAAAATCTATACAAAACTAGCACATATTTCAGTATTAAGCATAAGTACTCATGGATCAAACAAAAAAAAGTGACAAAACTCTGAATAAAACAGAATCAGAAGTTTCTATCAGTAAGCCATATACGTACTGGCAGATCATATGAACTAAGTGAATAAAATTTATGAATAAAACATAATCAAAGCAGTTTTTTCAGTGTTCAATATATGTACTGTTGATTCATAGTAACCTAAAAATCAACAGATAAGTAAGGAATCTATGAATATAACAAAATCAAAAGAAGTGATAAGTCTATGAATAAAAAAAATAAAATCAAAGCATCTTATTTCCAGTATGCGATATATGTACTGTTGGATGAAGCAACAAAAATCATTATTTAAACAAAAAATAAACAATTAACTAGGTTTTTTGTCAGTATAGCATATATGTACTGATGGTTCATACACAAACAACCGAAAAAAACCTAAAACCAGCAAAATAAAACTATTATAATCATATCTAGTAACAAAATGAATAAAAAAATGTAATTATTCAGTATGCATATATTACTGCTGGATCAAACAACAACAAAAAAATTTATTTAAACAAAAACTAAACAATTAACTAGGTTTTTTGTCAGTACATCATATACGTACTGATAGTTCACACACAAAAACAACTGAAAAAAACCTAAACCCAACAAAAGAAAACTAGTATAATCAGATCTAGTAACGAAATGAATAAAAAACGTAACTATTCATCTAGATCTGGATTATTTTCATGAAAATGAAGGAAGACTTATCAACTAATTAATGATTAGATCTTGAAACCTTCGAATAAACATTACGAGAAGAAGATTAATAAGGAAAATCAACTTACCAAAGGCTAGAATCGATTTGGGTTCTTGAATCGATCAAGATGTTCTAAAAATCTTCGTTTCCAAGCTTTATCTTAATACAAAAAACTAGAAATTAAAGAATGAAGAAAATGAATTGATTTCATTAAATTCCGCATCAGTAGAGAAGAGGAGAGGGAGATGGGGAGAGAGAGAGAGAGAAACTGAATCTGAGAAGAAAAAGAATATGGAGAGAAACTGACTTATGTTTTTGTTACATAGTAAAGGCTATTTTGGGAATTCTAAAAATGCACGTAATATTTACACACGTGTGCAAGACGTGGGCTTAAAAAATTAGGTCAATTTTTCTCTTTTCTTTTAATTATGGACCTACCGTTACCGGGCTTTAGTGGGTGGACCTGCCACTAACTAAGAACACTATAATAGTACCTACAGGTAATTCCTACAATGTGTTTTATAAGCAGTCTCTTTTTTGGGAAGCAAGTTCACCTAGTCGTGCTTCTTGGAGTTGGAGGAGTATTCTCAAAGGAAAATAGTTGATTAAACAAGGTTTAAAACGGGCTATAGGGGACTGGTGAGCAAGTGAATCTATGGCGAGATTTTTGGTGTTGTGCTTTTGATCACAAACTCGGTACCGAGTCCTGTATGGATCCAAGTTTACATGTCTCTGATCTCATATGTTCTAGCTCTCATGATTGGAACTTGTCCTCAGTATCTGTAGTTTTTCCCTCTCACTTGCATACACAAATCTTGGCAATTCCTCTTTCTAGATTTTCTCCTCCTAGTGATCAATAGGTGTGGGCTCATAGTCGTGATGGTAACGTGTCTTTTAACGCTTGTTATAACTGGTTGATGCAGTCAGACGATGTTTTTCTTGGGATAGGTAGCAATTGGAGACAACTATGGAAGATTCATTGTCCCGCTCATATTAAACATTTTTTTTGTGGTTGTTGGCTCATGGGAGTGAGGGCTAATTTACAACATCGGGGCTTGGATATCCCCATTCACTGCCCTCTTTGTCAGAAGTCGGAGGAGAGTATTTCTCATATTTGTGGTATGATATTCTTTCTCATATCATACCACAAATATGCATTGCTATGACCATGATATTCTTCAAATTTGTGGTCAAGCAAATTATGGATGGGAATTTCAACAATCCTTTGGTAATTCTGGTGGTATGATTACTCTATGGAATAAAGATTTGGTGGAAGTCTCAGATTCTCTTGTGGATGATTACACATTATCAATCTTGTGCAAAAACAAGACTGATAATTTTGAATGGGTTCTTACCAATGTTTATGGGCCTAACAAACCACATGAGATGAAACTTTTTTGGGAAGAATTAGACAATAGCTGCAGATTATGGAATCTTCCTTGGTGTTTAGGTGGTGATTTCAACACTATCACAAAGTGTGCTGAAAAGAAGGGGTGCACTAGGATCAGTAAGAGTATGAAGTGTTTCAACAAGTTCATTTCTGTACACAATCTTATTGACCTACCTCTCAAGGGTGCAAGATTCATCTGGTCAAATGGCCAAGCTAATCCTATCATGTCCAGGCTTGATAGATTCTTTATTTCACCCTCTTTTGAAACCCATTACCCCTTAGTATCTCAGTTAGCCAGAGCTAGACCTATCCTTTTAGATATTTCTGATCCTTCTTTGGGACCAAGCACTTTTAGGTTTGCAATTTTGTGGTTCTTGAAGAATGGTTTCATTAACATGCTAGAAGAGTGGTGGTTATCTTTTTGTTTTGCAGGTACTCCTAGCACAATTCTCTGGTGTAAGATGAAGGCCCTCAAAGAAAAGCTAAAAGTATGGAATAAAGAAACTTTTGGTCACAATACTACTAGGATGAAGCACATTCTCTCTGAGTTACAAGCTCTTAACAGTTTGGCTGAAAATGACTTTTTAACTGAAGATCAATTAAATGAGGAATTTAATCTCAAAACTGAGTTTGAAAAAGTGACTAAGATGGAGGAAGTAGCCTGGAAGATCAAATCCAACACAACTTGGATTACAGAAGGTGACAGAAACACACATTTCTTCATGAGCAAAGAAACTGCAAGAAGGAGGCACAACAGAATTAAACAACTATATATAGATGGCACACTAGAAGATGATAGGCCAAAGCTATAACAACACATTGTAGACTACTACAAGAACCTTTTCAAGGAGGAAGAGATCATCAAACCAGAATTGGAGGATATCAATTTTGACAGTATAACTTCAATTGAATATGATATTCTTGAGGCCAGATTTACTGAAGAAGAGGTGCTGCAGGCCGTTAAAGATTTGGGACAAGAAAAAGCACCAGGACCAGATGGGTATTCCCTCTTGTTCTTCTCAAAATGTTGGAATATTTTAAAAACTGACATTATGAACACAGTTCAAGAATTTTATGAGCATGACAGCATAGATGTGAAGTATAACTCCACTTTCATTGCTTTGGTTCCAAAGAAGGATCATGTGGAATCAATAAAAGATTGGAGGCCATTATGTTTACTCACCAGTACATACAAAATTATAGCTAAGGTCTTAGTTACAAGGTTGAAGATGGTAATGCCAAAGCTTATATCACCTGTGCAGTGTGCTTATGTGGAGGGAAGACAAATATTTGATGGCACTTTAATTGCAAATGAGCTTGTGGATTCAAGATTAAAATCTGGTATGCCTGGAATTGTATGCAAGATTGATCTAGAGAAAGCATTTGATAGAGTCAATTGGAGGTACCTAGAATCTATCATGAGGAAAATGGGGTTTAGCACTAAATGGTGCAAATGGCTAAAATTCTGTTACTCAACAACATTTTTCTCAGTACTGATTAATGGTTCTGCTTTTGGTTATTTTGGTAGCACAAGAGGAGTAAGGAAGGGTTGTCCAATGTCACCTTTGTTGTTCAATATTGCTATGGAGGGGTTCTCTAGATACTTAGACAGGGCTGCAAATCACAGACTATTTAATGGTTTTTCAATTGTGCAAGATGAAACTTTGGTGAATCATATACACCATGCTGATGACACTATTTTGTTTGTAGACAGCAAAAAAGAAGAACTCACAAACCTGTTTTCTATTATGCATTGTTTTGAGTTCATTGCAGGACTGAAGGTAAAACCTCCAAGACAAGATTGATTGCTATTGGCAAAGTTCCAGAGCTGAAGGAGTGGGCAGATGATTTTGGCTGCAAAACAGATACCTTGCCATTCATGTATCTAGCAATGCATTTAGGGGATAAGGCTAACATCAAAGCAATCTGGGATCCTATCATAGAGAGATTTGACTCAAGACTCTCTTTTTGGAATCAGTGTTCTTTTTCCAAGGGAGGTAAATTAGCTCTTCTAAAGCACATTCTTAGTTCACTTCCATTGTACTACTTCTCTCTTTTTAAAAGCTCCCATTTCTATTATCAACATTTTGGAGAAGAAGATGAGAAATTTTCTTTAAGAGCATAGTTCTAATGGCAGTAAATGTTCTCACCTGGTTAACTGGAATCAAGTGATGGACTCCAGGGAAAGAGGGGGTATAGGTTTTCTTAATCTAAGACTCATGAATTAAGCTTTGTTAACAAAATGATGTTGGAGGTTTGGAGTTGAGAAAACTCATCTGTGGTATAAGCTAATTCTTGAAAAGTATGGTTGTTTCTTCTCTTATTGGACTCCAGGTAGAGTGTATTCTGTTCATGGGATTTCTTGCTGGAGAAATATTGTTGAAACAAGTACTCTTGTGGTGGCAAACTATTCTCTAACTATACATTCAGGCGCCAATATCTCTTTTTTGCATGACAGATGGAGGGGAGAGGTATATTTAATGGACTCTTTCAATAATTTATACAAGCTTGATAGACTGAAATATGCAAATATGGCTCATCATATCACAGAGGATAGCTCTTGGAAGTTTGATTTTAGAAGAACTTTATCAAATGATGAAGCAAACTCTTTTGCTGCTCTTCAGAACATCATTGGATCTACACCACCAACTCTTGATGATGTTTCGGATACCGGAAGATGGTCAACATGATGGTGCTTTTTCAGTTAGATCTTTATATGTGAAGATGAATTGCAGTGCTGGAGTTGATAATTTTCCTTGTTCTTTTGCAGTCAGGATATGATGCATCACAAAGGGATTGATATCTACAGCTCATGCAGTCTTTGTGGTGATTGTCCAGAATCTTAAGATTACATCTTCATCCACTGTAAAGTTGCACGCAAGGTTTGGTCTTCAATAACTCCTAATGATAATTGGTCCTGTTTTTTTCCAGACACCATGTTAAACGTGGCTATAACGTGGTACAAAAATCATCTTTCTGGAAATGGTAAACTGGTTTGGAAACTCATCCCAGCTGCAGTTGTTTGGGTTCTTCGGAAGAAGCGTAATGGAAGGATTGTTGAAGAGAATTACTCTTACAGAACAGATGAGGAGTTATGCACTGATGCAAAGACTCTAATGCTTAGATGGGCAGCTGCTTTTGGAAATAGGATTTACCTAAATTTTACTAGCATGGTTTACAATTGGAGTCTTGTTTTTGTGTTAAATTTTTTCTTTTATATTTTTTCTACTATTTCTTGTAGTACTCTGTACATTCTTATACTCTTAATAATATCCTCTCTTCCGATAAAAAAAAGAAGAAGTATTTCTCATCTTTTCTTGTCCGGTGATTGTGTTCATCCTATTTGGGAGTCGTTGGCCTTTGCTTATGATGTTCAATTAAAGGGTTCTTTGATATTTTTTTACTGGTTCATGGACATATTACATTTTAAAGAAGCTGATGATATAGTTAAATGGGATACTATCATCCCCTACACCCTTTGGCACATTTGGTGTGCCAGAAATAAAATTGTTTTTAGTGCACACCCATTTGATTGGAAGGTTGTGCTTGCTTCGGCATATAATGTTTCTATGGAGTTCTCTTGTGCGGTTGATTTCAAGTTATTGGTAGTTATAAGACATTTACTTATGTTCAATGGAAATCTCCTAATGATGACTTTGTTAAACTTAATGTAGATGGAGCTAAAACTTATGCAGAAAGTGCAGGCATTGGAGGTGTGTTACGTGATTTTACTGGCGGTTTTCGAGCTGCCTTTGCGCATTATATTCACAAGAACTCCAACAATGTTGCTGAATTATGGGCAATCCGCGATGGGATGCAATTGGAAGCAAACATTGCCGTTACCAAGCTTGTTGTTGAAAGTGATTCTGAGTATGCTATTAATCTTTGCAACACACAAACCAGTAGTATTTGGTATTGTACAGGGCTGTTGAGAGATATTTAGCACTTGTCTCGGACTTTTGAAAGTGTAAGTTTTTGACATCACTATCGGAAGGGGAATTTAGCGGCCGATGTTTTGTCGAAAAAAACAGCTAATGACTGTATTTCTTGTGTTTGGGTCAATTACAATCCTTCTTTTTTGTGTTCTTTTTTTGGCTAGTGATGTTATGGGGAGAGCCTTCCCTCGTTCTGTAAGGCTCAGCTAGTTTTTGTGTTAATAACATCTATATTACCAAAGAAAAGAAAAAAAAAGGATAATCTTTTTTATATTGATGTTTCTTTTCAAGAGTATGATGGCTCCTTTGGCGCATGTTTAACTTATTGGGAAAACAACAAGACTATTGATGTTAGATGTTTTTCGGGTCGCACTACAGGACCAATAGAAGCAAAAGCTTTAGCTACTGAAAAATCTATACAATAGGTTATGGACAAGGATTTGCAGTACATTAAGATCAGATCAGATTGTAGGGATGCAGTTTTTTATTTTTATTTTTTAAATCATCTGGTTGTGACTGCAGAGTAATGACAATTCTCAAGGATGTTGTTTCCTTTTTGGATATATTATAGATATTAAATATGTTTCTAAAGACCTCAATAAAGAGCCATATCAGTTAGCTAAATTGAGTAGAAGGAAAAAAAAGGTTGTGAAGATATTTACCGTTGGTGAACATTATGCCTGATGCCATGGGTAGCGAGTAGACGAGAAACTTCAATTGCTTCTCGCGAAATATTAAAAAATTCAACTTGATCGAGCCGATTAACCACCTGCTTAATCCGATCAATGAACTGAAGTAATTTCATAATACACCATTTTCTGAGCATACCCTTCAATAATAACCTTGTTGTACTTCATGTCAGCTATAAGGGAAATTGCTAAAACAAAACCTGATGCTTCTTCTGTTATTAGGATCTGAGAATCGACAACTTCTATTTGAGCGCACATAAAATTTCCAAAACTATTTTTATCCACCACAGCACAAGTAGAACCAGAACTCTTTCAGGCAACATCTGCGTTTAACTTAACTATATCAGATGAGGAGGGTCGCTACTGTTGGTTTCTATTTACCACAACATACTCATGTCTATGAAAGTGACCCTGAAGCTCAGATTCTTCCTCATGATAATAAAACATGTTAAACCAAGAGTTAATTAGTATTTGGGTCGTAGATTTTGGTACATGTTAGTGTTTGGGTCCTAAGTTTGTCCGTTATAGTGTTTGGGTCCTAGACCTGTTAGTCAAAGCAGTCAAATGGTCAAACTGTTAACGCTCGTTAACTTTTGTTAGTGAAATAATTTTCATTTAAAATTTTGAATTTACTGTTAGTGATACATCTGTGTGCCGAGATGACTGCAAATGTTAGTCTAAAATAAGATATTTCCCTCTTAATCCCTTGCATCCATCTCTCAGATCAACTGCAACGGGTTCAACTTCAGTCATATAAGGCCACTCAATCTCTTCCGTTCATGACTAAAATACATGGAAGCAAGTAAGGTGCTTCCATGTTTTCTCGGCAACCAAACACACCAAATTTCCAGTGACTATATTAACCTATTAATTCTCTTAACCTGTTGAAAAGAAAACACACACTGAACCATGACTCACGGTTGTACAAACTAATGCAGACGGGGGTGAAGACTTATATCGAACAACTGATGAGCAGGACCTAGTAATGGTGTTGTTCATTAACGAATCATGCATCTTCTGCAAACGCCTATAACAAATCCCAGAAAATTCATATAAAAAAAACCCAGAAATTTCTAAACATTCATAAGCCTTTAAGAGATACATTCCCCCGAACCATCAACAGAAAATCTACACTAATGGCAGAAAACTTGTTTATAATGGCAGCAAAACTCCCCAAATTTCATTGATTTTCATTTCTTCAGTTTCTAACAGGAAACTCTAGAGAAATCCCCAAATTCGTTGTGGTGATGGGCAATTTGTTAAATCCCCAAATGTGTAATGGTTATGGGTTTGAAATCAAATAGGGGTTTCTCTCCTCTTCTTACACAACTATGTCCGCAAATCAACAAAACTCGACCACCCTTCATCGTCTTATGAATGAAAATCAAACCCATCTCTCCTCTTCTTACACACCTCTGTTCCTTCCTCCATTTTCCCATTTTACTACTTCCCATCAACTCTGATCTTTCCTACTTCAATTTTTTAAACAGAATTTATAATGCAAACGTGTGAATTAATTGACTAACAGAAGTTAAAGTCCGTTAACTGTTTGGCCATTTGACCGCCTTGACTAACAGGTCTAGGACCCAAACACTATAACGAACAAACCTAGGGCCCAAACACTAACATGTACTAAAATCTACGACTCAAATACTAATTAACTCTTAAACCAATACATTTTTATGTGTGATAACCGATTGAATATTAATTGGTTTGTGCTCAAAAACCAACTCATTTTTTCCTCTCCATATATCCCACCCCATATTTAATGTATAATTATTATCTCGCACCAGTAAATACAAAACCACCAAGTCTTTGAAGGTAATAGTTGTTCTTCCCTGCAATCTCAGACTAAAAGGACATGTGAATAGAACTGCCTGACTTACAGAGCACTACACAAAAGGTGACTTGTAGACTCATCACTATCACCACATAATAAACACTCGGAATGCACCCCTCTGAAGTAGTTGCCAAATAAAATTCTGAATTCTAGGTGCTAGGTGCTAGTTTCTTAACTGCTCAAAACTTTTTCCAAGGAAAAGTTGTATCATAAGAGAAGAAGACTCACCTGAGTTAGCATGCAACATTTTCTGAAATTACTGAGCTGAAAATTCTCTATAAGTGGTGTGAGTCCAGATAAGTTTTATCATTCTCCCCTTTATTGATGTGTATTTTCAAAATCTAAGCTGCTTCATATGGGTCAAACAGTTGTTTCACCAACTCGTTATTCCACGCAGAGGCTTCATTATTCATCATCTACCCAGCATATTGAATATTTTGTTGGTTTAGCATAGGCACAGCAGAAGTATATCCCATCAGACTCAGTACCCAAGGATCATTCCAGATTCTGACCATAGTTTATTTCCGAATGAGCCATATACATCCTTTTTTTAATAGCTCCCTCGAGCTTAACAGTGCAACCCAAGTTGATGAAAATTTATGTAGTTTCTTAGAGGCCCAAAAGGAGATATCCCTCAAATATTTTTCCTTCAACACTTTATACCATGTAGCATATGGATTTTGCAGAAATCCCCAAGCCAACTTTGCCACCAAAGCCTTGTTCATCTCTTCGAGAGACCTCGTACCAAGCCAAACAACACCAATTCCATCTCAAAAAACGTATTTTCGTCTTGTCCTTTGAATGATCCTGCCAGAAATTCCTTATTGTCTGATTCATTTTGTTTATTATACCTTAAGGAATAAGAGATGTTTCCATGAAGTATACAGGAATGAGAGATAATATTGTCTGGATGAGAGGAGTCCTCCCTGCATATCCCAAATTGTGCTTTTAAAAAAAAACAAAAAACAAAAACTTAATTTCCATCTTCTCTAACAAGTAGTTATATGAAGCACAACTATTCCCATGTTCAAGAATCCTCACCCCCAAGTATTTTTCCTGCCTACCCATTTGTCTTACTCCCAACGTAGTTCTAACTTCATATTGTATTTCATTAGAAACATTATTACTAAAGTGAATAAAAGGTTTTCGGCAGTTAATTTTTTGACCTCAAACTGTGTAGTACTGCTAGAGAATGAATTGCACAACCTCAATTATGTTGTTGGTCTGGGTGCCATAGAGCATAACATCATCGGCATACATCTTATGAGAAATAGAGAGGGGCCATATATTGAGCTTATATCTTTCATATAAGCCTTGTCTTTCCAAGATATGCATAAGATTAGAAAAACAGTGAGAACATATAATGAATAAATAGGGTGAAAGAGGGAAACCTTGCATAATTCCTTTTTCCCTAGCAAAGTGTCCTTCTGGGGGATCATTAATCAACACCGAGAATGAGACCGCGGTAACACAACTCATTATCAGCCTATGAGTGTTTCCAGAAATTCCAAAAAAATGTAAAGCATGACTTAATAAATCCATGTCGACCCTTTCGTAAGCCTTACTCATTTCTAGTTTCAAAGCAAAATATTCAATAATTAAGGTGTAGTTATTCATGATGTTAGAGCATAGCTCGGTTGAACCCACCAAGCGTTGGTATATCAAGTTTGATTGTCATATTTTAGTATCAAAACTCAATTAGAGTCGCTTGAATAATTACTAGTTTCAACTTCGTTTAGGTTAGACTAGAAAGTCTAGGAATGTTGAGACTTACAAGTATTGCTCTAAAGACCCGAAGAATGTGAAGAAGTAACAACTACAACGAAAACATCATCCTTCCACTTGAGGTTAGTAATACTGACTTGACTTGTTTCCATTCCTAATGTATCTTTCAAGTCGCTTTATATTGAAAATATAACATTCAAAGCTATATTTATGAAACTCTAGTGATTAGACTTGGTCATAGCATTATGATCAAAGTATCAAGGAATTATATTGAATTACGAAGTATAACGCTTATCTTTTGAAATTCGTAAATATGATATCAACATAATCTATATATTTAGTTACTTGATTATGTGTGGGATGTAGGTGTGATTTCATCCTCGAAAATTATGTATTATCACATTAATTTAAGGAAGTAGATGTATGAACTTGTTTCATAATCGAAATGGAAATCATAATTGTGTTGGTCCGATTTTTCATTGAATAATATTTGGATGACCAATGAAAGATGACAAGGTAGAACCATTTTTAACTTATGTTGAGAAGAAAAGTAGAACCGGTAATATCCTATATTATGTGACAAGGTAATCCTAACTAGTTTTGGGAAGCAAGGTATAACCGTTCATAACCTATATCTAGTGACATGGTATAACCGATCCTAACCAGTATCGGGAAGCAAGGTATAACCTGTCATAACCTATATTGGGAGTCATGGTATAACCTGTCCTAACTTAGTTTGGAAGTCATGGTATAACAAGTCCCAAGAGCAAAACCGAGTTTCCAATATTCACATATCTCTCTATGTAGCGTGTGAATTCGGATTTAGGGTTTTCTAAGATAAGAAACTTATAGATGTCGATATTATTTGAACATGTGCATAACTCTTATCATTAATTTTTCAAAGAATATCTTTGGTACTCAAAGTGATCCAAAACCAAAATATTGAAAAACATTTAATTATGATTTTCAATTTTATATGTTTTAATTACCAACAATTAAAGCATATACTCTAGAAAAGGATTATTAGTTAATGTGTAAAACTAATAGAAATTTTGTAAGAGAGATTTCAGAAATATTGTTTGACATTGATTGGAAATAGGAAAACCGAAATTAGGTATTTTAATGCATATCTTGAGAATATTTTCGGTTTTGGAATTTCTTTGTTGTCCAAATAACTCTGGTCTACAAATACTTGAGTTTGCATTTCTTGCAAACTGTCCTAAGAGCCACGCAAACTTCATTCATGTTGTTTCTGGTGGAGTCGTCTATCCAGAGAGGAAAGTAACCTAATTAGGCAAAATCTCTTATGACCCCTCGTTTAAAGACTTCCGTGGGATCAAGAAGCTCTAAGAGTACTGTTGTTGGGAAACTAGATAATTCCATTGTTATTTTAGTTTTCGATTATTGATTTGATTGACTAACGGTTGTTGAAACTTTTATTGCACCTAGTTTGATTATTCTTGAGAGTCTTTTTTTCTGACATAAGGGTCACTCAAATTAGATCAAAGTATCGACGAGATATTTAGAATTATTGTTAGATCTAAATACATTTTGTGATAATCCATTGTTAACATTCATTTCTGTGCATGATTGATCACAAAAGGATTCAAGTTTTTGTGTGCAGGTACTTTAAAGATAATCGAAGATTTGAAGACGAAGAAGATTTATCTAATTATTTTTCTTATCTTGTGAATATTGTGCACACATCTTGATCGACTGGGATCCAACTAGATCTTATTTATCTTTGATAGACTTGTGATTATCTATTTGATAAGATCATCATCACTTTATAGTTTCTCTTTGAGTTATATATTATTTGATTGCAAATCCGAAAATTGATTATTTTGGTAATTAAGATTTATATTGATCTAACCAGACAAAGGAGTTTATTAGATTAAACATAAGAGCCTTTGTCAACAACTCAAAACATCTTTTCTTAAAGATTGAATAAAGTGGTCACCAAACAATTTTTTTCCTTTGTTGTTTGAAATAGATCAAAAGGAGTAAATCAACTCGAGATAGCGATTTCTGTTTTGAGATTCACTTGCGTGGCCAAAAGGTCGAAGATGCAGGGATACTGAGGGAACTATAACTAGGGGTAGTTTACTTGGTCTCAACTATACCAAGTTGGCTTCTTCTCTTTATATAGCGGCTCAATTATGAGAGTACTCAAAAATTGGACTAGGTCCCGAGGTTTTTATGCATTTGCGGTTTCTTTATTAACAATATCTTGTTGTGTCATTTACTTTACTTCCGCATAATAATTGTTTTATTATAATAAAGTAAATTACACTTGTACGTTAATCCTAATCACTTGACTTTGATCCTATAGTCAACCGGTCTTGTACTGTAACTATTGTTAAGTGAATATCAAGTTGTTGTATTGTCTCTGAAAAAGCGAGGGTCTAACAACACCACCCAATATTTCGGTTAGAAATCTGTATGGACAAACTCGAATATACTTTTAAGAGAATCAACAAGACTCAATCAATTAAAAGTACATCAATGAGTTTATATATATCTCTCTTGATTTGATTTCCTCAAACAGAAACTGCGAGTACTAATCAAATACAAGGAATAACTTGGATGGTACCAAAGACCAATATCCAAGGATCAATCAATGACAATCAACAACCAAAGGTTGGATTACGCTAATTGATGATCTAACGCACAACCTGTATTATTTCAATTATAAAGTGAAAATAATATAATGCGGAAACTGAAATAACACAGACACCAGAACTTTTGTTAACAAGGAAACCGCAAATGCAGAAAAATCCTGGGACCTAGTCCATATTGAACACACATTGTATTAAGCCGCTACAGACACTAGACTACTCCAAGCTAACTTCGGAATGGACTGTAGTTGAACCCCAATGAGTCTCCCACTAATCCAAGGTACAGTTGTACTCCCTACGCCTCTGATCCCAGCAGGATACTGCACACTTGATTCCCTTTGCTGATCTCACCCACAACTAAAAGTTGCTACGACCCAAAATCGCAGGCTTTGACAACAAACAAATCTGTCTGACACAGACAAGTCTATCAAAGGATCAATCTATCTCCCACAGAAAAACCTTAAAGTTTTTTTTGTTCCGTCTTTTGATAATAATCAAGGTGAAGAGGAACCAATTGATAATCCTGTCTTATATTCCCGAAGAACAACCTAGATAAATCAATCACCTCACAACAATCTTAATCGTATGGTAGCGAAACAAGATGTTGCGGAATCACAAAAAATGAGACGAAGATGTTTGTGACTACTTTTTATATCTTGCCTATCAGAGATATTAATCTCAAGCCAATCAATCTGATTGTACTCGTACGATAGAAGATGCAAGATCATATCACACAACTACGATAAAAGTAGTATCGGTCTGGCTTCACAATCCCAATGAAGTCTTTAAGTCGTTAACCTGGTGTTTGAGGGTGAAAACGATTTCTGCTGAATTTGGTAATTTCGGATCTGTGAGTGAGAAACAAGTTTAAACCCTAAACAATGTACTGCAAGGGAGTACTTTAGATTCGAGATATCAATCTGTACAAATCCGGCCTAAACCAAGAAATGGCCGTTCGAGACTTGATTCGATTACAAATTGAAGGAGAAGGGTTGGTTTTGAGGAGGGAAGCGAAGAGAGTGTTGAGACCAGAATAGTTGATTCTGGAAGAGTAGTTGTTTCACGACTTGTATCAAAGAGTGGGAAGCTAACATATGGAAATCTAGCAAATATTTTATGAGTGTTGTATCCTCCTGACCTGAGCTTGTTGTTCGATGGAAATAGGTAATACCTATTTATACAAGTCGAAGTGAAACGTACTATGGTCTCATAAGAAATGGAAAATGGATGAGTCAATGGGAAGAGGTGGTAACCGGTAACGCCTGGAATTGATGTTCCATAAAAGAAAGCTTTTCACCATTACTCCCTGTATTTACTATCCGCCTCATCCTTATGACACTGTCTTATAACGGGCATAGTGTACGCCGCACGCTGTAAACCGCCAAGCCAATACCCAATGAGCATCCCCCAGTTTGTGACATGTGTTGATGTCTCGAGTGTTTTCGTGGAAAACATGCAGCATGTTGTTGTTCGACAAGTTGAGCTTGGGAGACTTGCCATCTCGGTGGTGACCTTCGACGGTCGAGATTTTGCATCTTGAGAGGAAGGGTAGCCGTTGATTATTGCAACCCTTCGTTTGGTAGCCAGTGTCATGAAAGCATGGCCGGTACGGCTTTAATATGGCCTTGTTTAGGCGCGGCCAAAAGTTAGGGTTTTGGCTTTGTTTGGGCGCGACCAAACTAGGGTTTGGCGTCGGGCCAAAGGTTTTCATGCGTTAGATGGTAACCTTGGACGGCTAATTTCTGCATCTTAGATAGAAAAGTGGTCGTTGAATCTTTGCAAGCCTTTCTTTTGGTAGCCGCATAGGGAAGGTCGGCATGGTATGGCGCGACAAGGTGGTTGGCATGCCATTGGCACATGTGGCATGGCTGGCATGCCTTGGCGCGGTTTGGGCGTGGCCAAAACAAAGGTTTTGGCGTTGGGCCAAAGGTTACCATGCGTTGGTTGGAGACCTTGTACGACTAAGATTTGCATCTTAGATGGAAGGATGGCCGTTCATCGTCGCCAGCCTTTGTTTTGGTAACCGCATAGGGAAGGCCGACATGGTATGGCGCGGCAAGGTGGCTGGCATGCCATTGGCACATGTGGCATGACCGGCATGCCTTGGTGCGGTTTGGGCGTGACCAAAACTAGGGTTTTTGGCCAAAGGTTACCATGCATTGGTTGGCGACCTTGGACGACAAAGATTTGCATATTAGATGTAAGGATGGCCGTTTGATCGTCACAAGCCTTTGTTTTGGTAACCGCATAAGGAAGGCCGTCATGGTATGGCGCGGCAAGGTGGCTGGTATGCCATTGGTACATGTGGCATGGCCGGCATGCCTTGCCGCGGTTTGGGCGTGACGAAAACTAGGGTTTTGGCGTTGGGCCAAAGGTTACCATGCGTTGGCTGGCGACCTTGGACGGCTAAGATTTGCATCTAAGATGGAAGGGTGGCCGTTGATTGTCGCACGCCTTCGTTTTGACAGCCGTAAAGGGAAGGCCGGCATGGTATGGTTTAGGCGCGGCAAGGTGGATGGCACGGCATGCCATTGGCACACGTGGCATGGTCGGCATGTCTTGGCGCGGTTTAGGCATGGAAAAAACTAAGGTTTTGGTTTTGGGCCAAAGGTTACCATGCATTGGCTGGCGACCATGGACGCCTAAGATCTGCATCTCATATGGAAGGGTGGCTGTTGATTGTTGCAACCCTTCGTTTTGGCATCCAGCGGCATGTAGCGGGGCCGACATGGCATGTAATCGTGGATGGAATGGTTGGCATGCCTTGGCGCGGAGGTTTGGCTGACACGACATGACATTGGCACATGTGGTGCGGCTGGCATGGTTTTCCATTGGCACGGTGGCGCGGCTGGCATGGTTGGCATGCTTTGGCGCGTCAACGAGGCTGGCATGGTTTGCCATTGGCACGGTGGTGCGGCTGGCATGGTTTGCATGCCTTGGCGAAGAGACGTGGCTGGCATGGTGGTGCGGCTGGCATGGTTGACATGCCTTGATGCGGAGATGTGGCTGGCACGGCTTTCCATTGGCACGGTGGTGCGGCTGGCATGGTTGGCATGCTTTGGCGCAGAGACGTGGCTGGCATGGTTTGCCATTGGAGCGGTGGTGCAGCTGGCATGGTTGGCATGCCTTGGCGCGGAGATGTGCCTGGCACGACATGCCATTGGCACATGCGGCTAGCATGGTTGGCATGCCTTGGCGCGGACACATGACTGGCATGGTTTGCCACTGACACGGTGTTGTAAGAATTTAGGGTTTGGTGTACGAAGGTGATGTCGGTCAATACTAAGGGTTCTACCGTGGAACATGATACATATATATGTAAAAAAAAAAAGGTACCCTGGTAATTCTTATGTAGGCGTGTAAAATGATTCAATAAATGCGCTAGTGGTCCTAGTGACATTTTGTCAAATGTAAGGTTTTACGATTTTAACCCTAAGCTAAAAACCACCATAACATTAAGTCCCCTGCTTATCTCTGAACAACCGCATTGTTGCGAGGTAAGCATAAGATGGTGACAGGTGAGGAAAAATCGAAATGAAAAGTCGTGAAAAGATGCTCAAGAAGACCCGACTAACTTTTTCGAGAGGTAAGGAGAGTTTGTGATTCTCGTGTTGGCGGCCTTGCATAGATTCTACTTGTGGTGTTGCTGGATAGACCGTGAAGTGGTGAGATGTAGATTGTCGGCTTGGAATGGTAGCTGCATGCGTTGGTCGGCTTGGAATGGGAAGAAACTGGCTTCGGTCAGCGGAATGGTGGAAACTGTCTTCAGTCCGCAGAATGGTGTAAACTGGTTTCAGAACTTCGGCTACCAGACGATGGTGATGACGCTGGAACTTCGGTTATCAAATGGTAGTGATGGCGCCTGGCAACTTTGTCGAAATCAGGGTTTGGGATGCCGAAACCCTAATTAGCGCTCCTTACTAAAATCGTTGTAGAATTCTCGTACGAACTCGGATTTTGACGGAACGCCCCTCCATCTGACCGGAAAATAATTTCCTATCTCCTTAAGCGGGAGTATTTAGGTTTTGAGATCGTTTAGGAGGTGAAAACGGCCCGACTGTGAAACTCGGTAAGAATTCAGGAGGGATGTTGCGGGCTCGGGGTAGCATAGTCGCGCCGAGTCATCTGTTCCCGTTCATGGAGCAAGAAGGGAACTTTATTCTGTGCAAAACTCTAAAATCTCCGTCCGTATGAAAAGAGGTATTGACCTTCTTCTGTTTTCTGTTGCTCGTTTGTATCCGCGCTTTCGTCTGCAGTGTCTCTCCAGTGGATTCCAAAATTTACCAAACTCCATTGCATTCTTGGGACGGATGGATGGAATACATGCTCGTCAACGATCATGTCAGGGTTAATCTTGGAGATTGTGGTTGCGGTGTCGGTCCATCCTCGGCTTTAGGTTGTTCAGTTCCTGGATCTTCTGATCGTGATGATGATGTGCCGTGAATGCTTGTATGGTCGAAAACTTCTGGCGCCCCCGGATGAAATAGGGAGACGCTCCGTTGCCGATGTGCTGCTATCAAGTCTTCCAGGACTTTGTTCCAAGCGACATCTTTCAAACCATCTTCTAAATCTTGGACTATCGTATGGAATGAGATGTGGTAAGAAGTCCCCAGTTATACTTTGGTTTGATCCAATAACATGGATGAATATGTGAACGTATCTTTGTGGCGTGCTCTTGAAGTCTTCGGTGTACATGTACGCCTTGAATCCACGTCCACGTGATTTGATGCAAGCTTATCGTACTCTTCTGGATGTGACACTGGAATGCTCAAGATATCGCATGAACGAAATATTCTGGATAACAAAGTTATGTTGTTTATCATGGCTCCCTCTGTTTCTTCAAGAAAATGTTTCAGTCGCGTCTCTGAAGTTATCTCATGAGTCTTTGATGGTCGTCGATGGACTGCGAAGAGAAGTTTCCAGTCGCATTTTTCTTCAGTTTCTGAAGTTGTTTTCCTCTGAGAAGGCTTGGGATCCTCCGCGGCCTCGTAAAGTGTTGAAGGCGTCTTCTAGACAGAGAGGTGATGATATTCTTGCGCTGCACCCTTGAAGACTAGATGACCTTGTTGCGGCTATGGCCTTTTGGTTGAATGTGTCTTCTGAGCTTTGACAGTGAAGGGATTCCGTGTATATCCTCAGTCCTCAAGTATGGTTTACATGTTTCCATCTTTGTAGTGATTGCTTCTGTGGTGAAGCTCTGGCTGGTATCAACAAATGAGCGGAAACAATTCTTGGTAGCAGATGTAATCAGAAGAGACTACATTGTCTTGGTAACAAAGTAGGTTGGATGGAATTTTATGGGCATCCATGGAAGTAAAAGGATTTGCTGGAGTTGTACGAGCATCCGTGGAAGTAAAAGGATTGGCTGGATGCGTAAGCGAGAAATATTTCCATGACTACGAAGATTGGTTGGCTGTGATCATGATCCTTGACATGGGGAGCGTGGTGGTACGACCCTTTGCAGGAAGAAGCGTCGTTGAAGCAGCTTCGGCTCTTGGAGAAGATGTTGAAACTTAAGAAGCCGAACGCTGAAGCCTCGTCTTCGGATCCTGGAGAATCTTATGGAGAGAACGCTGAAACGGAGCGGCTGCTGGAGCGAGCGTTGAAGCGGAGCGGAGCGGCTGTCGGAGTGATTGTTGAAGCGGAGTCGCTGTTGTAGGATGTTGAAGCGGAGCGGCTGCGTTGATCAGTATGCTGTCAAACTGGACACCCTTCAAGCGAACAATGGTTAGGAGTCCCCAGTTTCATCTATCAATCGTGCTTTCCAGGAGAGTTTGGGGTTTGGGAACGACTTCTCTGGTTGGAAACAGCTGCTTCCCTGATGCAGTGCGGTTGAGGGCTGCAAATATGCCTTGACGCTGCGCCTTGGGGAAATATAGAATCTCACATAAATGTTTCATTATAGACTGCACGATTTTGCGGGCGAAGTCCCCAGAAATTATGCACCTCCTGACAGGGAAAAGAGTCTTTGTGAACTCAGGGGGGTTGCTGATTTTTCTTTGCTTCGATTTTGGAGAAGTCGTTCCTGATCTTTCCGTGTAATGAAATTAGATTGTTGATTCCCTTCTACTGGACGTTCAAAAGAAACGGTGGAAGGATGCAAGCTGCTGGCACAGGGAAGATGCAAGCTGTTGTAAAGATGCAAGTTGTTAGCGCTGGAAAGGATGCAAGCTGCTGGCGCTGGAAAGATGCAAGCTGTTAGCGCTGGAAGGATGCAAGCTGCTGGCGCTGGAAAGATGCAAGTTGTTAGCGCTGGATCGGCTTGGAATGGGCGCTGGCTTGGCGTGGACGCTGGCTTGGCATGGACGCTGACTTGGATTTGGTATGGCACGGACTAACGACACTACAAGAAAAGTCGCTTTTAGTGGCAAAACGTTGTGTCACTTTAAACAATTTCTTCGTTGCAAAAATAATTCAGCGAGACAAAATATTTCATCACCTATAGTGAGTCGTTGAAAGTGTTATGTGACGTCCTTAAGAAATCGTCACCGAATTTTTTAATTAGCGACACAAGTCTTTTTGCCACAAAAACTAACTTTTCGCGAGTAAATAAAATTGACAGTGTTCACTAATTTTGTGACGAAGAATTTTGTCATTCTAGGTACTTTTGCTAAAGAAACTATTTTATCATTTAAAAGAGTATTAGCTGCAAAATTTGTTCGTCTCAAAAAATACTTATAGCGAAGAAACAAATTTGTCACGTAAAATAGTTTTAGCCGCAAAATTTGTTCGTCTCCAAATACACTTATAATGAAGAAACAAATGCATCACACAAATAGTTTTAGCAGCGAAATTTGTTCGTCTCGGTAAAATATATAATTTAGCAACGAAATAATGTTCGTCTCAAAATAAAAAATTAATAACGAAAATAACCATTTTCTCGACATGCCATTCTTCACTGAATTTTCTTTATGACAAGTCTATATTATCACTGATAATTCCAAAGCAATATATTTCACAATAAATAATAATAATAATAAGATAATATTAGTAAAAAGTCGGATTGCATTTCATTTACTTGTCAAATATCTTTTTAAATAAAATTTGAATTATAAAAAATCAAACACAACTCTTGGTTGGTAGCCTAGCAACTAAGATAATATTAGTTGAATTAATATATTTTTTTTTTTTTTTTTTTTTCCGTTAAAATAAAATATTGAAACAATACCCAAACTAAAGATATATGATAAATAAACTATACTAGCAAATAATTAATTGTTAATAAAAATATAATACCAAGCCTACAATTAACCACTGACTCCTAATCCGGCGTACTCAGTTGTTCCATATGGCTTCGCTCTAGCATCAGATTCTGTTGCTCATGGACCATGTTCAGTGTGAAATTTTCATTGTCTTCCTATAACTTTTTCATAGTCTCATTTTGTGTGCATACTTGGCTATCTTGAGCTTGAACTCTTTCAGCTCACGCTTGTAGCGTTGCATGATGTCCTTCCTTGTTACTAGGTCACCAAAGGCAACAAGCCAACATCAAATAATTCCTACAATTTAAAGGTTGGAACAATACATAAGAAGCTGCATATATCTATAGAAAATTAAATGGTGAGCAAGTCACACAACATAGTTCCCTCAACTACTTTCCATAAGTAATGAGTAGGGCAGTGCATGGTCGGTTTTGGTTCGGTTTCTAGCCAAACCAAAACCGAAACCAATACTATTGGTTTCTAAAAACCTAAACCAAACCAATCCATTAACCATTGGTTCGGTTTCCAAATGGTTCCAGTTGGTTTCGATTTGTCCCAGTGGTTTTTGGTTAACCAATAATTATGTAAAACCAAAAAAAAACACAAATTTACAGATATAAAAATCATAGTTGCCGATAGTACTGGTTTACACAAATTTACAGACAAAAAAAAAAAAAAATTTACGAATAGTTAAAGCTTACTCCAATTCTAGAGATCAAAAGAAGATATATAATATATTTTAATTTAGTTATTGACAAATAAAAAAAGAAGGAAGACGGGAAGAAAAAAGTCGAATAGCAACGGCTGTAGTTGGCGGTGGAGAAGGGAGGCGACTTAGAGAAGGAGAAAGAGAAAGAAGGACAGTATCATAATGAAATATTAGATTTAGGGTTTCTATTTATCCTCTAAATCAATGGGTAGAATCCAATACTTGTAAATCAACGGTAGAAATTAAGTTTAAAAATTAATCGGTTTTCCAATGATTTTTGGTTCGGTTTTAGAGGTCAAACCAAACCAAAACCAACACTATCGATTTTCCATTTTCTACACCGTAACCAATCCATTAGGAAATGGTTCGGTTTGGTTTCTTTCTAATTGGTCTGGTTTGGTCCGGTTCCAGCGGAAAACCGAAACCATGTTCATCCCTAGTAATGAGAAAGTGCAACCAAGAGGAGCCAAATCCATCAAAATGTTTCTTATGTTGGCATTTACAAGTTCTGCATTTACCATCAATAACTTTAAAATCAGTAAAATTCCTAAACACCAATAACAATAATCCAAAGAATTACCATGACCAAAGATATCAGTATTCGTACCTGCCAAAGTCTTGAAGCACAAATCTGTCGTCTATTAGCTTTTGATTGTGGTACAAAAGGCAGAAGTTACCCTATACATACCTCCTGCCGCAAAGTGAAACTTATTAAAAGATTGTAACTGATCAATTAATCACATAATCAATTCCTTATAATAGAAAAATAAACTACATGGAAGGATTTCATATCTCAGTCCTAATTAACGTAAATGTATTAGACATCAGAGTAGATTTTAAATTCACTAAAACAGTTATTCATAGAATATTCATTCATGTGGGAAGTTCTATCTTGCTTTACTGGGCTTTCCATTGTATACAGTTCTCAAAGTGGAGACTACACAAATGCCAGAATCCGCCTTACCTAGAATTAGCTGAGAATCTAGAGATCAAACCATGCATGTTCAATAAAAGTGAGCAAGGGGAAAAAACTTGAAAATTAGCAATTTATAATGCTAAATTTAGAGTTTGAGCAGTCATACAAATCTGAAATTAGTGTTATGATTTCGGTTATCATTCACTTATTTATCTATCATCTGATGTGATTCAGTCGATACGTATTAACAAACACTTAAATTGCAACAATATATTATGGAAAAACAAAGCATAATAATATCCTTTAAAATCTAATAAAAGAAAGGGTTACCATGAAATACGGTGATGACCATTTTCTATTATTCAATTTCATTTGTTTTCTTCTTGATTGCTATGTTCACTTCCTGCAGCCGAATTAACACAAAATAGTACTTCGGTTAAGGAATACACTACAAAAAAAAAAAAAAAAAAAAAAAAAAAAAAAAACTAACTGAAACAGATTAAACCGACAGAGGACTACCACGAGGAGGTTTCAAAACGTTTTGAACATCTGAACTTCGACCTAGTTGAATAAGAAGTTGTTGCAGAATTGCAGAAGTAGCAGGAAATAGATGATAGTAACTTTCCTGTATAGTTTTTGGTGATCTAAAAAGATATAGTGAATCCAAAAGCACCCTTGACTCGCCACCACTTGGATATGTCGTCTCTCAGGATGATGTATCAATTGAAGGTAATTTCAGAGAAAAAAAATTGCAAAACAAACCATACCGGTGTTTCAAGATTTTTATTTTTCTTCATCTTGTTAAAAGTTTCAGATACGTTTGATGAAACAAGAAAGGTTCATATTTTAGGGTGGGGAGGCGAAGAGATGGAGGCGAAGAGACAATTAGGTTCATATTTTAGGTTTTCTTTCTCTTTTTCGATTATATAAGGAATGGAACCTCGGGTACTAAAGAACGGGATATATGGTCACGATTTGTGATTCATGTATTTCCCACATCTGTATCCCTTAGTTGTAGTGTAGCGAGATTAGACGATTTTTATTTCCGACATCGATTTGATTGGTATCCAAATATCTAGGGGTTAACTTTGCACCTAAGTGTCACGATTCAAAAATACAAGTTGCTTGAGGATCTCTTTTATATTGACTTTCAAAGCATAGGTTCATTTAGGTTTAAGATCAGGTGGCTTTGGATCCAAGCAATCAGTATCCACCGTTAGATGAAGTTTTGAAATGTTTGAGTCACAACCATAGGTTATAATATGATCAAATATGCTTATGTAGTGTTTTTAGAGATTTGTTCAAATGCCAATTATCTCATAGAAATAATTTTATTTGCATCTGAAAATATTCGACATGGCAAGTATGTGTACCAGGTACATGTACTCTGCCTCGTTCGTGGGTGTTTTTCAGATATGTGTACCATTAAGACAAAAACGAGCTCCGAAATCATGCAGAACTTTTTCGGTTTGCGTACCGGGTATTGATACCACAACGGTTTCAAAGCCAAAAGTTCAATTATTGTATGTCTACGAGGTATGCGTACCGTTATAGGTCCACGAGTCCACATAATTTTTATGGTATGGATACCTGGTATGCGTACCGCAAAGTGGCTGCTGAACTATTTCTAGGCCGGTACGTGTAGTGGGTACATGTACTACGGCTACAAACCTATAACAGTTCTCCCTGTATGTGAACTGATATGCATACTGTCTTGAATCCAGTTTTACAATAGTTCTATATTTATTCTCTAAATCAATTCGAAACCTTCTCGAATGACATCAATGACACATGTCATTGTTCCAGGAAATTTTCAAATTATAATTCTTGAATCACGATTTTGATTATGAACAATAAATTTCTCTTGAACGAAATTCATCAAGTATGAAAAAAATTTCATAATCTTAGTCATTATATTTCGAAAAGGATATTACCAAGATAAACTTGACTCGAAATTCTTGTTATACAAGAACGTGAATAACTACTTGAAAAATAGGTGGTTCAATCTTCATTTACCTTTTGATGTAGGAGTTCTCCAAAAGCTTCAGTTGATATTCGACTTCATAATGAATTCTTTGTGACTATATTTTAGTAATCACTGAAATCATGAACTGCGGTGAAATTATGGTGTCAGTAAATAAGACTAAAGCGACAAAATTTACTTTGTTGCAGATGTTCCTTCTTGTGACGATTGGACATTGTTACCATATAAATATTAGCAATAAAAAAACCCGACGGTCACTAAAAATAAAATATAGTGTCAAACTTTTAGTTTCGTTACTATAAAATTAGTTAGTAACGGATAAATTTGGTCAGTAAAAATTTTTGTTTTTGCAACGAATATTATAGATTATCACCAAAAAAAATTTATGTCAACTTTGTAGCATCATCACAATATAATTAAATGGTGACGAACATATATCGTCACAAAAAACTTATTAGTGATTAGACATTATTTCGTCTCTAAATGAGGTCACTAAAAACTAATGAATGACGAATTCCGAGTCCCGTCGCGAAAAACCTAACAACAGTGTCAAAAATTATTTTGGTCACCATAACTAAGCTTCAGCAACGAAAAATTGTTAGTCGCAAAAATTATCGTCACCAAAGTCATGTTTTCTTGTAGTGCAGGTTGGCATGGCACGGACTATTGGCTTGGCACGACGCTGGCTTGGCGTGGCACGACGCTGGCTTGGCGTGGCACGAACTTATTCTTGTGGGCCCAGTTGCCTCTTTCCGTACGTAGATCAAATAGGAAATCATTTCCTTATTCAAATTCCAAAAGTGTTATGCGTATGAAAGGGATTGGCTCTCCTTTTTATCTCGTATCTTTGTTCTCACGTCCTGGTGTTACCGGTAGCAATAAAGTGGGAAAGTATATTCCATCTACATACTCCAACTTTTCTTTTTCAATTTGTTTTCTTGTTTTCTTGTGTTGGTGCAAACCCTAGCCATAGGTATGCCTTCCATAAATCTGTAGAAATATTGTTCTTCTGAACTGGTGTAAACCCTAGCCGTGGGTATGCGTTTCATAAACTTGTAGAAACACTTCGTCATAAACAATTCCTCTTAGAATATCACCATAGTAACGTCGGATACCTCATGAATATTGACGGGTAATCATTATTATGCAAAGTAGGCACGTACGGGTAGGTGACAGTTTTTTTTTTTTGGTTTATGGTTTTGATTTTCTGGATTTTTGGGTTGATAGACAAGTATTACTCCTGAGGGTTTTGGATTATTATTTGGAATGAACTGTTTTAGAATATTGATGTTTTTTTTAATGAATATAAGTGGCATGAGTACCCCAGGGAAGTCATGGAATTGTGAATGTTGTGCGATAGTAGAAAGCATGAAACACGGGAAAAATATGGCTATCGGTTTTTTATCTCCTTGTGAAGATTTGAAATAGTAGACCATGTATTTTGTCTAGCAAGACTTACTCGGTTTTTCAGATCTCTTGATGAAAAGGAATCTCCCGGGTGTAAGATCGAGTTTTGTGGGAAGCACCGTGACTGTGGAAAGTCCCAAGTCATCCCTTGTCGTGTCATGACTGGTAACTGGGCTGTCTGGTAACTGAATCGTCGATCCCTGGGCGGGTCGTTTGGATTCTACCGTCCTGATGTCTGGGTCGAAATATGAGATCGAGGATTGAAAGTTTACATTGTAACCGAAAGATCAATCTCCCACTGTGGTCGTCAATTGTTAGAGGGTGAAAACGGTTTCTGATGATTTTAGTAATTTCGGGTGTGTGGGTGAGAAACGAGTTTAAACCCTAAACAATATACTGCAAGGGAGTACTTTTGATTCGAGAGATCAATATGTACAAATCCGGACTAAACCAAGAAATGGCCTTTCCAGACTTGCTTCAGTCACAAAGTGAAGGAGAAGGGTTGGTTTTGGGGAGGGAAGCGAAGAGAGTGTTGAGACCAGAATAGTTGATTCTGGAAGAGTAGTTGTTTCACGACTTGTATCAAAAAGTGGGAAGATAACAGATGGAAAGCTAGCAAATATTTTTTGAGTGTTGTATCCTCCTGACCTGAACTTGTTGTTCGGTGGAAATAGGTAAGACCTATTTATACAAGTCGAAGTGAAACGTACTCTGGTCTCGTAAAAAATGGAAAACGGATGAGTAAATGGGAGGAGGTGGTAATCGGTAACGCTTGGAATTGATTTTCCATAAAAGAAAGCGTTTCACCATTACTCCCTGTATTTACTAACCGCCTCATCCTTATGACACTGTCTTATAACGGGCGTAGTGTACGCCGCACGCTGTAAACCGCCAAACCAATACCCAATGAGCATCCCCCAGTTTGTGACATGTGTTGATGTCTCGAGTGTTTTCGTCGAAAACATGTAGCATGTTGTTGTTCGGCAAGTTGAGTTTGGGAGACTTGCCGGCTCGGTGGTGACCTTCGACGGTCAAGATTTTGCATCTTGAGAGAAATGGTATCCGTTGATTATTGCAACCATTCGTTTGGTAGCCAGTGTCATGAAAGCATGGACGGTACGGCTTTAATATGGCCTAGTTTAGGCGCGGCCATAAGTTAGGGTTTTGGCTTTGTTTGGGCGCGACCAAACTAGGGCTTGGCGTCGAGCCAAAGGTTTCCATGCGGTAGCTGGTAACCTTGGACGGCTAAGATCTGCATCTTAGATGGAAAAGTGGCCGTTGATCTTCGTAATCCTTTGTTTTGGAAGCCGCATAGGGAAGGCCGGCATAATATGGCGCGACAAGGTGGTTGGCATGCTATTGGCACATTTGGCATGGCTGGCGGTTTGGGCGTGGCCAAAACAAAGGTTTTGGCGCTGGGCCAAAGGTTACCATGCGTTGGTTGGCGATCTTGGACGGCTAAGATTTGCATATTAGATGGAAGGATGGCCGTTGATCGTCGCCAGCCTTTGTTTTGGTAACAGCATAGGGAAGGCCGGCATGGTATGGCGCGGCAAGGTGGCTGGCATGCCATTGGCACATGTGGCATGACCGACATGCCTTGGCGCGGTTTGGGCGTGACCAAAACTAGGGTTTTAGGCCAAAGGTTACCATGCGTTGGTTGGCGACCTTGGACGGCTAAGATTTGCATCTTAGATGGAAGGATGGCCGTTGGATCGTCGCAAACCTTTTTTTTGGTAACCTCATAGGGAAGGACGGAATGGTATGGCGCGGCAAGGTGGCCGGCATTCCATTGGCACATGTGGCATGGCCGGCATGCCTTGGAACATGTGGCATGGTCGGCATGCCTTGGCGCGGTTTAAGCATGGCCAAGACTAGGGTTTTGGCGTTGGGCCAAAGGTTATCATGCGTTGGCTAGCGACCTTGGACGGCTAAGATTTTCATCTAAGATGGAAGGGTGGTCGTTGATTGTCGCACACCTTCGTTTTGGCAGCCGTAAATGAAAGGCCGACATGGTATGGTTTAGGCGCGACAAGGTGGCTGGCACGGCATGCCATTGGCACATGTGGCATGGTCGGCATGCCTTGGCGCGGTTTAGGCGTGGCCAAAACTAGGGTTTTGGCATTGAGCCAAAGGTTACCATGCGTTGGATGGAGACCTTGGACGACTAAGATCTGCATCTCAGATGGAAGGGTGTCCGTTGATTGTTGCAACCCTTTGTTTTGGCAGCTAGCAGCATGTAGCGGGGCCGGCATGGCATGGAATCGTGGCTGGCATGGTTTGCCATTGGCACGGTGGCGCGGCTGGCATGCCTTGGCGCGGAGGTGTGGCTGGCACTGCATGCCATTGGCACATGTGGTGCGGCTGGCATGGTTGGCATGCCTTGGCACGGAGACGTGGATGGCATGGTGGCGCGGCTGGCATGCTTTGGCGCGGAGACGTGGCTGGCATGGTTTGCCATTGGCACGGTGGTGCGGATGGCATGGTTGGCATGCCTTGGCGCGGAGACGTGGCTGGCATGGTTTGCCATTGGCACGATGGTGCGGCTGGCATGGATGACATGCCTTGGCGCAGAGATGTGGCTGGCACGGCTTGCCATTGGCACGGTGGCGCGGTTGGCATGGTTGGCATGCTTTGGCGCGGATACGTGGCTGGCATGGTTTGCCATTGGCACGGTGGTGCGGCTGGCATGGTTGGCATGCCTTGGCGCAGAGATGTGGCTGATGCGGCTGGCATGATTTGGCGCGGAGACGTGGCTGGCATGGTTTGTCGTTGGCACGGTGGTGCGGCTAGCATGGTTGGCATGCCTTGGCGCGGATACGTGGCTGGCATGGTTTGCCATTGGCACGTTGGTGCGGCTGACATGGTTGGAATGCCTTGGCGCGGAGATGTGGCTGGCACGGCATGCCATTGGCACATGCGACTGGCATGGTTGGCATGCCTTGGCGCGGAGACGTGGCTGGCATGGTTTTCCATTGGCACGGTGGTGTAAGAATTTAGGGTTTGGTGTACGAAGTTGATGTCGGTCAATACTATGGGTTCTACCGTGGAACATGACACATATATATGTAAAAAAAAGGTACTCTGGTAATTCTTACGTAGGCGTGTTGAATGATTCAACAAATGCGCTAGTGGTCCTAGTGACGTCATGTCAGATGTAAGGTTTTACGATTTTAATCCTAAGCTAAAAACCACCATCAACACCTGGTTTTAGAAGAAGAAAACCAAAGGTTAAAGGAGAAACAACTCTAGCACGCAAACTAGTATCACACGTGAAGTGTGGGGATTAGTTTTGCACAATACTAGAGTCTCCTTTATATAGTCTTTCAAATCAGGGTTTCTTCTTGGTCACAAAGCAAACAATATCCACCATTAGATGAAAACCTGATTTAGATTCAAGCTAATATTTCTCAACCGTTAGATCGAAAACTTAGCTTTTTATACACAAATGAAATGCACGCTTCTAGGTTTGTTAACCGTACCCAAACGTGTACATTGTTGGTTCAACAATAGTTAACCAAACGGTTAGCCATATGAGCATTTCATACCAACCATATTCTTCTTCACCATAACTAGTTCGAATGACTTCAAATGAACTAGTTCGAGAGTTGTTCAATTGAAAGGAAATCTTATGTACTACACAAGACACAATTGAAGAAAAGATGATTTGATTCACTTGAATCGGTTCATGAACTTTTATAGCCACATTTTGCAAACTGCATTCCTTAGTCTTTATAAGTTTAAGTTCAGGAATCATCGTCAGATATATAACCTTCTTAAGTTCGCACACTAGGTTCGCGGACTTAAGCAACTGGGCAGAGTTGACAAACTCCAGCAGAAAATCTCGGCAAATACTTTCCGCCTGTTCGCGGACTGGGTTCGCGGAATGGTACTCACACAACAAGTTTGTCAACTCCAGCAGAATTTCTCGGGATGAGAAGTTCGGCAGTTTGCGGACTGAGTTCGCGGACTTGGCAACAAGCCATTCTTCCGGTTTCTCTTGATCAACAAAGTTCGCAAACTTTGGTTCAAGGGATAGAACTTATACACATATGTGTTTCCACAACAATACTTATGTCCATCATTGGTTATGTAATCTAAACTCTTGTGACTACTCGTTTTCCCATAGTCTACGTAATGTATACAACTCAGAGGATCTGATGCTAAGTAGTATCGATACCTCTGTTGAACTGATAATGCTAAGTAGTAAACGATATTCAAGATCACAATAATAACGAAGAACACAAATATAATGTAAAAACTTCTAAGTTATCATGAGACACAAGAGATTATGTGGTTCGACATTTGTCTACGTCCACGGGGTAATGAGTGATTTTTTTTTATTAAGTTGTGGTGGTTACAAGAGATCTTAATTGCTTCCCAAAGTAATAGAGATAACTCAAGTTGAAGTTAATACTTAAGTTCTAAACATTAGATAGGTATAAACTTAAGACTAGATCTTCTCTCCTCGATATTGAATTCCTCTAGTTTGTTGGCGAGGCTTGGTATTTATATCCCCTTCTTCTCCAGGTATCTCTTTGCTTCCTCTGGGTCTATCGTCTGCTGATATACCTTTCGTACCAATGGTACCTTCGTCCACCGCGTACCTTCTCCATTCGTATTCCGCCACCTCAGATGGCCCACGTTCCTACGAGAACTACCTAACCTTAGTACAGGTTGTACCTTCGCTCACCGCCAGCTTCTGCCAATCGGGTTCTGCCACGCCTTCTCTCTCCACGTTCTTTGGTTCATGCGTGTAGATAAGAGATTTGTGCATTTAATGCTGATTATATGCGTCATCTACCTTTGTCCCTTCGCCAGCTGCCTCTTTGTAGACTAGGCTTTTACTCTTCTCATCTTAACCGTTTAGGCCTTCTTTCTTGGGATGAGATAAAGTAAATCTGAGGAGGTATCCTTTGCTACTCAGGCTTCTTTGTCTAGCGAAGGCTGCACATTTGAATTTGTATGCGTCCACTAAGATCGTGACACGTGCTCCACAGAATATTGGTATTCACAATTTGCCCCTTTTCTTTCATATTCTACCGTTTGGTATATGTGGGAGAAAAACTTCCGTTACGCCGCCATTTTTGCACCTACCGATTGGGTGGTCCTTACATGTCCTTTCATGCAATAACTTCCCCTTGAATTTCGGGACATCCAAATTTTTGGATTCTCTAGCCGCCTATAAGATGGGAACAGAGAGAAGGAATTTTTATTAATTACATTTCTTCTTCTTCGAACTGTCGCTCTCTCTATCTCTTTCATTGAGATTCTTCTCCTGCTGCTAACTGCTCCTTCTTCCTTTTGATTCTTCGAGTGCTTTGGCTCCATAGTTGATCATACAAGTAAGTGATACTTGTCTTTTAGTTTTGGTTTTCTTCATGCTTGGACCTATGTCTCTTTCTTTGATTAGGGGATTACTGATGTTGATGTTATAATTGCATGTGAGAATTAT
This sequence comes from Papaver somniferum, assembly GCF_003573695.1. Lineage (NCBI taxonomy): Eukaryota > Viridiplantae > Streptophyta > Magnoliopsida > Ranunculales > Papaveraceae > Papaver > Papaver somniferum. Next base: position 42,503,358 of record NC_039360.1, on the reverse strand, counting down.
CGTTCTTTTTTACTTGCTCACGTTGTATGGGAACTTGGGTTTTGTTCCATTTTGATTTTTAATGATGATTTCGCCATGATCGTTCCTTGCGTTCAATCCTGCTTTTCGTGATGTATGATATTCATTTTCGCCTTATGATGTGTTCAAACCATTTCCTTTGGTTGGTTTAGTAAAACCCATGCCCAAAGTATGTCGGTTTTTGCCCCTTTTCTGCTTTTGGAATGAACTATGATTTTCTTTTACCATTGTTGATGAAGATGTTCTTCCTGGTGATGTTAGGCATTATGAGGCTCCCAAAGAAGCCTACGCATAAAGGTCTGAAGATATCCTCGTCGACGGATCCTCCTCCGCGAATGGATCATCCTGATGCTACGCCATCCCCTCCTCCTGAGGACTCAGAGGTGCCTGCTGGTACTGAGGTGGCTACGGTCCCTGAGGATGTTGTGGACCCTGATGTTGGAGGATTTGTTATCGAGGATCTTCCACCTCCTTCTCCTCATTATGAACTGCAAAGACTGACACTTCGTGACAAGGATAGCTATTCCCATCTGACTTTGGATGAGATTGCAAAGTCTTTTCGTCTTCAAAAATTTGAGATTTCCTTTGTCAACGGCCCTGATGTTCTCACCGAGTCTCTAATTCGAGATTTTACTTACGATGAGAATAATCTTCTGATTAGTGTTGTCCAATTGGCCGCAGGTATGCTCCTCCCTTTGTTTAGTAGAAAGGATCCTTTCTACTACGACGTCTTGTCTACCAGGGATGACCCGGCAAATAAAACTCAGGTCCGAGGAGTCATGCAGTATACTGGTAATTACTGGCGTGCCCTTCGTGAGAGTTGGTATCGTAGCAAGGGAAAGACTACTTTGAAGTCCTATGACACCTTCCCTGAAAGGAAATCTAAGCAGGAGGATTATACCCTACCAAGTTCAATGTTACATATGGCGATGCCATTCAGAAAAGTAACCTTCTTCATTGGAGTGTTGGCCCTTGTCGTATTCATGTTACTGCTAGGAAGATTAGGGAGGGTAACAACCTTCTCTTGCTGGAGGAGATTGATAAGACTGGTTTGACTACCATCCCTTATTCTGCTAGGCTGCCTTTGCCGAAGTCTGACCGCATCCGTCTTGGTCATGATGATCGTTGGGCTCGTACTTCTCTTCATGTAGTTGGTCCTTGGGCCTATGGTTTCACCACCACAGATCCCTATGTCCCTTGTTCAGCTCGTTCTTTGCCTGAGAAGTATTATGGGTATCGACCTTGGATTTTTAATCCCGTTGCTTCTCATGAGGTATCTTCGCTTTTAATATCTTCGTCTACTTTGATATCTTTGTCTGCTTAGGTGTCTTTGGATGCTTAGGCGTCTTTGCTTGTTTTTCTGATGGTTTATTTTCGTAGTCTGCCCCTGCTTCTTCTGCTGGGACTTCTCCAGGCTCTGCTGGTAACTCCGTGGCTACAAGGACTAGGAAAAGAAAGGCTTTGGTTGAAACACCTGCGGATGTAAGGATCATTTCCATACCTTTGCGCTTGTAAGTTCCTTAGTGCCTTGCCCCTGATTCTTAGCTGACGCGTGTGTTTATTTATAGTCTTCCCAGAGGAAGGGTAAATTGAAGACCGTTATTGATCTTGATGCTTTGTATGAGGATCCTAAGGCAGATGGCGAAGTACCAGGTGACGAGGACATGGAGGATATCGAGGATACTAGCCTCAGCCCTCATTTGGATGATATTGAGGAGGATTTTTCCAAAGATAACCCTAGTCCCGTCCGAGCTGCCTCAGTTGAGGGTGAGAACCTTCTTGTTGGTACTGGTGCTCAGTTGGTCGAGCCTGTTAGTGTTCAAGCCCCTGCTCCTACATTGTCTTTGAAGATGCCTTCGTTTTCTGCTCCTAACAAAGCTTTGACCGCTATTTACGCCACTGTTGGAGCTGCTGTTGTGGCTTCTAAGAGTCTCCCTTCATCTCCTGCTACCTCCTTCAATCAAGTTGTTCGTTTACTAAGGTTGTTACCCCCACAGTGAGGGATGGTAGCTCAGATTCGCAGCAGAAGAAGAAGGTTGTGATTTCACTAGATAGCTTCTCCTTCAATGCTGCTCCTGCTTCACTATGAAGTTCTCAGTCTGTTTCTACTTCCCCTGTTAGCAAAGCTATTGGACCCCCACCTTCGCGACCAGACAGGACCATACTGGATAATCTTCCTTCTGCTGGTGACATTGATTTAGGCGGTTCTCAAACTCTTCCTTATGTTCCTAGCTCATCCACCATGCCGTCTTTTCGTCGTGGTGAGGGTTAAGCAGTCTTCCCCATGTTCGTGCTCAAACGAACGAGGGAGTTGTTGCTGAATCTAGCCAAGGTAAGCTGCCGGAGAGCTTAAGCTTAGATAGTTCTGATGATGCTATTCTTGAAGCCATCCTGCGGGACTCCAAGGGTCCCTTTTCTGTTGGAGTTGATCATCATCATCTTGTTAGTTCTTTCGAGATAGCTTCGCAGCTGGATGTGCTATCTGCCCAGTATCGTGCAACTAAAGACTTGTTCTTCGACCCTGATTGTCGTCTCTCTAGTCAGAGCTTTAGTGAGATCCGCAGGGGTAGCATCCAAGAGACGTAGGCTTTCATGGACACCCACGCCAATTTCATCGCTCGTCTTTCAGCATTCTCAGTAAGTTATTATCACCTTATTTCTTTTCTTCTTAATTCGATCCTCCGTATGCTCATACACTCCTTCGTTTTGCAGCTTTGCAAGCAGATCGATGTTGGCTATACCTTATTCAAGGTTTATAGAGCTAAGTGTACTCATTTGAGTGTCTTGTTGGAACGTACTCGTCAAGAATATGCGCTTGCTACCGCACAACAACCTTCGTCGAGTGATGCTGCTTCTGTTGCTAAGATATCTTCGTTGGAAGATGATTTGAGGAAGACTCGTATATCTCTGGAAGCTTGTGTATTGGCTCTCGAGAGGGCCAATAATGCTTCCAAGGTTGCTGAGGATGGTTGCAAGGCTGCCGATTCTGCCTTAGCTGTTGAATCCTCTAAATCCATAGGTTTGTTTCTTCTTCTCCTTAGCTTTTTATTCATTTTTGGTTGCATAGTCCTAAGACAACCTTCATCTTCCAGCCGGTAGCTCTAGTGAACTTAGATATCTCCAAGATCAAGTGGCCAAGTTAACTTCCGACGTTTGGTATTATCAAAAGAAATCTGATACGCTGATGAACATAACCGTCCATAATGAGTCCCAACTTTCCCTCGAGTCTGCCCATAATGCTGACTTAGTGAAGCAGATGGCTTTGCTTCGTAAGGAGTGTGACGAAGCCCTTAGCTGAAAGGAGAGTCTCATTTATTTCGCAAGAAGTATCATGCCGGTTTTGAAGATGCTTGTGCTTCCTTAGCTAAGGTTACTGCAGAGCGTAATGTCTTAACTTATGAGGTCTGTTCTCCTAAGAAGAAACTTGTCGATGCCAGCTCCGTGACTTCTTCCATGTAGTAAAAAGGTTTGAAGAGTTAGAGAGTGTGTACCAAGCTTTATCCTATGAGAATGCTTCGCTCCGGATAGATGTTTATGATCTCCGGACGGAAAGGGATACCCTTGTGGAAGTTGTCGATGCTGCTGAGGTGGATCTTGCTGAGGCTCAACATAGTTTAGAAGAATCCCTTAGCCATGCCGAAGGTAGGTTAGGATAATTAAATTTCCGTATCATCCTTTGTGTCTTCAACTGTTTTTTCTTGTTGCTGATACCCTTCGTATGCGCAGGTCTCCAGGAGCAGTTGGTGGGTGCAAACGCCAAGATTATCCTCCTTGAGGGTCAGATATCTGCGTTGGAAATATCTCGCCAGTTTGATGCCGTTGCTAAGTTTAAAGCTGAGGCACTTCAGCAAGCTAATGATCAGCTTAGTGCTCAGATCACGAAGCTCCGTTAGAAGTTGGCTTTGGATCTAGAGGCTCAAGCTTCTCAGATGAAGGTGCAGCTCGAGCTTTCTGCCATTAACTACATTAACGATGCTTTTAAGGAGGCTGAGCTTCAAGCTGAGGATGTTGTCTTCCCTCGTCTTCCTTATCCATGATCATGTTATGCTGATTTTGTTTCCAACTGAACTTCTTTGTTGTATTATTCCCCCAGCTGAGGGGCCTTTGTTGTCTCATTTCCTTGAAATAACTCTTTGTTATGTTCTGAACCTTTGTTATCTGCAACTTTTGAGACGTGTTAGTCGTATTTTGGTAGCACTATTATGGTACCTTTATTATTATATGTAGACGTGTTATGTCTAATTATCTGCACATTTGAGTCATCACAAGGTGAAGGTATATTTAACCTTTGGTGGAACATTCATCATCCTACCCAAGTATCCTTTGTCCAGAAGGTACCGTGGTGGCGTGGGCTCCTACGTGGGTAATAATTTTCCTGTAACCCTACGTGTTCAGCGCGATGGTTTCTTTACTTCGACAAGGTATCTCTCTTTGTGGGATATATTGCTTATTATTTTCCTTTTAGTGGGATTCATTTTCCCTTAGGATCCGAGATTTACATATGCACAGTTATGCCGTGCCTTGCCTCATCGCCAATTCTGACGGAGGGTGTCTATTCTAACCCAGTTTGTAATTTATCAATGTGCACTTTTTCTTAGAAAAAAGTTTCTTTCATGATTAGTTAGGTTTATAATACCTTTGATCAGGGATATAACATGGCGGGTCATTTCCCCTTCCCTTCTTCTCCTGAGTAATAACCATTCACTTACGGGTAGTACTTCTTTAGGTACATTGCATTCCAAGGGTGTTGCAATACTTCTCCTTTGAGGTTCCTTAGGTAGTATGAACCCTTCCCGACAATATCGTATATGATGTGCGGTCCGTCCCATATCGGAGCTAATTTTGCCCACTCTTTCTTCCTTTGATATGGTGGTATTTAACGTAGTACATACTCTTCAACCAAAAAGTTTCTAGGAATTACCCATTTGTTGTATTCACGAGCCAGCCTTCATTGGTAGTTCACCATGCTTTTAAAATCCACTTCTCGCCTTTCTTCAAGGTCATCAAGCTTTTCTAGCATAAGAGCCGTTGTCAGGTTCTTTTCCCATGCCTCTGTTTTCGTTGTTGGCAGTATTATCTCCGTTGGGATGACTGCTTCGGCTCCGTAGGTTAACAAGAACGGAGTTTCTCCCGTGGCCCTCCTTCTCGTAGTACGCTAGGCCCATAGGACATTGTGCAGTTGCTCGCACCATCTTTTCTTATATGCCCCATCCTTTTCTTTAAGTTCATTGCTATCGTCTTGTTAGTGTCCTTCGCTTGTCCATTACTCTTAGGATATATTAGAGTAGACTTGTTTTTCTAAATGTTGAAAGCATTAAATAGCATGTCTATGTTTTTTCCTTCCAACTGTTTGCCATTGTCAGAGACTATGGCGGCTGGTATCCCGAACCTGCAGATGATTTGCTCAAACAAGAATTTAAAGACATCAGTGTCCCTAATTCTTGCCAAAGCCCTTGCTTCCAACCATTTGGTGAAATAATCCGTAGCTACTATAAGGTATATTCTTTTTGATGCCCCCTCTATCAAGGGTCCAACAATGTCAACTCCCCATTTGGCGAATGGCCATGGGCTGATGACCGAGTTAAGCTCCATTGCTGGTGCTTTAATCTTCCTGGAAAAGCATTGACATCTTTCGCAACGCCTTGCTACGTTCTTTGCATCTTCGTCCATGATTAGCCAATAGTATCCTTGCATTTTGGCTTTGATCTCCAAAGACCTTATTCCGCTATGATTGCCAGCTTCTCCGCTGTGTATATCATGCAGTATTTTTCTTCCTTCGGTTTGTGAGAGGCACCGCATCAGAGTTCGAAGAAATGACCTTCTATACAGTATTCCATCTCGTAGGATGTACATTGTTGCCTTTGACTCGAGTTTTCGAGCTTTCTTTGATATCCGCGGGTAGAGTGTGATGTGATTTGTAGATAGTGGCAAAAAGTGATTCGATTCTCGAACTTGTGAAGGATAACTTTAGACTTAAATTCAAAACTAAATAGAAAACTCACTAATAATTATAACAAACACTGACAAAGTTGGTATCAATATTAAAAGAACACTGAGGCTAAGATTCCACTATTTTCCAAGTTTAAGGTAATTTAATCCAATCTTTGTATTCATGCAATTTTCTCGTTCAATTTGATTCTTACTATTGCAACAAGTAGATTTTCAAAAGCAATAATTGTAAATACCAAGTATGAAGCATCAAAAGTCTTAAAATAAGCATACTCCATCAAAATAGATCACAATTACTCAAATAAAAATCATATTCGATATTAGTTCAAGGCAAATAATCATAATAAAATTGCAAATAAAAAGATAAAAGAGAATATACCACTTTTTGTTGGAAAAATAGCTTCCTCTATCGCCTCAGCAATGGGGTTTAGCTCCTCATATTAATCACTTGCTTAAAATATTGGTTTATGGTTCAAAAGTTGATTAAAAGGAAGGAAGACAATAAAACAGACAGTTTCCAACGCTGTATTGGCGCTACAAAGAAGCTGTTACAAACGACGAACTGTTACAAAGACCTGTTGGTTACTGTAGCAGTGTTACAAATTGAGACGCCTAAGTGTTGAGATATTAAGACTGACAGAACGACTGTTTTGAATGGTGTTTGTTCTTCAGCTTCTTCTTCTTCTCCTGCTGGTGTAACTCGCTCTGCAACTCGACTGATTCTTCTTTGTTGGGTTCTAAACTTCTCCTAAGGTTGCGTAGGTCTTCTATGAGCTATCCCAACTCTTTTTATAGCCCACAGGTCGATTAAACTTCAAGAAATATTCGGCTATTCTTATCTTTCCTCCACCTCAAGTCTCGGGATTTCTTTCCCTGCCAAGCTTCTCTACGAGGTTCTGTGAGTTGTAAACTTCTCAAATAAGGTAAGATAGAGTCCCAAATATAGTTAAACTCTCCAGAATATCGCCAACTCCCATATATATAACCAGAAAGTCCGATAATAACTTCACTTTCCTATTTCGCTCAAACCGAAGATTTATCACTGTTTTATCGAATCTAAAGCTCATACCAATCCTGTTTTGACTCATCAACTAAATTCCAATCCATCTCCACGTCAAACTCCGACTAAATCTCCTCCTAGTCATCAACAAAACTTCGATAAACATCCAGCTGCTCTGTTTCTTCTTCCGGCTTATCTAGCCCAACTCATTCGATCCAATCACACCTACCAGCTCTGTTTAGTCATAACAGGATATATCCAATCCAAAGGGACCATTGAATCCGGCCAAAACTCCAGCAAAATCTCGCCTGAAAATTCCGCTGCAAAACTGAATTCAAATTCAGTTTTTCCCGCCAAAATTCTGGTGAAGATAAAGGAGCGCCCCCTATCTAGAGTAGGGGTGCCTTCAGCAGCTGTCTTAAGGGGTGTCCTGGGGATGCCCCTTATCCAAATCGGGGGTCCGAATAGCAAGTGTCTTCCGGGTGCTTTCCGACAACTTTTCGAGCCAATTTTTTCCAAAAATGTTTATTGGCCAAAAATACCTACAAATAAATAAAACACCATAATAAGTACAAAAATAAGCCCTAACAATATATAGAATCGAGACAATCGGACACAAAAATGTGTCTATCAAATACCCCCAAACCTATTATTTGCTAGTCCTCGAGCAAAAATAAAATAGAAATAAAATCCTAACTCACTGTCGCAGGCATCGTCGATTGCATTTAGCGTATGCAATAAGCCTTTAAACCCCTAGGTGTCTCTAGTGGCGGAGTGTTGTCTCCGGAGGGCTTACCAGAGGTATACCCACAAAACCTTTATACTCCGGACCCTAGATATCTATGTAGAACCTTGGAAGGCACTAAAGAATCTCCTTGGTTGGCATACTTATTGACTACAGGAGGAAGTACCCTGATGCGAAATTCCAATTATTGTACACGAGTTTTCACTCAAGCATACTAAAATTCATAAATAAGTGACAGAGCTCTACTCAGATAGTCGCACTATGGACATCAATATCCGGAGTCAAAAATAATCACATGGATAGATCAAGAAGAAGGATATAGAGAAAAACATAGATGGTTTTGATGTTTACTAGGTGAACGGTGTTTCTCATATCTGTCTGAAGGCCTCCGCCAAAATGAACCTATCCTAATGGACTGAGATACTAGTCTGACTAATATCAACACACTGGCATATACAAGGGTACCAGTGGTCGATAATCCTAACTCTAGGTCAACACAACTGGCATATACAAGGATTCCAGTGGTCGACTTTATTGAATTTATTCCGGTTGGTCCGATGGTCTGGTCTCAATTTTTTTTTTTTTCTTTTGTATCTCAATCACTCTAATTCACCCTAGCATTAGTAAGAACTTGAATCGTGAGCCCACCTAATCACTTATAGAAACATAGTTTAAAAACAAAACAAAATAAAAACATAAGTGAAAAGGACTCAACGAGATATGGTGAAACTATCATGTTATTTCTAGCACCTGAGCTCTGTGCTTTTATGAATAGACTCTTTAGATGTTGCCATCTAGTCAGATTGGTTCCTCAACTCCTACAACCAAAATGCTTTCATCCACTTAGATTGGTTAGTGCCATCCTTAATAGGCATAAATTTGTAGGCTCTGGAGTTTAATTATGCAACTAAAAAGTAACAAAAAGTTCTACCCCACCCCCAAACTTAAATCTAACATTGTCCTCAATGTTTCTAATTAAAGAACAGTACCAAAAATATAAGTAACATGAGAAAATAGTAAAGAGATAAGTCGGAAAGATAGTACCTGGGTGAAGTGTAACCAAAAACCTACAAAAATAATATACAACATACAAAATTGCCTCGATGGTCAATCAAGGTAAACAGGGTCCTCCAGAGGGACCTCCTCAACATCATCTGTAGGAAAAAGCTCTAAAAGGGGCTTCAATCGCTGACCGTTAACCTTCGAAGAACTACTACTATCTGGTATCTCAATCTCAACAGTGCCATGAGAAAAAAAAGTACGGACCACAAAAGGACCGGTCCACCGAGAGCGCAACTTCCCGGGGAATAAATGCAAACGAGTGTCATACAAAAGAACTTTTTGACCTGGAGAAAATGACTTTGGTAAAATATTCTTATCATGTACGAGTTTCATTTTTTTCTTATACTCCTTAGCATTATCGTATGCATCTCTACGAATCTCGTCCAACTCATTAAGCTGGAGTTTTCTGTGAGCTCCTGCCTTGTCAAGTGAAAAGTTTAGGTTCTCAATAGCCCAATAGGCTCTATGCTCTAACTCAAAGGGCAGGTGACATGCCTTTCCAAACACTAAACGATAAGTTGACATTCCAATGGGTGTCTTAAACGCAGTACGATAAGCCCATAAGGCATCAGTAAGCCTCGATGACCAGTCTTTCCTATTAGGAATAACTGTTTTCTCTAAAATACGCTTAATTTACCTATTGGAGACCTCTACCTGACCACTAGTTTGTGGGTGATATGGGGTTGCTACTTTATGGGTAATACCGTATTGTTTCATTAAAAGAGCAAACGGTCTATTACAAAAGTGTGAACCTCCATCACTAATTATAGCTCGCGGCGTACCAAAACGTGTAAGTATATTCTCTTTTAAAAACTGGACTACGACCCTGTGGTCATTCGTTTTACACGGAACCGCCTCAACCCACTTAGAAACATAGTCTACAACGACAAGTATGTAAAGATAACCAAACGAAATAGGAAATGGACCCATAAAATCAATGCCCCACACATCAAAGACCTCAATCACTAAAATAGGGTTCAAAGGCATCATATTTCTACGGGAAATGGTTCCTAACTTCTGGCAACGCTCACAAGAAACACAATGACTATGGGAATCTTTAAACAAACGAAGGCCAGTAAAATCCACACTGCAAAATCTTAGCAGCAGTCTTCTTAGCACTAAAATGACCCCCACATGCATGTTCATGACAAAAGGAGATAATACTAGACTGGTCACTCTCAGATACACATCTCCTAATAATCTGGTCCGGACAATACTTAAACAGATAAGGATCGTCCCAAAAGAAATGCTTAACCTCGGCTAAAAACCTAGAACGATCTTGCTTACCCCAATGTTGAGGCATTCGACCAGTAACAAGATAATTCACTATATTTGCATACCAAGGTGATTGGGAAACAAAGAACAATTGTTCATCAGGAAAACTATCCCTTATATGAAGGGAATTATTAGGGGAACTATTGTTCATCTGGACAAAATTCTGCACCCTTTTTGTCTCTAATGCCTGGACAAAATTCTTGTAACAAAAGGATCCATCTAATCAATCTAGGTTTGGTATCCTTCTTAGACAAAAGGTATTTCAAATCAGCATGATCAGTGTAGATTACGATCTTAGAACCTAATAAATAGGATCTAAACTTATCCAAGGCAAACACGATGGCTAGAAATTCCTTCTCGGTAGTTGTATAGTTCATTTGGGCATCATTCATATTTTTGCTAGCATAATAAATCACATGGAGTAATTTTTTTTCTCGCTGACCTAGCACAACGCCTATAGCATAATCTGAAGCATCACACATAATTTCAAAGGGTAGGTTCCAGTTAGGTGCCTTGAATATCGGGGCAGTAGTGAGTAAAGTTTTAAACTTATGAAAAGCCATTAAGCAAGCATCATCAAAGACAAACTTAACATCTTTTGCAAGCAAATTGCAAAGAGGTCTAGAAATCAAGCTAAAATCCTTAATGAATCGACGGTAAAAACCTGCATGCCCTAAGAATGACCTAATATCTTTTACGGTTTTTGGGACCTGTAGAGTCTTAATAAGGTCAATTTTTGCTTTGTCTACCTCTATACCCTTTGAAGAAACGATGTGCCCTAAGACAATTCCTGATTCAACCATGAAATGCATTTTTCCCAATTAAGCACTAAATTCTTTTCCTTACACCTAGTCAACACTAATGTCAAATGATGCAAGCACTCATCAAAATATGAACCAAACACTGAAAAATCATCCATAAAGACCTCTAAAAACCGTTCTACCATATCAGAAAATATGCTCATCATACAACGCTGAAAAGTTGCAGGGGCATTACATAACCCGAAAGGCATGCGTCTATACGCAAAGGTACCAAAGGGACAGGTAAAAGTGGTTTTCTCTTGGTCTTCTAGGGAAATAACGATCTGATTATAACCGGAGTAACCATCTAAGAATCAATAGTGACTATGTCCAGCTAATCGCTCTAGCATTTGGTCGATAAAAGGAAGGGGAAAGTGATCCTTCCTTGTGACCTTGTTCAATTTCCTATAGTCAATACACATACTCCATCCCGTGGTCACTCGGGTTGGGATTAATTCATTATTATCATTCTGGACTACAGTGATACCTGATTTCTTGGGGACAACCTGAACAGGGCTGACCCACTTACTGTCTGAAATTGGGTAAATAATACCCTCATCTAACAACTTAAGCACCTCTTTTCGAACTACCTCTTTCATGTTAGGGTTCAGTCGACGTTGCATCTCCCTAGAAGGTTTGGAGTCTTCCTCTAAATGAATCTGATGCATACACACAGTAGGACTTATACCCTTAATGTCTGCTATAGTCCACCCTAAAGCTTCCTTATTGTCTTGAAGTACATTTACTAGCCTACTTTCCTGATCACTATCCAAATCGGAAGCTACAATCACAGGTAAAGTCTCAGATGGGCCTAACAACACATACTTTAGAGTATCGGGTAGTGGTTTAAGGTCCAACTTCGGGGGATTTTCTAAAGTAGGAATTAGGGTAGTCTCAGAAACTGGTAATGGTTCGAACCTAGCTTTCCATCTATTAGTGTCTAACACGGGGGTAAAATCTAATAAAGCATTCACCTGTTCAATAGTGTTATCGTCGTCAAAATCTAAACCAAAATGGGATAGACAACTTTCTAATGGGTCTTCAGACAAAATGTTTGGTAATGACTCCTAAACTAAGGCTTCTATCATGTTCACCTCTTCAACACATGTGTCATCTAGCTTATGAGGTAGCTTACTGACATTAAAAATGTTCATCTCCATAGTCATATTACCAAAAGATAAACTCATCACACCATTTCGACAGTTAATGATCGCATTAGACGTAGCTAAAAATGGGCGACCTAAAATCACAGGTATCTGGTTCTCTGGGTCAGGGACAGGTTGGGTATCTAGGACCACGAAATCCACTGGATAAATAAACTTGTCGACCTCAATAAGAACATCCTCGATAACACCTCGAGGGATTTTAACAGACCTATCAGCTAACTGCAGTGTCATCTGAGTAGGTTTCATTTCACCAAGTCCTAGCTGTAAGTATACATGGAATGGCAGTAAGTTCACACTGGCTCCTAAGTCAAGTAAAGCTTTTTCTACCCGGAAGTTACCTATTGTGCAAGCAATGGTAGGAGAACCTGGGTCTTTGTACTTTGGAGTTGTGGTGTTCTGAATGATTGAACTTACGTGACTAGCTAAAAAGGCTTTCTTATGGACGCTAAGTTTTCGCTTTCGCGTACACATATCCTTAAGGAACTTGGCATAAGCAGGAATTTGCCTAATTGCATCTAATAAGGGAAGGTTTATGGTAACTTGCTTAAAAACCTCCACTATGTCATTAAAGTTCGATTCCTTCTTTGTTGGTACTAATAGGAGGAAATGGGGCTCTAGGCCTAAAATCAGACCTTTCAGGAACCGAATTCACATCATCAGAAACTTTATCAGTCTCTTCAGCTACTGGTCCTGAGAGGTGAGATCCTGAGGGGTGAACTACAGTATGTTCACTATCGGGCATGGTTACCTTATTGTCTACAACTCTACCACTTCTAAGGGTTCTAACACATTCAATTGATTCGATGGTTTTGCACCTAATTCATGAACTCCTCTAGGGTTGGGTTGTGTTTGACTAGGAAACTTACCTTTTTCTCTCAAAGAATCACTTATCAGACCAACCTGGGTTTTTAACTCGGAAATAGCCTGACTATTTTCTTGTCCTATCCTGTTACTAGCTTGTAGACTCTGTTCTACGGATAACTGGAATTTTGCAGTTTGCTGAGTTAACAAGGCGAGAGATTCCTCTAAACTTAGGATTTTCTTATCTGACTGATTCTGAAACTGAGCTAGTCCTGAAGGATTCTTAGTATAGCCAAAACCTGGGGGAGCATTAGAATTACTAAACTGACCTTGACTTTGGCCCTTAGACCACGAAAGGTTCGGATGGTTTCTCCAACCAGGATTATAGGTTTCTGAATATGGGTCAATCTTTTGACGGTTATCAAATCTAGTGTTATTATAAAGAGCATTGGCCTGCTCTTCAATATTCTGGCCTTCCCAAAAAGGCTCCACTCTACCACTAGTCTGGCCCACTTCTAAGGCTTCTAACCTTTTTGCTATAGCAGCAATTTTGGCATCTGATTCATAGCCTCCTTCTACCCTATTAACGTTTCCTCTACTTAAAAGAATTGTTTTCTGGGGTGCCCTACTATTTTCCCATTGCTGGGTTTTTTCGGCGATTTCATTAAAAAATTCCATCGCCGCATCAACAGTTTGGTTTTCAAATCCACCAGTGCATAGAGACTCAACCATGGTCGTTGTGGAATAATCTAAACCCTCATAAAGGATCTGAACTAGCCTAACCTTTTCTAAACCATGATGAGGACACTGGGATAATAAATCATTGAACCTTTCCAAATACCTATATAAAGATTCTCCCTCTTGTTGTGAAAATGTGCATATTTGCGTCCTAATAGACGATGTTTTGTGCCTAGGGAAAAACTTATTGAAAAAGGCAGATGTAAGTTGTTCATATGTCTCAATTGACTCGGAGTCCAAACTATACAGCCACGACTTGGCCTTATCTTTCAGGGAAAATGGGAATAACCTAAGTTTCAAAGCATCATCATCTAAGCCTCTAATTCTTAGAGTACTACAAATTTCCTCAAAATCCCTAACATGGTAATAAGGGTTTTCATTTTCTTTCCCTAAAAAGATTGGGAGCATCTGTAAGGTCCCAGGTTTCAGTTCATAGGGTGCCTCCGTTTCAGCTAACTTAATACACGAAGGACGGTAGTCCTAGTTGGATTCAACAAAGCTTTCAAAGTTGCCATTTCTGGCGCTATCGGAAATGGATTCTCTCCTCAGTCGACGTTCAAAAACAGACTCTTCAAAACGGACTTTCTAGATTAAGGTAATCGAGACGCTTCGAACTACTAGGTTCTCTTTAACAAATCTACCTAGTGCGTCTCTTTTACGTTCAGGCATACAAAAAAAATTGGAAGGGTAAGCAACACAGATCAAGGCCGACTCAACCAAATCAAACCTATTGATTTCTAGCAAACAAAAAGCATGATGGCTCCACTTAGATTGTTTCTAGACCAGCTTCTAATCCTTCGAACGGGAATTCGTTACAATTTAAGCAAACCCCTCTGGAATCAATCCGAGTTAATAAGTTGAATAGAGGCGAGGGAAGCTCGGTGGAGCTTTGATACCCAAGGCCTCACCGGTATTACAAGGCGGCGCAGTCACGCATTCAACTTACAGAAACCGTCAAGAACTTCGAAGTATGCTTAAAAGAGTAACCAATATTTTTCGAATGACTTTCCTGTTAAGCTCGTTACCCTATCGGTCTCGTTCTAGTCAAAATTTTAGGCTTAGGTTCGCGTAGGTTACGTGTTCCTAAAGCGGGCAAGAAGAGAACGGTGATGAAATCCGAACCCTTATCTTGTATGGCCAGGCCTTGCCCTTTACTAGAAAAATAAATGTCCGTATTCAGTCCTCAACATATATGCATACGAAGGAGTCCAGTAACTCGCTGACAGGGGATTCGCGAGTGTTTAGAATCTTACCTCCCGTTCCAGACGGGGGATGAATCGGTTGTAGTCGACTCGGGCCACTGACTCCGATGTCTAGTGTACGAACCCAAGGTGCAGAGACAATATCGTAATTGTCCTCCTTCTCTGCAAACAGTTTATATTTAAAGTACCCTTCCGTAGGGTAATAAAAAAAATAATGTAAGTCCAAAGTCCAAAAGTCCAAAAAAAAAAGAAAAATTACAAAAATAAAAACCCTAATACAGTTTTTTTTTTAAAAAAATAAACAAACCCTAAACTAAAATTGTCTAAAATAAAATTGTCTTCTTTTCTGTTCTTTTTGCTTTAATCTTTAGCTCCAAGTCTTTATGAAATCACCAAACTCTTGGCTCAATTTTCTTTATGATCCAGAACCTGTAGACACAAGATAAATACCCAAAAACATAAAAAAGACAAAAAAATAAAAAAAAATAAAAAAAATCTAAAACCCTAAAAACAAGTCCGCGTCGGCGGCGCCAAAAATTGATGTGATTTGTAGATAGTGGTAAAAGTGGTTCGATTCTCAGACTTGTGAAGGATTAATTAGACTTAAATTCTAAATTAAAATAGAAAACTCACTAAAATTAAGCAAACTCAATCAAAGATGATATCAATATTAAAAGAACACTGAGGCTAAGATTCCACTATTTTCCAAGTTCAAAGTGATTAACCAATCTTTATATTATGCAATTTTCTTTAATTTGATTTACTATTGCAACAAGTAGATTTTCAAAAGTAATAATTGTAAATACCAAGTATGAAGCATTAAAAGTCTTAAACTAAGCATACTCCATCAAAATAGATCACAATTACTCAAATAAAAATCATATTCGATATTAGTTCAAGGCAAATAATCATAATAAAATTTCAAATAAAAAGATAAAATAGAATATACCACTTTTTGTTGGAAAAATAGCTTTCTCTATCGCCTCAGCAATGGGGTTTAGCTCCTCATATTAATCACTTGCTTAAAATATTGGTTTATGGTTCAAAAGTTGATTAAAAGTAAGGAAGACAATAAAACAGACAGTTTCCAACGCTGTATTGGCGCTACAAAGAAGCTGTTACAAACGACGAACTGTTACAAAGACCTGTTGGTTACTGTAGCAGTGTTACAAATTGAGACGCCTAAGTGTTGAGATATTAAGACTGACAGAACGACTGTTTTGAATGGTGTTTGTTCTTCAGCTTCTTCTTCTTCTCCTGTTGGTGTAACTCGCTCTGCAACTCGACTGATTCTTCTCTGTTGGGTTCTAAACTTATCCTAAGGTTGCGTAGGTCTTCTATGAGATATCCCAACTCCTTTTATAGCCCACAGGTCGATTGAACTTGAAGAAATCTTCGGCTATTCTTATCTTTCCTCAACCTCAAGTCTCGGGACTTCTTTCCCTGCCAAGCTTCTCTACGAGGTTCTGTGAGTTGTAAACTTCTCAAATAAGGTAAGATAGAGTCCTAAATATAGTTAACCTCTCCAGAATCTCGCCAACTCCCATATATATAACCAGAAAGTCCGATAATAAATTCGCTTCCCTGTTTCGCTCAAACCGAAGATTTATCACTGTTTTATCGAATCTAAAGATCATACCAATCCTGTTTTGATTCATCAACTAAATTCCAATCCATCTCCACGACAAACTCCGACTAAATCTCCTCCTAGTCATCAACAAAACTTCGATAAACATCCAGCTCCTCTGTTTCTTCTTCCGGCTTATCTAGCCCAACTCATTCGATCCAATCACACCTACCAGCCCTGTTTAGTCATAACAGGATATATCCAATCCAAAGGGACCATTGAATCCGGCCAAAACTCCAGCAAAATCTCGCCTGAAAATTCCGCTGCAAAACTGAATTTGAATTCAGTTTTTCCCGCCAAAATTCTGGTGAAGATAAAGGAGCCCCCCCATCCAGAGTAGGGGTGCCTTTAGCAGCTGCCTTAAGGGGTGTCCTTGGGGTTCCCCTTATACGAACCGGGGTCCGAATAGCAAGTGTCCTCCGGGTGCTTTCCGACAACTTTTCGAGCCAATTTTTTCCAAAAATATTTATTGGCCAAAAATACCTACAAATAAATAAAACACCATAATAAGTACAAAAATAAGCCCTAACAATATATAGAACCGAGACAAATCAGACACAAAAATGTGTCTATCAGAGTTCCTTTGTCAAGATACTGGTGAATTGGGATTCTCCAATCGTCTTCCCCTTCGTCTTCGTTGCTTCCATCTAACATGGATTGATCTTTGTGAGACCCGTCTGCTTCGTCATCTGGTTCTTCCATTCCTTCATCTTCTTTCTCTTTCTCTTCTTCTCTCATGGCCCTGGTCTGGACGGACAGGGTTTCCTCAACTGCTGAGGTTAGTCCTTCTATCGAAGGTTCATAAATTCTCCCAATTTGGACTGAGGTGGTATTCCTGTATCTCAGCATTGATGATATGAATGGTAAGGCATCTGCGTGTCTGTTGTCTTTTCGAAATACATGTCTGAATGTGACTTTGATGCATGCTTATGTGTTAACTTTAAGTACGAAGACAACATTGGATCCAGAGTTTCATATTTGAGCTCGATTTGTCTAATGACCAATTGTGAGTCACTAGTTAAACGAACATCCGATAATCCCATCTCATGTGCTAAGCGTAGACCATGTATGACCGCCTCATACTCCGTGATGTTGTTAGTGTATTGTTCGAATTCTAACCTGAATGCATAGATGAGTCGGTCTCCGGTAGGGGTTGTTATCACAATCCCTATGCCTGCTCCTTCTCTGTTTGAGGAGCCATCTACGAAGATTTCCCGCCTTCGTGAATTTTGCGGTTCGAGGAGATCTTCTGATTCTGGCTTATTTTCCTCCATTCCTGGGATGTCATCTATCTCCGCTTCGTCGTTCAGAGGTAGATCTGCTAGGAAGTTTGCTAAGATTTGTGATTTCTCATCTTTCCTTGTTTCGAAGATTATGTGAAATTGTTTGATCATGGCGTTCCATTTTGCCACTCTTCCAATTTTCTCCGTGTTGTCGAGGATTTGACTTATTTGAGCTTTTGTGAAAACTCGAATGGTGTGTGCATCAAAAAAATATCCTTAGTTTTGTGTTGCCACTACTAAGGAATATATGAGTTGCTCCACCTTGATGTAATTACGCTCCGCTGAACTGAGTGTCTTGCTGATGTAGTATACGGGCTTTTCTCCCTGTCGTTGGTCTCGTACCAACAATGCGCTCACAGCGTAGCTTGTTGCTGCTAGGTATAGGGTAAGTATCTCACCTGGCTCCGTCTTCTGCATAATGGGTACTGATGCTAAGTGCTTTCTGATTTTGTGAAAGGCTTGCTCGCACTCTGCGGTCCACATGAACCTGTTTCCTTTCCTTAGCGTGTCGAAAATGTTTTGCATTTATCTGACGATCTTGCTATGAATCTTCCCATGGAAGCTAAAATTCCATTTATCTTTTGTACTCCTTTTAGGGTTTGTGGATATGGCATCTCCATTAGTGCTCTGACCCTTTCGGGGTCTACTTCAATTCCTCGCTTAGTCACCAGATATCACAGGAATTTTCCTGAGGTAACTCCGAACGTGCATTTCTCCGAGGTTCACCTTCATGTGAAAGTTCCTCATGGCTTCGAATATCTCCCTTAAGTCTGAGAGATGGTTTTTTGCTTCTTTGCTTTTGAAGAGCATGTCGTCCACGTAGACCTCCAGTATTTTGCCTATCCATGGTTTAAAGATTTTGTCTACTGACCGTTGGTATGTTTCCCCCGTGTTCTTTAGTCCAAATCCTTGTGTAGCAGTATAGGCCTCGTGTGGTAAAGAACGCAGTATGCTCCTGATCTTCTTCCGCAAGGGTTATTTGGTTGTAGCCTGAGTATCCATCCATGAAGGATAGTCTTTGGTGGCATTCGGTTGCGTTGACCAGTTGGTCAATGTTTGGAAGTGGATAGCTGTCTTTGGGACACGCTTTGTTGAGATTTTAAAGTCGATGCAAATGCGTACGCCTCCGTGGTAGATGTACGCCATTTTACGTATGCGTTGCTTGAACGGTGGTATTACGGTCTGAGCCGAAGGTGGTGTGAGACCAAATTTGGATCAATTCCTAGCATGTCCTCCATTGACCATGCAAAGACGTCCGCGTACTCTTTTAGTAACCTTTGTAGTTGCACCTCCTCTTCCTCTTCAAGTAAAGTTCCGATGTTGAGCATCTTTGGTTCTGCCTCCGTCCCGATGTTGACTTTCTTCGTTGGTTCCATCGGTGAGCAGATTTTTTGCTGAGGTCGTTGAGGATTGCTTTTCTATAATTGTAATTTGGCGGAGACATCTGCGCCTGGAGTGGCGGAGGTACTTGTCTCCGGTGCTGAGACGACTTTGGGTACTAAGGAGGCTCCTTCCTGTACTTCCTTGGTGTTTGCCTTGCGTCTTTTTCTTTCGTGCTGTTGAGCAGCAGTTCTTTCTTCGTTGAGTCTGATTTCCGCTAGATTGCATAGCCTTGCGTATTGCTGGTCACCTTTGATTTCTATTTCACCCATATATATGGGAAAGCGTAGGTATGTCGAAGCTGTTCCTCGCAATCTATGGACCCATAGCCTGGCCATGATGACATTGTAGGGAGAAGGTGCTTCCACTATGAAGAACCGTGTATTGGTTACTAAAGGTCCTGCATGTACCTGCTATACAATTTCTCCTTTTGGTCTAGAGACTGCTCAATTGAAACCGTATATTGTGCAAGTGGAAGAATCCATTTGCTCCGCTGTCAAACCCATGCGTGGGTAGGGTTCGTAAAATAGCACATTTAACGAACTGCCCCCATCAACGAGGACCTTCGTAACATTCCATCAGTGTATTGGAAGAGTGATTACTAATGGATCATTGTGCATTTCAACCTCCTGGTTGATGTCCTTTGTTGAGAAAGTTAATGGCGTGGCCATCCATTCCTCCCAAGTGCTAGTAGGTGGTCCACTTAGCTTGAACACCTCATGGGATTCTATCTTCTTTCTATTTCGAGCTAACTCGAGGATATCTTCGAGCATTTCTTCTTGGCCTCTGTTGTAGAAGGTGATCATGTTGATGTATTTGCCGTCCTGAGGTAGTTCTACCCTTTTTTTTTGGGTCTCCCCAGTTTCCGTTGGTTGTAGTTGAACGTACTCCATAAATTTTCCTTCGTCGATGAATCTTTGGATCACATTGCGTAACTGGTAGCACGTATCAGCTGTTTTCCCATAGTATTGGTGGTGTGCACAATACTCCTTGGCCTCCTTCATTTTTTCTGGTTGCTTTGCCCTAGTATTAGGGTAAGGAAAGCCAGGCTTTGCTCCGTCCTTGCTTAGGATGTGAGAGAAAGTTGTATTTAGCTTCGTGTAGATTTTATCCATAAATTCTTCTCTTCCTTTGCCTCTTTTTCCTTTTCCATATTTGGATCGTTTGTCTCGAGAGCTAGTTATACCCCTGGCTTCATTTTGTCGCTTAGGTATCTCCGGGATTGGTTCCAGAGAGTTGGTTCGCTGCGGAGCTATTTTAGTCTTTTCTTGTGCCCTGGGGTTATCCTTCTGGATTTCTTCGAGTCTGATATAGAGGTCTTGGACAACCCTGAGCTCGCTTTCGGAATCGAGGGCTCTGTTGTGAAGCTCAACGAAGATGGATGAGGTTCTATCAAGTCCATACTTATAGCAGTTAATGTTAATTTCTGGATTGACTTTGTTGATTGCTTGGCACGTATTTTTTCACCTGTCTGTGTACTGCATCAATGTCTCTCGAGGTCCGATAGCTAAAGCAAATAGCCTATCTAACCCTGCCTTTGTTGATTTGTTGTACATGTATGTCTCCAAAAACACCGTAGACAATTGCTCGAAGAAGTCAATTGAGTTTGCTGGTAAGTTATCATACCAGGCTAGTGCTGATCCCGTCAAGCTTGCATGGAAGTACCTACAGAGTACTACCTCATCTCTTTCCAAATGGGAAAGGACACGAGTGTAATACCGTAGGTGGGCTGCAAGATCTGAGGTACCATTGTATGCTTGGAACGTAGGTACCGGGTATTTCGGAGGGATGGGTTCCCCTAAAATGAGAAAAGATAGTGGGGACGTGGTTGCTTCTTGGAGCAATTCTTCTAATCTTGCGCCTGCGTGGCTAATTTTTAGGCCTTGTATCTCCTTCCACATTTTCTCCATTTGCTCCATAACCATGTTCACGTTGTGAGCATCTTTGGAAAATGCTTCGTCGTAGTAGGATTGAGAGGGCTTGTATGTTGAGTCCATCTCGTCTGGATCGTGGTGCGCTCTACTGGTTCCCTTAGGTTGATTGACCTTTGGTGGGTTGAGATCCACCCTTCGTCTTCCTGAGATAGCTCTGTTATCACGTTGGTGGAGGGTGAGTTTGGGAACCTTCAATCTCTATGTCTAGCATACCTTTGAGGTTCTGGTTCTCTTGCGCCATTTCGTGTATTGCATCCTCGTTCTCCTTGTTACGGAGTAACAAAGCTGCTATTTGTGCCGCCATTTGATCTTCGTTGTGGGCTCCACCTCCTTGAGGGGTGTTGTCGGCTGGATCTTCAGAGTTTTCCACTCCTTCATCTATGATTGGTGCGTCTGGATCTATCTGAATTGGGCTAAGTTTCCCAACCCTCGTCCCGTAGGAGCTAAGGTCATGGGTAACCCTGTGTTGGCCACAGGTGGCTTTGTAGTGGTAGGATGCTCCGGTAACGACATGCCGTAAAGTGGTTGATCTCCCGATGTTTGCCCCATCCCTTAAGTCGGAATAGGTGATTTGTTAGAAATTGTTCTTCTTGCTATTTCGCTTTGTCCGTCCTCTGCTTCATTCCTTTGATTTTCTTGAGACGACTTTTGGGATCTTCCTCTGATGATTTCTGGTCGTGAGCTTGTTGGTACATCATTTGGTTTCTGCATGCCTTCGGTTTTTGTTATCCCGCGGTCACAGAAAAAGCGAAGAAATCTGCTACTTGGGTACCTTTGTTAAAAGTAGCAATTAATGCTCTGACATAGAAGACGGCTAAGCAACTTTTTCAGAGAAAAGACTGAAATAATATCTTTGAAAGACAGGTATTAAATGTTTATGACACCCTTGGAAAAGACAACCTTAGACGTTGAAAACCAATAAAAAGGGGTGTCAGATCTCGTGAAAAACAAGGTTATTAAATGCTTTAAAAGATCTTTCTTCCTTAAAATCTCACTGAGATTCCTATGTCAGTCAAAGGTTCTCATATCTGAAATATGCTTTGTTAAAAAAGGGATGTTTTAGTATAAAACAAAGATTTTGGCGTTTTGTGAGCACGCTTTTTTGTGAAATTTTTGTAAATCTGTAACAAGATACGTTTTTAGAGACTATAAACTCAAAAAACATACACACATAACGGATGAAAAAATCGCTAGAGAGTGAGATTCATCGCTAAAAAGAACAAATCCTTTCGTTGCAGAAGATACGTAAGTTAAAGGTAAAACTATGTCTAAACTCAAGATCGTGAGCCAAACACGGTGGGTGCCAAACTGTGACTACTCGTTTTCCCGTCGTCTACATAATGTATACAGCTCAGGGGATATGATGCTAAGTAGTATCGATACCTCTGTTGAACTGATAATGCTAAGTAGTAAAATATATTCAAGATCACAATAATAACGAAGAACACAAATATAATGTAAAAGCTTCTAAGTTATCATGAGACATAAAAGATTACGTGGTTCGACATTTGTCTACGTCCACGAGATAATGAGTGATTGTTTTGTATTAAGTTGTGGTGGTTACAAGAGATATTAATTGCTTCCCAAAGTAATATATAGAACTCAAGTTGAAGTAAATACTTAAGTTCTAACTATTAGAGAGGTATAAGCTTAAGACTAGATCTTCTCTCCTCGATATTGAATTTCTCTAATTTGTTGGCGAGGCTTGGTATTTATATCCCCTTCTGCTCCAGGTATCTCTTTGCTGCCTCTGGGTCCATCGTATGCTGATATACCTTTTGTACCAATGGTACCTTCGTCCACCGCGTACCTTCTCCAGTCGTATTCCGCCACCTCAGATGGCCCATGTTCCTTCGGGAACTACCCAACCTTAGTACAGGTTGTACCTTCGCTCACCGCCAGCTTCTGCCAATCGGGTTCTGCCAAGCCTTCTTTATCCACGTGCCTTGGTTCATGCGCGTAGATAAGAGATTTGTGCATTTAATGTTGATTAGATGCGTCATCCACCTCTGTCCCTTCGCCAGTTGCCTCTTTGTAGACTAGGCTTTTACTCTTCTCATCTTAACCGTTTAGGCCTTCTTTCTTGGGATGAGATAAAGTAGATCTGCGGAGGTATCCTTTGCTACTCAGGCTTCTCTGTCTAGCGAAGGATGTACAATTGAATTTTTATGCGGCCACTAAGATCGTGACACGTGCTCCACAGAATATTGGTATTCACAACTCTCATTCCAACCGTTGAAACATTCTTAGAGGACGTTATGCAGTTGTTACACCATTTCTCGTCAAAACAATTTTCAAAGTGATTGAAACATATCATGACTTTCGTCACTAGGTAAAGATAAACATGGTCGAAGTGAAACGCTTACCAACACATATTTCGAGATATAGATAGGCGAATTATACTCGAATCGAAATACCAAAAGTGTATAATCTAAGTCTATATATAGCATACGAATTTTTGTCTCAAGAAGTAGGAGATAGAGTAGATAGACTTTTGAGTGACAGATAAGTTCAAGTCTTCACATACCTTTTTGTCTAGAAGTTCCACCAGTTCCTTGAGTAGTTCTTCTTTTTGTATGATGAATCGCCATGAAGTCCTTGAGCTCAACTACACTTTTTATCCTAGTCCGAGACTTAGCTATAGTAGACTAGAAATCAATATTTATAGTTTTGATCACTAACATTGACAAATATGCTTGAGATAGCAACGCATGCTAGCTCGACCGAGTAATGCTCTAACAGTCTCGACTATTGTCCGTAGACGATCACACTTGGTATCAGACTTATAAGTTGATATTAAAAGATTATGGCGAATTTGGGTTCCCTCGTATTTTCATTGAAGTAAACTAATTCTTTGGCTATCACTATATTTTCTAAGATTTTCCTACCAGGTATAAATACAGATTGGGATTGATCAATCAAGGTATTGAGAAAAATACTAATTCTATAAGTGAAGATTTTATTTGAAGGATGCAAATCAGTTGTATGAAAGTGGGTCTTTCAAACCTAACATGACTGTAAGAACAATGTTAAAAAAATATAAAGCTAGACGTGTATCCAAGGATTTTACTCAGAAGTGAGGCATTGATTATCAATAAGTTTCCTCCGTGTCAAAGAGCGACTTATTCATAAGTATAATAGAATTATTAGTAGCTCAGCATGACTTAGAGTTACATCAATTAAATGTGAAAATAATCCTTTAATGGTGGTAAATTATTTAGTAAATTTACCCATGATAACCTGAAGGACTTGCCTTATAAAGACAGGATCACGTAATCCGCAAACTCAAAAAACTGACATATGAACTTGTTGTTATTCATATACCTCAAGATCAGTAGAAGAAGTTTATACTATTGGTTCGTATGTTCAAACATACTACTTATGATTAGTGATATTGACTTTATGCATTTCTTTATGCTAGAGCATAGCTTGGTTGAACCTACCAAGCGTTGGTATGTCAAGTTCGGTTGTCATATTTTAGTATCAAAACTCATTCTAGAATCGCTTGATTAATTACTAGATTCAACTTCATTTAGGTTAGACTAGAAAGTCTAGGAATGTTGAGACTTACAAGTATTACTCTAAAGACCTGAAGAATGTGAAGAAGTAACGACTACAACGAAGACATCATCCTTTCACTTGAGGTTAGTAATAATGGCTTAACTTGTTTCCATTCTTTACATCTCTTTAAAGTCGCTTTATATTGAAAACATAACATGCGAAGCTATATTTATAACACTCAAGTGATTAGACTTGGTCATAACATTATGATCAAAGTATCAAGGAATTATATTGAACTACGAAGTATAATGCTTATCTTTTGAATTTCGTAAATACGACATCAACATAATCTATGTATATAGTTACTTGATTATGTGTGGGATATAGGTGTGATTTTGATCCTAAATATTATTACATTGCTTTAAGCAAGTAGATGTACGAACTTGTTTCGTAATCGAAAGGGAAATCAATAAGTGCATTGGTCCGGTTTTTCATTGAAGATTATTTTGATGATCAATGCAATATGACGAGGTATAACCAATCTTAACTTATTTTTAGAATCAAGGAATAACCGGTCATAGTCTATAATGTGTGACAAGGTATAACCAGTCCTAACTAGTATTAGGAGACAAGGTATAACTGCTCATAACCTATATCTAGTAACATGGTATAACCGATCCTAACTAGTATTGGGTGCATGTGTATGTAGTGTGAACTACCAAATAATTCTCCCCCTTTTTGTCAATATTAATTGGCAAAGGTACGAAAACTACAGGATCATAATGAGGTTCTCAAAGAGATAATTCATGACTAAAAGAGAACATATCAACTTTGTTTCGATGATTTCACATAGTCAAAACTTAATGTAGGTTAACAATTTGAAGAGTCGATTCTCCTTTAACCATAGGTTTTTCACGAGACCCTGTAGGTTAACGACTTGAAGACTTCATTGGGATTGTGAAGCCAGACCCAACTATTTTCTCTATAGTTGTGTGATCTGATCTTGTTGTTTCTATCATGTTTGAGTACTATCTTCTTTAAGATTGGCTCGAGATTTAATCTCCGATTGGAAAGATAAAAAGTAATCATAAACATCTTCGTCTCATCGTTTGTGATTCCACAATATCTTGTTTCGCTGCCATACGATTAAGATTATTGTGAGGTGATTGATATTTCTAGGTTGTTCTTCGGGAATATAAGTCCGGTATATGAATTGGTTCCTGTTCACCTTGATTTATCAAAAAATAGAACAAAAAATCATAGGTATATCCGTGGGAGACAGATTTATCTATTCAATAGACTTTTCTGTGTGAGACGGATTGGTTTATCAAGTCTTCGACTTTGGGTCGTACCAACTCTTAGTTGTGGGTAAGATAAGCTAAGGGAATCAAGTGCGTAGAGTCCTGCTTGGATTCAGAGACGTAAGGAGCGCAACTGTACCTTGATCAGTGTGAAATTGGTTAAGGCTCAACTACATTCCAGTCTGAAGTTAACTTGGAGTAGGCTAGTGTCTGTAGCGGCATAATACAGTGTGGTGTTCAAATCTGGACTAGGTCCCGTGGTTTTTCTGCATTTGCGTTTTCCTCGTTAACAAAACTTCTGGTGTCTGTGTTATTTCTTTTCCGCATTATATTTGTTTATATGATTGAAATATCACAGTGTGAGTTGAATCGATCAATTGAGAAATCCAACTTTTGGTTGTTGATTGAAATTAATTGATCCTTGAATATTGGTCTGAGATTGATTAGGGTTCAACTACAGTCCATTCCGAAGATCATTGGTAGTAGGCTAGTGTCTGTATCGTCTTAATACAATGCGGTGTTCAAATCTGGACTAGGTCCCGGGTTTTTATGCATTTGCGGTTTTCCTCATTAACAAAATTTTGGTGTCTGTGTTATTTGTTTTCCGCATTATATTTTTTTATATAATTGAAATATCACAGGTTGTGAGTTGAATCGATTAATTGGGAAATCCAATTTTCGGTTGTTGATTGAAATTGATTGATCCATGAATATTGGTCTTTGGTACCGTTCAAGTTAATACTCTTATATTCAATCGGGCTCGCAAATTCCTATTTGCTGATTGCAGATTGAATTGAGAAAAAGAGATACAAAACTATTTTATATACTTTTCTCTATATTGAGTCTGACTGTCTAGTTGATTCTCTTGAAAGTATATTGGAGCTTGTATTCAGATTTCCAAACGAATTGTTGGGTGTGATTGTTAGACCCCCGTTTTTTGAAATTTAATCAACAACCAAAGGTTGGATTCACAATTGATTGAACTTACGCACAACCTGTGATATTTCAATTATATAAACAAATATAATGCATAAAAAAAATAATACAGACATCAGAAATTTTGTTAAAGAGGAAACTGCGAATGCAGAAAACCCCTGGGACCTAGTCCATATTTGAATAACATACTGTATTAAGCCGCTACAGACACTAGCCTACTCCAAGTTAACTTCGGACTGAATGTAGTTGAGCCCTAACCAATCTCACACTGATCAAGGTACAGTCGCGTTCCTGACGCCTCTAGCGCCACGCCGGATGTTGCACACTTGATTCCCTTAGCTGATATCACCCACAACTAAGAGTTTCTACGAACCAAAGTCGAAGACTTGATAAACCAATCTGTCTCACATAGAAAAGTCTATTGAATAGATAAATCTGTCTTCCACAAATATACTTATGAGTTTTGTTCCGTCTTTTGATAAATCAAGGTGAACATGATCCAATTGATAAACCAGACTTATATTTCCGAAGAATATCCTAGTAATATTAATCACCTCACAATAATCTTAATCGTATAGTATCGAAACAAGATATTGTCTAATCACAAACGATGAGACGAAGATATTTGTGACTTATTTTTATCTTGCCTATAGGAGATTAAATCTCGAGCAAATCTTAGAGAAGATAGTACTCAATCACGATAGGAAACAGCAAGATCAGAACATGCAATTACATAGAAATAGTTGGGTCTAGCTTCACAATCCCAATGAAGTCTTCAAGTCGTTAACGTACATGGTTTTGGAAAAACCTAAGGTTAAAAGAGAATTGAATCTAGGCGCAACTAGTATCACATAGGAGGTGTGGGGATTAGGTTTCCCAGTTGCTAGAGTTCTCCCTTATATAATCTTCAAATCAGGTTTGCAATCAATGTTACCTTGGTAACAAAGCATTCAATATTCACTGTTAGATGAAAACCTGATCAGACTCAAGCTAATATCTTTCAACTGTTAGATCGAACTTAGCTTGTTATACACAAATGAAAAGTTACTTCATTTAGATATGAGTAACCGTACCTAAACGTGTGCACCTTGTTGGCTCAACAATAGTTAACCGAAGTTATCCATGTGAACACTTTCATATCAACCATATTCATCTTAACCATAACTAGTTCAAATGACTCAAATGAAACTAGTTCTAGAGCTGTTCAATTGTTTATATTCTCATAGAAGTATACAAGACACAATTGAAGCAGAATCGATTTTTGATTCACTCGAATGAATTCATGAATATTATAGCCACGGTTTGCAAAATATTGCATCCTTAATATATAAACGTATTAGTTCATGAACAAACCGATTTTAGAACATAACCTACTCAAGTATACAAACAGGTACGCATACCTAAGTAGCCGGATTTAGTTTGGGTTCGCCAGTATGCGAATGGGTATGCATAACTTCCAAACTTAATTGAATTTCCGGAACTTGAACCTCACTCCAGTACGCATACCGGTATGCATACTAAATTCCCAGACATTCATTAACCAACCAATACGCATACGGGTATGCATACTATGGTTCCGGGACTTGGAATTACCTGCAACAGTTAGCATACAAGTACGGATACTGTGCTACATCCAATCATGGTTAATTGTTCTAAAATCCCATTTCAATCATTGAAACATTCTTAGAAGACGACAATAGATGTCTCACACAAACTATTAGCTTCAAAGCAATTTTCAAGTGATCGAATGATTAATACAAAACATTTCGAGTCTACATCAAATGACTGTCTCACACAAATCATGTAAGATGTTACAAGGCGATTTTCACGTGATCATCTTTTGAATTTTGTCAAGAATATAAGATGAACTTGGTTAAAGTGAAAGCTTACCAACACATATTTTAAGAAATATATAAGCGCGTTAAACTCAGCTCGAAGTATCAAATGTGTATAATCGAAGTCTACTATACGACTTTTGTCTCAAATAGGAGATATAGTAGACAAACTTTTGAGTGATAGATGATTTCAAGTATCCACATACCTTTTGTTGATGAAGTTCTGAAAAGGCGAGGGTACCCAAATATACCTCAAGCTAAAACTTTTCCTACCTATAAGTCGAGACAATGCAACTAATCGGTTCACACTTCGTGTGATCGTCTATGGATACGAGATCGAGACAATACAACAACGAAGTATGTTTACTTGATAAAAAGGTTCGGACTTAACCAAACACAATAGGATTACTTATCAAGTAAATAGGAATTAACGTTTGTGTAATTTACTTTAATTATAATAAAACAATTATAATGCTGAAATATAAAGTAAATGACACATCAAGATTTTGTTAATGAGGAAACCGCAAATGCATAAAAACCCCGGGACCTTGTACATAATTGAATACTCTCAGGATTAAGCCGTTACACAAAATTAAACCAACTTCGTATAGTTGAGACCAAGCAACTAAACCTATAGTTCACCTAGTTACGTTTGTATTCCCACACCTCCAACTTATGAATAAGTCACGTACTTGGAACAACTCCTTTGGTTTGTATTCCAAACAGTAAAGGAACAACAAATATGTTTTGTATCAACTCTCTTCAACCAAGTGATATGAGTCGGACAAAGGCTCTTCCGTTTATCTTAACATAAACTCCTTCGTCAGGTTCTTAGATCTATCTTATGTTCAATCACCGAAGTAATTGTTAAGATTTTGCAATCAATACTTTTAATCATAAAGAATTGTATTGATTCCTATCTACAGAACTAATCAATCCAATCTACCACAAGGATAAACCATTATAGTTGGATCCTCTTATACCGAAACAAGTATCGTGCACACCAAAGATTATGAACCCCAAATCAGAAATCTTCAATATCTTCTTTGTCTTCAAATCTTCTTAGATCTTCAATAAACACCTGCACACAACAACTTGAATCTCTTGTGATCAATCACGCACAGAACGGAGTCTGTTAACAATGGATTATCACAAGATCGTCTTTAGCACTAACAATAGGCAAAAGATCCCCGTCAAAACTTCGATCTAGTTTGAGTGAATCTTATATCAGAATAGAAGATTCTCAAGCATAAAAAAACTAGGTGCAATCAAAGTTCAACCACCGATAGTCAATTAAATCAATCGAAAACACAAGATAAACCACAATTATCTAGTTTCCCACCAACGATACTCGTAGAGCTTCTCAATCCCAAAGAAGACTTTAAACTGAGCGGACGTAAGAGATTTCGCCTAATTAGGTTACTCTCTTCTCCGAATAGGGGGCTTCACTAGTAACAACACAACCGAGGAAGTTTGCTGTCACGAAGGATTAGTTTGCTAGAAATGCAAACTTCAAGTATTTATTGACAAGGAAGTTTGGACACCAAGGAATTTCCAAAACCAAAAATATTCTCAAAGATATTCAATATATTCCAAATTCGGTTTCCATAATTCTTGGAAATGCTCTGTCCAAAATAATGACTGAAAATATCTTTGGAAAATTTCAACTAGTAAATGCACATTACTAATTCTCATTTTCCTAAAATAAAATTAACAACCTTAATTAAAAGATTCTTAACTTATTTATATTTTGATCCTGGGATTTTCTTCTTGTAGCTATTAAGGAATAACTTTGAACAATAAAAGATAAACATTACTGTACGTGTTCAAAGTATGTCGACATCCTTACTTTGTAAGTCATCTTTTATACTTACAACCTTGAAACCGATTTGCGACACTTCCAAACAAGTTTAGAATTGGTTCATCTGACTTTCAAGAACTATGTGATTGATCAAGAAACACTCAATCACAAATCATGGGTTTAACGGTTCTACCAAAACAAGTTTCGGTTCTACCTCCATGTGTGTAATGTGCATAGTCACACTATCTTTCCAAATTCGGTTGACTAGGTACTAGGATCGGTTCCCCACATATATATGGTATCTAACTTATACGTGTTGCATATGTCCATAGGATCAGTTCCCCTTTCTGATACAAACTTGTTGCACCTCATATAAGAATCGATTCCCCTTTTTGATGTGTTGCACCTCTTCATAGGATCGATTCTCCTTTACCCAGATTCGGTTCAACAAATCACAAACTCGATCATACCATCTTAGGTGATTACTTAAGATCGGTTTCACTAATAAAAGTCATACCAATACATAAGTCGGGCTTCCGTGAATAGTTTTACCAAGAATACAAACAAGTCGTGAGCAGTTATACTAAATCACACATATTGGATATTCAAAAGATATGCAATGAATAACAATCCCAATAACGCCTGGAGATTTCCTTTTTGATTCATAAACAAGTTTATGAACTTACTTCCTTAAAACACATGTAAAAACATTGTTTCCTAGTATGAAATCCTCACCTCATACCCGTACATAATCACGATAGAATTTAAACGATTATGTCGATGTCTTATCTACAAAGTTTAATGGTTAAGCAATAAACTTCATATTGTATTCCTTAATACTATGTCTATCTAGAGTGTTCATGCTTCGCAGTTTCGTTTTCAATATGCACGACTTGGAAGATACGTTATGGAATAAAACAATTCAAGTAAAATATCACTAACCTCAAGTGGAAGGATGATGTTTTCATTGTAGTTTCTTACTTCCTCACTTTTTCAAGTCTTCGCAATACTTGTAATGTCTCATATCCTAATACTTTCAAGCTAACCTATACGAAGTTGACGCTAGTACATAATCAAGCGACTCTTAAAATGAGTTTTGATTCACTAAAATATGACAACCAAACTTTACATATCAACGCTTGGTGGGTTCAACCGAGCTATGCTCTAACAAGTTCCACAAGCTCCCCTTAATAGTTCTTCTTCTTCAATCGATGAGCGTCGTGAAGTCTAATGCTCAACTACACTTACTATCCTAATCTGAGACTTAGGTATAATTAGACCAGAAATCAAGACTTATAGTTTCGACAACTAAACTTTACAAACAAGCTTGAGATAGCAACGCTTGTGAGTTCGACCGAGCAGTACTCTAACAATCTCCTCCTTTGTTAATTTTAGTAACAAAAATATCAATACATATAGATTACAAAATAGATAGACTTTGTAGCTTCTCATCCAAACGCTTGATTTCCTTGGTTCTTCAATATTACTGAAAATCTTCGTCACTTCCATGTACTCCAGTGATACTGAACGTGTACAACTCAGCATCATAGTTGTTGAAGATCCGTAGTTATAACAATATATAAAAACAAGATGTTTTCGTATTGTTATACAGTGTCATAGTATTATTACATATCATCAAAGTCCAATTGTATCACAACTTTGACAACAATACTATGATGGTATGTATCACCCTCCCTTAGTCAATACTTCATATCACATGAAAACCACTCCCCCTTACATAATGATCTATAAACCATCTGTATTAATAGTATGAACTACACAGTAATTCTTCCCCTTTTTGTCAATATAAACTGGAAAAGTACGAAAACTAGTGGGATCATAATTGAAATTCTCATACAGATTCTTCATGAATAAAAGAAAACATATCAACTTTGTTTAGATGCAATCACATAGTCGAAACTAAATGCATTCACCAAGGAGTTAATAGAGATACAAGAAAACTCCTACAATATTCCACAATCGCACTCCCCACATAGATTTGTCAATTAAGCACAAGTTCAAATAAGAACTCTCCCCCATAAAATATCATTCTCGAATGAACAACAAAAGCGTCCTTATTTTTACAAGAAAAGAAGGATTTCTTTGGACATTAAAAAATCACATGAAACACGAATTTGTATCCATAAAACTCAATTAAATTAACCACAAGAGAACCCATAATTAATTTAATCGGAATGCTCAACATAAGAAAACTTACGGAGCCACACAATACGTTTACATAGAAGTGGATCAGGGAAAGATCAATACTGCAGAATATTCATTCTATTTTTCATCAATATTTGCATAAAGACATATAATAGACTTAATATTTGTAATCAAAAGTTCATCCTATCTTCCATCACTATTTGCATAATGACACAATAGGCTTAACTTTTGACGAATATGGGACAATTATAGTTCACGGGCGTAAACACACATATCCCATAAAAGAATTTGTAATATATGAAGCCAAAGAGATTAATACTGCAAAATCCTCTTCCAAATAAACTTTAGAAATTT